>NC_133903.1:52961238-53561238 GCF_964199755.1 Larus michahellis | reverse complement strand
AAACGATCGTTAGACAAAAGCAGTTTTGCTGCTGGTTAATCAAGAGAGTGATGTGGCCCTGCATTTTAATCCTAAACCAATTAGCAGGATTTGACATCATGCCATTAGACTGCTTGAAACAAAAATCAAGGACAGCGTAATGCAGCTAGAAAAGAACAATAACCATCAGCGCTGCCCTGTCAAAGGGGAAGGAAGAAATTTGGCTGCGTGTGTAATTTCCAAGCAATCCCCCTTCCCTTAAACCTGCGCATTCAAATGAGGGAGCTAAATAATAATGAGAGGGGAAAATGTTGAAGCTCTAATCACATTACCCTAAACTGCGCTGGTTTTAGAAGCAGAAATCGCTATACTTGCTTCCGAGACGAGGCGAACTGGTTGCGGTTTTTGATCCCGAGTTCTGGTTTATGGTTTCTGTAGCGGGTGTTTGGCGCTTGGCTTTGCGGGCGGGTTGCAGGCACGCCGGGAGCACCGGCGTCTCCCATGCAGATGTACGGCGAGGGACCCTGGCGTGAACACGCCAGCATCCCTAAGAAACAACTTCCCGGGCTTCCTTGCTTCGTCCAAACCACCCTACGATAATTAACGAGCGAAGCACCTTTTAGCAACTGTACTTTTCGCTGGCAGAAATGTACCTTACGGCTGATCCCGTGGCGGCGGCAGGGGCTGGAGCCAGGCTGGCAAGCGTTAGCCCGGCCACTGCTGCTGCCCGCAGGCAGAAAGAAGCCTGGCGAAGATGTGTGGTGAGAACAAAAAACGCAGGCAGGCCCCGGGGTGCGGTATTTGAGGGATGAATGCCTAAAGCACATCGGGGACTCCACGCCTTGCTGCGCTCTCCGGGCTGGCAGCGGAGAGCCGGAGCAGGAGTGAAACCCAGCGTCTCATAAAGCAGCATATGGATAGAGCGCAAATGGATGGGGTTTTATGTCCTGTGCAATATTTTCATTGATATTTATTTTGATTTAATTTGGCTAATGTGCAGGAAAAATGAAAACGCGCCGTGCTCCTCAACATCTGATGAGGAGCTGAATGCTTTTTAAAATTAGTATTTCCACATAGGCGGCGGATCTTTAAGGTCTGCCCAGCAACTGTGCTGGAAAATCATGAGTCACTCCATGCAAATCACGGGATGACCCTCGGAGCAGCAGGTTTTTTTAAGAAATGTTGAATTGTTTCTGCTAGCATTACAGTTTCTAGTCTTTCTGCTTCAGCCTTTTGTCCAGAAATTAATTTTCCTTTTAATGAAAGTGAAGTTTCCCACACCCTCGAACCACTTCAAAGAGAGGGAGTTTAAAAAATATAAAAAATTGATAAAATGTCATGAGATCCGTGACGAAATGGCGGAAGATGGCAATGGTCCTCATCCTTGCTTTGAGAGAGGCTGAAGCCAAGCCAGGGGCAGACAGGAGCGATGGTCCCTAATTGTAGCGTGAGGTTGGAGACCAGGGTGCAAATCTCTGCCAAAGACTTCCAGGGCGAACTTGGGCAAGCGACATAAATCTTCCTCTCTTGTAGCTGCTGCCTGCAATAGGGGATGAAAAGAGCCTGTTTACTCCACGGGGATCTCTAGAAATAAATGTCTTAAAACTGGTGAGGGGCGGCAGCGATGGCAGGGCCCTGTGCAGGCTGGAGAGGAACAAAAAATAATTCCCCAAAGATGTTAACGGCAGATAAATCCTCTGCCTTCCTGCCGCGGCAGCGCTCCCAAAGCTTCGTGACTCTCAATTTTGAGGGAAATAAATTTATGAGAGGAGGTTAGGGTGGGTAAGGTGAGCAGGGGCTGAGGGGTACCCGGGGCATCCCACCCAAACCCCCCCCACTTCGCCCCGTGGAGCATCCCCCAGGGCTGCCTCCCCCTGCAAAACTGGGATTTTAACGTCCCGGTTCCCTCGCCTGTTAATAAAGGAACAAAAAGCTCATTCGCCTTCTCAAGGGTGTTGTGAGACAAAGTTGGTAAGTGTTGAAAAGAAACCCAAACCAGAAGAGAAAGCTGGCTTTGTTGCCTTCGGACACAGACCACCGCAGACCTTGCTCAAATTTTGCTGTAACATCTCTTGAATGGAAACGCGTTCTCCCAAAAAAAACCCCGTCAAACACGCCCTGACTTGAAACGGCTGCCAGGGGAGTGAAAGGAGCCGCAGATTACAGATCCTCGGGGCTCTTGGGGCAGCAAAATGTTTGTCCTGTGGATTTGGGCTGGATCCAATGAATCCAAAAAGTGCTCAGAGCAAATGTTTAACCCATCCCGTAGGGGAAAAAAAAAAAAAAAAAAAAAGAAAAAAGAAAGAGCTAAACAAACCTAAAAAGCAAAACAAGGAACAACAGCAAGAAAAAATCTTTGTATTAAAATAATTACAACATTGAGACACTGAGCAGGACAAAGGAAATTCAAAAGGTCAAAGGCTAAACCTCAGCCTGAATCTTAAACTGGATTGGAAAGAAAAGAAAATGAAATTCAATTGGTCAGACCTTGTAAACTGGGTTTGGGGCTTAAAAAAGGAAAGTGCCCTCCAAGGACACCAGCAGCACCAAACCTCTGCATTGTCATAGTCGGCGGGGGCACCTTGAGCTGAAATGAATTTAAGGTATCATGCACGAAGATAAGGTGTCATCTAAAAGATTACTCATCCTGGTTTTCTTCTACCCTGTACCTCACTGAGATCTACAAAAGTAAAAGCCATATTTGAATTTTTTAAATGTTTATTGCTATCACAATGCATGCTTGTGATCACAGCTTCTGGGGGGAAATAACAATTTTTTAATGAGAATAATTTTTTAAAAAGCCGTTCTAACCTAGAGAAAATCTGAGAACGCTAGAAAAAAAAAATTCTCTAAACCAAGGCTAGGACAAAATCATCACAAAAGGGAGCAGAGTAAGGAGTGTACCCACAGTCTGATATAACTGGAGAATTAATTACTGAAAATAATGAAAGAAACTGCGACTGCTAGGTGGTTTCCAGGTGCGTATTATATATATAAAGACAGAGTTTTTATTCTTATTGAAAAACAAGAGTTGCCTCTTTGAGATCTTTGGTTTCGCTTGTTCAATTCCTAGCCTCAGAAAACAAAACCGTTTGTTTTTTGGGTTTTTTTTTAATTATTCCTTTTTTGGTTTTCAGCTACAAAGTCAGTCTCCTTAGGTTTGCATTAGTTTGATGCGCGTCCATCTTAATTCAAGTTGATCCATTTCGATCCGGGCAGCATACCGACAGCAAACGGGAGCGAAACGCCATTCCGCAAACTCCGCCGTACCAGCAAAACCAGGGACAAAACAGAAAACCTGGGGTCGTCTCCTGGAATCCGTTGCCGGACTGCGGCGCAGTCTTTGTATGTATATGATTTTATTTTATTTTTTATAGGCAAGCAGTTATCACCATAATTGTATTTGTAATTTCAAGGGTGCATTATCATACTAATGGATGATGACCACTCAACAGTTCCAAGAAACATTAATTAAAAAAGAAGTTCTCCTGTCCTAGCAGGGAGAGTGTTCCCTAATCCCCATTATGGAAATTGGTTAAGCCAAGAGAATATTTCCTTTATAGTTTCAGCTCTTCAGAAAGCCTTTGATGTCCTAAGCCAAAGCAACTACCCATCAGGAACTGAGAGACGTACTTTGGTCCCCCATGCCAGCTTTTTACTTACGTCTGTCATTTAATTTCCCCCATAATGTGGGGGAAAGTCTTAGCCAACATCTTCATTTTCTTTCATTAGTGAAATCAGGATAATAATACCACTTTACACTTAGCTTGCTCCTAGACACTTTGGAGGTGTCTGTCCCTGTGGTGTGTATATAGAGAGGGCCCTCCATCCAAAAATGACGGGTCAGTAAAGTTTCCGAATATTAAAAAGGTCAAAGTACTACAGGACTCTATTATTATCACTTAAAACTTTGCAAGGCATTAAAATTATGAGTGTGGGAAAGCGTAAAATATATGTGGCTCCCTTGATATCGCCGGGGCTGTCGGTGAGCTCTGCTCTCCATCTCTGCTCTCCATCTCTGCTCTCCATCTCTGCCCCGGGCTTAGCACTCGTTCTTCTCACTCGCTCTCGCTTTTTTTTTTGCCCTCAAATAAGAGGTCATTTTGTGCCATGCCAGAAGGTGCCCTGCGCAACCACTATTATGCTGTCCTTCGCAGCTTTAATCTGCATAGGTAAGCTGCATCCCTAAATAGTTTGAAAGGCAATAAAATAAGCGCACATAAAAAATTACCACGGTTTCTATGTTCTAGAAGGGGGGGGGGGGGAATGTCCTGAAGAGCTCTCTCTATTAATATGAGATGGCAAATATTTTTTCCTGTTTATTAAATCATATGAAAGGTTAATTATGGTTAGCGACTGTGGGTAGAAAACAATTCTTGGAAGATGCTTTTGTAACAACAGGTTGGCAGTATGCAGAAGCCATCTGCTTCCTGCAAATGTTAAGGTACAATCTCAAACTTGTGAGGTTAAGAATTACAGATTGCAGAGTAGTTTGGTAGAAGGAAAATCCATGTTGTGTTGATGTAAAGTTGCTCAGTCTCCTTGACACACAGCCTGGAAGGAATGCCAAGTTCCCTAAAGGACGGTATTTGGCTGGAGAGGACCCTCGCTCGGGGTATTCTGTACTCACACTGGCTGTCTACAAAGCTAATTAAGCCATTTTTGTGCTGCGATTCTTTTTTTTTTTTTTAATACAGAAATTAGTTTCGATGCCTGACCCATGAAGAGGAGTGGATTGTGGATATAATACTCTGCTTTCAAGCTGGGAATTCAGCTCCTTCCACAACGGAGAGTAAAACGTTGCCATCATTATCAAGGTGATACGCTCCTGAAACTTGTTGCTTCGATCCGCGACGTGTAGATTTAGCCGCGACTGCAAACTCTTCATGGTAAGGACTGTCTGTTTGAAAAGGATGAGCTATCACCCTCATTTTGTATACCGAGCTGGGCAGAAAGATATGAAGCGATTTGTCCAAGAGCACACAGGGAGGCTGTGGCTGATGGAATTAAACCCAGATTTTTCAGATCACAGTGAAGCGCCTTAACCACAAAACCATTCTTCCTCTCTGTGGATCAGCTACTGTAACTTCGGCGTTTCGGCTGGGTTTTCAAACATGTTTATCTTCTGCCAAGGATCAAGTTTAATTACGCTGAATTTTCCACTTCCATGGAAAACATCATCCAGTTTATCCTTCCCCTGGACAGGTGATGTCGCCTGACTTTACCTGCTCCCCACCAAGGAAACACAGGTTCAACCAGCTGTAAGAGGAGGGATGGGGAAGTGTCACCACCAGGTCTGTCCCCTTCGCTTTTCAGCCAAACAGGGCCAAACTCTTGGGTTTTTTCAGACACGATCTGGCGTGATATCACGCAACCTTCAGCCCCTTTCCTCCTCTCCTAATTTACGCTCAACCCCTCCCCGTGCTCGTCCCCAGGAGCCGGAGCTGGCTGGCTGCTGAGTAAAAGGGCTCGTTTCCAAACCTTGCAGGCGACAGAGATACCGAGTTGTTTACTGTGCACTAAAATGATCCAGTGCCTCTTTTCTACCACAATTTTGTCAAGGCTATGCATGTGTGTAGGGGTCTCTCCTCCAATGCTGCCCTGTTTTTTAAGCGACACTTTCCAGCTAAGACGACTTCTTTTTTTAAAGCACACTGTAAAATGGTTTTATCTTCTACCTTCGCGCTGGAGCTGGTGATCAGCTCCATTATCGACACCTCCTGCCAGGAACGGCGGCCTGCCGTTAAAAGCCCCGCAGATGGAGGAGAAAGGGGCTGACCCCTCGGGCAATGCTGCAGAACACCTCGCCATTAGCTCCCAGTCATTTATCACAGCCTTGCTGCCCGGTGCTCGCAGCATCACTGCCCTTACCAGGCTCGTTAGTGGCAGGACCTGCACTGATCTGCATCACGCGCTTCTGCAGCCATCAGTGCTGCGGTCTCGTTGCATGCACGGTCCTGAGCAGGGGACTTCTGCTGGGCTGCAGTTGATGGGACCTTCTATCTCTGGGCTGAAACCACTGATAGGGAAGAAGGAGCCAGCTCTATTCATCTGCCTGTCATTTTGTCAACAGGCCTTGGACCTTCCTTTCTCTTTTTCCTGCTCTGATCTCTTCAAGGAAATGGAAGATCGTTACGGGTAATACCAGTAACACTTTTATCCGGCTTCCGGGAGCACCCTGTGAGAGTTGGCTGCATGTGAGGGACTGAGGCACATTGAAATTAGGGATGAGATTTTTCAGTCCCACCGAAGGGATTTGGATGCCCAGCATCCATTAAAATGAGTAACAATTCCTGTCCCGCCCTAAATGGCCAGAGCCCAAATTGCTTCACAAGATGGAAACCATCTTGGTTAATGCATGGACACTTAAGCCCTCAGCATCTGACTTCACTTATATTTTATTTCCAGCAAACTTAGTTGATCATGTCCAATGAAACACTTGTACACCCCCCCACCCCCGCACCCATTACCCGCTCCCCGACAGCTCATCGGGCCATCGCTTGCCAGCTCCGCTATCAGGGGAAGGTGATGAAGGTAGCTAATTTGTTTGCAAGTTGGTGAATGATGTAAAAGGTTCCTCGTCCATCATAATAAAGGCTCTCGAAAAAAACGAGACAAATGGCCCTTCCTCTCATTTCGCCTGCGCTATACGGGGACATTTGAAACTGAGGGAAAGTTCAGCGTAGCCATATGTACAGAGGGATGCGCACAAATCACAGCTGCTGCTAATTGGATCCAGAAATCTAATTGGTCCCTCATGGTTGGCCGGTGTTACATATAGGGTCATCGCGGTGGTAATGTGGGCTCCGCGGGGGCTCGGTCGGCTCGACTTGGCAGCCCGGTGGCAGGGGGCTGTGCTGGCACCGTGGCCCGTGCCGTGCCGGGGTGCTGCTCTGCGGAGCCGGGGGTGCAGAGCCCCCCCCCCGGCAGCTAGGGCTGCTTTTGCTTTCCTTGACCTGCCACGGGGGCTAAGCTGCTCTGAGCGTTGGCCGTGGCGTGGCACGGGTCGCCGGCTAAGCAGAGTGGGCATCCAGGGCCCTGACCAACTCCAGGGGGAGATAAAATAATATAAAATAACATAAAATAATACAAAATAACATAAAATAACTCCAGGTGGTTGCTCCTATGAATGCTTCACCCAGAAAGCATCCCTACACCAAAGCGTTGAGAAACACCTCTTAAACCAACAGAAATAGAGGATGTTTCCCACATTTCCTTCCTGCCCAAAGCGCATCACAACCTTTTTGTCTGTGTCAAGGACTATTGGTATTTTTTAACCCTTTTTAGGACCACTGTCCAACTCCACGCGCGAGCCAAACCGGCCACTCTGGACTGGGATGCTCCCAAGCTATGTGGGGCCAGGGGGCCTGGAAAAGTGGGGAGGAAAGCCCCAAAGGTTGGTCTCAGGGCCATTTTAGTCCTGGAGAAGGCTCCAAGTCTTCTCATATTATGCAAATATCCTCAGTCAATCCTAATTTTAATAAAGTTGATTAATCATTGTGCTGCGGACAAGGACAGTTATTCCCTGACTTATGCCATGGCGTTTATTGAAGCTGTATCCTTAAATGAATTACTGCAGGGATCATTAAATTTTGACTTAAATTGGACATAGTAAGCTCATTTAAAAAATAAAAAGCTTAGCAAGTTATATATAAACTAGAGGAAAAATGAATCTCCGCAAAGTGTCTTCCATCCCCTTTTCGAGTAGGAACCTAAAGGGCAGATTTGCAAAGGGGAGTTTTGATATGCAGGGCAAATTTGCACGAGGGCGCTTTGAAGCTGCATTTGTGCAAATCCTAATTGAATTGTGGGCTCAAAATTTGGTGCTTTATCCTCATTCAGCTCAACGGGTGCCGTAAAATGGAGAGAAACAGCCCTGCAGAGCCACCCATCCCCGAATTTGGGGCTGCCAGGAGAAATATTGCTCCCCTGGAGAGGGAAAGTGAAAACTGCCGCCCTGTCCCTGCGCAGTGCCGAAGGGTTTGCTGGGAAGCGGGTGTTTCTCCATGAGCAGGTAAGGGTTGCTTGGGTTGCTTTTGAGGGCAAACAGGGTAAAGTGGAAGTGCTGGCCATCAGCGTGTGCCCACCACCTTCGTAGTAGCATCGTCCAGAGCTGTGCCCCGTGCCGTGGGAGCCGGGGGGGGAGCAGAGACCCAGAGAAGAGGCAGGCATTTTTTTTTCTACGGGATTGCGCTAAAAGTCACAGAAAAAAATCCGCCGTTGGCTGATGGCTTTAGGGTTTGAGTATTTGTTCCCTGAGGGTTTTTAGAGGGAGGATGGAGGTGTTGAATGTGTGTCTTCCATCTCGCAAACATTTGAAAACAGCTCAATATTTGTTGTTTTAATTCTCCTCGTATAAAACTGTTGACATTAGTCTTTGGTGCCGACAATAGTCACAAGAACAACAACGGGGCCTTTGTTGGACCAGAGGACAGATGGGAAGGAGGTTTCCAGGCCCCTGTCCCGTGTGCTGCTCTTTGACACCCCATCCCTGACAGCAGGGCTAGGCAGGACGTAAGCCACTCAATTTGGGGTTGCAGGGGAGCAGGTACGACCCTATCGAGTCCCTGAGGGTGGGGCAGTGCCATGTAGAACCCCAAACCCTGAAGCCTGTCCATAGTGACACTCAATATTCGTTTATTAAATAAAAAAGGACTGCACCTCTGCCCATGGATATATGTTTGCAGTAAGGAAGGGGGAAAGACTATAAACAAAAATGAGGTGATAAAGCAGGGGTTTTTTTTTAAGTAGCAATATTCAGATCTATCTTTACATCCAACTTGTACATTCAAGTCACGCTTTTTCATCCCACCTTACACATCCCAGTCACACCATCCCGGGGGGAAGGGGGGAGCTCGGAGGGTAAAGGCATTGCAACCGCACGCGCTGCATCGGCCAGCTCTGCGTTTTCCATGCCTTCCTGTATTTTAATTAAAAACCTTTAATTAATGTTTCACCTCGTGTCAAAATTCCTTTCAGCGTGACTATCACTGATGGACGTATCTCTTGGGAAATGGGGCAGTTTGCTCGAGGGAGGAAAGATCCCTTTTTTAAGAGGCGATTACGCAGCAGACTCCAAAGGGCTGCAGTTCCCTGCCCCTTCGTGTGGACTTTTTTGATCACGGCAGGATCGAGCTGCTGCTCTAACAGGAGGTTTCAAGGCAGCTACTAATCTTTTAAGAAAATACAAACCGTGCTATGCTTCGGACCTTTAAAAATACACAATAAATGCAGAACAAGCATACGCATGCCCCCCCCCAAAAAAAAAAAAAAAAAAAAAAGAAGGAAAATAATGTAAAACTTCACTTCTCCATTCAGGCTTTGCGCTTTCTGGTGGTGGGCTCAGCAGCCGGGGGGTTCGGGCCTTCCTCTATAACCCCCAAGTGCTTTTTTTCTCGATTGAAATTTCTATTGCATCGCCATCTCGTGGTTTTTTGCAAAAATTGCTGGCACTGCAGAACGCCTGCCTCGCGCCGCCGGTGCTTAATTGCACGGTGACACCTATTAAAACGTAATACGCACATGAGGTACATGGGTAATTGCAATTAATATTGCGTAGCTGGACCTGTAACAGTGAAGCTGGGGAGGGGGCGATGGGGGGAGCGCGGTTACGATTTGTGCCCTGGCGGGGCTCAGCGCTGCCTTTCGCGTTGCCGTACACGTGTGGGCCCTCGTCCAGGGCTCCGTTGCTCACTCCTCTGCGTTACACGGACGCTGGAGGTAGTTTCCCGATGGGTTTTGCTTTTGCAGGTGCAAACGGGGTGGTGGGCTTGATCCTGATCCATTGGAAGGACCGGGAGCACAGTGTCCTCTAAATGGTGAAAGACATCAGGGCTGTTATTTAGGGTAGGACGTACAGCTGGCTCATGTCTATGCAATTGCTTTTTTTTGTAGATTTGACTGGTTTTCACATCATTTTACTTTGATTAGTTTGAGCTGCGTGGAAACCGTGAAGGGCAAAAACCAGATTTGTGATGTTTATTACATTACCATCGTGGCACTGGTACTGGTTTGGGAAACGGTCACTGACTTTGACCTACACTACTGTTTCTACTTACACGAAGGTGCAGTTTTCATGAAGCCTACCATGATGTTTAGTCCTGTGGACACGCCTTGCACCTACAGTTTATAAAAGTCTGTCAAAAACTGTGCTCTTGAATTCATTTCAACGTGTGCCAGCAGCGTTCATCCCCAGGTAATAAAACCTCCAGGCCTAAAATCAGCTCGGCGAGGCAATGGGCTGTGCAAGAGCCCCGCTGTGCAAGGAGGCGAGCGCGGGGCTGATGTTGCAAGGAGGGACGGTTGGGAGGTTGTGAGCGTGGGGTTGTGATTGCAAGGAGGAATTGCGAGGTTGTGAGCGTGGGGTCGTGGCTGCAAGGAGGGATGGTGGCAAGGCTGCGAGCACAGAGCTCCCCACCTGCACCGCGTGCTCTCTGCAGCCCACCCACTGGTCCTCCCGCCGTGGGGACGGGCTCCCCAGGGGCTGCGTGAGCCACCCCAGACCAGGGGGACCCACAACAACCCCTCTCTTGCGGTCGCAGCATCTTTGCTGCCTGGACAAGCAGCACGTAGGGGGTGAAACACTCCATACCGCCAAGGAGGATGAGCTGCAAATCATCGGGCTGAAAGTCTCAACTCCAAGCACGCCAGTGACAGCTCTCCAGTCCAACCCACTCCATTGAGCAATGGTCAAAATTTCCCCACCTCGGTTTCATCCCGCTGGAAAGGGAGAAAGTCTTTGCAGGAGGCTGCATGTGTGCCCCTGGTTTTCCTCAGTACGGCAAGGAGAGCGGGAATGTTGAAACTCAGCCGGCGGTTGGGAAATTGCCCCCCTCTAATACAAGCCAGACCCATGGAAACCCTCCAGGTCTCAAAAGCCCTCATCGGCCCAATCAGGACTTTGATGACGAAAAGCAGAATAAAAGTGAACAGGAAGAAAGCGAGTTTAAACAAGCCCAAACAAGAAACAGCAGATATTGAGAAAGCAAAGTGAGCAGCCACAGGCAGCCCCAGCTGTTTGAGCGGCCCTGGAAAAAGCCAAGAAACCACAGAAAATGCCATGTGGTGGTGAATGGCACCAGGTCTCTCCATAGCCGTATGTATATGACCATGAGCACTATGGACAAAGGAGGACAACACATAAATCAGTGAACAATTTTGCCAGTGAAGAGTTGTTGTGAAGCCGGTGTTTTGCTCAGCTTTGGGGCTTCCTGATGAAGGCAGTCCCATTTTCCTGGGAAAAATCCCCCTGAAGATGTTGGCTGGTGGCCTCCCACTTCACATCCGCAGGGCACAGGGCTCTGCTGCCTCATCCCTGCTGGGTCTCCTCCACACCCCCCTGTTTACAGACAGATGGAGCAACATACATGGTCCTGTCCCCCCTTGTCTCCCCTCATCCTCCTAAGCCTCAAACAGGGCTTTCCTTCGCTCCCAGCATGGTGCCATGGACTTGGCGCTCCCTCCCTCCAGCCCAAGGAACATAAGGAACAAAGCACTGCAGAGGTTGTTTGGGCAGGCTGCTGGGTGGGACATTGCTGTCGCATTTGGGACCAGCTCTCAGGGCAGAGCAGAGGCTGTTGCAGTAACGGCAGGGATCTGTGGGTGCCAGGAAGACAGCCTACAGCGGGACCTGGAGAGGCAGGAGTGGTGTTTGGCACATAGCCCCTTTGGAGGTAGATAATCCATATTATTATTAGTCATTTTAAAGCATTTGCAAGAGGCAGTTCCCAGCTTACATTTCATTCCACCACAGAGCAAGTTTAGAAACAAAGGAGAAACTTGTTAATTTGGATCTCGCTGAAATGAATGGTTTCCTTTATACAGGTTGCCTCTCAGAAATGTTAAGGTTTAATTAATCCCTTGCTGGAAATAATGTACAGTATTACCCTAATCTCTAATGCAGGATATCATTGCTAATGCTCAGCATAAAGAACGAGGCTTTATTAAACGTACAGCTGGAAACACGACCGTGCCCCCACCGGTCCGGTGTGAGCAGCACTGCTGTCTGCTGACCGGCCTCAGCTCCTTGGGTAGGTGAAATATTTACTGCTGGTTGTTATTTGGGACTCTATTTTTGTGCTGGAGCTTTGCTACAAGCCAAGAGGGTTGTACAGCAGTGTGAGTTCCAGCTTTCCCATTCTCTGTTTCGGCCCTGGCTGTGTAGCCAGTCCAGCTCTTGGTACTGCATTACCCATCGAAGGGGAGCAAAGCCACCCGAGGAGGACAAGTCTTTCCAGGCAACCAACTGTGTCTCTTGGGTCGTTTTGGTAGCGTTGAGTATTCCTGTCGTAGCCCGTCCCCGGCACCCCCCGAGCTCCTGCTGCCAGTTCTCCCCTCAGCTCTCTCACACACGCGGGCACCTGCTGCCAAGATCTGCCCTGGCCCCATCTGCTCCGCTCTTCATCCCCGTCTCCTGGAAACCACTCTTCTTCCTCACCCTTTGCCCTAGGCTATATATAAAGGGCTAATCCCAAAGCTAGTGGTGTCAAAGAAAGAGCTGCCATTGACTTGAGGAGACTGCGAGGACCTTAGCTGCTCACTTCAGGGTGGATTTTTAACAGATTATTAAATAACCACAGGAGAACAGTACAGGTTCATCATTGAGATGCTTAAAATTTTGTAAGTGAGCCCAGCTGTGATTTCTTTCTGCCAGGAGAATGCAAAATGTGAGGGGTTGGGACAGGTTGATGCTCACTGGTGTCCTTTGACGCGGCTTGTCTTCATTTGCATTTTTGTAGGTGAGATGTGAAGCGCTGGTTGGGTTTTGAATGAAAACTGCAGCAGTTTCAGTGCAGAATATCAAGACGTGCTCTAGGTGGTCACGCACAGAATCCAACTGGAGAGGATCAAAGGAAAAGCGTCTATTTTTGGTTTTACATCTACTAATTACTCTGAACAAATGAGCAATGCATCTGAGAAGTAATCTTTTTTTCAGGTTTCCATCTGGTAAAAGTCTTGTAGGTGCTGTAACTTCAGAATAATTTCAAGCCTGTACTTTTCACTGAAGACTCTGAAGTTGGAGTCAACCAGTGAGTGGAAGAACGCAGATTTGTTTTTGTGTCACGTGTGCCCATTCAGAAAACTACTAAAGCGACACATCTCAGGGCTGTGAACACCTACACCTGGTAATGCTGGACGAGGTGAGTTTTATAGTTGGTGCAGAATCCCTTTTGCATAGATTTCCTAAGGAAAAATATTTCAGAGGATCGGTCCTCTGTTGCTTATTTATCTTCTAGCTGCATTGGTAGGTGACTTTCCTTTGCAAGCTCACGTTGGGAGAAGGTTTGTCCTGGTGCGCTGAGGTCAGATGTGTATTCCCATGCAGTAATACCAGAGCTGGCTCCTACTCCAGGGCTTTCCGCTATGCTTTCCCCAGGGGTATACCAACCATACACCAGGGAGGTGTAGGGAGGTCACGTCTCCGTTGGAGTTCTCCTAGGGATAATCCTGATGGCTGGCGGCAGCTCTGAGACGCTGTTTTCCAAGCCTTGTCTCTATAGTTGGTGGAGGGAGGTGGGTGCCCTCAGTAGGTGCTGGGACCTTAACCTTCCCTGTCCTGATGGATGGTTTGCCATCGCAGTGCACCACGACACCATTGTGGGTGAGTCTTGACCTACTGAACATCAGACCAGGGGGGTCTTTCCTCCTCTTCTCCGTGCCCTGCTGCCTGGGCAGCACCACGTTGTGCATGGGAGCAATGTCCGTACAGGCAAGCTGAGGCTCAGGCCAGGGGCATCCACAGGGCCTCTGAAACTGGTACGTTGAGATTGTGCATCCTGGGACCCAGTGGCTTCCTCTCTGCAGCTCTTCTCAATGTGTGGTGAACTGGTGCTACCTACACTGCACCTTCCTAGGTCTTTGTCTTCTGAAGCCCTGGTAAAGACCTTGAAGTCAATTTTGATGGCATGCAGGGAGGAACTGGAAACAGATAAGCTGACCTTGACTTCTCAGAAAGAAGTAGAATATTCCTCAGGGCTTCGCTTGGTTTTGAGAGGTACGAAGTTGCACAGCCAGGGCACGGCCTGATCACATCGTCACGCACACCAGCTTTGCAACGCTCAGTGCTGTTGCAGGCGACGACATGTCAAGTAATGTGGATAAGGCAGACCCTCTTGCTTTTGCAGAACACATTCGAAACCTAGATTTTTATGCAAAGGGAAGAAAGAATGAAAGACAGCTGAAAGAACAAAAGAAGGAACAAAAGAATGACTGAACAAATAAAATAAAGAAAGAAAGAAGGAAAGAAAAAAGATTAAAGGGGCCCAACTCAAAGAGTTGTTTCCTTTTTATAACCTGTGAAGTTATACCAAGGTGAGAGTTCCCTTTGCTTCTAAGTCCTGTTCTGCAGTGATGATAAAATAGTACAGTGGGGAATGGGGAGGGTTGTGGGGATGTGGGGAAGCGGGAAGGAGTTAGAATTACACATTGGATTTACTATTATTTGAGTCCTACAGGAAGGGTATATTCTTGCTATATTATATCCAAGGAGCGCAACAGTACTTAAAGACTAAAAATCTCCGCCACTTCCCAACGATGGATGAAGTAGCACAGGGTGGCAGGCTGGTTCCCTGGGAGGCCACTGGTGATTCTGGGGTGAATTTCCCAGCTTTCTGTGAAAAGGAGGTTTCACATCATTCGTGAGCGAGTTCCACCCACCAAATCGTAGTGTCATGGACCCACGGAAAGGAGTGGGAGCAGAAAGGGAGACTTCAGAGCTGCTGCGTTTTAGACTCCGGTTATTGCAGAGTATTCTGTGCATCATTTGGAATTTGGGATTGTTTTTGTCTGAAAGCAATTGGCTGGCAAGATTGCTGTAAGAATTCCTAGTACAGCCGTGTTGGAAAAAAAAAAAGGCTTTTTTTTCATGGAAAATTTTGACTTTAAAACTCAAAACTTGAAAATTTTAGCTGAAAACTGTGGGAGCCTTCCTCAGTGTGGCTTCTTGTTTTCTAAGAAAAATAAAATAGCATAGATGGAAGTAGAAAGTTTCTGTTTTCATTTAGAAGGAAAGTTTTCTGCCAGTTCAGATGGCTGGTAGTCTCTAGCCTGGCTTGTCTGCTGGCCTCTGGCTTCCCTGGTTTTCATGGATCATTGTTTTCAAGGAGGCAATGGGAGCTTTGCAGAGCTGAGAAACGGTTCGTGCTTGGCCACGGCTGGTTCTGAGGATGGAAAATGTCACTGGAGTGTTTGAAGTCACTTTGCCACCGATGTCCAGCCTAGACACTGGTGGAGAGGAGACGCTTGTGGCTACATATATATAAATGAGTTAGCAGGGTGTGATCAGTAATAATCTGCTAAATAATCTGATAAAAAAGGTGGGGTTTAGGTTGAGAAATATGAAAATATAAACTCTTCAACCCCTGTTGTTGAAAGATTTGTTCAGGAGTGGTGATGTGGCCGGCGGTGGCTGAATTCAGCTGTGGTGGTTTTGCACTGTGGGAACGTCTCGGAGCTGGGGTCCCCTTGCCTTAACGAACCATTTGCTCTTCCAGGAGGGTTTGGGGTTGGGAATAGGGACAGTGCATCAGAAGAGCTCACCCTGACTTCAGGGCAGAAGAACCGCTGGATTCTTCTCCTGATGCTGCGAAGCGCAGCACACCCATTGGTACTCCATCAGCCACGTGCAGCGTGGGCATGCCAAAGGGGCCCCACGCAGCAGCCTCCCACCTCCCAGCGGTGTGTGGTGTCACCATGGGCAAGGCACCTCCACTGACCTTCCGAGAAAGAATTGCATTGGCGGGGGATAAACTGCTCCCCACATATCCCATCTCTGGCTAAAGCCTAGCCTGTTAAATTAAGCCCGTTTTGTTAAGGGTTTTAAATGCTGCTTGCCCATATGCAGAATTATGTCTTTAAAGATTAAAAAATCCAATATAAACAAAATAAATCCAGGGAGCTGAATGCATGAATCATTATTTTAGTACATATTGTCCATTCTAATCTGCAGTCCAATTGTGAAGTCATTCAAAATGCTGCTTCTCAGTAATTAGCAGGAATCTAACTCAGAGCCAATTTCTGATTAAATGTGCTTAAAATCAATAAAACATCATGAGTGATTAGAGTCACGTGTGATTAGCCCTGTCGAACAAAGCAGAGTAAGTTATGGCCTCAGTTTAACTTGTCAAAAAACAGAACTGGGGGTGGGAATGAGGAGGAACAGCTGATATTTCTATAAAGGGTTTTTCCAATTCTCTGTCTTTCTCTTCGCTCCTTTGGAAAAGTGAAAGGATCGGTTTGTTGTCTGAAAATTACAGGCTGAAGGGGAAAGTTTGGGGTGGCTTTGGCTTCTCTCATGGGTTTGTTTAAGGATACGCTAGGAATGGCATTTTTTAATCTTGTGTCTCAGCTGCAGGAGGGTTACCTGCTTCTCCTGGCGTCGCTTTTTCTCCAGCTCAGTCCTGACTATTTGCGGAAGGAAATACCTGTAAGATTTTTTTTTATTTTTTTTTTTTCCTGGAAGAGGCACAAAGATCTCTTCTCCTCCCTCCCTGTGAAGGGGAGCCATGCAGTGTCATATCCCCTACCAGTAACAGAAATAAAGAGTAGCAGCAACTCAAACCCAGGTGTTGATTGAAAAGCAAAAGAGGGTAAAGCTGGTGGTAAGATGGTTTCTCTCCCTCACGCTGCCGTGCATTGGGGCAGCTCGCGACACTCCTGCCCTGGGGTCCCCAGGACACAAACCACTCCCTCCGTCTATTTGGCGTCCGGCATGAGGCGCTGCTGATGGAAAGTGGCTTTTTGGGCAAGCAACTACTGGCAGCATCCCCCCCATCCCCAGCAGCTCGGGGCCAGGAGGCGGAGGTGTGCCAGCACCCGGCTGGGAGGGAGACGGCTGCGATCTCACGTTGGGTGCGTGGGGGCTGCGTGGGGTGGGAGAGCTTCTCCGGAGCTCAGCGCTTGGCAGGGTTCACCAGCAAAACTTCCCTTGACGTCAGGAGATGGAGAACAACACTCATTTATAGCTACAGCTTCTTCACTTACAGCTGTGTGACCACATCCCCGCTGGTTGGACCCTCGGAGGAAAATCCAGCTGCATTGCTCGGTGCTTCCTCCGGATCCAGCCCTAACAGTGATGCTGCTGGGGCTGCTTTCTTCCTATCTCAGTAACCAGAACAAAAAACCCCACATCCACAACGTGCACATGGTGGTGGGTGAAGAGGGGAGGCTTGGGAAGCATTGTCCCAAGTGTATTTCCGCTGGCAGACTGCGTTTAATTGTATTGTTTTGTGGCCTATTTGAGAGGACATTGTTTATTTCAAGAATACATCCACATCCTCATTTCCTGCTCTCGGCAAGGTTCTGGCCTTCCACCCAGTGAAGCTCAGGAATTTTTGGCAAAATCTGATTTTATTTTTTTTTCCTTGTGTTTGTAATCCTGACATGTTCCCTCCTACAGACAAAAGTTGGACATGGAGTTGCTCGGAACCGCTCATTCCCATGAGACTCCTCATTTGCCTGTCCTCTGGGATAATCGCTTATCACTCCGTGTCACACCTGGGAGATGCAATGAGCCATCTGGGAAGGCTGTATTTAACTCGGGCAAAGGACCCGGAGGCACAGGGAGCCTTCTGCTAAGAGGAAGCCTGCAACCCCACTACCTCCAAGAACCACGCTGAGCTTTGGGTTGGCGTTTCTTCCAAAAGAAAAGGTCTTGCAAGCCTCCAGCTGAAAGGGAAAGGCAAAGAAAGTTCATTAAATGGTGTTCATGAGTCAAAATTAGCAGTCTAGAGTCAGCAAGGGCAGGTTGTGCACCATAACGTGCCATTGGTGGCCAAAGCAGGAATGTCACTTCTCATTGAAAGTCAGTGCACACCAATGGGGACAGCACACCTGGTGCACCTTATATAAATGTTCTCTCTTTTATAGGTTTTCTTACTGCTGTTCTTGCAAGCTGCTGGTCTTTAATGGCAAAAATAGTGCAGAAACAGAGGAGCAGATCCTCAGCAGATGTCCATGGCAGGAGCTGGGTTGCCCCCAGATTACACCAGCTGAGCCCCAAGGTCTGCTGTGCTCCGAGAGATAAATCACCCTGCACTGACCTCCTGGATCCAATGGCGATGTGGGACCATCTGTGCTCATCCTCGGTGCCACGGTACACACGGGGAGATCTGCTGCTCCCTTCGCCAGGCAGGAGGAGGGCTCAAGGTAGTCAGAGACAAGACCATCCAACACGGGGTGCTGGTCGGTGCTCTGCATCTCTGGAAATAAAACCCAGAGCTGAATGTTGGAATTACATAAATCAGCTAATTATTCCTCTCCTTGCACTCCCTGTGCATAGTTTGGTGTCTGAGTTGGGGTTTTCTGCTTTTCTCCAAAGCAGCTGGAGATGGGATGTTGAACATGGTGTGTTATTGCTCCTAATGGTATTAAAGAAAAACATCTCAAGTGCTGGTTGGCATGTTTTGATTATATGTGAGGGTAAAATGAGTGCCAGATTTGGAATGGGGAAGACTTTTTCCTCCAGATTAGATTAGCAGGAGCTGTTGGGGGAGTGAAGCGGAGAAGCGAGGCGTTGGAGGGGTGGGGGGGCACTAGATATAATCTCTCTCTTAGACTTAATTTGGCATTTTCACTGAACAAATCCCCGCTACAGAAGACCAGAGCCCTTGGTGGTTCCTTTTCTCTCTTCCTTTGGTGTTACTATTTGTGGCTTTATTTATTTGTACTAGAAGCCTTAAGCTCGTTATGGCATTTTTCCGAAGTGTTTTTGTGGCTTGTGTTGAGTGAGTGTGTGCAGAGCAGTTGTTCCCTGGACCCTTTTGGGTTAATGTTTGTCATATGATTGCCTGTGATTTCATGACCTCTGTGGCTGAAGTGAGCCCTGTGGGTTTTTTTATGTATGTGCAATTTAGCTTTTAATTAAGGCCTTGTTATCCAGGGAGTTGCAGCTCGGTTGGCTTGCATGCCCCAAGGTTCTGCTGGCTTGATACTGGAGTAAGGTAGCCCATATTTGGAAATATTCAGCTCGTTTCTCTTGTTTCAGTTATCCAAGCTGTTTGAATTAATCTTCAGTCTTCTTTTCCAATGTTTACTGAAGAACAGCAGTTTTTTCTAACACTCCCTTTTATCACACAGTGTGATCAGCCGAGCTCAGACAATGCGTATTCATGCTGGGGTCTGTTGCTCATTTAACAGTCTACAAACTACTAACGAAGTGCAGATGCATTGAGGAAGATCCTCCCTCCGTGGATGAGCCCCGGACCGGGATGCATCGCCGAGCCGTGTTGTGCGCTTGGCAGCAGCCGGTTGCAGGCGTCCCGGGCTGGAGAAGTTGCGCTGGCTATTAGTAGGACTACTCATCCCTAGGAGGTCTTCTATTCCTCTGTCACCCTCATAGCTTACCATGTCAGCGCTATTAATTCAGCTGGGTTTTACTTCGATATATCTTCCTATTTTCTCCTTTTCTGTGCTAGCATGGTTCATCAGGTCCCTGTGTTTAGCTCTTAAAATACATATTATACACAGGCATAAGGTCTGCCTTTCTGCAGAAAAGTGAGCGGTTTCTGTTGCCATGTTTTTTGGGTGCACAGGATCAATTTCAGAGCTGACTTCCTTTTCATGCACGATCTCTTTTGTCTGTCTCTAGGATACACAAAGATTTTGGGAGCTTTGACAGATACCTGGCTGCAGATTAATACCAGACAACCAGAGAAGATAGATACCAGACCTTCATCCTGCCCCTTCGGAGAGACCTGGTTCTCCCCTTCCTCCTGCCCCTCCCCAAAACAGGGATTTATTTGACAGCAAGTTCCTAAGACGCCACCATGCTCAGCTGTTTTACTAAACTAGCCTAAAGATTACTACTGCTAACAGGTTTCCACGCATCTGTTTTGGAGACTTTTAGCATAAGGGGAACTCAAGTTGAATTTAGTGGCAGTGATTTGGGATGTAATTCTGGATAATCACATGCCATGTCTATGAGTAATTAATAGAGATGGCTCAAAAATCAGAATTTCACTACCAGGCCAAATTTGGAGAACCAGAAGGTCTTGAGATGTTTTTGATAAAATACTTTTATTGATCAAATGCACATTCGTAAAAGGAGGATCCAGATCTGAGCTCAGATTTGGTACATTTTAAGAGTTCCTTGTATGTTAGGTGGGCTCCAGCATCTCCATTCTCGTGCAGTTTGAACGGCTCAGTGTTTCGTTCTTAGCACTTCTTATAACCGCCTTTGTTTTAAAGCTATTGATTTCTGTTTCCCATTTTTCCAAGTTCAGTGGTGAGCTTGGAAATGAGATGCTGAGCTGGGTGCTACACTAATCTAATAATCTTTAGAAATTGTTCTGGGGTGTTTAATATTCGCACGGTGGCCAAACTCTGAGTTCAGTCAGTCGTAATCATCACACTGGAGCACGGTCAAGATGCGAAGTTTGGCCTGGACCCTGTGGCCATCTGGCCACAGAGAAACCAGCTGCCTCCCAAGCTAAAAATGCCCTTCATTCATCATGATAAATCTCCTTTTCTACCAACAAACCTTCATTCTGCAGCTTACTTCTCTGCCTGTAAATGACCATACTCCTCAAACAGGGTTCTTGACGGTTGTTTAGGTTTCACGTGGCCTCTTGGAGAAAACTCACACCAGACACCCTGGCATTAACAGTGGGTAGATTTGCCAGACCTTGCAGAAATCCACCACCAGGTACATGCGCCTTGGTGGCATCACCTGGGAAGGCAGGTGCCTGTAAATCATTTGAGCCAAGGGGTACAGAAAGGTATCCCTGAAGGGACAAGATCCTCCCAAAGGAAAGACACATTCAGAGCATTTTTAAAACTGATTTCGGTGATACAGGGTAGGAGTCATGTCTCCTGACATTGAGTTCTCCATCGCTTGCTAATTGAGGAAAAGAGATGCTTGTGAGGTAGGAATTACCTCCTGCTAAGTTCAGAGGCCTCAAGTAGGTCAGATAAATCATGCTTTAGCCACTCATTTCTCTCCATTGATGCTAAAAGGAGTCTAGACCACTAGCTCCAATGTAGGTATCAACCCCAGAGACATCCAACATCCACGGCGATGTGAATCTCAGATGGGTTGTCTCTGCCCCTAAGCTTGAATACAAGAAAAGGGAAGCCAGGCTGAAGGCAAAGGCAGCAGTTAGAGACAAAAAAAAAAACAGATGCAAAATGTCGAGAAAGGTAAAAGCTATGAGATGGCCCATAGTCCTGGGAAGCTAAGGGCACCTATCTAAAAACAAGGTAGCACAAGAAGTGAACAGCAGAGAAAAAGGCAGGGTTGGACCAGTGCAGGAAGATGAAAATTTCCTTTCAACACTAAAAGTAACAGTTTCTAAAATCCACCTTCTCTGTCCCTCCCAAAATGTAAATGCTGGTAGTTACCTCTGTGAAAATCTGGAGCAGTTTTGTGGTAGCAAGTAGCAGATTCTTGGCTACTGGAGCCTCAATGTGGCAGATGGGTTTTTTGGAAAATGACACTTGCGGAGCCCAGCTGGTAACCACAGCTGAGATCTCCCTATCAGAGATCTTAGGAGTCAACGGCTGCATGGGCTTTGATTTCACTGGAAACAGCGGCTGGGCTGCTGGAAATTACACCCAGGTGTTAGGTGGAGAGGTCAGGCTTGGCCAGCGGTTCCCAGGACAATAACTGACCCACTTCAGGCAATTACGCGTGTTTACCAGCAGAAATGTCTGCATTAACCGTGATATTGCTGGAACATGCGGCTAATAATTTTTGCCTTTTCAGGTGAGCTATTAAAAAATTTCCTCCCCTGGTTCTGGGTGATATTTAGGTCTATTTTGGCTGAAGGTTGGGCACCTCTCTTCTGTCGCTGCCCAAGGCACCTTGCTTTGGAAAGGCCAATCTGCCGCCAGCCTGCCGCTAAACCAAGCCAGAAACAAGCATTTTCCACCCCCCAGCAGGAAAGGCTGGCATTTAGAAACAGTTCCCTTCTGAATCACACGAGAAACTTGGAATATTAAAACATTTTCTTGAATTAAAGGGTAGTAGAGTGTTTTATCTCACATGTGGCAACGTGAAAATCAGTCAACAATTTCCCGCAAAAAGCAAACAACGCAGCATATGGGGAACTCTGTTGGTGCTGTTGTTGTTGTTGTTGAAATCTTCATGGTCCCAGAAAATTTTGAAGAGGTGTTATTTTCAGATGGAGGAGGGGGGAAAGCGTGTGGCATGATTGACCAGTTGCACTCGCTTCCGTCTCCAAAACATCAGCTGGGTTTTATCTCTGCTGAGGGCTGGATATTGTTTCCCTAGCACAAATGACTTTGTGTTATTATTTTTTTTTCTTGCACCAGATCGCCCTATAGCCAAGCATAAATGAAGGCAACTCCAAGCGTTTTCAGTGTCACCTACGAACTGGCTTTTGTATTTTAACCCTCCCTGAGATCAAGGAAATACGGCTTTCTTTGTACCATCTGATCTGAATGCTATTTAACCCTCCCTTTCCAATAGTTTCTGTGTCCTCAAACTTTGTCTCTAAAACTTACTTTTTGCGCCCGTGCCATATGCACACCCACCTGGATGTGTTATGTGCTATGTTATGTTTTATGCTGTGTTAAGTGCTATGCACACACACCTAACCATGATGTGTTACAAGTAGAGATAGCTGTGGATTTTCCATCCTGTCATTTTCCAACCGAAAAAGTAGATTCAAAAACATCAAATTTTGCTGTTGAAAAATAGAAGTCCTTTCTCCCTGTATGTACAGCCCCCCAAATAAAGCCATCATCGGGAAAATTGAAATGAAATATTTCATTTGCAGGGGGATTGGACTAGGTGACCTCCAGAGGTCCCTTCCAACCCTACGATTCTATGATTCTGTGATTATTTGGGGATGGATTGATTGTAACTAGTGTGTATATACTATTTCAACTAAATGTTTTATTATCCATCGTTTCAACCAAGTGTTGAACTGCTTTTGCCCGTGGTGAAACCAGGGAACATGACAGCCGTGGTTCAGTTCTGTACCTTCTTATGGGAGATGACCTCTCCCTTCACATGGTGCACAGTGGTCATCGCACTGGTACGAGTGATAGGAAGTGGCATTTGGCCAAGGCCATAGACCTATGGAAAAGGGGAAAGTCATTATTTAAAACTGGGATTTACTGTTTTACATCATTGCTCCCAGAGAAAGGAGTAGGGTTGGGCTGCTCCTCAAGGTATGTTTGGGTCCACGAGATACTTCCCATTGCCTGCAGGGAGCACTGGAGAAGGTCTTCATTTTGCCAAGCTTGTCTTTGTGAGTGTTTTTAAGGAGGGAAGTGATTTTGGTACCAATTGGGCGGGGTCAGTGGAATGGACGGAGTCAAGCAGATGATGAAGAATTTGTTGGTATTGATCTCTACAAACAAGGGAGGTACGTACTTGTTCTTTTAAAAAAATAATTATAGAAAACATTGCTATCCATTCAGCACGTAGAGGTGGACAGGAATGGTGGTTTTGCTTTGCTTTCAAAGCCCTAAAATGCTTCTAAACAGAGCGACCCTGTTGCTGCCTGTAGGAGTTCACAGTCATCCTCTGATCAGTCCTCCTCTCCTCATCTCCCTAAAAACGATTAGTGGTTTGTCCTTTCTGTTGTACTTCTCAATCATTGCCTTTGCAGCAGCCCAGGAGAGTGGAAGATTCCTGTTCACAAGGCTCCAACTGCAAAGTGATGAGGCCAGGAGGGAGAGAAAGTAAAGTAACTCTGGCTGTACATTAGTCAGACTAATGAGTGGGATAACAGGAGACACTAGAGCAGAAAGTTGGAGAGAACACTTAAGAAAAAGAGAAAAACAAAAAAAAAGTAAAATACAAGGAACAGACAGGCTATGCTCAGAGGTCTACTTACATGATGTAGGGTTTGAGAATTAGGTCTATCCTGTGAAAATAAACAGTTTTAAAACCATTTTTTACCACAGTTGCATTTTCTAAGACAAAACACTTTATGAACTTCACTGGAGAAGTTCTTCGAAGGTTAAGTGATGGTGCTGTGGATAAAGCATAATCCTGAAAGGCAAGAAATCTGGGTTCTCCTCCCGGGTCCGTGGCGATTTTGTTGCACGGACATGGCCAAGTGACTTCATCCCCATTTACCATGTTTGTGCATTCAGTCCTCCTTTAACCCATCTTAGTCTTTCATGTGGCTTCATAGTCCTCCAGACCAGCTAGTGAGCAGCTAACCTGGGCCGGCCAAGGTGTGGACGCTGAAGCTCAAGCCCTGTGTAACGGGTCTGTTTGGATCTGGTTAATCCAGTGGTTAAACCAGTTTTACGTAGCTGCGTGTACATGTGGCTCCTAAACCCATGGGATCTGAGCTCTCTTCTGGGCTTGTGCAACTCTCCTTGTTTGCTACATCTTGGTTTTTTGGCAAGTCAGAGTGCATGCTAAGTCTGTGCTAATACACAGACTGAATGACAATATACTATCAGAGGTTATTTCACTCCTTTCTCACCCCCCATTTTATGGGATTTAGGCATTGTGCACACTAACCAAGGCAAGAGTTATTTAGATTATTTCGTTTTCAAAAAGGAGGTTAGTTGGTGGTGGTGGTGGGATGTTTGGTTTGTTGTTTTTTTTCCTATAAATAATTTTCTTTTTGCCTCTGAACATGCTGGAGAAGGAAAATTATCTTTTCCAAAACGATAGCCTTATCTATGGTCTAGTTATGTCCTCTGAAAATTGTCTCAGCTTTCAGAAGCATCTGTTGTGGAGAAAATATACCATTACAGCTGTTCTGCAGTATTTAAAGGGCAGAAGCACCTAAGCTATTGCTCCCCTGACTTCTGTTTCCAATGAGTGAAAAACATCTTACAGCCAGAACACTGCTGATCACCCAGCACAGTGCAGAATTGTTGCTTGTTTCCTATTCTCTAACAGGGACGCACCAAAAATAGAAACAGCTGCATCTTTCAATTGGGTGAAATTTGAATAATGTTGCTGTGCTTGAAATAAAATGGGAAAGCCATGTGGAGTGAGGGTTTGATCTGGTAGGTGCAAATGAGACCGTATTTCAGAATTCTGTGGCAGATATAATTCTAGATTTTTCCATGGCCCCAAACTCAAGAACGTTTGAATCTGGGGTTCTAGTTTCTTCTCATAAAGACAGCAACATCGACACAAAGGTTTACAGTAGACTGCTCAGGGAGTGGTCTCACCAGAAGATGCTGATGATGGACAGATGTAGCAGACCAGTGACTGCCAGATGACCTCAATGAGATTTTAGGCCAAGAAAGTAATAGAGCTGCTTTTCTTCCTTAACTATGTTCATTTGAATGATTTTATGGGTTCTAATAGAATTTACGGAAATCGGTAGAATTTTTCCTGAGGGATTATACATCTCTCGTCTATAGGAATATACAGGAAAGTAGCCCCAAAATTCAGGGCTCTCCATGATGTTGTCTCCTGTTGTCCTTGCCTATAAGACTGAACCTGCAGGTGTTACTTCGCATGGGTGTTGGACCAGTGACAGGTCTCCGGCACACAACAAAGCTGTTATTCAGTAGACAAATACAAACTGAAAGCAATTTCTGCATGTGCAATGGATAAACTAGGTGGTTTAGGTCTTGCAGTACCTAAGTATCTTCAAAGACCCAGGTCCTGATGTAGGACCAATCACTGTGATCACTCAACATGGGGTCATTACACTGGTGCTCGTTATTGTGCTCCACAGTGTGAAAGAGAAACAGGGTTGCAGTCCTATTTCAGTGCCGTGTCAGGGTCAGTCTGTTCCTCCAGGTCTGTCTAGGACTGTCTGAAAGGCTTTGGAGGATCCTTCTTGGTTTGTTGTCAACTCATGGGATCACACCTCTGTTTGCTCCCATCCTCCTGTTCCTCTCGGTCTCAGCGGGTCCCCGAGGCCTCCCAGAGGCTGTCCCTCTGAAACGCTTACATCCTTCACATACTTGGGCTCATTTGTCACGTCCCCTGGTTTACTCATTGCACGGTGATGCATATTTACTAATTCTAACATTTCCTCGTTAGTCATTCCCTCCAGGCCCATTAATCACTATAAATTCCCAAACGAGAGGCTGCAGTACCTCGTTCCTTCCAACAGACAGCTGACACGTAGTAATTAGGCAGCTGAACATAAAAATAATGAGGCTGAGGCTCCCGCAGATCTCCTTCCCCCTCTCGGCACCTCGGGGGCAGCCTCTCTGCAGCACGCACGGCCCCACACGCCACCGCTCGCTCCGCGGTTGCACAAGCTGCTCCCCAACACAGTTGTGCCCATTTCCCTCCCTTTACCCCCCAAAAACCTGCTCTCTGATCCATTGAAGAGGTACCCGAGCATTTAGCTTCATGACTTCTGGCGGTATTTTTCCGTGCATCACGTCAACCTAGACACTGAATTATTTAATCTCCCTGCCTCCCCTGGTTCCCCGTCATGCGGGGACTGGTCCAGCTCCCGTTGCTCATCTCTACCTGCTGCTCCAGAAAGTCCCTGTGCCAAGCTGCCCTGCCAGTTCGCCACAGACTCTCTAACTCAGAGTACACTCTTGGAAATAATGCATCTTTTCACAGTGGCTTTACACCCTGAAATAAATAGCACAATTCAGGCATTGGTTTGACTGCCACGTGCAACGCAGAAATGGTCTGAGAGACCAAAAAGCTCTTTGTGTCCAGCCTAATTTCCCTGTTTTCTTGTATTGTCCCTCCTCTGCACAGTTAGGGAGCAGTTCTGCAGCCTTTTTTCTCTTTTTTTTTTTTTCCTTTGGCCAGAATGGTTTGTGGTGATCACTTTTGTTTGCCGCAGAAATACCCTGGAAACGGAGTGCCCATGGAGAGGGGACACAGCACCATCCACTCCAAATTACACTGTCGTGTCCGGCATCACTGGCCAAACTGGAGTTAATGGGAGGTAGGAAGAAACTTCCCCTGTAGCTCTTTTTTTCTCCTGCTCCCTTCTGGAGCAATGTGTCTTGGCTGCATTTGGCTTAAATAGACCCTTGATCTGCTTTGTTTATGGTAATTTCTTTATTCCTGTGAGGGAGAGAGGGAAGCCAACACCGAACTGATATTGTTCTGGGACTGCAGATGGGCAGATGGTTTGAAAAAATGATTGCAAGATTTCACTTGCACTCTGGGCCTGTCTTTCACATTTGGGTGCAAAGACCAAGTTTTGTCTTCTGTCACAGGAAGCCTAATTTAGATTGCCTAAAACTTGAAATCAGTTTGAAGACAAATCCCCAAGGTCAACGACTCCACAGATTTGGAGGTTAAGGAATTGAGGTTAAGAACTGACAAACGAGGATGTCGAGGCAAGATTATGGAAATGAGGATCTGTAGCAAATTCTGTCTCGTTTCCCCCTTGTAACCTGCTAATGACATTAGCGCCCGTCTTTGACAGTCCCTCCTCGAAGGGGAACTTACTTGAGCACTAAAGACGCTTTTGTGTGTCCCAGAAACACACACAGGAAAATAAGTGGGCAAATCTGCTAAGACCCAGATATGGGACATAGGCCTTAAAAGCCCTGCACTGACTTAAAAGAAATGACCTGAAATAAGGAAGAGAGCAAAACACTGTTGGCAGGTGGGTCCCCACCACCGTATCCCCATCGCAGTCCCCGTGCTGAAAGCAAATGTCCTTTTTTACCCCCTTGCTGCTGAATGCACTCAGTTAAAAATTCAATCTTCTCATGTCCCCAGTGAGCTGGAACACTTCTACTGTCCCTTCTCACGGCTGCGAAGCTGCGATTCAGAGGGATTAAAGCCAAGATCATAAACCAGTACCTATTAACCCTGCCTGCCCAGCTCAAACCACCCATCTCTCGAGTCCTCGGCATAAGTTAGTATTTTGTGTATTGCATTTTTGTGATTGCTAATCCAAGTCACTGTTCAGAGGAAGTAATTTACTCCAAGGGGAGTTTCTGGGTACCTAGTCCATGGCCCAAAATTTTTGCTGTAAGTATCTTACCCATCTTCACCTAGGAACACTGTGCGAAGTGTTGCCTGGATTTATTTCTGCAGGGTGGTTGTTCTTTGACTGAAGAACAAAACCCATATTTTCCTGCAAGGTTGTGTCTCATCTCGCGCATTGCAGCTTGGTTGGTGCAAGCAAGGTTTCCTCCTGAAGTGGGTGTAGTGCCAGACCTTTCCCCTCTCTTTTTCTCTGGATCTTCCCCACTGTAACTACACAGATTGCTGACCAAGGACAGCTGGATGGATAGAAGGCATTTAATGGAGATGGCTTTAGTTCCCTGTGAATTTGGCGGACTGAGCCACAGGGCTCACTCCTTCTCCCCTTGTCTGTAGGACTTTTCTACCAGTGTTGGTGAGATCAAGCCCATTTCTTTCCTGTGATTAGATGACCGAAAGCAAACTGAAGATGCTCCTTTTCTTTTAACATATTAGCCAGTGATGGCTAATGAAAATCTGAAAGATATTTTTTAACTGTAAAGTGACTAAGATATAGCCTACATGGACAACACGGTATCCATGTGGATGGAGGCATTGAGTATGGATAAATAATGTATATGGCTGTTTGAGAAGCACCTTATTCACCTGCCTAAAAGACCTGCCATCCTATTGATCTCAGATGTATGAATTTATGGCCTTGTTATGGATTTTCTGATGCCTCAGCTCCCTAACATTGAAGCATTCATTCAAAGTAGCTATAGTTTTACAAATAGATTTTTTTTTTTTCAGAAATAGAGTTTTTCCATCTGTTTGTTCCATTTTCCCATCTGTTCCTCCAGCCTCATAGTCTTGTTCAACCTGTTTACGAAGATTGCCTTTAAGTGAATATATATATTTTTTTTTTCCATTCCAGGACAATTGTTTCTTTCACAGTGGTTTGATTTGTTCTTAAACTGCCTCTCTGAACTACTCTGGGCATTTTTTCTGCTGATCCATTTACTTTTCCAATATGCGCTTTAATCTATTGATATGACCAGATGCTTTAAGGCCACGAGGAGTTCTTGTCCAATGCACGGTGATGACTGCAGCAGGGCTACACTGTGACCTGCAGCTAGATCCTGATGAGAAACCCAGTATGCCCCGTGGATAGCATTACGGTGTCCACCTGGATACCACAACAGTGGATGACACCAGGGCATTTCCAGTAGTGCTGCTCTTGGTCAACGGGATGAGTCAATTTAGGCATGTTGCTTTTTTGCTACACCAAAATAGGACTCGCTGCTACCAGAAGAAGCAGGGCAGTAGACAGCCCAACTATCGCTCTCTACCATGATAGGTGCTCTCCACCACAACATCGTTCTGTCATCCACTCAGGAGCATTTTCTGCACTCATCTAGTGTCATCCAGGTGTTGTTCAATGGCCAGACATCTTTTACAAAAGAGTTGTCAGGCAATCCAGACACACAAGCAGCTTGTGATACAAAGCAGATAAATTTAAACTTAAGAATAAATTACCACAAAATAAACTGCCTGTTCTCAGTAGAGGCCTCCACTGAAGATGGTCTTGAAGCACCTCCCAATGGTTCCTTTCACTGAAGGAACCCTAGTAGCTTTGAAGTATTTACCAGACAGAGATTAAGGTACCCAAGGCAGTCCCCAGCCCAGGTTTGACCAATCTCTAAAAAATTCTTCGGAATCAAAGGCAGTATTTTATTGCAGCTAGATCAGAAGCTAGGCTGGATTTGTCTCTCTGTAATTGTTGAGAGACACAAGTAAGCACTCTTCGAGGAGCTATCATTTCTGCTACAAAGAGAGCACAAATTTGCATATCTCCAGGCCACCCAAAAAGTGATCTTTGATTTGTCAAAATAATCCTTTATGCAGAGGAATCGAGAGCTTGGAAGATATCCAAAAATGTGTTAATCTACACTTTTAAAATTTCTCTTTTTATGTAAGGAGGGGGAGAACTAATAATAAGCTTGTAAATCATGTGGTTAAGTTTAAAGACAAATGCTTTGGGAAAGTTTTCTAGCCTTCTGCAAGACATTTTGGTTTTATTCCTTCTGTCTCCACAAGACTTTTGCCTTCTACTGTTTGCCAGCAGGAGGAAGACTGGAAAAATTCTACTGGTCCTGTCATCGCAAGGGACAATTGTGGAGTGCTTTTATTGTTATCCTTCTCCTTCTGGTAGAATGAGATCAGCCCCTCCATTTAGCTAAAGACAAGGCATCTTCTTTTTTGTTCCAGATGTGCTAAGCTATTTGTAAACAATGAGGGGTTTTGTTGTATTCAACATGAAGTCAAACACTTCGTTGCATGTTCATGAGCCTTTGAAGACTGCTGTGCTCCACCTTTCAGGTAAAAGGGCTCACAGAAAGTGTTCGGGGCAAAGGAGACCCCAGTTCCTGGTCTCCATGCAGGAGGACCTCCCTAGAAGGACTCATACCAAGCACTGGCCTTCCAGACTAAGTGCAACACCTACTTCTTTTAAAGGTTTATACTTAACAAGAGAATCTCGCTAAGATATGCGCATGCCTCTTGCAGCAGCCCCTCCTCCTCATCTTGGCAGTGGCTTTATTTTCGGGTGGTCTTCTGGCCGCTTGGAGCTAAGTAGAAATGAGCTATAAATTTACTTCCAAGGGCAACTATTTGGGCCATGGGATTTTAGGTACAAGAGGCCAGTCCCGCATGTTTGACAGCAAGCCCAAGGCTTTACCTTCGAGCTCAGCATATTTTGATAAAAAGTTTATCCATTACTAACCTTGGTTTGGTTCTCTTTGTTCCCAGAAAACAAAGGCCCTGTGTTCACAGCTTAATCCCCCCATACAAGTGTTTCCTTTAACTAAACAAAAGTCCGCTAAATAAGAACGTTTCTCCCTGTGGGTAATGATGCATTCCCCCATGCTCATGGTATGCAATATTCCCTTAGTTCACTTATTTTGCTACTTTTTACACTTCGATTTCCATACGCCGCTGCTCATGTGTGGTGCCAGTGCTGTTAGTGATGAATTTCTTGCAGAGCTGACTTGAGCAATGTCTCTCTGAAGTAATCATTTTCTGTCTCCCCGGGCGTTTAGCTGAGTACGTAGTCTCCAAGATCTTTCACCAAGCACCCATCAGCAATGAGTTCAAGCTAAGCAAGACACTATCCTGTTCCAGAGGCTGAGCAAATCACATGCCTACGTTGTAACTAATTAGTTCTATTGGCTGATTGTTTTTTAATATGTCTGCTTTACAGGTAAACAGATTCATCTTAGGAAAGCAAAGGTAATAATTATGCTGGGGTTTATTCATTGCCTTCCTTCAGAGACTGAAAGGCTGAACACTGAAATAGGTGTAATTTAGCTGTACAGAGAAGTCACTTGGTTTTCATACCCAGAAAGGATTGCTGGGAAAGATTGGGAAAGCCCAAAAAAATTGTGGAGCCTCCTAACAGGACTCCATAAATGGATGACATTAGCCGTGTGGTCTCCAGCCTCCGACTCCTCGTGAACCTCCCCATTTAAAATGGAACACTTCCTAATTGGCAAACTCCCTGGAGAAGCCAATTTCTGGTGCAAGGAGCCCACCACATAGGCCCCACGTTCAGACGGCTCAAGAACATCAGCGATTCGTGATGTTCAACTCAACCTTATGATCCCAGATGCAAATCTGAGCATGGGCATCTCGCAGACATCTCAGCAACTGCTCTGGTAACTGTGATGCTATTTGTGCATCAGTTGTATTGCAGAAGCACGCGGAGCCGTCTCAGGGCACACAACCCATGGATCAAGGAGATGCAAAAAAACAGAGCTTGACACAAAATGCTTATGACTGAAATACCAGAAGGGTGGATGGCAGCACAGGAGACAGAAAAGCACTGCTCGCTGGTACAATTTAGCTGCAGTCAGGGGATTGCAGGAATGGGAGCCCTGAAAAGGGAAACCTTTCAGTCTTACAAATTAAGGAAAGGGAAGAAATTCACCAAGTTAAAATTCTTGGAGGGAGATGTCCTATGTGTATGCTGTAAGGTAAAGCCATGGGCAGATAGCACTGCCTGGGTGATGTCCTCACCCATAGCACTCCTGCATGTTTTTGTAATTGTTTTTAAAGAAATCTGTGCCTCGAAAACAAAAAGCTATGGCTAGAGATATTCAAGAGTGGCAGTGGCTGCCCTTAATTTAGCATGGCCAGCCTTGGAGACCTGAACCAGTGAGTACAATCAAGCTCTCAGCACTGTCCATATGTAACAGTCCTACACAGGATGAAATCTGGGTTCCCCATTCCGGGAATTTTCTGGTTTGGAAGGACCCTTCTCCTTCTTCTTTCCACCACTGCAAAGAAGCTGTTTTCAGTGGAAATTTTACCACGGCTAGGTTTTCCTGCCTGCCCTCCCTGGGCTGGGAGAGGGAGGAAGACCTTTACCTGCTGTTCGCTGCCGGGCAGGGGGCACCATGAAGGAAAACAAGACCCAGGCGTCTGGCAGGGGCTTTTTCGGCTGGATTTTGGTTTGCCTGCCGGGCTGGGGCTGCAGCTGGCTGGCCTGATCTCCTTCCCTCCCACCGGCTCTCACCGAGAGCAGAACATGCCTTCTCCTGCTGATTTCTGCTTGCCATATTGATTGCAGCAGGGTATAATGGAGACAAGTCAGGCAGAAAGCCAGCCACCCTTGGGAATGATTAAAGAGCAAGCAGGAAAGGATAGAAGTGAAGAAAAACAGGCTGACACTTAGGACGTGGTGGATTTGGAGCAAATTATGCCCCTTTCTTCACCTCACCCCAGCCCAGTGCCCAGGGCAGCACGGCAGCACCTCTTTTTCAGCTCTGCCCAAAAGAAGCATCATATCGACCCCCATGTACGCGGGGAACAAAATCCCCAGAACGTGTACAATATCCCCATTGTGCATGGATTTGCAGACTGATTATTCGGAGCGTAGCCAAGGAAAGGTAAGGCTATGACCCATTGTTTTCGTGCGATCAATTGAATACTGTCATTTGCATTTAAAACGCTCCGAATTCGCACTGTCAATATGCCAAACAGCTGCTCGGGCTTTTCAGCATTCCATGGTGACAATCACACTATCGTACATCATTGGCACCAGGATTTGCAATACTCTCAGTGTCAAAATTTTGTGGGGTTTTTTTTTTTTCTTTTTCTTAAAGAAAAAAAAATCTCCCCCCACCCCCCCCACACACACACCCCCCCGCCCCCCGCCAAAATACCCAAACCTGTGAAAAATCCGCTTTTAAAATGATGGCGTTCGATGCTGCTAAGCAGGCCCTCACAGATGCCAACATATCAAAATTCATCTCTTTTCTTCCTCTCCTACAATTAAAAGGTAGTTAAGAAAGAGGCTGTTCCTGATAGATCCACCTTCTGTTTTCTCCTTTGTATGCGTATTATTCATTAGCAGTCTAATAAGAGTTTCAAAATGCTCTGTGCCTCTGCCAGCAGGGCATATGTATGTAGACATGTGCTTGTGACAGATAAGTACATAAACAGCATATTGGCACCAGAAAGACATCTGTGCCTAGAAAAACGCTTGTGATATGTACATAAATGACATTTTAGCTCTAGTCAAGTCCTTGTGGCTTTGAGAGGAATATGTGACTGTACTCTTCTCTGTGAATACTGAAAAGGTGCATCTTAGAAAGGAGAGTATTTTAGAGGTTTTTCGGAGAGCTGAGGGAAGAGCTCGGATGCGGGAAGCCGCCCCGTGCGAACAGCCCGGGTTGCAGCTCCAGCTCTGCCAGGTTGCGGCAGACGGCGGTGGAGTCTTGCCGGGGGGATCGTGGGCGGCTGCCGCCGGCAGCGCCGGGAGCACGGCCCCCCTCAGGGGGAAGCACCCGGCACCCCCAGAATCCGATTCCATACGTCAGTATGGGGTCTGCCGTGTGGGGGCGCGGGGATGGCAAAGGCGATGCAGCGCCGGGCTGTGTAGGGAATAAATTCTTGGCCCAAAGACCAAAAAGTCAGGGGTGATCCAGGGTCTGGAGGCATGGGGAGTGCTCCCTGCAGCTCATAATGCCTCAGTTTACCCATTCATGGTGACAGTTGCCTGCCTTGTAGCTTTAATGAGTGCTGGAAATGTTGTTGGGGCCAGGAGACTATAGTTGAGAGATCTGCCGTAGTCCCAGGAAAACGTGGAGAATATTTGCATCTAGTCTTAGGTAGGATAAAGAGAGAAGATGCAAAATTGGAGGCACTTTAGTGTTCGCCATGCATGCACAGCAGTGAATATGGACTTGACTCCCTGATTTCAGGGCTTGGAGTGAGACTTCCAGAGATATTTGAGCCCTGACCTCCTATGGGAGCGCTTATGTCCCAGTGAAATCGCCTCAAGCTGGGAACTGAAACTTAAGGACTGGGTTCAACCATGTCTTTCCTGAGCTTGCTGCAGGAGGTGCAGGTGCCCCAGCACTCTCCGTTCCTCACCTTCTGCAATTACAAATCTCCTGTAGATTTCATTTGATCCAGTAAACCAAATCCTGAAAGGAAATGAGTGTCCAAAACGGCCGTTGCCTCCAGGTCCGTCGGGACTCACCTGGGCTGGATCATGAAATGGTAGCTGCACCTGCGTGAAAACCCTCTGGGATGTAGCCTTAACGCGCACATCGGGGTGGTCGCTGCTGTTCACCAGCTTGCCCACGGTGAAAATGGCATCACTCATTTGGGTCTGACATAAGGAGGAAAGAAGCAGGAAAATATTCCTCGATGTAAATCAGGATGGGTCCTTGGACTTCGCTGGAGCCTGTCGGCTGACGTGACCTGAGGACACGGCTCGCCAGGTGGGCGGGGGTCTCACACCTCCAACGTGGTGGATGGAACCGCGGTGGTGGGTGAGCTGTTACTTGCCTGAAAAAAAAAGTGTTCAGAGGGAAAATTGTCTCCAGTCATTCTCATTTTGCATGTGATTTTCCCTACATATGTTTCTAATCATTAAGAAATTCTGTAGCTTAAATAATGCTCTGAAAGTACGGTAACTGTTGGACTACATTCTGTTGTAACCTTATTGAATTTCACTTCTCTGGAAAAAATAATGGGATACTATATCTTGAAAAACAAATGGTAATTGCATTTTTAACAGAATGTTTCTCTTTGTGTTTCAAAACCTTCTGCACACAGTTAGACATCTAGCCAGGGAAGAAGGTACAAAGCATATGGGCCAATTTCTGTCTGTTGGCTGTTCAAGATGCCTTAATATTCGAGCAGTGATGTGCGTGTGTCCATGCAATATGGCACAATTTATCTACCCAGTCTCCATGAGCTCAGGTGAGGTGATCAAAAAGTTGTGTACTGTGGTCAGAAAAGGTATTTCAAGGAAGAATTGGGGAAGGTGGGTTTACATCCCGCTCCCTATTAGACGTGTGGGGGTACATCCTATCTCATATTAATTCACATTTTGGTATTTGGACCACAGCAGACCAAAGTTCCTGTGTTTGTGGTGATGGCCAGAGGCAGAGGTACATCTTCCAGGAGACCAGGATCTCACAGCTAAGGGTCTCGTCGAGACTGCAAAAATAGGAATTGTCCGACGCTTGCACTGCCCATGCGCCGCAGCAATATGACTTCCTCAGTGCTTCAGGGATTTGCACATCACCACGTGCTGGGAACAGATTTGATTAAAGCCTGGGACCCAAACCAGCATCATCGCAATGCAGTTTGGTAACAGGCTGGTGTTACTGTCTACTGAGGTTAGGAGAGCCCTGGTAATACTGGAATGCTCTTCCCTAATTTTTAGTAAAGCTGGCGTGTTAAGGACTTTGTGGAGAGGTACATTTGGACATGTGAAGCTTCAAGGCAAAGTAATAGGCTTGAGGTTTCTGACTGACAAGACACATGTGAGTACATGCGAAATGTGCTTCTCCTGCTAAAAATAACATTTCTCCTGTCAACCACGATGCATCCACCCCCACAACACCACCCAGAAGAACACATTAACACCTTGGCTTTGCACGTAGCCCGATTCACAGCAGCCACAAGTGGTAGAGGGATCTGCACTCTGTGTGCATGCTGACAAATCATATGGCATAGCGAAGAACAGAGGAGTGAAACTGGGCTAGCAGAAGTTGACGCCTTATCATCACAGTCCCTTTGAGCATGCTGTAGGCTGACACCTCCACCAACCGAGTCATCTCCCCGATGCCAGGATGAAGAGCACAAGCCCACTATCCTGATTTAGCCTCTGGTAAGTGAGGCTTGGCTTGCCGCACCGGGAAGGGTGGGATCGGTGTGTTGATGCAAATCTGTACAGGAGCATCACGGGTGCACCAGCATGGGGACAAGCAAAGCATGTCCAACCACTGCTGCTCACAGCTGTGCTGCGGTGACGTGTAAAATACGCTTTATAGACTACTGATGTGAGATGTTTCTCCCATTACTGCTCCCCATTTAATGCCTAATACCAACTGGAAACCTGTAAATAATATTTCAAACCAAGAAGCGTTGGGTTGCAGATAGGTATTACCCTTTAAAGGAACTCCTGCAATAACTAAGGTGCGGGTCTGACATACAGCCTGTGTGTGCTCCTGCTGGCACTGTAGTCATGAAGGTTATGAAAGACATGGACAGCAAAGCTTTTAAGAGCGGTGAAAGACTAGAGAATACCAAAATTTTTTTGCAAAGTAAATCCCTTAAAATAAAAAAGAAAAGAAAAGCTGGAAACAAGATGTAGCTAAAATATTGGCAAGCGACATGAGGTTGATTCATGGTCACAAAGGTCAGTCCACTGCAGCCTTCCCCCAGGACTGAGCGAAGCTTTATTCGAAGGGGATTTTCGGAGAACCCAGGAGATTTAAATGCCTAAATTCCAATCTCTCCTTTAGCTGGCAGGGGCGTGAGCCTATGTTCTCACTCTCGCAATTAAGCTCCTTCAACTCTCATTTAAGTGGCTGGGCAGAGCCCTGGGCTCTCGCAGTGCTTCTGAACTTCACCTGCTGGCTCTGGCCAAGCCGGGCAGGCTTTGGTGGGCGCTGAAGGCATTCAGCCCTTCGCAGACGGTGCTTAGCACTTAACAGGATCAGCCCCTTAACGACTTGTATGGTGTCCATCACCTCAGATGCCTTACCGTTTTTTAAATTATGCAACTCCCACTGTATGTAATTAGCCAAGTAAGCTGCTTTCACCTAACCCCAAATGTTTGTAATGCTTATAATCCCAGCTAGGTGTCTGTATAAAGGAGCTCCTTGTTAAGGGCAGAAGGGAGAAATATTCTTCCGTAAGAAAATTAGGGAGTTGGCAGAGATGTAAAGCTTAAGTGTTGCAAGATTGCTTTTGTTTGGCCAAACATTTGAGGTTTTGGGGTTGGTTTTGGAGATCCCAGTGTTTAAAATTAGTTATTCAGCAGGTGGTCTGGCACTAGCTGTATATAGGAAAGCAGCTCACCCATGGCAAGTCCTGCCCCCAATAAGCTATCAGCATCTTAACTTGTTTCATTTTCTTTTTAGTCTTTTCTTACTCCTGTTTGAGCAAATATAACACCAGCACCAAGTCCCTTCCTGGGATGAAAATCTGTGAGTTCATCAGCCAAGATGGAGCTTCGGTTTTGGCCTGATTTTGTTTCTTTCTTGGAAAAGCTGAACGGGCAGACTGTTTTGGTGGTTCTGGTCACGTTTCTTTTGATTATTGACCTTGTGAAAAAGAGACGTCCCAAGAATTTCCCTCCAGGGCCACGGCTCTTTCCTCTCGTGGGAACCTTTGTGGACTTTAAGCAGCCCCTCCATCTTGAGCTGCAGAAGGTAAGAGCTCCATGGGCATTTCTTCTACTAACAATATTTTACCTCTTCGGTGACTTTTGTCACCAAGCCTGTGAAGCAAGGGCTGAAGGACTAGCTATATAATACCCATGCATGAGGGACGCCCCTTCTTGGTTTTATCTCTTACTATCACCTCCTCTTCCATGGGAGTAGGAAGGTTCAACGGGAAAGAAACTTGTAATGGAGGAAGATTTACGTTCTCCTCCTCTTTCTTCCCACCCCGACCATTTTCTGCTGGAGCTCAGGAAGGGTTTGGAGGTGCTGGGCCAGGCTGGGGGAGGGATGGCAAGTGCTGTGTGGCAAATGAACGGTTTGGACTGTGAATATCACCTCTGGAAATTGTATTGTCATTGTCTTTGGCCAGAGGCCAATGATTTGCCCCATTACATCTAAAACAAACATTTAAGACCCTGAGTTAAGCATCCCTGTGGCTTCTCCTACATCACAGAAGGAGGCAGCGATTGCTCTGGAAAGGTTTCCAGAGCTTTGAATCCCACTAATGCCAACAAGAGAGTGACATTTTATACGTGCTGAGTATGCTTCTCTGAAAACGCGAAAGGAAAAGTTCTGACTTGCTGGTTGCAAATACCCTTTCTAGGGACTATTTGTCTCATGGTTTTACTTAGCAGGCTGACACCAGCTTACCTACCCTGGGTTTTCACAGGCTACAAGCACGGGTATCCCCAGGGGGACCCTTGGGGAAGGCTGAGGCAGCATGCTCAGGATATTTTGTCAACGCACACAATTATTATTAATAAAATCAGTCACATTCATTTACATTCACACAACGACTGAGACACCCATTTGGTCCCCAGACTGGTTTTCTGAGTCACCATGGCAGTTCAGGATGATCATGTGTGTCCTATCATGTAGACTCATATTAAGAAGAGGATGGCCTGAGCTCCTTGCTAGAGTGGGGCACAAGACATTATATGATCGCCCTTTGCTCTTATACATCGTGAGTTGAACACTGCACAGGAGACAATAATGCCAGCAAAGTCCATGCAAGGACAAGTGCCTTCAGCTCTTGTACCCTTCCTGTAATGAAAAGAGATGGAGCAGATGCCCATCAGTTACAAAGCAACTAATGTCCTTTTTACAAGTTAAATTGATGCAACCGCCTGGTGAAACCCGGGTCATACCTGTTAACAAATATAAGCAAACCATCTCTCCCACACCACACCTCTCTAACATTTTTTACACCATCTCCAACCTTCACGGACTAGTTTAGGTTGGATGTGACCTGCAGTCTTGGGTTTGGGTTTTTCTTAAGTCCCCTTGCTCCCAGCAGGACTAAATTCAAAGTTATAAACCATTTCTTGAGGCCTTGTCCAGGTGAGTTTTGAAAAATCTCCATCTTCTTGCTCTCAGAGGGCGATGAACTCTCTTCCAGCTTACTGGTCGGTACGGGAACATCTTCAGCGTGCAGTTTGGAAGTCTGACTTTTGTGGTAGTCAACGGATACCAAATGGTGAGAGAAGCGCTTGTCCACCAGGCTGAAATATTTGTAGATCGGCCAAATATTCCACTTCTCCAAGAAATATTTAGAGGCTTTGGTAAGCACAGCTATGGCGATTTTGGTACATTTCTTTTTCGTCTATTTGCAATGATAACAATTAGAGTGAAAGAGGCTGAATTCAGTCCTTGGTAACTGCACCCGTAAAAGCTTGCAGAGAGGAAGACAAGAATTGAATTGAGTCTAATAATCTCACAGATGTACATTTTAATCTCTCTGGGACTTAGGGATGATGATGGGATCAAAGTCAGGTCCTGATGAAAGAGGAGAAATAAGCGCAAGCTGCCCAGCGATCGATACACTTGAAGAGTTTCCCCTTGGTTTTAATTTCTCTTTTACTTTTCCTCCCCTGGGTTGCATATAGCTCCAGAGACGGGGTATGGTGCTCCTGCCTGCAGCTCTGCCAACAGCGTGATAGTACTTATAGTATTTTGGCTTACACCTTTTTTTCCCACGCAAAGTGACAAAGTAGCAGATTACAGCAAATCCATAAAGCTAGATCTTTGGCATGAGCCAATTACTCTTGAATTTTAATTCCCAGGCAAAGCCATGGTTTTTCAACGTCTGCGGGGTTTGTTTGCTTTGGTTTGGGGTTTTCGTTCAAGACAAAGGGCCATTTCTGAATCCTATCGCTCATACGTGACCCAGAGTGAGGTTCGTTCGCTTGTCTTTTTCCACCTGCAGGGCTCATATCATCAAACGGGCATATCTGGAGGCAACAGAGGAAGTTTGCTGCAGCAACTCTGAAAAGCATTGCTGTAAGTTTTGAGGAAAAAGTGCAAGAGGAGAGCCGGTACCTTGTGGAGACGATCGAGGAGGAGAAAGGTGGGCGGTTAAGGTACAGCACCGTGCCCAAAGCTTCCAGCTAAATTAATGATGAGAAGTGAAACTTTTACTCTAATGCAGCTCCTAACGTGCAAAATATTTCTTCGATAGCTCAAATCTCTATCCTACACTTCCAGACTGTGCCTCTCGGCACTTCTTTTAGACTTCAGGCCTCCTATTTTAGTTCTTCCTTATTAATATTAAGCAAATAGATACTAGGCGTTTGCTAAAGCTCGCATGTTTATATAGCTAAGAAAGTCTCTCCTGTATTCTGCGGAGGAATAAACGCAGCTCTCCTGCTATCAGGCACGTATGCTCCGAGGCTTAGTTAACCTCTGCTTGTCCTTGGTTTCGCAAAGTATTTTAAAACTTGTTTAGTCAGGCTTTCCTTTTGTATCGTGCACAGATGAAGCGTGTGCCTTGCTCTTTTATGGTCCAGCTTTTAAGAACTGCCAGAGGGATATTAGTAAGAATAATTTGTATGTTGGTACATGGGTGATGTTGCACTTCAGCTTTAAATAGAAGCAGATGGGGTTTAGATAATTCTATGGAGCTATATATAGTAAACAAGAAAGATCTAAATAGGAATTGTGAAATTATATACTGAACTTGCTCCATTTTAATTGCCGTTGCACTGAACAGGCCAAATACTTCATGTTGCCAATTGATTATAGTCCTTTATAGTCCTAATCAATAAACTAATTAAGCTGCTGGTTTGGGCCTTTCTTCCCATTAGTAATGACAAATAGTGATCATGTCCGTCACTCTAATATCTGAGCACCAGCCCGGTTTAATTACTTTCTTGAAGAGCGGAGAGATGAGCAGCCCTGCGCGCAGTGCCTTGCATCCCAAAGCGATGCTCCCACGCGTAGCGACAGCAGCTCAGGGCTGGACTGGATCAGTTACTGGTGTTAGTCTCTCGTATCATGGCAAGTAGCTCTCCAGGTTGCCTAAACGTGCCCTAGGAGATGGTGGTCTCAGCTTGGTAGTTCTCCCAAGAAATGCGGATGTGACAAACGTCACACCACACTTCTTTTTGAGATTTTTAGGAGTTATGATGTGCACCATATCTATGGGCCATGTGAGATCGTGCTGGACTTTATAGGCAGCCGCAAAGACGTGCAATCCTCACCCTCTCCCTTCTCTCCCATCCCACTTTATTTCTTTGTGGTGGACAGTTAGAGGCCAGTGCAATGGCATTTTTGCAGTGTGGTTAGTCCTGGGCTCCCTGCCCCAGGCTAAGCTTCAAGGGACCCTCTCTTGGCATTTAAAATTGGCACCAAAGCCATTTTGGAGCATGCAAACCCGACAGCCATAGCGTGGCATCCTACTGGTTGTTTTCCCTGGAAAACAGTTCAAACCCTGCTTCGGCAGCTCTGTGCTAACGTTGGTGTGTGCCAATAGCCTGAGCTGGAGACGGGAGGGGATGTCCTCAGAGGACGGATGTTGTGGCACACATCCAACCTCCAATGGGACACTGGAGGTGATGGGGGTGGTGGGGACCCCAAGACAGGGGGTGAAGCCTTAGCATCACCATAGGTGAAAAATAAGTAAGGTCTCACCCCAACTTCCCAACTGTTGATGTGGTAGAGCACGTGGGTTAGACTGAGATTTTAAAGAAAAAAAAAGCAAGCTGTCTTTCACTTTGTTTCCTCCAGGACAACCATTTGACCCTCATTACAAAATTAACAGTGCTGTTTCGAACATCATCTGTTCCATAACTTTTGGGAACCGCTTTGACTACCATGACAACCGTTTCCAGGAATTACTGCATTCACTGGCAGAAATGCTGCTGCTCATGGGAAGTTTCTGGGGCCAGGTAAAACCGGTCGGATGCTTTTCTACCTTCAGCTGCGTGTAAGAGCTCGGAAACTGGAGTTTCTAAGCAGATGTAATCTGCTTTTCCCTGTAGAAAAAGAGTCATGTTATAAGGGAAATGACCACGAGTATTGTTTTACCTTAGACTGGGTTTATACACAAAATCCATCAGGAAAGTAAGGAAGCAAGTTAAAATTGTTGAGGGTCACGGAGAAAAACCACTGCAGGGTTGTAAAAGCAATCTCATGCCTGAACATAACTGAAGAGCAGTGGACAAGCCTTAAAAATATCTATGTTTCTACAAAAAGAAGAGTCAATTAGTAGCACTGTCGGTGAAAGTTCCCTTCTTTTCCCCTACCCCTCTCCCAAACAGTTTCTCAAATAGCTTTTATTTAGGACAAAACCATCTGAGAGTCCAGGTTTCTGACGCAAGCAGGTGGATCTGGGGACAGACTGCCCCTAGCCATTCTGCATGGCCACACACCATGGGCCAGGTCTGATCTCTGTCCCCTCCGCAGATCCCAGCACCAAGGGGCTCCTCTTCATCCACGCTGATTTATGACTCTGGTGGCCGCCTTACATTAGGTGACAGCTTTGGCCAGCCAATATTAGAGAACCTGATCAGCAGAAAACATCTGGCCAATTTGTATCTCGTTTGTACTTGTTTACATCTGTGTAACTAAACTGACCTTTGCAGCAAAACTGATTTGTTTCCTGATAGCAAGCAGAGCTAAAAAATTGTACTATCATCTCAACTGTGGTACCTGCTTTTTTTTTTCAACTCAAGAAATGCTCTTTTGCTCTGTTTGATTTCTCACCAGCTGTATAATGCTTTTCCTTTGATCATGAGATGGCTACCAGGACCCTTTAGGAAAATCTTCAGGCACCAGGAGAAACTTCAATATTTTTTGAAGGGAGTGATCGCAAAGCACAAGGAGGATTTGGACCAGTCCGAGGCAGGAGATTATATTGACTGTTACCTGAAGGAAATAGAAAAAGTAAGAGAGAAATACCTAAAGCCACCTAAATCTTAACCCAAGAAATGAACAGACGGGACTCAAAGCTGTTTTGTCACAGGAGCCCATGCCTCCTGCGTTGCCTTCTCCTCCCTACCTCTTCCCCGTCAAACTCAAACTTTTTAGCAACAGCAGGAGCCTGATCACTTTGAAAACATACTGATTTTTTTTTTTTTTTCATTTGAAAGTATTTACACTTTGTCTTCTTCCATTTTTCATTCTGTCATGTGGCGTAGGAGGACTCTCGGGGAACATGTTCACATTTCTATGAGAGCTCACAGGCCTGTGTTTGCTATTGTGAAACTTCACATTTAAAAACGCTACCTGCTTTCAAAAGTCACTCTACAGCAAATAGGGTGTCTTTCAAAGCTGTTCACAGGCCTTGAAATTCAATGAAAGTAAGGGGTAGAAATTTCCAAGCCCAGGGGTGATGGATAATAAAATAGCAGCAGGACTTGACTTATGTATTGGACTGGGTTCTTGAAAGCATCGCCTCCCTAATAAGAGTTTTCATTGCTATGCTTTTCCCCAAGTTTAAGGGTGACACCAGCTCATATTTCCATGAGGAAAACCTGCTGTGCTCCACTCTGGACCTCTTCTTAACGGGGACTGAGACAACAGCAACCGCCATCCGCTGGGCTCTGCTCTACATGGCTGCGTACCCCCACATTCAAGGTAGGAACACTGATGGGTCCTTCGTTTAGCCCAAAGTCAGATAAGCGAAACTCAGAAAATGGAGCTATGTCCATCTTTACTCCACACTGGACGTGCCTAAGCCCCAAGTTTTTTTTTTTGCTTTCCATAGAGAAAGTGCAGCTCGAAATCGACACAGTGATCGGCCAGTCCCGCCAGCCCACCATGGCCGACAAGGAGAACATGCCATACACCAGCGCGGTGCTGAGTGAGGTCCTGCGGATGGGCAACGTTGTGCCACTGGGAGTGCCCAAGATGTCCACCAGCGACACCATCTTGGCAGGCTTCCACCTGCCCAAAGTATGTGGAGACCACCAGCTCTCCCATTGCCCCACCAGAGAGAGGTCTTCATGGCCCAAGTCCCAGATCTCACCTGGAGAGGAACCAACCAGCAGGATCTTATAGAAATATCACAGTTATATAGAAAATAGAAGCCTTCCTCCTATGGGTCTCACCTCCTTGTGGAGGAGAATTGTGAAAATTTTCAGTTTTACAAGGTTTATCCCTTAAATCTTATACAAGACGTCCTCCAAGCATTATGGGAATAGAGGGCCAAGAAACATAGGAATGCAAACAGTTTGGGTATTAACAATTATCTATTAAAAGTAGCCGTTGATAAAAGCCAGGTAATAGATATTGATGTGAACACACAGTTCTGGCATTATGAAAGCAAATATGAGATTTAGATATACCTAGTCTCTTCCATGTATATGATTGGTTTCATCAAGGAAAATTAAAAAGAAAAAAACCCGGGCAATTTGCTCCACACTGATTAAAATATTTTTGTTTTTCTGGTGGAGGTTGTGGAGATAAACCAGATCAGATTTTTTTAAAAAAGCTCAATAAAGCGGATCAATTGAAAATTATTCAGTTAAATTGCTTCAAATTCCTATGGGAACACAACGTTGTCAATTTAAAGGTGGTTTATATGAACATCGCCGGTGACAGCAGCACAAGGTATGGATCAACACTATGGTGATATATAGAGGAGCACAGAAGTGAACAATCCTGTAGGCTTTCACCCTAATTTAATTACATAGCTTACGAAAAAACATTTTGCCCTCAAAAAAAAATGTAGTTTACATTGTGTGTGGAACAGAGCTAATAATAAACTAGTCTGACAACATGTCGGCTCTTCTCCTTCGCATAATCACCCGTTTTCTCCACCTCTTGCAGGGCACCACCCTGATGACCAGCCTGACTTCGATAATGTTTGACAAAAACGTGTGGGAGACTCCAGACACCTTTAATCCTGAACATTTCCTGGAAAACGGCCAGTACAGGAGGCGGGAGGCTTTTCTGCCCTTCTCTGCAGGTAGGATGATGGATGGGGAGATGGTTTTCCTTTTTGCAAAGCTTATTTTTTCCCCAAGACACCCACTCCAGAGTAGGGGGTACTGCTCCTTGTCCGGCTTTCAGCCCATCCCCATGGTGAAAATCCCAGTAACAGTTAATGCTGACTGCTCAGAGCAGGAGGGAAATCAATTTGTTATTGTAGGATGAAAAAAAATAAGGCTTTTTCCTCTTGCGCAAGCTGCGTAAATGTTTTTTTTTTTTTTGCCTAGTTTCCTCTCTTAGTCTATCCGAGCAGCCGTCGCAGTTTGCTCAGCAGCAAACTTCTGGGGAAGGTTTCTGCAAAATGTGTGGGTGAACATTGCCACCTAACCTTTCGAGGAAGAAAAGCTCCCACAGCTTGTGCAATGCGGCGTGCGCGAGAGGAGCCCGAGAGGCGGTTGAAGCTCGCTCGGGACTCGGCAGGGTTATTTTTGCTCCTTTTCCAGGCAAGCGGGCTTGTCCCGGGGAGCAGCTCGCCAGGACCGAGCTCTTCATCTTCTTCACAGCCCTCCTGCAGAAGTTCACCTTCCAGGTGCCGGCGGCCACCACACTGACCTTCGCCTTCACGCTCAGCCTCACGCGCTGCCCAAAGCCCTTCCAGATCCAAGCGCTGCTGCGCGACTGAGGCTGGCGTAGGGCCACTCCGCACCCCACAGCTTCAGCCCTCCTCAAGCCAGAAAGTGTCCCTTCTCCCATCTGCCCCGCAGATTTTGGGCTAAAATGATGGGGCATCTAGCACCCACCAACACGCAGGTGGCAGTGGAATGGGCAGGAGGGCCACATCCTGCACACTGCAATGAGGACAACCCTTGGGGCTCTTCCCTTCACCTCCTGCCTCCTCCCCTCTATCAGTTTGACAAAATGCATGAATTTAAAAGCCTTATTACTTCATTTCCACTGTTAACACCTCCCAGTAAGGTGTCTTCCAGCTGAAAAACCATGGGCATAGTTGGGGCCACAGTGGTTCTTCCACAGGGGATACGTCCACCACTCAGAGACCATTACACAACCCTTACATCTGCAGCACCCTGAATGGCCACGGGCTGGTGTTTTCTGAGGTCTCCCTGGTCAGTGGAGCAGCTGGCCTTGGACGTAGAAGCTCTGGGTTCATGTCTCAGCGCCAGTTTGGACTTCCAGGGGGCCAAGGCCAATCCTGAGGTTCAGGTGGCCTCGGCCTTTGTTTGGTATGCGTTCCCCGCTTTACCCCACACCACCGTGTTGCTGTTTTGCAATGGAAATAGAGATCCTCACAGCATGATCATGCGTTTTTTTATCTCATACATGTATAGAGTAGTTTGGGTTGGAAGGGACCTTTAAAGGTCATCTAATCCAACCCCCCCTGACATGGGCAGGGACATCTTCAACTCGATCGGGTTGCTCAGAGCCCCATCCAACCAGAACTTGAATGTTTACAGGAATGGGGCATCCACCCACTCTCTGGGCCACCTGGGCCAGTGTTTCACCATCCTCATTGTAAAAACTATCTTCCTTATTTCTAGTCTAAATCTACCCTCCTTTAGTTTAAAGCCATTATATGGAAATTTTAGTTAGGAGGCTACAGCGTAGTAGAAGCAGGTTCTATCATAGGCCGGCCCAAGTGGGATGGCATGAGGAGCCACAGCATCCATGCCATGGCTATAAAAATGCAGTATTGCAATTGTACGAGCAGGAAAGGTTTATCGAAAAAGATCTGTGGTAGTAAAATACACAATGGGAAAGAAAAGTGGCAAAAAAAATAATTGCGCGCGGTTGCGCGTCAGCTGAAGCCCAACAGAACGAGAAGCAGCAGAAAGTGTCGGAAGGGTCGTGCCCGTGGCGGCTCACTGCTGGCTGCCAGGAAGGAAACGTCGGCGCAGAGGCTTTGCGGTGGGAAGTCACGAGCTCGCCCCCGTCCCTTCCGCTTCTCCTGAAGATCGGTGGCCGGGCACGAGGGGCATGTCCATAGCATGGGGCTGAGGAGGTGGGCTGGGGGCATGGCACCCCCTGCGATGGAGACACTGCTTCTGCCCACACCAGGGTCTCTTTGGAAAAGAGTTAATTAAATATGAAACTTGCAGAGATTTTTTTCGATTTACGTGACCGAGCATTAATGCTTAGAAGGGCTGTCTCCTGTGTGCTTTTGTTTGGAATCTAGTCACAGCAAAGATGATTGGTTTTGTTTCTTCTCACTTTTAAGTCACTCGTAAGTGACTCTTCTGTGTGCGCGCATGTAGGATACTGAATAGTTAACAGGGAAACAGGATTAAATCAAGCTTCATTTCCACTGTCTTTAGCCTCCATCTCTGGCATTAACCGCCTTTGCCGCGTTACAAAGCAATCGCTGTGCAGTGGCAGATTTGTGCCACATGGGAGAGTCCTTTGCACATCACATCCCCGCCACGCCGGGCACACAGGGATTTTGTCAATGAGCCGTCCTTCTAACTGATCATTTTAATCCTATTGCATTTTTAATTAATGTTTCGCAGTTATAGGCTCCTGTGGTGGTGTTTTTTCCTTTCTAAAAGAGAAAACATAAAAGATCTGTGGACTTTTTTTTCACCTATGAAGTTTCCAAAGCCATGCAGGACTAAACACTGGCTTCTCTCCATTTTTTTTATCGCTTTGCTGTAGGTCTGACCCCTGGTATGTGGGTACTGTTTGTATTATTTGCACCAGCTTAGCAAACAAATGTTGATCCCTTCCATCTTCCATTTCAAACTTGCCTTTCCCTGTTACTTTAGAGTTCCCTTCCCTACTCACAGAGAGAAGAAATGATTGAAATAATCCTATTTTTCTTCTTTTTTTTTTTTAAAAAAAATCTGTTGGGAACGCCCCCACTGCCTCCCCCATTTTTAAAGGTAATGATCCCATACCACAAACGAAGGAGGCATTAATTTGTTTATTTTTTGAGTGGAACATCTCATGTCAGTGCAGGGGAACACGTGCATCTCCACAGGCTCATGCTTAAGTGTGCTTAAAAACCAAAGACAAAAATCATAGAATCATAGAATCATAGAACCTTCATGGTTGGAAAGGATCTTTGAGATCATCGAGTCCAACCATACACACACACACACAAAAACCAACCAACCAAACAAAAAAAAACCCAACAACCTATAATCTCTGCCACTAGAGCATGCCCTGAAGTGCCACATCTAGACGTTTCTTAAACACCTCTAGGGATGGTGGCTCAGCCCCCTCCCTGGGCAGGCTGTTCCGGGGCCTGACCACTCTTTCAGTAAAGTCATTCCTCCTAATATCTAACCTAAACCTCCCCTGCCGCAGCTTCAGACCATTTCCTCTGGTCCTGTCATTATTCCCCTGGGAGAAGAGGCCAACACCCACCTCTCTCCACCCTCCTTTCAGGGAGTTGTAGAGGGCAATGAGGTCTCCCCTCAGCCTCCTCTTCTCCAAGCTAAACATGCCCAGCTCCCTCAGCCTCTCCTCACATGCCCTGGTCTCCAGACCCCTCACCAGCCTGGTAGCTCTCCTCTGGACACGCTCCAGCACCTCAACGTCCCTCTTGTACAGAGGGGCCCAGAACTGGACACAGCACTCGAGGTGAGGCCTCACCAGCACCCACTACAGAGGCACGGTCACTTCCCTGCTCCTGCTGGCCACGCTATTCCTGATACAAGCCAGGATGCTGTTGGCCTTCTCGGCCACCTGGGGACACTGCTGGCTCATGTTAAGCTGGCCGTCCACCAGAACCCCCAGGTCCTTTTCTGCCGGGCAGCTTTCCAGCCACTCTGCCCCAAGCCTGTAGCGTTACTTGGGGTTGTTGTGACCAAAATGCAGGACCCGGCCCTTGGCCTTATTAACACTCATAGAGTTGGCCTTGGCCCATGGATCCAGCCTGTCCAGGCCCCTCTGTAGAGCCTTCCTACCCTCAAGCAGATCAACGCTCCCACCTGGTTTGGTGTCGTCTGTGAACTTACCGAGGGTGCACTCAATCCCCTCATCCAGATCGTTGATAAAGATATTAAACAAAACTGGCCCCAAAACTGAGCCCTGAGGGACACCACTGGTGACCGGCCTCCAAGAGGATTTCACCCCATTAATCACAACTCTGTGGGCACGGCCATCCAGCCAGTTTTTAACCCTCCTCGAAAACAGTTTTATCCCCTTCAAGTTCCACAATAAAACGTGATTTAACTTTTTAAAGTTTCTTAAGTGTAACAGTTATGCAGCAGCTTCACTCTTGCTCCAGCAGCGCTGCTGCACCTCTGTGCTTGTTTTTGGCACTGGACAAGACCGACGGCCCCAAAAGAGAGCAAACGAACCCAAGTCATGCCCTGGAGCGTGAGGTGGGAGCTGACGACCACAAACAGCCGTGGCGGGGCTGTATGGGGCAATAGCAAAGTGCTGCTGGGAATGCCCCTGTTTCTTCTACAATAAAACTCAACACACACGTCCAGATCAAATGTGGCGTACGTGCGTGACCAGCTACCTGCCTCAGGGCCCCTCTTAGATGGGAAAATTCAGCACAGCCCGCCACCAGCTGCCACTGAAGGGCCACAGCCTGCAGAGCTGGGCATCTGCTTCGGCTTTTCAGCGCCCACCTCAGCTTTGCTGGGCTTTGGGCACGGCTTTGGCGCGGGCCACGGACTCAAAGGTGGGGAAGGGATGGCTGGAGGGCTCGGGGCAGGGCCAGCCTCATGGCCGGAGCAGGTTGCTCTGCTTGCGCTTGTCTGGCAGAGGGAGATCAGGAAATGACAGTGCCTAGAAACAGCTGCAGATCCCGGACGGCTGTTTGCTTCCAGCCCATAGCACCCTGACCCACTGAAACCTCAACCCAGGAGTCAGGTGGTTTGCGAAAGGTTTATGCAACCTTATCTCAGATGCCCCCACCGACCTGGGGCTCAGTCTGTGACACTCTGTACCAGCCAACGAGCTCCTGCAAACGAGGAAAGTGCAAGGTGCTCAGAGCAGCTGGAGCCTCCCTGGCACCGAGGAGCCAACGCCGGGACGTGGCACGGTGAGGGCACCACAGGGAGGGGAGAGCGGGGCTCGTGGGAACGGCACGGCCAGGCTGCCGGGAGGCTTTAATCCCGGCTCTGCAAAGCTCATTTCTGTCCTTTAGACAAGGACGTGGAGCGCTGGGGTTTTGCGAAGCTGCAGTGGGAAGGGGGAGGAGAGCTCTGTTCTGTGTTTGGTTTTTTTTAAATGAGATCAGAGGAAATGGATGAGCTTAATCAAGAAAGGGTTTAACCAAACGGTCCTTGCTGAAACCTGAGAAAGCAGGAGTCTGAACATAGCCTCCACGCCAGGTCAGCAAAAGCCACTCCATGCTGTCTTCTGTTTGTGCCCACAGCTGCGCCAGCACATCGTCCCTCTCCCCCTGTCCCTAGGAGGTTCAGCGGTGCACCGTGAGCTTGATCTACCCTGACCTGCTGCGGGACACGTCCCCGTGGAGCCCCACCATCCACCCATGCTGCGCTTCTTCTGGGACAGCATCTCCTTCCAGATGCTCCTCATCTTCCTCGTCGTCTTCCTGCTCGTCGCTGACTACATGAAGAACAGAAAGCCGAAGCATTTCCCTCCCAGCCCCTTCCGCCTCCCCTTCGTGGGGCACATCCACATGCTGAACTTCAACGATCCCCACATCATGGTGGAGAAGGTACAGGGGTGGTGGGCACCATGGAGAAGGGGATGGAGGGAATTGCAGCTACGCAACCTTTGCAGCGTGGTGAGGGGGTTAACACAAGACCCATGGCCCATGAGGACTCGGTGGAGCTCACCCCAGGGTAGTCAGGAGGTTTACCCTCAGTCAGCAGCAACGTGGATGAAGTTTGCCCGGGTACGAGGAGGGGGACAAGCGTGGAGCTGTAGGACCCCGGTAGGTCTGACCAGGGACTGGAAGGGTGTGAAACAAAAGCTGGAAAAACACAGGATGGAAAAATCAAACCTAGAGAATTCCACTTGATTTGTGGCCGACTAACCCCAACTCCTGACCCGTGATCCAGGAAAAAAGGAAAAAGACTGCATGCAGACAAGCAGATACTTGTGAAAACACCCCACCTCCTCTCCGTCTCTTGGCTTCCCGTATTTTCACCTGTCTCCCCTGCCAGGGCTGTCTCTGTCTCAACAGACACATTCATTGCAAATAAAACCCCTTTTATTTATTTCTCCTCTTTCTTCCAGTTTACTAAAAAATACGGGGACATCTTCCACATGCAGATGGGCAGCACATCATTTGTGTGTGTAAATGGGCTGCGACTGATTAAAGAAGTTCTTGTAAACCAAGCGGAAAACTTCATGGATCGCCCTGAAATTCCTATCGACAGTGAGGTCTTCAGCAAAAGGGGTGAGTTATCCCTCAGATCCCTGAGATCAGCTGTAAGGTCAAAGCATTGACCCTGCAAAGGTCCAAGACGGCTGGAGATAAGGGAGAGCTCTGGAGCTTTTTCCCCTCGGTGGAGGGATCTGCCTTGGCTCACGGTGGCATGTTTCTGACAGGACTTGTCTCCTCCAATGGGCACTTGTGGAAGCAGCAGAGAAGGTTCACCTTGACCACCCTCCGAAACTTTGGCTTGGGGAAGAGGAGCCTGGAGGAGCGCATCCAGGAGGAGTCACAATGCCTTGTGGATGCATTTAGGGATGAGCAGGGTGAGTGCCACGGGCCTCATAAGCATCCAGCATCCCAGCTCCCTTTTACAGGTGTTTTGCCCTCAAACATCCAAAGTGTCATTCGTAACCCGCCTTCAGCCTACTGCTCTCTTGGAGATTTCTGGAAAATCCCATGGGTGCGTAAGCACCAGTGTTTCCAATGAATTCAAGTGATGTCCACTCTTCTGCAGACCTTGCTTTCCAAAGTAAATAAACACCTCCATAATCTGATTGAACCAGGACCGAGGGTGGGATGTTTGCTCCACACTGGGGCTGCCCAGCCACACTTGGCCAGCTCATAGAGGGGCGAGGTGTCGCGGGAGAGCAGTGACACAGAATGTTGCCCATCAGGGGCCACTCGTTTCAGTCATATTTGTTCAATATTTTACCTCCGACAACTGTGTTTTCTTCTCGTTTTCTGTGAAGGATGGAAGAGAATTGATTGTTACCTTTTCCTTCTCCAGGGAACCCTTTCAACCCTCACTTTAAAATCAACAACGCCATTTCAAACATCATCTGCTCTGTCACCTTTGGCAACCGGTTTGACTACCATGATGAGGACTTCCAAAAATTGCTGCGGCTGATCGACGAGACGGAAATCTGTAAATAATATTTCAAACCAAGAAGCGTTGGGTTGCAGATAGGTATTACCCTTTAAAGGAACTCCTGCAATAACTAAGGTGCGGGTCTGACATACAGCCTGTGTGTGCTCCTGCTGGCACTGTAGTCATGAAGGTTATGAAAGACATGGACAGCAAAGCTTTTAAGAGCGGTGAAAGACTAGAGAATACCAAATTTTTTTTGCAAAGTAAATCCCTTAAAATAAAAAAGAAAAAAAAAGCTGGAAACAAGATGTAGCTAAAATATTGGCAAGCGACATGAGGTTGATTCATGGTCACAAAGGTCAGTCCACTGCAGCCTTCCCCCAGGACTGAGCGAAGCTTTATTCGAAGGAGATTTTCGGAGAACCCAGGAGATTTAAATGCCTAAATTCCAATCTCTCCTTTAGCTGGCAGGGGCGTGAGCCTATGTTCTCACTCTCGCAATTAAGCTCCTTTAACTCTCATTTAAGTGGCTGGGCAGAGCCCTGGGCTCTCGCAGTGCTTCTGAACTTCACCTGCTGGCTCTGGCCAAGCCGGGCAGGCTTTGGTGGGCGCTGAAGGCATTCAGCCCTTCGCAGACGGTGCTTAGCACTTAACAGGATCAGCCCCTTAACGACTTGTATGGTGTCCATCACCTCAGATGCCTTACCGTTTTTTAAATTATGCAACTCCCACTGTATGTAATTAGCCAAGTAAGCTGCTTTCACCTAACCTCAAATGTTTGTAATGCTTATAATCCCAGCTAGGTGTCTGTATAAAGGAGCTCCTTGTTAAGGGCAGAAGGGAGAAATATTCTTCCGTAAGAAAATTAGGGAGTTGGCAGAGATGTAAAGCTTAAGTGTTGCAAGATTGCTTTTGTTTGGCCAAACATTTGAGGTTTTGGGGTTGGTTTTGGAGATCCCAGTGTTTAAAATTAGTTATTCAGCAGGTGGTCTGGCACTAGCTGTATATAGGAAAGCAGCTCACCCATGGCAAGTCCTGCCCCCAATAAGCTATCAGCATCTTAACTTGTTTCATTTTCTTTTTAGTCTTTTCTTACTCCTGTTTGAGCAAATATAACACCAGCACCAAGTCCCTTCCTGGGATGAAAATCTGTGAGTTCATCAGCCAAGATGGAGCTTCGGTTTTGGCCTGATTTTGTTTCTTTCTTGGAAAAGCTGAATGGGCAGACTGTTTTGGTGGTTCTGGTCACGTTTCTTTTGATTATTGACCTTGTGAAAAAGAGACGTCCCAAGAATTTCCCTCCAGGGCCACGGCTCTTTCCTCTCGTGGGAACCTTTGTGGACTTTAAGCAGCCCCTCCATCTTGAGCTGCAGAAGGTAAGAGCTCCATGGGCATTTCTTCTACTAACAATATTTTACCTCTTCAGTGACTTTTGTCACCAAGCCTGTGAAGCAAGGGCTGAAGGACTAGCTATATAATACCCATGCATGAGGGACGCCCCTTCTTGGTTTTATCTCTTACTATCACCTCCTCTTCCATGGGAGTAGGAAGGTTCAACGGGAAAGAAACTTGTAATGGAGGAAGATTTACGTTCTCCTCCTCTTTCTTCCCACCCCGACCATTTTCTGCTGGAGCTCAGGAAGGGTTTGGAGGTGCTGGGCCAGGCTGGGGGAGGGATGGCAAGTGCTGTGTGGCAAATGAACGGTTTGGACTGTGAATATCACCTCTGGAAATTGTATTGTCATTGTCTTTGGCCAGAGGCCAATGATTTGCCCCATTACATCTAAAACAAACATTTAAGACCCTGAGTTAAGCATCCCTGTGGCTTCTCCTACATCACAGAAGGAGGCAGCGATTGCTCTGGAAAGGTTTCCAGAGCTTTGAATCCCACTAATGCCAACAAGAGAGTGACATTTTATACGTGCTGAGTATGCTTCTCTGAAAACGCGAAAGGAAAAGTTCTGACTTGCTGGTTGCAAATACCCTTTCTAGGGACTATTTGTCTCATGGTTTTACTTAGCAGGCTGACACCAGCTTACCTACCCTGGGTTTTCACAGGCTACAAGCACGGGTATCCCCAGGGGGACCCTTGGGGAAGGCTGAGGCAGCATGCTCAGGATATTTTGTCAACGCACACAATTATTATTAATAAAATCAGTCACATTCATTTACATTCACACAACGACTGAGACACCCATTTGGTCCCCAGACTGGTTTTCTGAGTCACCATGGCAGTTCAGGATGATCATGTGTGTCCTATCATGTAGACTCATATTAAGAAGAGGATGGCCTGAGCTCCTTGCTAGAGTGGGGCACAAGACATTATATGATCACCCTTTGCTCTTATACATCGTGAGTTGAACACTGCACAGGAGACAATAATGCCAGCAAAGTCCATGCAAGGACAAGTGCCTTCAGCTCTTGTACCCTTCCTGTAATGAAAAGAGATGGAGCAGATGCCCATCAGTTACAAAGCAACTAATGTCCTTTTTACAAGTTAAATTGATGCAACCGCCTGGTGAAACCCGGGTCATACCTGTTAACAAATATAAGCAAACCATCTCTCCCACACCACACCTCTCTAACATTTTTTACACCATCTCCAACCTTCACGGACTAGTTTAGGTTGGATGTGACCTGCAGTCTTGGGTTTGGGTTTTTCTTAAGTCCCCTTGCTCCCAGCAGGACTAAATTCAAAGTTATAAACCATTTCTTGAGGCCTTGTCCAGGTGAGTTTTGAAAAATCTCCATCTTCTTGCTCTCAGAGGGCGATGAACTCTCTTCCAGCTTACTGGTCGGTACGGGAACATCTTCAGCGTGCAGTTTGGAAGTCTGACTTTTGTGGTAGTCAACGGATACCAAATGGTGAGAGAAGCGCTTGTCCACCAGGCTGAAATATTTGTAGATCGGCCAAATATTCCACTTCTCCAAGAAATATTTAGAGGCTTTGGTAAGCACAGCTATGGCGATTTTGGTACATTTCTTTTTCGTCTATTTGCAATGATAACAATTAGAGTGAAAGAGGCTGAATTCAGTCCTTGGTAACTGCACCCGTAAAAGCTTGCAGAGAGGAAGACAAGAATTGAATTGAGTCTAATAATCTCACAGATGTACATTTTAATCTCTCTGGGACTTAGGGATGATGATGGGATCAAAGTCAGGTCCTGATGAAAGAGGAGAAATAAGCGCAAGCTGCCCAGCGATCGATACACTTGAAGAGTTTCCCCTTGGTTTTAATTTCTCTTTTACTTTTCCTCCCCTGGGTTGCATATAGCTCCAGAGACGGGGTATGGTGCTCCTGCCTGCAGCTCTGCCAACAGCGTGATAGTACTTATAGTATTTTGGCTTACACCTTTTTTTCCCACGCAAAGTGACAAAGTAGCAGATTACAGCAAATCCATAAAGCTAGATCTTTGGCATGAGCCAATTACTCTTGAATTTTAATTCCCAGGCAAAGCCATGGTTTTTCAACGTCTGCGGGGTTTGTTTGCTTTGGTTTGGGGTTTTCGTTCAAGACAAAGGGCCATTTCTGAATCCTATCGCTCATACGTGACCCAGAGTGAGGTTCGTTCGCTTGTCTTTTTCCACCTGCAGGGCTCATATCATCAAACGGGCATATCTGGAGGCAACAGAGGAAGTTTGCTGCAGCAACTCTGAAAAGCATTGCTGTAAGTTTTGAGGAAAAAGTGCAAGAGGAGAGCCGGTACCTTGTGGAGACGATCGAGGAGGAGAAAGGTGGGCGGTTAAGGTACAGCACCGTGCCCAAAGCTTCCAGCTAAATTAATGATGAGAAGTGAAACTTTTACTCTAATGCAGCTCCTAACGTGCAAAATATTTCTTCGATAGCTCAAATCTCTATCCTACACTTCCAGACTGTGCCTCTCGGCACTTCTTTTAGACTTCAGGCCTCCTATTTTAGTTCTTCCTTATTAATATTAAGCAAATAGATACTAGGCGTTTGCTAAAGCTCGCATGTTTATATAGCTAAGAAAGTCTCTCCTGTATTCTGCGGAGGAATAAACGCAGCTCTCCTGCTATCAGGCACGTATGCTCCGAGGCTTAGTTAACCTCTGCTTGTCCTTGGTTTCGCAAAGTATTTTAAAACTTGTTTAGTCAGGCTTTCCTTTTGTATCGTGCACAGATGAAGCGTGTGCCTTGCTCTTTTATGGTCCAGCTTTTAAGAACTGCCAGAGGGATATTAGTAAGAATAATTTGTATGTTGGTACATGGGTGATGTTGCACTTCAGCTTTAAATAGAAGCAGATGGGGTTTAGATAATTCTATGGAGCTATATATAGTAAACAAGAAAGATCTAAATAGGAATTGTGAAATTATATACTGAACTTGCTCCATTTTAATTGCCGTTGCACTGAACAGGCCAAATACTTCATGTTGCCAATTGATTATAGTCCTTTATAGTCCTAATCAATAAACTAATTAAGCTGCTGGTTTGGGCCTTTCTTCCCATTAGTAATGACAAATAGTGATCATGTCCGTCACTCTAATATCTGAGCACCAGCCCGGTTTAATTACTTTCTTGAAGAGCGGAGAGATGAGCAGCCCTGCGCGCAGTGCCTTGCATCCCAAAGCGATGCTCCCACGCGTAGCGACAGCAGCTCAGGGCTGGACTGGATCAGTTACTGGTGTTAGTCTCTCGTATCATGGCAAGTAGCTCTCCAGGTTGCCTAAACGTGCCCTAGGAGATGGTGGTCTCAGCTTGGTAGTTCTCCCAAGAAATGCGGATGTGACAAACGTCACACCACACTTCTTTTTGAGATTTTTAGGAGTTATGATGTGCACCATATCTATGGGCCATGTGAGATCGTGCTGGACTTTATAGGCAGCCGCAAAGACGTGCAATCCTCACCCTCTCCCTTCTCTCCCATCCCACTTTATTTCTTTGTGGTGGACAGTTAGAGGCCAGTGCAATGGCATTTTTGCAGTGTGGTTAGTCCTGGGCTCCCTGCCCCAGGCTAAGCTTCAAGGGACCCTCTCTTGGCATTTAAAATTGGCACCAAAGCCATTTTGGAGCATGCAAACCCGACAGCCATAGCGTGGCATCCTACTGGTTGTTTTCCCTGGAAAACAGTTCAAACCCTGCTTCGGCAGCTCTGTGCTAACGTTGGTGTGTGCCAATAGCCTGAGCTGGAGACGGGAGGGGATGTCCTCAGAGGACGGATGTTGTGGCACACATCCAACCTCCAATGGGACACTGGAGGTGATGGGGGTGGTGGGGACCCCAAGACAGGGGGTGAAGCCTTAGCATCACCATAGGTGAAAAATAAGTAAGGTCTCACCCCAACTTCCCAACTGTTGATGTGGTAGAGCACGTGGGTTAGACTGAGATTTTAAAGAAAAAAAAAGCAAGCTGTCTTTCACTTTGTTTCCTCCAGGACAACCATTTGACCCTCATTACAAAATTAACAGTGCTGTTTCGAACATCATCTGTTCCATAACTTTTGGGAACCGCTTTGACTACCATGACAACCGTTTCCAGGAATTACTGCATTCACTGGCAGAAATGCTGCTGCTCATGGGAAGTTTCTGGGGCCAGGTAAAACCGGTCGGATGCTTTTCTACCTTCAGCTGCGTGTAAGAGCTCGGAAACTGGAGTTTCTAAGCAGATGTAATCTGCTTTTCCCTGTAGAAAAAGAGTCATGTTATAAGGGAAATGACCACGAGTATTGTTTTACCTTAGACTGGGTTTATACACAAAATCCATCAGGAAAGTAAGGAAGCAAGTTAAAATTGTTGAGGGTCACGGAGAAAAACCACTGCAGGGTTGTAAAAGCAATCTCATGCCTGAACATAACTGAAGAGCAGTGGAAAAACCTTAAAAATATCTATGTTTCTACAAAAAGAAGAGTCAATTAGTAGCACTGTCGGTGAAAGTTCCCTTCTTTTCCCCTACCCCTCTCCCAAACAGTTTCTCAAATAGCTTTTATTTAGGACAAAACCATCTGAGAGTCCAGGTTTCTGACGCAAGCAGGTGGATCTGGGGACAGACTGCCCCTAGCCATTCTGCATGGCCACACACCATGGGCCAGGTCTGATCTCTGTCCCCTCCACAGATCCCAGCACCAAGGGGCTCCTCTTCATCCACGCTGATTTATGACTCTGGTGGCCGCCTTATGACTCTGGTGACAGCTTTGGCCAGCCAATATTAGAGAACCTGATCAGCAGAAAACATCTGGCCAATTCGTATCTCGTTTGTACTTGTTTACATCTGTGTAACTAAACTGACCTTTGCAGCAAAACTGATTTGTTTCCTGGTAGCAAGCAGAGCTAAAAAATTGTACTATCATCTCAACTGTGGTACCTGCTTTTTTTTTTCAACTCAAGAAATGCTCTTTTGCTCTGTTTGATTTCTCACCAGCTGTATAATGCTTTTCCTTTGATCATGAGATGGCTACCAGGACCCTTTAGGAAAATCTTCAGGCACCAGGAGAAACTTCAATATTTTTTGAAGGGAGTGATCGCAAAGCACAAGGAGGATTTGGACCAGTCCGAGGCAGGAGATTATATTGACTGTTACCTGCAGGAAATAGAAAAAGTAAGAGAGAAATACCTAAAGCCACCTAAATCTTAACCCAAGAAATGAACAGACGGGACTCAAAGCTGTTTTGTCACAGGAGCCCATGCCTCCTGCGTTGCCTTCTCCTCCCTACCTCTTCCCCGTCAAACTCAAACTTTTTAGCAACAGCAGGAGCCTGATCACTTTGAAAACATACTGATTTTTTTTTTTTTTTCATTTGAAAGTATTTACACTTTGTCTTCTTCCATTTTTCATTCTGTCATGTGGCGTAGGAGGACTCTCGGGGAACATGTTCACATTTCTATGAGAGCTCACAGGCCTGTGTTTGCTATTGTGAAACTTCACATTTAAAAACGCTACCTGCTTTCAAAAGTCACTCTACAGCAAATAGGGTGTCTTTCAAAGCTGTTCACAGGCCTTGAAATTCAATGAAAGTAAGGGGTAGAAATTTCCAAGCCCAGGGGTGATGGATAATAAAATAGCAGCAGGACTTGACTTATGTATTGGACTGGGTTCTTGAAAGCATCGCCTCCCTAATAAGAGTTTTCATTGCTATGCTTTTCCCCAAGTTTAAGGGTGACACCAGCTCATATTTCCATGAGGAAAACCTGCTGTGCTCCACTCTGGACCTCTTCTTAACGGGGACTGAGACAACAGCAACCGCCATCCGCTGGGCTCTGCTCTACATGGCTGCGTACCCCCGCATTCAAGGTAGGAACACTGATGGGTCCTTCGTTTAGCCCAAAGTCAGATAAGCAAAACTCAGAAAATGGAGCTATGTCCATCTTTACTCCACATTGGACGTGCCTAAGCCCTAAGTTTCTTATTGGGAACCTTTTGAGCACAGATATTCTTTTTTTTTTTTTGCTTTCCGTAGAGAAAGTGCAGCTCGAAATCGACACGGTGATCGGCCAGTCCCGCCAGCCCACCATGGCCGACAAGGAGAACATGCCATACACCAGCGCGGTGCTGAGTGAGGTCCTGCGGATGGGCAACGTTGTGCCGCTGGGAGTGCCCAAGATGTCCACCAGCGACACCATCTTGGCAGGCTTCCACCTGCCCAAAGTATGTGGAGACCACCAGCTCTCCCATTGCCCCACCAGAGAGAGGTCTTCATGGCCCAAGTCCCAGATCTCACCTGGAGAGGAACCAACCAGCAGGATCTTATAGAAATATCACAGTTATATAGAAAATAGAAGCCTTCCTCCTATGGGTCTCACCTCCTTGTGGAGGAGAATTGTGAAAATTTTCAGTTTTACAAGGTTTATCCCTTAAATCTTATACAAGACGTCCTCCAAGCATTATGGGAATAGAGGGCCAAGAAACATAGGAATGCAAACAGTTTGGGTATTAACAATTATCTATTAAAAGTAGCCGTTGATAAAAGCCAGGTAATAGATGTTGATATGAACACACAGTTCTGGCATTATGAAAGCAAATATGAGATTTAGATATACCTAGTCTCTTCCATGTATATGATTGGTTTCATCAAGGAAAATTAAAAAGAAAAAAACCCGGGCAATTTGCTCCACACTGATTAAAATATTTTTGTTTTTCTGGTGGAGGTTGTGGAGATAAACCAGATCAGCTTTTTTTAAAAAAGCTCAATAAAGCGGATCAATTGAAAATTATTCAGTTAAATTGCTTCAAATTCCTATGGGAACACAACGTTGTCAATTTAAAGGTGGTTTATATGAACATCGCCGGTGACAGCAGCGCAAGGTACGGATCAACACTATGGTGATATATAGAGGAGCACAGAAGTGAACAATCCTGTAGGCTTTCACCCTAATTTAATTACATAGCTTACGAAAAAACATTTTGCCCTCAAAAAAAAATGTAGTTTACATTGTGTGTGGAACAGAGCTAATAATAAACTAGTCTGACAACATGTCGGCTCTTCTCCTTCGCATAATCACCCGTTCTCTCCACCTCTTGCAGGGCACCACCCTGATGACCAGCCTGACTTCGATAATGTTTGACAAAAACGTGTGGGAGACTCCAGACACCTTTAATCCTGAACATTTCCTGGAAAACGGCCAGTACAGGAGGCGGGAGGCTTTTCTGCCCTTCTCTGCAGGTAGGATGATGGATGGGGAGATGGTTTTCCTTTTTGCAAAGCTTATTTTTTCCCCAAGACACCCACTCCAGAGTAGGGGGTACTGCTCCTTGTCCGGCTTTCAGCCCATCCCCATGGTGAAAATCCCAGTAACAGTTAATGCTGACTGCTCAGAGCAGGAGGGAAATCAATTTGTTATTGTAGGATGAAAAAAAATAAGGCTTTTTCCTCTTGCGCAAGCTGCGTAAATGTTTTTTTTTTTTTGCCTAGTTTCCTCTCTTAGTCTATCCGAGCAGCCGTCGCAGTTTGCTCAGCAGCAAACTTCTGGGGAAGGTTTCTGCAAAATGTGTGGGTGAACATTGCCACCTAACCTTTCGAGGAAGAAAAGCTCCCACAGCTTGTGCAATGCGGCGTGCGCGAGAGGAGCCCGAGAGGCGGTTGAAGCTCGCTCGGGACTCGGCAGGGTTATTTTTGCTCCTTTTCCAGGCAAGCGGGCTTGTCCCGGGGAGCAGCTCGCCAGGACCAAGCTCTTCATCTTCTTCACAGCCCTCCTGCAGAAGTTCACCTTCCAGGTGCCGGCGGCCACCACACTGACCTTCGCCTTCACGCTCAGCCTCACGTGCTGCCCAAAGCCCTTCCAGATCCAAGCGCTGCCTCGCGACTGAGGCTGGCGTAGGGCCACCCCGCACCCCACAGCTTCAGCCCTCCTCAAGCCAGAAAGTGTCCCTTCTCCCATCTGCCCCGCAGATTTTGGGCTAAAATGATGGGGCATCTAGCACCCACCAACACGCAGGTGGCAGTGGAATGGGCAGGAGGGCCACATCCTGCACACTGCAATGAGGACAACCCTTGGGGCTCTTCCCTTCACCTCCTGCCTCCTCCCCTCTATCAGTTTGACAAAATGCATGAATTTAAAAGCCTTATTACTTCATTTCCACTGTTAACACCTCCCAGTAAGGTGTCTTCCAGCTGAAAAACCATGGGCATAGTTGGGGCCACAGTGGTTCTTCCACAGGGGATACGTCCACCACTCAGAGACCATTACACAACCCTTACATCTGCAGCACCCTGAATGGCCACGGGCTGGTGTTTTCTGAGGTCTCCCTGGTCAGTGGAGCAGCTGGCCTTGGACGTAGAAGCTCTGGGTTCATGTCTCAGCGCCAGTTTGGACTTCCAGGGGGCCAAGGCCAATCCTGAGGTTCAGGTGGCCTCGGCCTTTGTTTCGTATGCGTTCCCCGCTTTACCCCACACCACCGTGTTGCTGTTTTGCAATGGAAATAGAGATCCTCACAGCATGATCATGCGTTTTTTTATCTCATACATGTATAGAGTAGTTTGGGTTGGAAGGGACCTTTAAAGGTCATCTAATCCAACCCCCCCTGACATGGGCAGGGACATCTTCAACTCGATCGGGTTGCTCAGAGCCCCATCCAACCAGAACTTGAATGTTTACAGGAATGGGGCATCCACCCACTCTCTGGGCCACCTGGGCCAGTGTTTCACCATCCTCATTGTAAAAACTATCTTCCTTATTTCTAGTCTAAATCTACCCTCCTTTAGTTTAAAGCCATTATATGGAAATTTTAGTTAGGAGGCTACAGCGTAGTAGAAGCAGGTTCTATCATAGGCCGGCCCAAGTGGGATGGCATGAGGAGCCACAGCATCCATGCCATGGCTATAAAAATGCAGTATTGCAATTGTACGAGCAGGAAAGGTTTATCGAAAAAGATCTGTGGTAGTAAAATACACAATGGGAAAGAAAAGTGGCAAAAAAAATAATTGCGCGCGGTTGCGCGTCAGCTGAAGCCCAACAGAACGAGAAGCAGCAGAAAGTGTCGGAAGGGTCGTGCCCGTGGCGGCTCACTGCTGGCTGCCAGGAAGGAAACGTCGGCGCAGAGGCTTTGCGGTGGGAAGTCACGAGCTCGCCCCCGTCCCTTCCGCTTCTCCTGAAGATCGGTGGCCGGGCACGAGGGGCATGTCCATAGCATGGGGCTGAGGAGGTGGGCTGGGGGCATGGCACCCCCTGCGATGGAGACACTGCTTCTGCCCACACCAGGGTCTCTTTGGAAAAGAGTTAATTAAATATGAAACTTGCAGAGATTTTTTTCGATTTAACGTGACCGAGCATTAATGCTTAGAAGGGCTGTCTCCTGCGTGCTTTTGTTTGGAATCTAGTCACAGCAAAGATGATTGGTTTTGTTTCTTCTCACTTTTAAGTCACTCGTAAGTGACTCTTCTGTGTGCGCGCATGTAGGATACTGAATAGTTAACAGGGAAACAGGATTAAATCAAGCTTCATTTCCACTGTCTTTAGCCTCCATCTCTGGCATTAACCGCCTTTGCCGCGTTACAAAGCAATCGCTGTGCAGTGGCAGATTTGTGCCACATGGGAGAGTCCTTTGCACATCACATCCCCGCCACGCCGGGCACACAGGGATTTTGTCAATGAGCCGTCCTTCTAACTGATCATTTTAATCCTATTGCATTTTTAATTAATGTTTCGCAGTTATAGGCTCCCGTGGTGGTGTTTTTTCCTTTCTAAAAGAGAAAACATAAAAGATCTGTGGACTTTTTTTTCACCTATGAAGTTTCCAAAGCCATGCAGGACTAAACACTGGCTTCTCTCCATTTTTTTTATCGCTTTGCTGTAGGTCTGACCCCTGGTATGTGGGTACTGTTTGTATTATTTGCACCAGCTTAGCAAACAAATGTTGATCCCTTCCATCTTCCATTTCAAACTTGCCTTTCCCTGTTACTTTAGAGTTCCCTTCCCTACTCACAGAGAGAAGAAATGATTGAAATAATCCTATTTTTCTTCTTTTTTTTTTTAAAAAAAAATCTGTTGGGAACGCCCCCACTGCCTCCCCCATTTTTAAAGGTAATGATCCCATACCACAAACGAAGGAGGCATTAATTTGTTTATTTTTTGAGTGGAACATCTCATGTCAGTGCAGGGGAACACGTGCATCTCCACAGGCTCATGCTTAAGTGTGCTTAAAAACCAAAGACAAAAATCATAGAATCATAGAATCATAGAACCTTCATGGTTGGAAAGGATCTTTGAGATCATCGAGTCCAACCATACACACACACACACAAAAACCAACCAAACAAACAAAAAAAACCCCAACAACCTACAATCTCTGCCACTAGAGCATGCCCTGAAGTGCCACATCTAGACGTTTCTTAAACACCTCTAGGGATGGTGGCCCAACCCCCTCCCTGGGCAGGCTGTTCCGGGGCCTGACCACTCTTTCAGTAAAGTCATTCCTCCTAATATCTAACCTAAACCTCCCCTGCCGCAGCTTCAGACCATTTCCTCTGGTCCTGTCATTATTCCCCTGGGAGAAGAGGCCAACACCCACCTCTCTCCACCCTCCTTTCAGGGAGCTGTAGAGGGCAATGAGGTCTCCCCTCAGCCTCCTCTTCTCCAAGCTAAACATGCCCAGCTCCCTCAGCCTCTCCTCACATGCCCTGGTCTCCAGACCCCTCACCAGCCTGGTCGCTCTCCTCTGGACACGCTCCAGCACCTCAATGTCCCTCTTGTACAGCGGGGCCCAGAACTGAACACAGCACTCGAGGTGAGGCCTCACCAGTGCCGAGTACAGAGGCACCATCACTTCCCTGCTCCTGCTGGCCACGCTATTCCTGATACAAGCCACAATGCTGTTGGCCTTCTTGGCCACCTGGGCACACTGCTGGCTCATGTTAAGCTGGCCGTCCACCAGAACCCCCAGGTCCTTTTCTGCCGGGCAGCTTTCCAGCCACTCTGCCCCAAGCCTGTAGCGTTACTTGGGGTTGTTGTGACCAAAATGCAGGACCCGGCCCTTGGCCTTATTAAACCTCATACAGTTGGCCTTGGCCCATGGATCCAGCCTGTCCAGGCCCCTCTGTAGAGCCTTCCTACCCTCAAGCAGATCAACGCTCCCACCTGGTTTGGTGTCGTCTGTGAACTTACCGAGGGTGCACTCAATCCCCTCATCCAGATCGTTGATAAAGATATTAAACAAAACTGGCCCCAAAACTGAGCCCTGAGGGACACCACTGGTGACCGGCCTCCAAGAGGATTTCACCCCGTTAATCACAACTCTGTGGGCACGGCCATCCAGCCAGTTTTTAACCCTCCTCGAAAACAGTTTTATCCCCTTCAAGTTCCACAATAAAACGTGATTTAACTTTTTAAAGTTTCTTAAGAAGTGTAACAGTTATGCAGCAGCTTCACTCTTGCTCCAGCAGCGCTGCTGCACCTCTGTGCTTGTTTTTGGCACTGGACAAGACCTACGGCCCCAAAAGAGAGCAAACGAACCCAAGTCATGCCCTGGAGCGTGAGGTGGGAGCTGACGACCACAAACAGCCGTGGCGGGGCTGTATGGGGCAATAGCAAAGTGCTGCTGGGAATGCCCCTGTTTCTTCTACAATAAAACTCAACACACACGTCCAGATCAAATGTGGCGTACGTGCGTGACCAGCTACCTGCCTCAGGGCCCCTCTTAGATGGGAAAATTCAGCACAGCCCGCCACCAGCTGCCACTGAAGGGCCACAGCCTGCAGAGCTGGGCATCTGCTTCGGCTTTTCAGCGCCCACCTCAGCTTTGCTGGGCTTTGGGCACGGCTTTGGCGCGGGCCACGGACTCAAAGGTGGGGAAGGGATGGCTGGAGGGCTCGGGGCAGGGCCAGCCTCATGGCCGGAGCAGGTTGCTCTGCTTGCGCTTGTCTGGCAGAGGGAGATCAGGAAATGGCAGTGCCTAGAAACAGCTGCAGATCCCGGACGGCTGTTTGCTTCCAGCCCATAGCACCCTGACCCACTGAAACCTCAACCCAGGAGTCAGGTGGTTTGCGAAAGGTTTATGCAACCTTATCTCAGATGCCCCCACCGACCTGGGGCTCAGTCTGTGACACTCTGTACCAGCCAACGAGCTCCTGCAAACGAGGAAAGTGCAAGGTGCTCAGAGCAGCTGGAGCCTCCCTGGCACCGAGGAGCCAACGCCGGGACGTGGCACGGTGAGGGCACCACAGGGAGGGGAGAGCGGGGCTCGTGGGAACGGCACGGCCAGGCTGCCAGGAGGCTTTAATCCCGGCTCTGCAAAGCTCATTTCTGTCCTTTAGACAAGGACGTGGAGCGCTGGGGTTTTGCGAAGCTGCAGTGGGAAGGGGGAGGAGAGCTCTGTTCTGTGTTTGGTTTTTTTTAAATGAGATCAGAGGAAATGGATGAGCTTAATCAAGAAAGGGTTTAACCAAACGGTCCTTGCTGAAACCTGAGAAAGCAGGAGTCTGAACATAGCCTCCACGCCAGGTCAGCAAAAGCCACTCCATGCTGTCTTCTGTTTGTGCCCACAGCTGCGCCAGCACATCGTCCCTCTCCCCCTGTCCCTAGGAGGTTCAGCGGTGCACCGTGAGCTTGATCTACCCTGACCTGCTGCGGGACACGTCCCCTTGGAGCCCCACCATCCACCCATGCTGCGCTTCTTCTGGGACAGCATCTCCTTCCAGATGCTCCTCATCTTCCTCGTCGTCTTCCTGCTCGTCGCTGACTACATGAAGAACAGAAAGCCGAAGCATTTCCCTCCCAGCCCCTTCCGCCTCCCCTTCGTGGGGCACATCCACATGCTGAACTTCAACGATCCCCACATCATGGTGGAGAAGGTACAAGGGTGGTGGGCACCATGGAGAAGGGGATGGAGGGAATTGCAGCTACGCAACCTTTGCAGCGTGGCGAGGGGGTTAACACAAGACCCATGGCCCATGAGGACTCGGTGGAGCTCACCCCAGGGTAGTCAGGAGGTTTACCCTCAGTCAGCAGCAACGTGGATGAAGTTTGCCCGGGTACGAGGAGGGGGACAAGCGTGGAGCTGTAGGACCCCGGTAGGTCTGACCAGGGACTGGAAGGGTGTGAAACAAAAGCTGGAAAAACACAGGATGGAAAAATCAAACCTAGAGAATTCCACTTGATTTGTGGCCGACTAACCCCAACTCCTGACCCGTGATCCAGGAAAAAAGGAAAAAGACTGCATGCAGACACGCAGATACTTGTGAAAACACCCCACCTCCTCTCCGTCTCTTGGCTTCCCGTATTTTCACCCGTCTCCCCTGCCAGGGCTGTCTCTGTCTCAACAGACACATTCATTGCAAATAAAACCCCTTTTATTTATTTCTCCTCTTTCTTCCAGTTTACTAAAAAATACGGGGACATCTTCCACATGCAGATGGGCAGCACATCATTTGTGTGTGTAAATGGGCTGCGACTGATTAAAGAAGTTCTTGTAAACCAAGCGGAAAACTTCATGGATCGCCCTGAAATTCCTATCGACAGTGAGGTCTTCAGCAAAAGGGGTGAGTTATCCCTCAGATCCCTGAGATCAGCTGTAAGGTCAAAGCATTGACCCTGCAAAGGTCCAAGACGGCTGGAGATAAGGGAGAGCTCTGGAGCTTTTTCCCCTCGGTGGAGGGATCTGCCTTGGCTCACGGTGGCATGTTTCTGACAGGACTTGTCTCCTCCAATGGGCACTTGTGGAAGCAGCAGAGAAGGTTCACCTTGACCACCCTCCGAAACTTTGGCTTGGGGAAGAGGAGCCTGGAGGAGCGCATCCAGGAGGAGTCACAATGCCTTGTGGATGCATTTAGGGATGAGCAGGGTGAGTGCCACGGGCCTCATAAGCTGTGCTGAAGGCAGGGCCCAGTACGTCCCATTATATTTTTGCCCATGATTCACTGCATGCTGAAAGATACCTCACCTTGCAAGTGATGCTAGCACCCTGCCAGCATCCCAGCTCCCTTTTACAGGTGTTTTGCCCTCAAACATCCAAAGTGTCATTCGTAACCCGCCTTCAGCCTACTGCTCTCTTGGAGATTTCTGGAAAATCCCATGGGTGCGTAAGCACCAGTGTTTCCAATGAATTCAAGTGATGTCCACTCTTCTGCAGACCTTGCTTTCCAAAGTAAATAAACACCTCCATAATCTGATTGAACCGGGACCGAGGGTGGGATGTTTGCTCCACACTGGGGCTGCCCAGCCACACTTGGCCAGCTCATAGAGGGGCGAGGTGTCGCGGGAGAGCAGTGACACAGAATGTTGCCCATCAGGGGCCACTCATTTCAGTCATATTTGTTCAATATTTTACCTCCGACAACTGTGTTTTCTTTTCGTTTTCTGTGAAGGATGGAAGAGAATTGATTGTTACCTTTTCCTTCTCCAGGGAATCCTTTCAACCCTCACTTTAAAATCAACAACGCCATTTCAAACATCATCTGCTCTGTCACCTTTGGCAACCGGTTTGACTACCATGATGAGGACTTCCAAAAATTGCTGCGGCTGATCGACGAGACGGTTGGCCTCCATGCGTCCGTCACGAGCCAGGTACAGCCCTCCTGCCACCAACACAGACGGTGTGTAGTTTTGCAGTGCCATAGTGTCTTCTCTGGAGTCAACCTTGCAACTCATAGCATTTTCATCACCAAACTTCACTGTCATTCCATATTCCTTTATTCAATTTGCCTTTCTCCTTTTGTGTCCAAAGCTGTACAACTCTTTCCCGTCTATAATGAAGTTCTTGCCTGGATCCCACCAAACCATTTTTAAAAACTGGAGGCTGTTGAAAAGTTTCGTTAGAGAGAAGATCAACAAACACAAGGAGGACTGGAACCCCTCGGAGAGCCGGGACTTCATCGACAGCTACCTGCAGGAGATAGCCAAGGTCAGCAACACAGAGCAAACCCTTCCACAGTGGGGCTTAGAAATCAGGAGGGATGAGAAAAGAGCCCAAATTCTCCATCTGAGCTGCCTCTGTGGCCATTTATGAGCTTAGGATGGACATCAGGTTCAGGGCACCCATCACGAGGATGGAGGTGCAGGGAGCCAGCAGCTTCTGCCAAAATCCTTGGTGTTGACTTCGACTAAGCCTGGTGTCAGGGCAGCCCTTGCTGTTCATGCAGCACTAACACACCTTTTTGTGAAGGACGATGGCAGTGGCAGCTTCCAGGAGGAAAACCTCGTGGCATGCACACTCGACCTGCTGTTCGCCGGGACCGAGACCACTTCCACAACCATCCGCTGGGCTCTGCTGTATATGGCCATGTATCCGGAAATTCAAGGTATAATTAGCAAAAGATCGATCCTTTTCCTTGCTTTTAGTCCTCACAGCTTTGTGAGACACTCCTTTTTTTTTTTTTTTTTGAGAGAGAAAAACTGAGAGTTTTTTTCTTGAACTTTGGCTGACCCCTGCTCTTCCCTACCAGCCCGCGTGCACGCGGAGATTGACGCAGTCATCGGGCAGGGGCGGCAGCCATCCCTGGAGGACAGGAACAACATGCCCTACACCAATGCTGTCATCCACGAAGTGCAGAGGAAAGGCAACATCATCCCTTTCAATGTGCCAAGACTGACGGTGAAGGACACGGTCGTGGACGGCTTCCATATACCAAAGGTAACCTCAGCCCCGAGCACTGAAACTTCAGCAAGCGAATCTCAGTTTCCCAGGCACGATTCGCCAGACAAGGTCCCTCCTGCGCGGAGAGGAGGGGCAGGGCCACAGCGTCCCTGCCCTGTCCAGAGTTCACTCCCAGTGAACCCGTATTTTGCCATCCAAACAACGTTCTCCAGCCCATCGAACGGTGCAGAGCGCTGCAGGGCCACACACCCGCCGCGCACACCGTCGAGGCACAGATCCCATCTCACACAACTCTTACAGGAACTTTGGCCCAAAATTGGAGCAGATAAAAGTGATGCTGATGAGAAAAAAATGTGGATATATAATCATGGTACCTCTGAACAGACAAGTAGTAGGAAAAACTGTGCGTGCTGGGGAGTGTTGGACAAATAATTGCAGCAGAATTTGACTATGGATGTTCTTTGTGGAGACGAGAATGCCCCTCGTGCTGTCAGTGACAGAGAAAGTGCAATTTATTTTTGTTTTTCTCCTCTTAGGGCACTGTTTTGATCACAAATTTAACCTCTGTGATGTTTGACAAGAACGAGTGGGAAACCCCCAACACTTTTAACCCTGGGCATTTCCTGAAGGATGGACAGTTCTGGAAAAGGGAGTCTTTTGTGCCGTTCTCTCTAGGTAAGATTTGCTGGATTTTGGTGCTTCCGTGCTGAAGCAGTGGGATGGGGCTTCCAACTGCACAGTGGAGAGACACAGAAAAACAGCAACGGAAAGGACAGATGTTGGCTCCAACCCTGGAGGTGCTGCTCAAGCAGTGCTCACGTGGCCACCCCAAAGCACCACAACCACACAGTGAGCCCTTTCTTGTCTCCCCTCGCACGCACGGAAGAGAGATGAGAATGAACAGAAGACCGTAACAATGTCAGAGACCCTAGAAACGCCTTCAGCAAGGCAAGAGCATCGCTCTGCGCTCCTACTCGCACATGGCTGAGGTCGCTAGGGGCCTCACAGGGTACCCCAACCAACAGCTTCCCTGGGGAGAATGGCTTTTAGCACCCCTGTTTCCCGCACCAGCATCACACACCTTCTCTGGTAGCTCTCCTTGTGTAGCTCAAACCAACCACCTCTCCCAGCACAGGCACTTCCAGACCGTGTGTGCCAGCACAGCTTATCCAAGCAGGGGAGGAGGCGATGCCTCTGCACGCGACTACACACATGTACCCTCACAGAGTCATGCGGTTCAGGGGGCAGCCCATGCTGTAAACCCAATGCTGTTATTGGGGAGCGCAATTTGGACTGCAAAATTCATCCTGGGAAGGGGATAACACAACTGAACCACGGTCCTAAGGGAAGGCAGAGGCTTTTTTGGCAGCAAAAGCAGCTCGGCAGCCAGCACATGCTGAAGGTGCCGTGGGTGGCTGTCTCCACAGGGAAGCGCTCCTGCCTGGGTGAGTCGCTGGCCCGCGCCGAGCTCTTCCTCTTCTTCACGACTCTGCTCCAGAAATTCACCTTCCAGCCACCCCCGGACACCACGCTCAGCCTGCAGTTCAAGCTGGGCATGACGATGACCCCGCAGCCCTACAAGATCTGCGCCGTGCCTCGGTAAGGAAGCCTCGGCCACCATCCTTACAGGGACAAATCCTTTGGCAAGGATGTCGAACGGCTCCAAGGGAAAACAACCACCCGGCTCCTGGGAGAGGCTGGGCAGTCTGTTTGTTCCTTTTAAAGCCATTGCAAAATCATTTTTCACAAGCAGACCGAGGTGAGCAGCCTGGTATCTGCCAGGGCACTTTTAGGCTTGGGATGCAGCACTGCAAATGAATGAGGGACGTGGGGCTTTTCTAGTTTAATGATGTACAGCCATGCTTCACCGGGGCAGGAAAATGAGAAACGCTTTAGTGATTGCAGTGTGCAGGCTGTGACTACGTACTGTGGAAGAACAGTACCAGCCTTTGTTTTATAACATTAATGCAGGTATTAATTGCAAACGTTTTTTGATCTTGTTATCCTTGACACGTAATCCATTAAAAAAAAGTCATGCTGTAACATCTCTTTCCCATGCATCAATAAATCCTTATGAAAACATTTTTGTCCCAAAGCATTCTGCAAAGTGAAGACCAACCCAGGCCATTTCCAGCGCTGTCTGGAGCCTTCAGCCATGCCCCACAATTCAGGGCAGGGAGTGGCAGGGGGCTGCGAGCCCACCCGGGCAGAGACAGCCCCACAGCACCCGACCCACATCGCTGTGGCATTGCCCTCCGGTAGCAGAGAGATCAGCACTGTAGCAACAAAGGCAATTCCTACGGAGCTGATGAAAACAAAGGACCATGACAGTACAAGTAAACTAGCAGGGAAACCATCAAAGCCTGGGGTCAGGTCCTGGTGTGCCACAGCAATTAAGAGTGGAACACCCACATGGAGCATGGGAATGCTCTCCACTCCGACAGCTCTCTCTCTCTAAAACATCTATACTTGTAGCTATAGTTGTGAGTCCTGCCTCCTAAAATATGTTACATCCTCCCCATTTACCTTCCTGATAAGCAGCATGTGTGCCCCGGGGGCAGAGGGGAGAGCTCCAGCTACACACAGGCTAAATCTGCTGCATTCAACAGTCTAATGAATTAAAGCGTCCCTTGGAGAATACCAGCACCAAACCGCGATGATTTTAAACCATCACATGCAAGGCGAAACAGGTCCAAGGTTGACAACTGATGGTTAACACCAGTAACCGCATCGACTCAGTAACAGTTGCGCCATGGGACCCTGGCACAGCTCCCAGGCGTGAGAAGCTGCAGGTCCCAGGAGCAGGATGGGGGCCACCTGGCAGGAAGGCATGGCACAACCAGCGCCGACCACGCACACCTCCAGCTCCGGTTCACCCAAGGAGGAAGCAATCTTTTCCTGTTCATTTTCAATTTTTCCTGGAGTACTTTTTCTGCATTCCTAGAGGAAGCAAGTTTTTCCCAGCATCTCTTATGAGAATTACGTCATCTCCGGAAGGAATTAAAAGCATCTTTTTTCCATGCAGCATTAAAACCCAGGTGGGTTTAAAAATCCTTTTATTTTAACTTGCATTTTCTTCTCCTCTGAGCGCAGAGAGGGGGAAGCACGGAAGCGGGGTTGGCCCTGCAGACCTCCCCAGAAAAGGGTAGAAACACCCTACAGCTGCACACCAGCACCAAGCACCACCATACAACATGAAGCAAAATTTTTAGCAGGTGAATATGGCTTTTGGCAAAGCTCCTTCAAGCACAGGGCTTGTGGGGAGGCTCTGCCCCCTCCTCTGATGTTCTGTGCCAGGCACAGCCAGCTGAAAACAAAGAGGGTAGACTAAGATGCTGTTCCTGGTGGAGATGTGAGAACACACGATGGGAACCAAACCAACCTATTTCTAAAATGCAGAAGACTTGACCAGGTTCTCACTAGACGTGGGACAAGACATCCCCAACCCCAGCTCACTCCCCCTCCTCTCCCTGCTCCTGGCGAGCGGCTCCCACATCTTCCTTTCGCAGCAGAAAGAAGGAAGTTCATTTGACTTTTTAAGACCTTATGCTCTTTCTTTTCCTTCCGTGGGAGAAGCAGAAGGGGAAGGCTGGAAGTGGGCTGGGTGCTTGGAATTGACTGGAAACAGGAGAGGGGAGCAGCAATGAGTTTCTGTTGTGTGAAGCATTACTCCCAAAGCACTCCCAGTTTCAGGTGTCATCTGACTTCTCTTTTTTCACTCCTTAGCTGAGTCCCATTTCCTTTCAGGCACACACACCACCCCTCGCTCGCTCCTCCTGTGCTCAGGAAGGCGGCGCTGGCTGTCGGTGCATGGCCCGTGACAGCTCACGCACGGTGTGAGAACATCCTGCAGCTCGGCTCAGGCTTCCTGCACAGCCTGAGCCTCCTCCCTTCCCTTCTCCCTCAAACACGCACCTGCAGGTTTTGTTCCTCAGTGTCTGAAAACGCTTTTACATCCAGCCTCAGAAAGAAGGAGAAATGGTTCTTCCATACCTGGCCATTCCTTTCACACTCACGAGGACGCCTCTGCCAGCCCAAAGGCCCTTCCACGTTGAGTTATGACGCAGCTTCCCATCCTCAGCGGAGCAGCAGCCTAAAGCAATAAAAGTCATTACTTACCAATGTCTGGATAGTCAGGCCGAGGATTATGGTTCAGAGAAAGGGAAAACCTGTGGTAAAAACGGGTCTGAAACAGGGCCCCTGAAGGAGACTTGTGACACCTCTCCTCCCTGCTGATCTTCACTCTGGAGGGCTGAACAGCTGCCGGCTCATTCCCAACCTCACTTCTGGGTTCAGGTTGGTGCTCAGGGAACACGAAAGCTGTCAACGAGACTAAGAACCAGGCACATAAACACCCTGCAAAGCGGACCGAAGAGGGCAGTTTTCTTTTCCAAAGAATCACCAGCACGGTGATTTACAAGTGTGTACCTGTCCTCTACATCCTCTTAGGTGGGGCTGAGGAGAGCAGGCAGAGATCCTAACTTATTTCCGAAGCAGTATTCGATTACTGAAGTCACTCGACAGCTAATTTGTGGTTGGTTTTAGTCCTTTCACTTCACAAGGTCACTTGCCCAGCATCCAGATGACTGTCAGCAGACTGAGCGGAGGAAACCAGCTCTGGGTGGGAGAACCGTACGCAAGAATGAACTGCAACGAGGAAGGGAAGGAAGCACAACTCTGCTTTGTTGTTATGGCACAACACACATACACTCATTACACAAACATGTTACAGATCTCGTAACATGACATTTTAGACGGTGTAATGATAACAGCATGAAGACTCAGTTCGTATGTTGCCCAGAAATACGGATGCTTACATCAGCTAGGGACCATTAAATACATCACTTGGAATAAAGACACCAAAGAATTAATTTTTTTAATCTTTATGTGAATATAAAAGAATTCCTTCCAAAGAAAAATAAAACCAAAATTTTAAAAATTAGTGCAATTTTTCAAGTTCTATGAAACACAGTGTTTACATTTGTTTTAAACAGAAGATGTAGACACTGATACACTGAAAACCTTAACTCTAGCTTGACTAGTGGGGGGAAGGGAAAAAAGCAAAAAAGTTAAGAAAATTACTTTACTAGACATTACCAACTCTTAAACAATTGCTTCCATTTTCTAATTCCTAAACTATTTATGGCTATTTAAATAAAACATCAGTATTGCTTATATTACTTATTTCCAAGTAAGTGTATATTGTCGAAAATAGAATACCCATATATATATTTTTTTTTTAATGAACAAAAAAAAAAATCAGTTTGGTGAAAATTTATTTTCAGTGTATGTTTCTTAATCCACTATAATACAGTTGTTGCAAAAGAATCTTCTCAAAACTGCTGCCTGATCCACCTTGAGTAAGAGAACCTACTAGTCCAAAATTTGTATTATTATTGCTACAAAACGCTTATCTTCCATAGTGGTTATTCTTAATCTTATATAAAAAATATTAACAAATGATATGTCAATCAGAACATATTTTTGTTTCTTTGGATCTCTATTACCCGTTTTATTGGAAACTGGCTACAGTTACTAATAATGCTGATTAAATTCAGCAATATTCAATGATTTCATCTCGTAATTTGAATCTGTTCCCAACTGTGCTGTCTGGGCACGATACGAATTCACCTTGCATCAGAGACAAGACGTCTCTTTCTTCGTCCTGCCTCAGCAGTGGTGCAATTGCATCAGAGAACATTGTCTTGACCTTGTTCTGCTGCTACGTGTTGCAGACAACTCCGCTGTAACACAGCAATGCTATTAGTAGCTTTTTTTGTCTAACATGAATGAAGTTAACATTAAGATGATACTTATTCTAATGATCCTTTTCTGCAGAGCCAGATGAGCTGCAGTGAATACAACACCATGGGTTTATAATCAAATATTCATTCCTACATATCGGTTCCCCATTCACAGGACGTAACCCCAGCTTAACCAGTTATAAAACAGCCACTCTTGAACAGGTTCTCAGTCCCAAAGAAACGCTTAAGTTATATTCACAGGCTTAACTTTTAACAGTTTGGAAAAGTCCCAAATAAGTAAAATTTCACCTAATACCTGAAAACCCGATTCATTTTTGGCAACCTCAGTAAGACTACTGGGGACAACCTTGCCCTGAAAAAGGCTGATCCCTGTCTGTAGTTCCATTTTAAATTCTTCCGTCGCTAGTCAGAAGGCAAGCTTCCAATTAAATTATATGAAGGTTCTTGGTCATTTTTGGTCCCAGGGTCTGCAGTTTTGAGAAGTGCACATCAAAGACGTTTGCGCCAAGTTTTTCACTATTCAGCACCTGATAACGACTACTGACACAGCTCCACTACTGTGAGGAATAAAACAAATGCATCGAGCCTACTAACTACATGAGTATTGGACAGACGTCCATGAAAGCTTCCATGCTGTAAAGAACGAGGGTTAAGAGACCCATTCAACACCACCAGTGACAGTTTCACATTTCACTAGAACACACCAAAGTACCAGGTTTTAGAAATGTAAGCATCTTACTAAGACTTAAGTCTCCCGTTCCACTGCTCACCACCACCTCCCACACCGCTAGCAGATTAAACAAGCAACTGTATCTTAAAAATACAAACCCCAATAATATCACTGCAGCAATAAAAGACCTCAAAACCCAAGAGGTAGTCCAAAGACGCATAGAGTCCTGAAGAACACAACCTGACAGACAAAACTGTCCAAGAGCAGTTTGTCTGGCATATTCTCTGCTCATACCACATGTAGCATGAGACTGGCTTTTAAACAACACCTTGTGTGGACAGAAGTGTTGAAAGAGGAAATCTCTGTTGAATGCCTAAATGCATAGCACTATAAAACTATCACCACAACTAAGAAGCAACACTTATTAAATATTAAAAACAAATACTTCCCTTTTCGCTAGCATTGCATGCAATGCCCAGTCAAGAATTTAAGATGCTGGGGAAGGAAGAAATCAAAGAACAAGCCATACTGAGAGGAATGCAAAATGGAAGACTACTCAAATTTCACAATTCAAAACTTAAATTCTGCAAAGCTGAATCCTGCCCTCAAACCAAAGATGGCCTTAGTGGTGCAGACAGACATATGCTTTCATTCACGCACGTGTCTGAATTTTATATTAGATCACGGACTGGTACAACACCCTCAAATACTTAGTTTAAGTGTATTGCAAGGGCTGCTGTAATTTATTTTTTTTAAATTATGGGTATAATTAATTTGGTCTAGACAGTTTCAAAGAAGAGTGGACATTAACAAGTTTCCTAAAAATACAGTTCACAACAAAAATAAGACATTTGGTAAATACTGACATGAATTTTGTGAAAGACAGCAACTTCCTGCACACAAATTTCAGATATCAAACCCCATTTCATCTTCTTTAATCTAGATACTGCAAAACTCTTACAGTTCATCCACTTTCCTCCCTGCCAGCAATCTTTGCTGCCAACAACTAGTAAAGCTATCTTTCACTCATCTGCCGAGCGCAGTTAGTTCAGAATAAATGAAGGGCAACTACATTTAAAGAAAGAAGAAAAACAATTTATGTGCGCAGGGTTGTATAAACAGCTGGAAATAAATGGGGTTCCTTCCCATCTGAGCCTCCTTCTGCAAATAAATGCAGTGTACCAATACGCCAGACTTTTAAAACATAGCCCAGACTTTTGAATTATTATAATAGCTTTTTTTCTCATACAGGAAAAGACAGGTTATTTGGCTTTAGTGAATTCAACACCTTAAAGTCAGGTTTTCCTTAATATATATATATATATATATATATGCACAAACTTCATCTTTTTTTAAATAAACTGAGTAATTCTGCTTCTCGCTTGAGATGACAAATCCTGTCTTCCGCTATATAACAAGTCAACTGGTACTACACTTTTTTCTTTTTCTATAAATGCAAGTATTTTCTTGCTTTTAAAATTTTCTTTGTATTCTAAAAAAAGTATTTTTTAAAACATGCTATCAATCTTTTAAATTTATTTTTTAGAAGAGCCCAGCAAAAATGCCCAATATTGCCAGTTTCCTGAAATACGTTTTTGCATAACATCTTCCCATTACAAAAGTCAACTTTCTAGCCCAAACCCATTAAATAAAGTTTTAAATATATAGTGCCAATTTTTATATTTACAATATATTCTGAAGGCAAATATAAATCTTTTCAGTTGTGCTTGTAAATACATACTGCAGTTATTAAATCTACTTCTACTTGGAAAACTATGTGCTACCTTCTAGACACACCACTGATCAACTTAAACCACTTCTTGATAGGTTCTGATGTTGAATTCGCAGTTGCCCACCATTCTAACCTCCTCTTTCATCAAGTAGTTAAAGTGGAAGTTATAAAACATTTAAGGACACTTTAGCATATAAGTTTTCCTCATGGTCCTTGTGGTTTAATCAGATGTTGCACCCTGGACTTTAACAGTGAGATTCCTTCTGGTATTGGTGACATGACGTTGCTGAGCCAGGAATGAGCGTCCAGGACCGTCTCTGCAGGCACCACTACTGCCAACTAGTCTTGATTCCATACCTAGCTTCTGAAGAGTCAGGCTCTGCAAATAAGTTAAACAACATTTACACTATAGCAAAAACAGAAGAAAATTGGACATCTTTCATACACGAAACTCGAGCTTACTTAGCAGTCTGCACACAGAATTTCTTTTACTGTATTTCTTATATACCTTCTGTATTTTTTCTTATATTTTATATTTTCATATACACCTACTGTATTTCTTATATACCTTGCTGCCATAAAAGATATGAAGAAAATAAGATTCATTCACATTTGTATAGAATGTGTTAGTTTTAGCTTATTGTAAAGTTGTTCCTTTATTAAGTAATCCATTTAATTTTACTTTGTTTTTTAGTTCCTCATTCCAGTCTTTCTTTATGAAACTCTATTTAAACAGCATATGAACAACTTTATCCAGTCCTTTTCGCAGTAATCTAACACCAAATGCTCTATCAACCTTTGCAACACTGCAGCAGCATGAGAAGATGGCTCTCGCTTTATTTCACAAACACTGTGCTAAAGACATGGAACATCTTAAAGCAGGAGTCAGGGAAGCTTTTGAACCACGGCCTCCCTTCACCTCAAGCCCAAAAAATTCCAACAACAAACGCTATTGGACATTCAGGAATTTAGTCTGCTAAATCCAGATGGAAGCTCGTGGCAGCAAATAGTAGATTACTACCATGGAAGTCATGGCGTACACCAAATTTTAACTCTCCTGTTCCAAAGCACAGAAGACAAGCAGAAAACATAACAAATTAAGTTTACAAAATAGTTGATTGTTGCAGTAATACCAGAAATACCAGCCTCAACATTATCTCAACAGGATTGCAAATTCCAGCCAGAACTCACTCAAGCTTGCCTTCTGACTTGAAGTCAGAATTAGCAAGCGAAGAGTGATCTCGTTTTAAACTGGAACCCTCAGGCTTTGTTCCTTTCCTTAGTTCCCTGGTTTTAGACATGAGGCCTGCAAAGTTCAGTTTTGCTGCCACACATCGCTAAACTATTAGCCTTGCTTCTTGAACACCAGTTTATAGTGAATCTAAAATGAAAAAAATGGTAAGGTAAGATTTAACTGTCTCATTTAGCAAAATGTGTTTTTCTGATCCTTGAGATACCAACAAACTTTTGACCCACCTTGTTATACCATGCAGTTACAATAAGCTTTTCCTCGTAATCACGTAACTTCGCGAGCTTGAATTCAGCCTGCAAACAGAAAATAGAAAAGACAATCTCAATTAACACACAAAAATAATCTGCATAAACTCATGCTCCGGTGAGTGAAATAAACACATGCAGCAGAATTGCTGAAACACGCAAAATAACTAGAAGGCTTAGAAGCGTAAATAAAGATACTTCCATAAATGACTACGAGAGAAGTTATAGACTACTTCAAGAAGAGAATATACTTCACACAAGTTGCAATTCAACTTAAAAAACATACTTTGAGGGTATGTGGAGGGGAAATGCATGAAAGCCTAGGGTGCATCATAAAGTCTATAAACAATGTAGTAATTTTTTTTACCTGGAAGTCCAAGACAAGAATGTACCTCTAGTGACTGAATTTTTCTTCTGCTACTGAATTGCTATCAGATAATATACTTACCTAGTTTATACATGTAGATGAGGCCACAGCATGTATAAAGTCAGACCTTTCAGCCTACTAACTCGCGTTGAGGAATTTTGTATTTGCTCAGGTAACTATTCTAACCAGTCCCATCAATATTCGTATAAAACTGAATGCAGCATTTCCCACATTTTTTTTGGTCCTCGGACTACTGTCAACAATCCTTTCAGGATTTCCAGCCAGGCAGATTTTACTGATTTAACAGGTTTTACTCTTCTATATAGTTTCAAGAACTCCAGTACATAAAACCACTGATATCAGAGGTCTAGTAAATTAAACAAGTCACTGCTCAAACACCTAGTCTGCCATACAGACTGAGTTGCATTACTACTGAAAAAGGTCAGACTCTGCACCTCTGTGTAAGTTACCACAACACAGCAAAATTATTAGTCTTATGAAGTATTTCACTTACATCTTTTCAGAGGGTTTAGAGAGAATACAAATTAGAGTTCCAGTTGTACATTGAAAAGCACTGTTGAAAAGTAAACCACTCTGACAGACTTATACTAGGATACAAGGTTAAGTAAGCCAAACTGAAAATCTCTAGGTTTGATGGTCTGTGCAGTTTCTAACTAAATGCAGCACTGAAGGGTACTGGATCATTAAGAAACAGTAACTTGAGCATCTAGTATCAGAGACGGCAGAATATATTAGAAGTTACTATTAAATATATGTAAATTTTTACCTCTAGTGCATCAATTTTTTTGTCTTTCTCCGTTAACTGTTTTCTGAGCAACATAATTTCTGCTGATGCTGGATTTAGCTTGGGGTCTAAGGTTTTTATCACCTACACAAGGCAAAACGAAAGCATTACAAGTCAGGTTTGATTCTCAACAGCTCTGCATCTCATTTGCTCACAGAAGAAACATGAAAACAGACTAAGCACTAGTCAGGCAATAATGATGAAAACTAGGTTGTTCCACTGTACAACAGAAGATATCAAAAGGTGCAAAGGAATCATTAATGCATCGCATGCTTTAAACTAAACCCCATTCTCTTATACGCTTAACTGACTACAGTGAGCAATTTGACTAAAAACGCGACACGTAGCTACTGATTTTCAGTGCTGGGGGGGGACCCAAATTTCTTTAACAATTTATGAGGGAGGAACGTATACGTTCAGAAATACGTCACTCACATTTCTTGCTTTCTCAAGGTACATTTTATATCTTTCTTCCATTGCTTTCATATCCTCATCTTTTTTCCGCAAAGCTGCTTCCAGCTCTCCAATCTTCTGGGCTGTTTACAGAAATCATCAACAAAGACATATAAAAAAATAGACACGGTACTTTCAAGGCTTCTGCATTCTCTTGATTTAACCACCCGCCAAATAAACTTGCTAGTTACTACACAGTTTCCTCAGTTCTCATTTTTGTTTCAGTTGTACCGTAAGGTCCCACCTGATCCTCAATTCCCATTTTGCAGAGTACTGTCCAACAAAGCTAAGCCCCACGAACCTTTCCTGCCCAACATGATGTGCAAAAAAAACCTCCTCCCACCCCCGTTTCAGGTTTAAAGCTAAGCTGTAGTAGAAAGCCTTATCCAGACCAGTATTGCATTGCCCAGTGGCTATGGGAATCATTTCAGAAGTAACTTAACACAGTCTCGTTAAAAAAAAAACAACAAAAAAAAACCACACACAAAAAAGCCACACAGAACAACTTACGGTTCTGACTAACATCAGGCTGGAGTTCTGCAAGATCAGCCTCTTTCTTCTGTAACTCATCATGAACTTCATTCAACTTTTCCCTGTGAATGAAAAGCTCGGCTAAGGATTAAGCTCACACATAATTCCATGCACAGTTTTAAGAGCTGAAAGCCAAAACTTGATGGTGGAAGGGTTTAAACAACTATTTTAAACTCTGGCAACTCTTTTGAGTTTAAATAGAAATATTAGTATGTATTTTTGGAGAACCATAAAAAGTTGTGATTTCTTAATTGAGTCTCATTTACCTAAAACCAGAAACAAAAAAGAAAACGAACAATAAGTCCCCCAGCATCTCCTTAGCAGGAACGACGTCTGCTGAAAGGATGGAAGTATTTCAGAAAAACGAAATACGTTTTGAGTCCAGTAAAAGTGATGGTTTTAGCACTCTGTTGTAGAATCAGACCAGTTAAAATGCTATAGGTGACGAACAGACAGTTAAGTGGACACTGGTATTACAAGACGATCATGATCAGAGTAGACAAAACTAGAAGGTTAATACTTAACTCACTATGTCCATGATTCTGGCTTAGAAAACAAGACATCCCTACAAAGACTTAGGCAGTTTCTGTGCTACGACAGTCAAATTATTTAGCATAAACAAGCTATCGTGCCTTACTTACATGTGCGCTGCCAATTTCTGCTTCAGGTTGCTAGACTACGAAAGGAAAGAGTTACAATTCAGTTATATTTCAGCATTTGGTACCATATCTTACGTATCCCCTAAATAAGTCAAACCAAATAAATCCTAGGAAAACTGCATTTTTTGATGCATTTCTGTAACTACATTCATATTTTTTGCATCACACAGATACCAATTCCAGCATCTTTTTTCTTTAAAGCTATCCTCAACATACCAACATTTAATGATAAAACTACAGATTTTTAAAAGCAAAGTAGAAAGTAGAGGAGAGTTACAGTTCCTTAGAGAAGGCAGGGGGAAGGAATAACATAAAACACGAGCTTTTCAACTGAAATGCAGTTGCTGTAGGGTCTCATGGACTCTCATACTATAGAGACTAAACTCATCTGCTCTGAATACAGTAGAGCCAAGTCTGTGTTACATAAACTGAGGGAGTTGTTTTCAGGCAGGAGAGTTTTTAGAATACATTGAACTGTCTCAATCATTTAAGATCTTTCCTTGTAACGTCTTTCAAAAGGTGTGTGTTTGTTCAGGTTGGGGGGTTAGGTGACCCAAAGGGGCTTCAGACCTTGCTTACTCTTACTACTGCATAAACTAGTGCATTTCAAACTAATTTTAAAACAAACAAAAAAAACCCCAACCCAAACAAACAAAAAAAACCCCAACCCAAACAAACAAAAAAAACCCCAACCCAAACAAACAAAAAAAACCCCAACCCAAACAAACAAGCACACACAAACTACAATCCTGCCTTCTTAGTAGTTACCAGCACTAGACACACTGCAAAAGAGGCACATCTAAACAAACGACTTGATGTTACACTAAAGGATTTTAAACAAAACCGACAAGATGTCTTCAAGGTCAAGAAGCCTGAACTTTCACTTACTCCTTCAGTCTTAGACCCCTGCTCCTGTAAAGTCTTTTGCAGATCTTCAATCTGCTGTTGTAACTCCCCAATACGCTCTTCATTCAGCCTTTCAGGAGGAAAAGAGAGTTATTACCCATCTGACTGCATCACAACCGACAATTAGATTTTTCTGTTTCATGTCTGGATGATAATTTTTCAGAAGGTTTACCCAGCAGGACTTAAGACAAAGAAACTGGTTTCAAATGCTTTTAGTTTGACTTGAACTTCTGAAACAAACACGTGGCAGCTTCATCGAACATGTTATAATGAAAGACCTAGAATCATTTCAAGTTTTGAGCAAGCTTTACTACCCCAAATTCTCATATCCTAGTAAAATGCTTTCAACATTCATTAAATAATAGAGAATACATCAGACTATATCTCAGTGTTACAACATGATTAGTCTGAAGTTTTAGAAACAGAGTTTATATCCACACTTGGTCTACCAAGAATCAGGGCTAAGAAAAGTATCCTATAAGCAACACCTTCTTCAGAGCACATTACACACACCTCTACCACATTTTACACCACCATGTTTAACCTACTTCCCTTCTTGCTTCTTCATAAGCCTTTGTTAACGATTACACCGGTGAAAGAAAAAGCATAATTGGCTTCCTGCACAGTGCTACTCTACAGATGCAAGCCACAAGGCTGCTCTGAAGGTCTAGAAAACACTTTTTGCTATATTTTAAGATGCTGTTTCACCCATCACCTTTTCTCAGTTTCTAGTTCATTCACTGTCCGATGCTTTTGCTCCAACTGTTCCTGGAGCTCTGTAATACGTTCATTTTCTGATCCTTCCTGTTGTAACAGAAGCATCTTATTTTCATGCTGTAGGCGAATAAACATTTCTCTGAATCAAAAAGAAGGAAAAAGTCACTGTTAATTAAGAGAAAGGTGACTAAGAGTAGGACGTAATATTCCTGTTTATTCCCCCAACCTTAAAGTGAGCGAAACAAGTTCTGCTTAAGGATATAGTTGGGGTAATAATGCAATTTTTTATTAAAAGGCAACTTACAATTTTTAAACACCACAATAATTTAGAAGACGTGAACTAAGTCTTAAATTAAGTCACTTCAAGACTTTGTTGTGCCTTTATTTTTCATTCTGTCAGACTTTAAAAGTAGTATTAGTTAGCCTTTAACTGCTATGTCTTATTTGCAGTGTATTATTTATTTATTCTGTCTGCCAGTGGCAAGCTAAGATTTGTTTTGCTCCTTAAAGAGGATTCTTCCAGCCAAACTTTATATACAGCAATCTGATATGCTTTTAAGAAAGAATGCAAAGTACATTACAGTATGGGGAAATAATTATTAAAGCTACACAGGGGCCCAGACAAGCATCATGGAGGGAAAGCAAGACATGAGATACAGAGTCATATTGCCAAAAATATTGAACTTTTACAGGGACAATATAATTCCCCACTCATTAAAATCCCAGAACAGCCTTAACCTTTTTGTCTTACCTGTATTCCACCGGTAGAATTTCAGCAGCAAGATTCTCATGGCTTTTAACATGAGATGCACCTGAAATCGGACAGGAAGTTTGATTTAACAAACTTAAAAGAAATTACTAATATACATAAAAAAGCTTCTGAAGATAAAGCAATACCTGTTTGAGTCAAGTGATCCTGTTGCATCTGTGAATACCGGAGCTCTTCATTTGTCTCTTTTAATGCATCACACTGTACTATCAGTCTCTAAGAAGACATATTTGAGGTGGAATTAAGTCATACTGCATCGCTTCAAGACCAAATAACATTAATTAGAAATAGTACCAACACACAGAGATTTTAATACATACTTTACGTTTTATATGTGTATACATACACTCACAAGGCGCTAAACCTTATTTTTAAGGCAGCACTACTTCTGTGAAGGTTTTCCTCAAGCAGGGAATTTGAGAGATTTATTAGGTGTTCAAATAAACTCTCATTCAAGAGACTTACCTCTTTTTCTTTGATTAAAGCTTCATGTTTTTCTTCAAGACGTTTCATTTCAAATGCGAGCTTATCAGCTCTTTTTGATTCTTCAGACAGTTTGTTATGAAGCTCCTGGACCTTTTTATACAAAGACTGTATTCAGCACATGAATATTGCAAGATGCTACCTTTAAAAGCTATGTTAAAACCTTCACTCCTGCCCGGTTCAGCCAGAGTAAACAGCTAGTCCTCTCCAAGCCTAGGGGAGGGGAGATAGAATGCCAGGGCAGGGGGCGGGGGGTTTGTTTGGTTTTGGGTTTTGTTTTGCCTGTTGGGTGGTTTTTCTGTGGTTTTTGGCTTTTTTTTTTTTTCTTTTTTTAATATTTAACTCCTGCATCACTTAACTGCTATTGAAATAAGTGAAATTGAAATAAAACTTCTACAGTTCAAAATAAATTTCTGTGGAGAAAGTTAAGAATATTACATACAAGTGATATCAATAATAGCTGAACAATCTCTCCCAGACACACAAAATCACGTCAATTACAATGAAGAAAAAAAGCCCGCAGAGCATGGTCAACCAATCAATTGAGCGGGCAACTACATTTTAATAAACAGGGAAAAACTAAAAATGAATGGCAGAGTATGAAGAAGTTTTCACGAATAAGAAAGATTCTAAGGGGACAATACAGGTTAAATCCATGAGCTGTTAAACTTAGCTATTAAATTTTTTTTCATTGAAACATAATTAAAATAAAGTTATTTAGATAAGACAATTATCTGAGGAAAAAAGTAACGTTTTAAGCATAGATGTGGCCTTACCTGTCTTTTGTAGGTTTCTAGTTGGGCACGTGCTGCATTTGCTTTCTTCAGTTCATCCTCCAGGCTGACTGTATTGTGCATATACATCATGTTGGTTTCTTGCAGAGATTTGACTTGTCTGCGGAAGTCATTCAGATCCTGTAGCTTTTTACGATACACTTCAACAGTTGATTCCAGCTTACTTGCTTTGTCTGCAGTAGCCCTTAAAGTATAAACCGGAATTAGAAGAGTCTGTTTCTTCAAAAGATTAAAAACAAGTCGAATTCTGCATTCATGCACATTCAAGCTATTTTCAAAGGGAGATGCAATGTGCTTAACAGCAGAGTTAAATCTTACTGCTTTATTTTTAAATGCATAATCAATGCAAACTTGTATTATGCAAAGACTGCTTATGAAAATTGAAATCACCACAGGGTTTGAGTGGTAGTAGGACCGATGTTCGTACGCCAGAAGTACAAGCAAGGGTTAGCATGTCAAATATCTCTAGGTCATTCTGTGGGGTGCAATATAAATGCAACATAACATGCTGTGCTAGGCAGTCATCTCAAAGTACTTGTACCTGGTAAGGAAAACCACCCAGACATTCTCATTGCAGGGTTATACCTAATTATACATAATTAGAACATAACTGCACTATGAAAATGATCTTTAGCAGATATGACCAAGAATTACCACCTGATCATTAACAAAAATCTATGTGCTAAGAAAATATTTGGATCATAAATACACAAATTAGTTTTAATATTTGTGATTAACATCTGCTATCTCATACCACTAGAAGCTAGTACAAGAAAATTATGCAAGAAAATCTATAGTTAAGATTTGTTTCAGATGTCATTTAAGAATCACTGTAAGTTAAACACCTGAAACCACTTTTCTTTCCATGTTTTATTCATACTATACTATGAATAGCAGACCTGCTTTTGCAATATGATTTGCTTTGGACATTCCTTGGGTGGTCTGGTATTTAATGTGATTTACACAAGCTGGAATTTTAATCTCATCAACGTTATTGTGTATTTCATCTTCCTTTTGTTAATCATGTTACTAATCTAAATCTAGCCTACACAAAAAGTTATGTCGAAGTTCTAGCAGCATATATGCTTTTCTACATGAGAAAAGGCAACCTCTTCTCAACACAAACGTCCCCTTAATAAGAATGCACACGCACACCACCCGCTAAAAATTTCTTAATTCTTGCAGAACTTCACCTTCCATCCCATGCGAAGAATAATAATTTCTGTATCGATTAATCCTGCTTCACAGGAAAATTCCATGTTACTATTCTTACACAAACAACAGAGGCTATCCCTGAAAGCTTCCACTCCATCTCTGCTTTGTCAAAGGGCCCTTTTCCAACATTTATTTTAGATCTCGTTCAGATAAGATCTATCTGCAGGAATAATGCCTCAGAAAAAAACCTTGTTAAATACAAAGCCTTGGATTTTGTCATTAAATCCTCCTAAAGTGTGTGAGGGGAGTTATCTCTATTACATACCTAAGAATATCGTTTTCATCTTTCAAGGCTCTAGATTCTTCTGCCAAAGAGGTTAGTTCATTGTTTCTATGTTGCAGTTCAATCAATTGTTTTTCTAGGTCTTCACAATGGACACGATAATCATCTTTTGCAGCTTCAAGCCTATCAGATTAAAATCAGGAACTCTATTAAGAACTCACCGTTATTACACATTTTTCATGTAGTGCTAGAACTATTAAAAATAAATAAGACAAAGGAAACCTATTGTTTTAAGTAGCAAGAAAAACAGTAATGTAAGTGTGGAACATTTTTGTTTCTACCTGTTAAATCATAATGGATTCCGTACTACAAATTCACTTTATCAATATAAAGGGATCAAATGAAAAGGTTTTTTTTTCCCCCCAAAGGGATCACAGGGAGAAAGAGGAGTATGTAAGAGAAATCAGTACAGGTTTAGGGGTTTTTGTTTTGTTTACACAGAAATTGCTTCTGCACTCTTTTTCTGCTTTCCATCACCTTTTTTGACGTGTCAAATAGCTGCAATACGGCCACTAGAAAATATTATTTTCTACAAAAAGTAACAGTTCCTTTTACTTTTTAAAGGTAAGCACCATCTGTAAAATATGTTTTTACAGTACTAGAAATCTTTTGTAGAAAAAGAAATTGAGATGGAAAACCCTGAAAGAGTACCAGAAATTCTCAGGATATATTTGACCTGACAAGCGAAGGATTTTTCAGAGACATCATTTCATACCTGAAGTTTTCTTCTTGCAGTTGCTCAAGCTGCAACTGTGCATGAAAATACTTTTTTGCAACCACAGTATTTGGATCATCAAGAGAGTCGTCTAATTGATCCAGCCTGTCATTCATAATCTCATTTTCTGACATCAAGCTGTTTTTTTCATCCTGGAGGGCAGCCACCTAGTGCAGATAAAACAGCATCAACATTGTAAGACCTGCCCAACTGGAAAGAACTAAAACAAGACAGCAATACATCACCAAATTAGTTTATGAAAAAGATTCAGCGTTTAGAAATTTTAGAATGTAAATTCACATAGCATACTGGAGCATACAGATGCTTTAGTGTACGACAGTTATGAAGCACTAAAGGAAAAGTCCCTCTAAAAAAAGACAAATTTTTGGATCTGAAACCATGGCAAAGGCAGACAACGTGATATGGAGAGGATCTGGGACTTTCATTAAAAAGGATACCATGGACGCCATAAAAAAAACAACTTTTAAGGATTGGTGTAAAGGTACTCTCCATCTTGCTTGTACGTAACAATAAAAAGCAGGATGGCACTGGCTAGCACACTAACACAGTACCGCCGTGCGCTCAGCAGTGAATGGTTGTGCAAAAAGCGGTTTCAGGCGCCATAAGCTAGTAAGCACACACGCAAAAGAAAAAACCTAGGCAGCTTCATATAGAGCATGCATATTTTGCAACAATCAAACAAGTTTGATATCGAAAGTGTTCACAGCTAAGCAAATGAGAATACAACACTTTATTGAAACAGTTAAGTATATTAACAGCCATAAAAATGGGGAAGGATTAAGAGCATAGAACCTTTAAAGTTTTTCTAGTGAAAGCTGTTGTGTTAATTTTAACATCCTGTCAAACATAAGAGCACGTAGCATGTGTTAGTTAACTGGCATTTAAACAGGGACAATATGCTTTTTGGGTTATGTTTTCCTGAATCATAAAGAAAACCTACCTTTCTTATACTCTTGGAAAATATCAAGGAAGACTGAGACCTTACAAGTGAATTTATTAAGAATTAGTTTAAATGAGAAGCGTCAGTCAATATTATGGCTTCAAATAAATAAAATTTAAAAAAACACCCCAACATATCATGGTGACATTATTACATAAAACATCAGATACAACCTGAAGTATGCAATATTAAGAAACAGTTTGTTTGTGATCATAATTTAAAAGTCTACCAGTAAAACAGATGTAAGAAAAAAAACAGCAATTAATCTACCACTTCATTAGATGCTGGCTTTCTAGTTCACTCCTTTATCACACACGAGATGTCACTTTAATACAGACACACACACACACAAACACCTGTGAGTAGAGAGCATGCCTGAGCCTTGCTCACGGTAATCCTTCCTGTTCAAGGTTTGGCCACTCCTTAAACGAGCACAACAGTCACACTTTTAGAGCAATGTTAAAAGAACACCCATCTCACACTTTAAAAAAAACTACACCTTTCACACAACTCAGAGCAAGTTTTCACCTTTTCTATTATTTCAGCATAACAGAAGTGGTGTCAAAGTCAACAAATTATGAAGAGATACTTTAAAAACATGTCCCAGTATTACAGAGCTGTGGTGTCATTAACTCATCTGTTTATACTCAGTGGTACCTTTCCCTCAAACACCTTTCATGCCTTCACCTGGCCCACACCATGTTATGAGCAAATGGCTTTATGCATCCTATCACTAATTAAGACAGAAGTCTTGAAAGAGAATGTGAGAAAGGAGAAAGCCTGGGACTTCCCTAGTGAGACATGCTGAGTCCCCTAATGGAAGCAGAAAGGGCAAGTACATTTTATCCCAGCACCTCTAGAAGAGAGTTTTTGAACAGTGAACACACTTTTTGCAGTTTAACAACTGTAATCTGCAAGTTCAGCTGTCAAATCTTTCCTCCTGCCCATTTATAAGAAATCATTTTCTCCTGCAGATCCTGCTCACAAGCGTTTTTAGATCTCTGCTTTCACTAGGAAGCCTTAGTACTGCCTCAAGAAAAATGAAATATCAATTCAATTCTATCAACAGTTTCCTGGGCATGGCAATTAGCTATGAGCTGCTTATATATAAGTATTCCATTTTTCCAGTCATCATTACCTTTAAGAAATGTAAAACTGGCATCTGGCTTTCTGGGTTTTGGTTTTGTTTTTTTTTCCCAGGGGCACATACAGCAAATACAGCACTCTGGCTCCTCTAAGAGGATGCCACCCAAATCTTCTCTTTGTACAGAATCAGAGATGAACTGCCTTACCAGATAAACCTCCTTCTACTCTCAGATTATAATGCCATAAAAGAGAAATCAGATTTAGGGCTAACAAATGGATTATTTTTTTCTTTTTTCTTTAAAAAATTGATTGAAATGAATGTTCCTCTTTATTGTTATGATGTGCTCCCTCGTTTTTCTAAAAAGAGACTTGATTAACTTCTATACCAATTAAAAACAAAAGTAGGCCTATTATTAGTGTGGTTTGAAAACGTCAGCAAGGATCTATTAGTTTCCATTATTTTTATTTCCTAAAATATTCTCCAAGTTGCAACTGCATACAAAAAAAAAAAAAGAGTAAATTTTAAGATAAATTTCAAATTTTAGTCTTTCATCAGCTCCTACTGAAAACAGCATGATTTTCCTATGATTAAATCTAATGACCGATTGTTACATGAACTGGATTTTTTGGACACAGTTCAAAAGACTAGAGGAAGCAGTGACTAAAAACAAAGTGGGCAATTTTTAAAGCCATGATAGCATTGTTTTGATGGCTACCTGCTACTAGGGGTAAACATAAACCTAGGAGACCAAACCACCTTTGCATTAACAGTTGGTACAGCACCTCAGCTTATACTTCCATCAAGAAACTATGTCCGGTAATTGCATTCTGGAGTACAGAATGATTGCTTTTCCCACACAAATGGCTAAGAATCCTCATAGGAACTTAAATAAATGCAAAATTCAACTTTGCCCTTCAAAATTTCTGCACCTTAATAGCAGTACCACTACGTATTAAAGAAATAAGCGACTACTTGTTTCTTACCTGTAAATCTAGCTCTTGACATCTCTGTGCCAACTCTTCTTTTTCTGCTAGTGCTTCCTGAAGATCTTCCAAAGCTTTTTTAAGCTTTTAAAAAATAAGACAGTCAACCATTCATTTTTGAGTGGAAAACAGACCAAGCAGTTTGTGCAGATAGAAAACAAAAAAGTGCAATTTATTGTTGAGGTTCTTTTATTTTAACTTCTAGAACTGGAGAGGAAGAGCAGCCCTCTTCTTCATTTAAGGGATGGCAAGATACCAACTTATTGTTCGGGCTTGAACTACAAGGACAACAAATATCAGGCAGTTACCTGCTGTTCCATTTCGCTTGAAGCGTCACTTGTGGAAGGACCTGTTATTTCCTTGCTCATGAGCTACAGAAACAGGACACAGGAAAAGAAAGTTAAATCAGAGGTTTAGTATCTGTAAATTCACTGTCTACTGAGTACCAATCCTATTTTCCACCATGCCCTTGCATCCTTGCAATATATCAGAACAGTTTAATAATAAAACCACTTCACGGCTGGTAAAGAATTTAAACAAATCTAGAATAAAATGCCTTTTTTTTTTAACTCCTCCCTCCCCAAATTAGTAGTAGCATCTTATTGGATGAATCTGTGATCTGTTTAAGTTACTGTTACCCCCTAGCCAAGTTAAAAAATTGAGTAAGCCAGAGGATGGGATTTCACTCAATTAATTTAATAGTTATCACACTTCTTTGTGCTACGTCAATTGCCATTAAGTAAACAATGGGAACATAAGAATCATAGAATCATAGGGTTGGAAGGGACCTCTGGAGATCACCTAGTCCAACCCCCTGCCAGAGCAGGGTCACCCAGAGCAGGTGGCACAGGAACGCGTCCAGGCGGGTTCTGAATGTCTCCAGAGTTGGAGACTCCACCACCTCTCTGGGCAGCCTGTGCCAGGGCTCTGCCACCCTCACAGGAAAGAAGTTCCTCCTCAGGTTCAGGTGGAACTTCCTATGCTCAAGTTTCTGCCCGTTACCTCTTGCCCTGTCCCCGAGCACCACTGAGAAGAGCCTGGCCCCATCCTCCTGACACCCACCCTTTAAGTATTTATAAGTGTTGATAAGGTCCCCCCTCAGCCCTCTTTTTTCCAGACTGAAAAGACCCAAATCCCTCAGCCTTTCTTCATCAGAGAGGTGTGCCAGTCCCCTCATCATCTTGGTAGCCCTTTGCTGCACCCTCTCCAGCAGTTCCCTGTCCCTCTCGAAACGGGGAGCCCCGAACTGGACACAGGACTCCAGGTGCGGCCTCACCAAGGCAGAGTAGAGGGGGAGGATGACCTCCCTTCACCTGCTGGCCACACTCTTCTTGATGCACCCCAGGATACCATTGGCCTTCTTGGCCACGAGGGCACATTGCTGGCTCATGGTCATCCTGTTGTCCACCAGGACTCCCAGGTCTCTTTCCACAGAGCTGCTCTCCAGCAGGTCAGCCCCCAACCTGTACTGGTGCATGGGGTTATTCCTCCCCAGGTGCAGCACCCTACACTTGCCCTTGTTGAATTTCATAAGGTTCCTCTTTGCCCAAATCTCCAACCTGTCTAGGTCTCTCACATAAACACAGCTCTCGCTGATCTCCAGTACAAAGATGTACACAGTATGTTTGTCAACAATTCTTCAGAAATAGAGTTTGGTTAGTCAGAATACAACAAACAGACTTACGGGTTTATTTCTCCCAATAGGGCATTTATAGCTTTAAAGACTATTCAGTCAATTTAAATCTAAGTTTTAAAGCCTACTACCAACTCCACTGCTACCTAGATGAGGGTGCAATTGCACATTACATTTTCTTTCTGGGCCCTGCTTGGTCCTGATCCTCCCAGATGATTTACAGACGTACTTACACACTTCCCTGACCTTTCCTTGGATGAAAGAATTCACAAAGATTGACAAATGGATATTCAGACTTCTCAAATGACAGCATTAGGCTATGAATTATTACTTACCTCTTGAATGGCAGTCATGACAACATGTTGAACAGACTCTTCAAGGGTCATGATATTCTGTATGTGTTCTATGAAAAAGAATTCGCAGTGACTCACGACAACGTTCATCTTAACAGCTTGAGTAACATGACATACTGTTTGCAGAAAGATCCAGAATAAACTATTATCTATAAAGCTTCTTCAAAACAAGTAGCGCTCTTTTTATACAGAGCACTACTGTTAACCAACATTATTATCCAGTAATATGATAGACAGGCATAAGAGATTATAAACTCTTCAGTGAACACATTTATACTGTGCATAATAGAGCAAGGAGATTTTAGGACATCTGTATTTCCACGGTTCTTTTTTTATAGATACACCTATGTATGTACATGCATAAGCTTTTGCAAAGAGTCAACAAGCTTGTAATTGAGTTAATAACTAAACCTTAATGAAAAATAAAGTAATTCCTAGCATCTTCATTCCCAATGCAGCCTAATGGCTTATGTCCCAATCAATCTTTGATGCAGTCATTTCAGACTACCTAGGAATCACACCTACGCTACTAACAGAATCACGCTGAGGATTCCTTAGCCATCAGAGCATTGAGCGTTAGCTCTGGTAAGGGGAGAGAAAACTCAACTGATTCAGTTTTGAGCCCCTGCAGATAAGCAAAAGGCAGTTTCTAATATAAGTTTTTAATTTAATTTGCTTTATTTGCATTTGAATAGGAAGTTCTAGATCTGTAGTTTTGGGGTTTTTTTTGGTTTGTTTTTTTTTTTTTTTTTTTTTTTTACACCCACCCTGAGCAAAGTTTGAGTTTTATTCACCAAAGTTTCCCAAAGATTTTCTGCTTTTAAGTGAACTCCAGTTTCAGAATAGGCATGCAACGTGCTGCTTGTTGACCAGATTAAGGTAGCACCCACCTTGTTTCCTTTCACAGTTGACTGCACAACCTAAAATAAGCTGCAGAAGCCTGCCCAGTTCAGTGGGATTCGAGTTCTCCGATATCTGGTTTAAGTCCGGAATAAGCTCTTCTGAAATCTGCTGACCCAAGAACTGAAAAAAAAAAAAAAAAATGAAGACAGAAAATGGACTCCCACTTTTGTCCAACATGAAAATCTGGTATCACGTGAGAAACCTGGACTCGATAAGCCACCCAGAGAAAACACTCTACTAGTAAGTTTGTTACCATAAAACTTATGGATGGGAAAGATTTTAACCATTAAACATGGAGATACACACTAAAAATACTGGCTTATGAGAGAGTACGTAGATAGCAGTATCAGATTAGGGGATCTGAAGAGGCCTAGACAAAGCAGATGCTCTTAACTCATTTGTCAGAGGGCTTGATACATGAAACCCAGATGTCACACACTGTGCCTCTCTTGGGCCAGAAAAGACCGTTCCAAATGTCTGTCTCTGTCCCTCAGCGTGGATGTGTGTTTGGGGAAAGGGGTACTCAATGCACTGCTAGCCAAGGACATTTACCATACTTGGGACCTCATATTTTTCTCTGAATAGGCCTAAATTAATTAAACAGCACTTAAAAATATATGCAAAACACCTACCAATTATTTAGTGCAATGAAGTTACGCACTTCAGTAAGAGTTGTATAAAATTGTTCCTGCAAAACCACAAGTTTTTAAAGTCTATTAACTGGGGGTTTAGTTAACTGACCACTTACTACTGTCACTTTTTCATGTGTAAGTTAAAAGTTCTTGGGCTAGACCTGAAATATGAGAGAATTAATTTATTCTACCAACAAAATAAAAACAGGAATTTAAAGTGATTCCAAATTCAGTTTCTCCCTAATCCTTCAAAAAGCACCCCATAAACCTAAAGAAGTTCTATTTCTGGGATTGCCAGAAAGCCTCAGGCAATACAGAAGGGCTTGGAACTCGGTATCACAACTAAACCCAGGTGAGACCAGGAAGCCATGAAATGATCTGGCAAGTTTTTCTATACCATACCCACTACGTAGCTGTAATCAAACTCCATACAAAATTCAGCAATTTTTTTTTTTTTTTTTTTTTTTTTTTTTTTTTACAGCACCCTTTTATGGCTACCATACTCATCCTGCGTAAGAGAAAACAAACTATAACCCTTACTACGTCCAGGAGGATTCGTAACTTATCTCCCAGTTTCCAAGGGAATATTGTAAAAGCTAGACTAGGGTTGCCGAGTCTGTTCTCTTGTGTATAAAAGGATTAAAACTTCACTAGACAAGAGAAAATACGAAATGCACACGCAAAAGTCAATGGGATTCTGCAGCTCAGTCCTTATGATATTCACCTGGGCAACGACAGAAACATGGTTTCCAGATTATACTCCAAGAGTCTTATCTAAAATACACCTGCTCAAGTTAATTTTACGCTCACTCAGACCTCCCAATTAACCAGATAATTATCATATACTTTCTGACGAAAAAGTCCTTAAAATAAATTACTTTGCCAAGACAAAAAAAAAAAAAAAGCTAGGTGAAGCAGGACAATCATCGTATTGTTTAATGATTAGAACAACAAAAAAAATTGCTGCTTTTTCCATACCTCATGATAGTAATCCATAATTCCTTGAAGTATCTTCTTCAGATTACTGGACTGATTGTTGTACATGAAAGATAAGGTTACAGACTTTTATTACAATTCTTAATTTTGCTGAAATTAAATAATAATTTATATTAAAATGTTTATATAGCAGCTCTATGAGAGGACCCTACAATGACAGGGGAAAAGAACTATTGCAAGAAAAAAATCCCCATGCAACAATGCTGGAAGGCACTTAAACTATCGACAGACAGTTCAAGTTCATTTACAAAAACCTAAAAAAAGTCTGAGCTTAATTCCGTAGTTTTTAGACTGCTAGGTAGTCTCAGCAGAGACACAATATCCAAACCCACAAACTTCCACTAACTTCAGATTTGAATACCTTTATTCTCCAGTTGTCACCAACATCATCTTTAATGCGATTTAGCCAAGATGCATCAAACCAAGCAACATCTCTGAAACAAAATTAAATGATTATACATCAACAAGCACACAAATAAATAAGATACCAAATTCCTAGCATTAACTCATCAGATGTTTGACTACAGTGCCTAATAAGGTATGAATTCCTGGAGATTGCAAGTTATACCTATGTCACAGGAAATCTCCATCCTGCTGGCTGAATTAAGACACTGCCTTCCAAGGCAGGAACAATTTCTGTACGTGCTTGGGCTAGCTACAGCTAGGAACACAAGGATCTGAAGGTCTTTGTTATGCTGAATTTTATACCTGACAAAGTGATCATAATGCTGTAAAGAAACATCCTCTTTTGACCAGTGCTGACATTATGTTTGGTACCTACTCTCCAACATCTGGATTTTCCAACATTTGCTACAACTGGTCAAAGGCACTTATCAAGAAAAAATAACATTTTAAACTACCGGCATTTCATACTTTTGTATGTCTTTGGTTCCCCTGGGTAGAAGCATATTCACTTAGCCAGCATAAATAAGGATGAGTTGCTGAGGGAGGTGTTTGCACACATCGAGCTGCCAAGCAATACAATTACAGCATATCTAACAATATTTTAACTTTTACACCATGCTGTTTATTCATTGGTCTCAAGCACCTAATAAAAGACAATTATTATCCCTAGTTGCATATCAACCAATTTGGTTGTAAAGAAGTCTGCCCACAGCCCATGGTACCCTAGTACCACAAACACATGGGAAGTGACCCTCAGCGAATCTTTACTGCGCAACCTTAAATCAATTTCTGCCATGCCTCCAGGAAAAGGTGAACTCTGTCTTTATACAGCACATTTAAAACCTTTTCAAGCAGACAGGTGGGTTGTTTTTGGTTGTTTGGTTTTTTTGTGTTGGGTTTTGGGGTTTTTTTTTGGGAGGGGGGCATTTGTTTTAAGTAATTTCTTAGTAATCAAAAATATAGTTTTAGCAGGAGATCGTAATGCAGACTTCTCCTTTATTATCTGAGCCCACAACAGCAATAAAACTGCAGTGATGACTTGTAGCACGAGACTTTCAATAAAAGACTCATGTTACAACCCTCTGAAGTCTGAAGTAACTGCAAATTTCAAAATTAGCGGATCACTCAAACCAAGTACCATTTGTCATCACACCAATAAAATGGGAATGACTTTGTTTTTGATTAGATCACTATTATTTTTAATAATAAAATTGCCATTGAAGTTGCACAATTGTTTTTTTCCACACAAGTAGCAAATTATCATTTAAATCCTAGAACTTAAATCTAAATCAAGTGAGCAATCCCAAGAGGAAGACAGCACAAAGACATGTCTTTTGAACTTTACGTTTCTCGTTCCAAAGAGGAACATATTGCCTGAGCATGGATATCCATGGAAATATTGTTGATGAGAAAAGTGAAAAAGATCATATCTTTCCTGGCCAATTATCCTTAAGTAGGAATTTAATACTGCAGTATTAGAATATCTCATCACCATCACCAGTCTATCACACTATTATTCAACTATTATATCATCGCCAAAACAACAATGTAAAGGTGTATTTTATCTTCTGCTATAAACTGTCTATGCTAAGTTTCTGACTAACTATACAAAAACCTTTGGGTGGGAGAAAGCAACTATGCACGTCAAACACAAAAACCTCAAGAAATGAAATAGCTTTTTTTTTTTTTCAAACTTAAGTATCAACTTACATTTGGTGAAGTACTTGCGCCATGGCAACCCCATTAGTCAAGTCCTGAACATCTCTGCAAGGTGCATCAGTATGGAATGTCTGCAACTAAAAAGAGGGAAAAACACTGTGTTTCTCGCTCTGTAGACAGGTACATGAAATTAGTTACCATCTTCGTTTTCCTCCTTAAGGCACAAACATTTAGCAAGATGTATTTCTTCTTGAAGCAATAGTCCTTCTTGAAATATTTATTTTTTAAGTCAACCTAATTATCTCAATATTTGTAACTGTTGATTATGACTAGTAGCTTAAAAAGTTAGTAGTAGCATGCTTTGCTTTTTCATGCTAGCCCTTGTATTGTAAATCAGGTTACACAATACTGACTTGGGAAACTAAAGTCATAGTTATCCATCGCTCAAATTATGTTGGAGTGCTTAGTTCTGGACACACAATTACCTAAACAAAAAGTGGTATCAGACAGGTGAAAGTTTGGGAGGCGGTGGGGGGTGGTGTAGTGTGTGTGAGAAAAATTCAGTCTTTTACTGTAAGCGTTTAGTAATATAAGTCATGACGCTAATAGAGACCCCTGAAATTATTTGGGGGTTAAGAATTTAAGGGAGAAAATTACACAAAACCAGTGGAAAAAACAGTTGTCTGAGAGCTACTACACACTTTAAGGATATGAAGATAGCTGAAAAAGACTGAACCATTTCAAGCCCTGTGAGCTGGCAAAATATTTCCTTGCAATTCAGGAATTCCCAAATTACTCTAAAGATGTTCCTATTTAAATACACAACTTCAAAATACTGCTAAAACCCAAGAAACTTTACCTAACCAGACGTAATGCAACTTTTCCTGGTCATCATATTTTATTCGTATATTATTCCTGGTGTTTATATTTAACATATATACATATTTTCCTGTTATTTTCCAAGCATCACACTACCTAGTGTTTAAACACAGGGCTGGACACAGTTTTACCCCATCTACATATTTCTTTCTAAAGATTAAGCAACAAAGTCCCAGTTTTCACTCTTCTCCTCTATTACAAAACCAGATTATAGATGGTAGCATTTTTATAATAAGTTGCCTGATCTATTCTATATGAATTGTTACATGCAAGCTTTGTATCCTAACTGGTGCTTCCAGGCACAAGTACAAAGTCCCTTTGTAGTAGGGCTACACAAACAAGATGCAACTCCCATTCCGAAGACTAAAATTTAATGGCTCAAGTGTTTTGCAGATAGCTTCTCCAAAAGCACCTCAAATGACATGAATACCTTCGACATGTCTGCATCCTTACAGAGCACAGCAATAAACACTTACCCAGCAGGCAGCTCTATGCACAATAACCAAGAACCCCATCATCAACCTGATGTATAATCCTAGTTTGTTACACATCCATAGGCAGAGCTGCTGCTGCTCTGCTAATTTCTGCCTGTAATTCTGATTGCTTCATGTATAAAGCCTTGAAACATGGAGGCATCCAGGTCCACAGATCACTCCGCAGACTGTAAAAAGTGACTGCAAACTCTGCAAAATACTCCACGAGGCTCCAGGAATTTGTGTCTCGGAGAACCCCTAGAGCACAGACAATAAGTACATCTGTCTCTAAGAGTCCCCAGTGAAGTTTTCTTCCATGAACTTGCCTGAGGCACTTTTTGCAGCCACAAACGGAGATTCTGCAGGATATCCCCTTGTCAGAGTTTGTCACCTCACCTCCCTTGCTTCTTGTACAGATGGTGAACACTCTCCCCCGGTTGTCTTCTCCAGGAGATCAAGTCTGTATTGACCTTTACCACACCCATCTCCTCCCACTGCGTATTTCCCAGGACCAACAGTCCTCATTTATTCAGCCAATACTCATATGGAAGCTCTCCCATACCTCCTATGAAGATGATAATTTCTTCTCTAAGTTTTCTGTTTTTCCTGCATTTAAGAACTGTAGGATGTGATTACCTCAATGTTAAAAATGTTTCCCCATTTTGGATATTACGTATTTTTATTAAACTATTCCCAAGCTTATTGGTAACATTTTGACAGAATTATCTGTTATAATTGCAACATTTCTATTCACAAAAAACCAATCATCTCAGAGCTAACTATTTTAGGCCAGAGTGCCGTTTCCACACGTGTATCAGTTCATCAGGTGGTTACACAGAAAAATAAAAGCTCATCAACAATTCTGTTAAGTTCAGCCTTCTTTACAACAATGAATAAAACAGAAAGGGGAAGTTTGCTGTTACTCTGATTAAGATGTGTATGTGAAATAGAATGGAAGCAAGAACAGATCCTTCTAATCTCTGTCCACTGTGAAAATTGACTTCTTAAACTCACTCACTACGTTCACAACATCCTAAATTACCTGTCCCTCTGTGAGAGGGCTTTCCCAAACATCCTGTGAACCGCAAGCTTCTTCAGAGGTCCCTGGAGAGTGACCTTGTCAAGCGTGTGGGAAACGGAGCTACTTGGACCAGAGTGGTGGAAAAGCACACAGAAACTCAGTTCCCAGCTGTGAGAATTTGAGGCAGTTGTCATTCATTCTGTGTTTATAAAGAGTGACCATGCACTCTGAATATTCGTGTGCTTCCTTCAGAAAGAGTCTAATCAAGCCAAGAAGAGAAAAATATGCAAAGCGCATTTTTGTTGGTTTTTTTTTTTTTAATTTGTTTTTCAATTAAAAAAGTATTTTTTTTAAATCCTGTGTTACAGCAAGTGAGAAGTCAGTAATCCCTGGAAGGTTATATAAAAGATTAAGCAGCACACCACGCACTGAAGCGGCTGTGATTGACAGCACTGGTTTCTAATACTCTAGCAGCCTTAATGCCAACGCAGGAACAGGCACACAGGCTTACGAGTCAAGACCGAGCATGACAGAATTCAGAGTTTCACGGCACAGTATCGTGATGCTGCTGTTTGGATATAGCCCCTTGTAAACCAAAGAAATTGCTACGCACAGGTACTACCATTTCACCCAAGCCTCCTAGAGCAGGTGAACGAAGCTGTAGAAAACCTTGTGAAACGCAACACTGCCTAACGTAGGCCAGTACCTCCCAGAAGAGAAACAGCTCATTAAAATTAAGCAAAAAGCAGGACTGAGAGACTTAGTTTCTCCATATATTTAAAAGTTACATAAGTGCCTAGAAATAACAGGAGAGCAGTATTAATTATGGATTGTCCAAACCTCATGCCAGCCCAATCATTTCCTCAAAACCGATTTTTACTGTACTTACAAAAACAAAAGGTAATGGGCATGGGGAGGAGGTTGGTAGAAGCAGCCGTAGACTTCAGGACTGTGTAGTACTCCTAACCTTTTTTCAAATTTGGTTAGATTTACTAAATATAGCTTCAAGGACATGCTGCTACTCATGCTGAAGAACACTTCATGAATCTAGCTTAAATGCACCATGCCAATTGCTGCTACAAGAGGAGGAAATATTTTTCTCTCAGACATACAGCTACTATGTTCATAATATACGTTTGAAAATTTAATTCTATATCATGTGACATTTAACGCCTTTCCTCTGGATTTCCTGAAGGCTCTATCCACCAAACAACTGTAGACTAAACAAGAGTGCTTACATTACCCAGGAGAAATCAACCTATCCAACTCTTGGGAAGGTATGGCCTCAACTTTATCTGCACAATGCAGAGTTGAGGTTCTACATTTTATACCCAGACTACACATACTAGGGACAGAAGTTTTATAGAGTTAGTCAGAGATTTTAAAGTAACAACAAACATTCACGTTTTTAATCCGAGGATATTAACAGAATAACTAAGCCAGTGACAAAGTTAACATCACCAATGCTGCCAGTGCCAAACAGGGCTACATGTATTGTGGAAAAAGCTTTCTGTTTAAGATGTTACCATGAATCTAGTCTCTAGTTTGGAGACAAAGACAGAAGCAGCCTCAGAGCAGTACAGAAAGACATTCAAGCAACTTTTGCCTTACTAGAGTAAAGAAAACACCTATTGTAATGGCACCTAAACATAGAAGATACTACTGCATCACTAGGCCTACTGCTGCTACTGTTATCACTCCACTCCTACCCAGAGATGGAAAATATTAAGGTTCACTTCACGTATACTAATCAAATTTTGTCATTCTGACTTAGAAAATTGTTTCTGTAACAAACTTGTGAGTTCAATCTCAACAAATATTGCGTAAGTCAATTTTCCTTGGAAACTCACATACATTTCCCCTATAATTTAATCTAACTCTATTATGGTTTTCCCGTAACACCCTCAAAACTTTAAATTTAATGACACCCGGGTTGGAGAACCAACAGATAATATTTTTATTTGTATTTTTTCTTTCTTCTCTGGATAATAAATGTTTTCTAATACAGAATTTGCCAAAATAAAATAAATAAAATCAACCACAAACAAGATCCAGTAGCAGAACACAGAAAATCATGAGCATCTCTTTGCTATATTAATGAGTAAATAAATTGAGAAACCTTTAGAACCACAGAGCGTTACAGAACCCTCTTCTCTTCAGATACAGAGCACTTCATTCCCCTGCTCCCCAAATATGGCTATCTTCAGCAGACCAGTTTTTTGTCTACTATTCAGTCTGAAGTTCAAGTTGAAAGGATGTCTGAAACATATCTTCATATTAACAAATGGTTTCTACTAAGTTGTAAATAAGGTCTCAGAAACAGGGTGTTAAATCTAAAAACATACATCTGGCAATGCATCTGCTGAGTGTTGTATACAAAACCTGAACACACAGAGCTGGATGTTCATTTACATCAACAACACTACACAAAGCTCTTTCAGTTTGAGCCTAGTTAAAGTTCCATTGGTATTCCCTTTAAAGCTCATGATGTAGTTACAACTACGCACTGTGAAAATACCAAAAATGAGACTTAGGCTTAAAATATTTTAAGCAGGAATTGTAAAAATTATAAGAGTTCAGCACTGCTGACAGGATTTTGAGACAGAGTTCAGGAATGCATTGATTTATTTTGCAACTGTATCACGATGGGAGTTATTCCTACCTGACTACCAAGAGGAAAAAAGTTAAAGAGCACAAAAAAGATAAAGAAAAGGATGCATTGATTAAGTGACAAAAGATATCCAACTCCAGAGAGGTAGTCATAAGTCAACTGAAGTTCTAAAGACCAACAAAACATTGGAAGCAAACAAGGTCACTAAAAGAAAAATGGAGGAAGGAAAAGAAAGGAGGAAATTGGTTTTCAGTGATTTATTACAGACTTTAATTCATTGAAACTTCTGTACTGTCATGCAGAAAGAAAAAGGAATACCTACTCAAGTAGCTGTTGCTATTACTTTTGCCAGTTTCATTCCTGGATCTCCACAATGTTTCTAAAACACTCCCTTCTTTCCCTGATTTACACTTCACATAGGCAAAACACCTGCTATTTCTAGAGAAACGCTTCACGCCAGGTAGTTGTGGCCTTCTCTGCCAAGATTTCATGCAGAAGTTCTATTTAGCAGAGCTCACTCTCACCAAAAATACTGCACCAGAATTACAAAGAAGGAAGCAGAAGAAACTTGGAAGGAACAAAGGATAAAAAGAACGCAAACTTAATTACTGAACTGAACAAATACCTGTGCAAGAAGCACGTAACACCACACATTTAGGTGTGTTGCGACTGACTAATTAACGCTTTAACCAACTGAAGGCTGGTATGAAACGTTCTGAGGTTTCTGCTCCTGTCAGCTCAATTCAAATTAATTGAATATATTTGTTACTATTGCTAATTACCGAGCAGTTTCCACAGGGAAAGCCACTGCCGGAGAACCACTACTCGGGCCTACAGGCCACTCAAAAGCCCACATCCGCCCTTCTGTTTGCAGGAACGCGTACGAACACCTGTTCCCCGGGCAGGACCCACGGCTCCAGCCGTGCCCGCGCCCCCAACGCCTCACCTTTCCCCCCGCTCGCCGCCCGGGCCGCTCTTACAGGAGCCCGGGCCGCCCATCCGCGCCGGCGGGTCCCGTCCCCCCAGAGCCCCTCTCGGCCGGGGGAAGCCGCTCCTGAGGGACCCCCCCTCAGGAGGCGCCTCGGGGGCCGCCCCACTCACCCAGAGGATGAGGCTGTCACACAGCAGGAGATCCGCCGGTTTCGCCTCCATGGCGGCGGAGGCCTCTTCCCCCCGCCCGCCCCCGCTCCAGGCGGCTGCGTGAGCGACCGAGGCACCGAGCGCGCTTACGCCCGCAACGACGCGTAGCTGACGTGACGTGACGTGACGTGACGTGATCGAATGTGACGTGACCGGGCAGCCCACCCCGCCCGCGCCGTTCCGAGCGGCGCCCACCTCCGCGCGGGGCCGGGACAGGGGAGGGGCGGCGGGGCAGAGGTGCTGTCAGGACGTATACGTCAGGGCCCGCCCATGCCTTCAAACTCCGGGAGTGGCAGCGGCACTGACCAATCACGGGGGAGGGGTGGAGCTGTTCGTGCCAATCACGGGGGGGACTCGGTGTGTGCGGGGTGGTGCCTCACGGCGGCGGGTCCCCTCAGCGGCCGACAGCGCTCCGTGCGGGCCCGGAACTGGGGGTGTGGGCGAAGGGGGGACGTGTCCCCTGCCCACGGGACGAAGCGTGGGCCGGGGAGTCAGCCGGTACCGCCCCTGCCCTCCCTCAGCGGGCAGCACAGGGGGCACCGCTCCGTCCCAACATGGCGGACGCCTCTTCCCGCCTCTGGGCCGTCAGAGCCGCTGCTGTAGGCCGGGGACGGACGGGCCGCGGAGGTGGCGGGGTGAAGAGGTGTAAGCACGGTTCAGACTTAACCTGTGCCTAAGATGTAGGTAGGTCAGCGCGCCTCTGCCAGCCACAAATGCTGCTTTCAGAGCAGGATACAGAATCGCTTAAAAAATACTGTTGTTAAATGAGGCCAAAATACCCATTCCTTTTTTTGGGCAGGCGCAGGATGGAAAGCGTTTAAGCGTGAGGCTGATGAGCAACTGTTTTAACCCCTCTCCATGAGGTGGAGCAACATCCTCCTCATCCAACAACACAGGTGGGACTGCGAAGGGCTATGGCAGTTTCACCTCTTCTTAAATTATATTGTCTTCCCCCCCCCCACTGGCTATTGTTAGCACTCCCCAAACCCCAGCAGACCCCAGCGCCTCCCAGGCGGCAGCCCACCCCGCCAGTGAGGGGTCGAAGGAGCCTGGCAGCTGCGGGGCCCTGCTGAGCCGCTCCTCCACAGCCAGTCTTTCATCCACCACCCAGTCTCCGCAGGCAGCCCTGTAGTCACTGCCTGCACAGCGCCTCAAACACCGCCAGACGGGCATAGAGCGCGTTCTTTTCATCCTACGTATTTCACTACATGATACCTAAAACGTAGGAGTACATTTTTTGTTTGATCTTTTCTATTTCGGGGGAAAAAAAAAAAAAAAACCCACACTGAAATTCTTTCACTTGCTTTCCTGTACTATATTTATTTCATAGAAAAACTTATTTGATCAGATCTTGGGTATGCCTGGCTCAGGATCTTGTCTTCTCTAATACCCTGCCCCAGACACTCCAGAGAAAAACCTAAGCACCTTACACTAAGAAGATGCGATTACCCTGTCTCCCTGCTGTTTCAGCACTAGAACTTCAGTAACTTTTGTCTCAAATAGCCTCTTCTACTAATTGATTTTAGCCATTTTTTTTGTTAGCTGATTCTGTTTTATGAAATGTTCTTACATTGCCTGTTGTTACTGGAATGTGCAGGATGACATTAAACACATCAGCGTGTAGAGCAGCCTAAAAGTGGACTAAATAACTTGAATAGTACCTGTTACAGGCATTGTATGCTCTTCTTTTTTGGCTACGCTACTCTAACATACATGCTTTAATTTTCTGTTACTAATTCGACTTTGACTCACAGAGATTAAAACTATGTAAAAGGAAGTGGCAGTATTTACATGACTATGTCCCCTCATAGTGCTGTCCAGAATTGATAAAGGCTCAAGAGTGGACCTGGATTTCTGGAAAGCCGTTGATTGTTTCCTTCACCAAAGGTTCTTAAAGAGATTTGGTTGCCATGGGAGATTATGGGAAATCCTTATTAAGAATAGAATAAGGGATAAAAGGTTTTTACAGTAATATCACACAGAGTTCTGTGCTAGGATTTGTGCCTTTGAGCATGCTCATGTTAGTTTTTTAATATTTTCACTCTTTTATAAGTTCTACTAGCTTTTGTTATTTTTTCCTTTGCCACTTCTCATTTCCTCCCTGTTTCTCCTTTCTGTTATTTTATATCCTTTCCCTTCTTAGGAAGCACCACATCCTAGCATCTGTCACTTCCTACCAACTTTTACCCAGTTTCCTCCGACCCATTTCACAGAAATGTGTAATTCTGCATTTCAGCTTTTTGATTTCATATACTTTTTCTCTGTAGATTCAACCTCTCACACACTTGCTTTCTTTATACAGTTTCTACAAGCAACTCCTTTTTTTCCTGGGTTTATGCTACATAAGCCAGGGAGCAGCAAAACCCAGCTGCTTTTCAGGGAACATGGAGTCAAAAGCAACAACGCAGCCAGCAGGGCAGGGGGTTCACCAGGGCCCCATCTCACAGTACCCAAGCAAGGCGAGCAGGGCAGCTCTGGGGATGTTCAACCATGAGTTCAGATAGTCAGGCAAGCTCATGGTGATGAGGCAAGTATAAGGTAAAGCCCAGAAGGTGAACCACCGGTCAGGGTCAGGCCCAGCGAGGGTAACCAGAGTCAGGCACAGTCCCATGATCACCAGGCGGTTCTGAGGTCAAGCTGGGAATTCAGTCCACAGGTCACAGTCCAGATCAGCAGAGGCTATGGCCAGGCACAGGCACAGCTGTGAGTCTGTTGAAGGCCAAGGTCTAAGCTTAAATAGAGTGGCCTGTGGGCAGAGGGTGTGGCGGAGGCACCAGGTGAGGCCATGAAGGCCTGTTAGTGTACTCAGGGCCCTGACAACATACTCTGTTTCGGTGGGGTCATCTTCCATACATGCAAAAACTACTGCAGAGGACAGTTTTCCACTAGAAGGCTAAAAAGTGCAGACAGGAGGGAAGGGTGGAGCATAATCGGATCCAGCCAAGGCTGATACCCCTGTTTCAGAGTTTCTCCACATTCAAAAGCATCCAGAAATAATTATTCAGGAGGGATGCCTGTGAAAGCATCCAGAAATAATTATTCAGGAGGGATGCCTTGGAAAGGTGTACAGACTGTGGACAGTGCAGGGAGATCTGTGGGAGAGGCAGTCTTCTGAAATAAAAAGCAGGCTGTACAGGTTTGTTAATCTGGGGATTATGTTAGAAGAGATTGGCTCACCCATGCTCTCCTGGGTGTTGCGTCCACATCAGACAGCTGACTCCGACTGATTGAGTGCTCACCCAGATAAACCAGTATTAGCACACAGCAAAGATCTTTCTAAGGAACATTAGTGACATACCAAATTCTACAAAGAACAAATGCAATATGGTACAAATACATATGGAAATCTGTGCAGCTATTTTACATCTTTCAAGTTTCAACTACACAGGAACACCGCAGCACCAGCAATCTGTGCTTAGAGTTCACCTGGGGAGCAGAAGTTGTAACAAAGGGAAGCTATGTAAGATATGTAGAGTAAGGTGGTATGTATTTTCTGAGCCTTGTTGGAAATTTCTTTATGAGCTGCAGCTCACGTGAATATCTGTCAGCAAATTCTGGTTTTGTGCCAATCAAAAATTATGACCTACTTTAATATTCAAGAAACAGGGAAGACTAGCTTGGTACCTCACACCAGGACTGCCGTTCAGTCTCCTGATGTCTAATGCCCGCTGTTAGTACATTTTAAAGTCAGGTTAAATTACTTCTCACAATAGGAACTTACTTAAAATGTGCCTTCTTGGCAAAGCATCCGACAATCTCTCAGTAAGGCTTGTCTACCTTTCTTAACAAAACAGAAGAATGGCACTTCCTACAACATTTTAAATTGCTAGGCTTAAAAGTAAAATCCAATTCCTAATTATTTTTTTTTTCATTTTCAATGGGACTTACATTATTATATCCAGTAATATGAACAATATTTATTTCAGACATTACTTGGTGGCTTGCTCTAGAAAGCTGCATATCCAGCCACTTGAATTGTCCCATAGCTTCTGTGGCAGATATGCGTGTCTCTTGTACTTTAAAAATATTCTTGTTGAAAAATCCTCATTTGCAGGACTGCTTCTAAAAGGGATTTTCTAAGCACTTGGGAACAAAGATGTCAGAATGTAAAAATATGGAACAGTGACGCTTGGTGGTTAGTTATGTAACTTGCACATTTCTCGTCATTAGAAGACATGAGATGAAAAATTATTCTCAGCTTTTCAGCCATGTTTAGTAGCTTGACTGATACGATTTATGGAAGTCTGCACTTCCTGAACATCTTTCAAAAGCTTTAGAAGCAGCAAATAAGCCTCATGATGTTCTGTGGCGCTGAGGCACGTTTGAATTTTTCAGATGCACAAAGTAGAAACTAACCAATTGCCAAAATGTGTGCAGTTAATTATTACACAATACAAACTGATTTGATACCGGCTGTATTCCCTGAGCCACATGTCCTGTCATAATCTCTTTCCTCATTCAGCGCTTCCTTTTGAATCAAGCTGTGTGTGGGTTGGAAGTTGTTTTATTTTCATGAAAAAGGCATTGGCTACCTGTTTCTTCTCCAAATGTGGCCAATTTAGAAGTTACTATAATCAAATAAAGATTATTCAGCATAACTAAACACCTACAGATCATAAAATATGAAGGAAAAAACACACATCCATCATGGTTATATCATGAACTCATGTTATTTGACTGCTCAAGATTATCAGTACTTTGTGATCTCATGCAGGTTTGTGTTTCCTGATTGCAGAAGAGATGGAACAGGCTTCCAAAATCTACAGGTCACTGGCAGTCAGCACTCTTGGTCTTGCTTACTCCATTCCGGTGTAAGAACAGGGTGGAGGGGGTACAGGGGATAGTTTATTTCACTATTGCTTTCTGATCTTACCATGAATTGTATTTTACAAGAGCAGCAACCCCCAGAACAGTGAGTGATTGAGGTACAGAGAAAACCTTACCATGATCTAAAAAGGCGCTGTTTGGGCACATGATACTGGCTTACCTCCTTCCCTCTATCTTAGAAAAACAGCTCGAGGAGATGAAAAAAAAGAAAGGATAAAACCAGAAACCATAAAAAGAGATAGTCCTGATGGCTGAAATACTACTGGGGTAGCTGACCACTTCAGTGTTTCAGGTCTATGCCCTTGTATGATTTTAGTGTTTTAGGTAAGGTGGGGGCGGAGTAGGACGATATAGGGTATATTGAGTATGTTTATACATCGCAGTTGGCCACCACGACTGCCTACTGTGCTGTGTCAATGTGTCTCGTGTTTGAAGGAGATCCCATTGTTTTTTCTCTGAAGATGCTGTACCGTCCTTTCCAGGTCAATTTTGCCCTGAGGGAAATGGGAGCAATGTCATGATGATGAATGTAAAATTTTTCACTATGTAGCTGATGTATCTATTTTGTAAAATACTCTGAAATATTTTGTCTGGCTGTTACAGGAGATGAAAGTCACTATAATCTATTCATTATAAAAAGTGTAGGAATTCTGGATCTTTTGTATATTAATTCTGAAAATTAATACCTCGTATGAGAGTATATTCGTCAAAGGAGTATTGTATTCAGGCTTTTCTGAAAGGTGGAAATATTTTCACATGGAATAAGCATCTTTCAAGTATTTTCACATTAGATGGAAATACTTTCATCACTTGAGGCCCTTCTTGGAAGGCATTCAACTATGAGAACACTCGCTTTTAATAAAAGACTGTTTAAGCCAGTGGGATTCCTGGAATTCCTGAGCCATTTATGCTCTTCTATACACTTTTCTTAGCACATCTTAACTCAATGAGCATTTTCTTTGATCCTCACAGACTTAGTGGTGGTAAGAAATAGTCATCTCATTAAAACCATGAAGGCTTAGACTGGCATTTGTAGTCTGTCTTACAATGAATTTTGTTTTGCCTGGAGTAATTCTGGGGTCCTTGGTTACAAACCTTCAGGTATAGTTATCTTAGCCCATGTGATACAGGGAGTGTGTATATAATAGAGCACAAATGCATCTACACCTGTTACCCAGAAGAATAATAACACAATTACTGTGTTATTATTTTAGTACGTTTAGTTTATTATAGTAGTTTCAGAAAAAAATAGCAAGTACTTTTAAAAATATTAATTAAGCTTTATCATATGTCAGTGAAGTAGGCATTGGTAAACTGAAACAGATGTTACTTTAACAATATTGCTGTCATGAGCTATGCAGATCATATTTTAATACAGAGAATATTAAATTGCAAAGTAGGAATCTATCGTTAATCTTGTGAGTAAGACAAATAAATGAAACCTCATAGGGTCCCCCCCAGCTTTTTATCTTTTATTGGAGGAAGATGAGAAGGGGAAAGGAGCTGACTGGACAGAGAGGTTGCTTGGACTTGATTTGAAGCAATTGTTAAGTTACTTGCCTCTACTCTTCAGAGCCACAGGCTCTTGTGAGTGAGCACATCTGAAGAGATGTGGCTTCTTTAAATGATATATGTGAGCGTCTCTGGCCAGTCTAAGTTCTCCTGGGGAAAGGAAATTCACTTGCAAGGTCAAAAAGAAAAAGACAAGATGGACTATGTGAGGACTACCTCACCTGGTCACTCCTTAAAGAACTAGAAAAGATAAATGCAGAGAATGACGGACTATATCTGCTTTAGTATAATGTAATTCCCATGGCAGGGGTGTTAGAGAAAAGATGGAAATAATGCCACAGAGCCAAAAGTTGTGATATCTCATTAAATTCCATAAAAAGCTATACTGGAAACACAGCAGATCAGAGGTGGAAAATGAACTACCTACATTTATAAAAAAGATTGAGACCAGATCTTTGTAATTGTATCTTTTGGCTTCATACAGCAGGAGAATAAATAGTTACCATCTTTAAGAAATGATCTACCTCAATTATCTTAGGGAAATATCTCAGAATTGGCAACTTTGTGACTTGAGCAGGAAAAAATATTTACACCTCTACGACATCATTTTCCTCAACAAGACCTTGGTTTGTCACTGTAACCTCTCCTCCTAGCATGCTCTCTTACTGCCTCAGTTGTTTCTCTAACATTTGTCAATCTCGTATCTATGCCTTTCTATTTCTGGCTTTTTGTTTTCTTTCTCAGAGATCACTGCACTTCTATTTTAGTACTCTTATCTTTTTTTCAGTGAACAGGGTCACAAGTGAATGTGAGCTTTGGCAATTCCAGTATTAGCTAGCTGACAGTAACTGACATCATGGAACTGTTTGCACTGTCATGGTAGCAGCTCCTTTGCAAGTTCACGTGTATTAAATTTCTCAGATACAATTTCAGTTGGTGCCAGTAACACAAAAATTCAGTTCTGGGATACTAACTATGTCAGAGACATATTTGTCACAAATAAATCCACATTCACAGTTTCAAATCCTGTTTCCACAGGTACCTTGAAAAGGCAGCATCATGTTGTGACTTCATTTAACTAAGGCACCGCTTCGGCAAGTGGGTTTGTGTCCCAACAAGACCATTTGGTTTGCAGATTCTGACTCCTGAGAACATCCTTGCACTTATTTGCTATTGTGCACCACATATCTCCGGTTTTCACCACAGACTACTCCATAAGTAAGTTCATGAGCACGTTTTTTGCAGGATCAGGGAAATCACAAACTTAATTCCCAAAAAGAAGTAATCCCTTTAGATTGATTCTGTGCCAGGATACTGGTATGTAGTCTTGCACAGAGAAACTAACGATGGTAATATCTCTAATATCTTTAATCTCTCTAAACACAACATAATTTTCAAAACTCCATGTTCCATTGTACCTTTTATATACCATTACCTTATTCAGAAACATTATCATCAGTACACAAGGTTCACTGAATAAAATGTTAATAACTTGTTCATTTCCATTATTTTTAAGTTGAAAATTAACAGCTAAGTTATGAACGATTAGTCCTTTCTCAACATCTATAAGTTGGTGTGAAAAATTACTAAAAGACATGTTTTTAAATGGAGTATTTAAATAGTATTCTGTAGTTGAAGAAGAAAAACCTGTGTTCAAAGAGAAACGCTAGGTGAAAATGTCGTAAGTTATCACTTGCTATTAAATAACAGAGAAATGTCTAAAACCCAACCATAGTTAAACAGAGTAGGAAAGCTATAGCTATGTAAAGCGTAAGATAATTTGTTCTGATGCTCACTGCACATTTTTATGTTGAATAGGCCAGTTAGCACGCCCCTGTCAAAATTGAGCTCAGATTTCCCATCATTTTTATATCAATGTCATTTCTCTTTTTTTTTCCTTTGAAAATAAGCTTCAATTTGCCTAAAAATTTTGAGCACATTTTCTTTCATATTTTAAGGTTCTCTTGATATAGCATATTCCAAAGAGTGCAAGCCAACTCCTACAGCAGGCAGGTCGACCCTCTTTTCTAAGAGATTGCTCGCTCTAAGCGGTGCCAGGGAGGTTACAATTATTTTTATTGGCATCTCTAAGAAAATTACATTTTGCACTTGCATAATTTTTTTTTAGATAAAAGTTACAATTGTCTGATTTTACTAGCTGTTCACTTATGTTTCCATTTAAAGAGACTTCTCTTCTGCTTTCCTGATGCTCTCCACTGGCAGCTGCTCTGACATGTTTTGCTTTTGCGTAGGAACTGGGTTCACAGTGGTTCTGATAGTTTAGCTTCTCCTTTTAGCAGAACACTGTAAAGCCTGCCTACGTATCCAGCAGCCACCATTCTTACATCCCGGGATGGAATTAGGTCACAGCTGGGACTCACTGAGAGTTCATAAAGCAAAACTCCATCTCAGCCGAAAAACCCCTGGTTGGTGTCAAATACCATTACACAGGCAAAACAATTCCAGGAAGTGTTATTTCACATCTTTGTACTTCTCAGTTCCATCTCTATACTTCTGAGTCCCAATTTTTGGTTAGGTAGGCTTTTGTGGAGTAGAATAAGAAATGTTATTTGCAAAATTGGGAATTAATAATGCAATAATACAAGTAGTTGGCATGAACAGATCTGTTGGCTTTGATGGGGCTATTCGACTAGGCAAAATAACCCAGGCACATAAGTGTTTGCCAGCTCAAACTCCAAAGCCAAAATGACAAGCTTATGATCAGTACACAGTAATACTTGCACTGCAGTTGCGCTTTAAGGCCTCAACCAACTCAACCTCAACCATCTAAGACCAAAAAAGCCCAACGTAAAATTAGACAAAATGGATCCAGCACTGCAAGTTTCAGGCATGTACCGGGACCAAAAATGTTAGCAAAACAATTGGAATGGCTGACTATGGTGTTTTTACTGATTTAACATACAGATTCATAAAAGTTTAAGATATTTTCTTGTGTCCATTATCTTTCTCAAAATATTCTGGAGCTATGTGAAGGGAACCTTGCTATTATTTAACAGTCTGGCAAATAAGTACGGTCAAATTCAATGAGTTAAGCCTAATAAAATCTCGGTTTCCCTGTTAAAGACTGCAGATTCTCTGCTGCCCTGCGTCTAGCTGTGCCTGGGGGTGACAGAAGTGCTTTGAACTGTAATGGTAACTGAGCAATAATAGGTTTAGAGTGACATAAAAAACGGAACCAAAATCCTGCTTATGGAAACAATGCAGAATTTAGCATCCAGTTTCCAAGACCAGCGTTAGGCAAAGGCGTAAGTGACTGCAAGAGCCATAGCACTATGCGTACAGCCCCTGGCAAGTAAAAGGAAATCTTCTGGGCTTATTTCACCTTTACAAAACATCTATCATCTTTTTGCTATTATTTAGTTAGAGAGGGTTTCACCTCTATATTAAAACCACTCAGATCCTTCTTTGAGTTAGTACTAATCATATGCTCGAGTGGCCTAGCTAAAATAGATGTAATGTGTTCAAACCGATTTTCCAGTGTATAAACATTCCTGTCTAAAAATCACAGGAATAACTGACATCTTTGTTAGCAGCCTTTATGAATTTAACATGTTGAGCAGACTAGTTGGGAAAAGGCTGGAGAGCAAGAGCTGTGCTCTGGTATTTGGGGAGCCCATTTTACTAGAAGAGCATGGAGAAGATGCCACTGCTTACACTGTGTCAGTTCTCTGGATGAAGAAACGGCTCCAGCTTCTGCATCTGTCAGTCTGGCACCTTTAATAAATAATTAAATCACACTGTAGATTTGTATACATACTTGGATAAATCATAAATGACAGCTATCACACTGGCATGTGAGCACGCCTGCATACCCAGGGCAGGAAATCGCATACACTATTTCATTTGTTGCCAATTTATCTGTAACAAAGTGAGGAAGATGCCCTGGGGACTGGTGACTAACAAGGAGCATTGTTTATGCTACAAATCCCATCCGGTTATTAGTCTTTGAAAAGTGCTTTGTTTAGCTTATCAGTGCTTCAGCAGGAATGCCAGGGGCATTATTTTTGTTCTAAGTGTATTTCTATTCCAATATTACTGACTCCCACTCCACTCCTCCATGAGAGGTTATGTGTTACCTGAGGGCTGAACACTCGTCATGTGCTTTGGTGCCGTGTTGAATCAGGATCAGGATGGTTAACACTGCACAAAACCAAGCCCTTAACAGGTTTCCTCGTTAATTTTGCTGCATTGAATTGGAGAACGATCTGTACAGAAAACAAGCCTTTCTTAAGGACCATAGAGCACGACAAAGAATAAATACCTTATGAAGTATGTACGTCTGTCAATGAAAACTATTTTACCATGTTAGACTTTCTGCTTAAATTCTATACTTGATTAATTGGACAATATTGTGTTACACAATCTAATTCCGCAGTTACGCAATTCCAGAGTATCACAAGTGTCTGGCAAGTTTTAAGCCTGTTTCACAACAGTACTGATAAGCAGCTACTCTATCAGATGATCAAAATACCTGTAGTGCGCCCTTGATCGAGTTAATATTTAAAAATAGTAATGCATTTTTTTTATTAGGTTCAGGTATCTTTTCAATAATGCTAAACATCTTTTGAGGGAAGATTTATTTTGATGTTTTAGAAAGGGAGGGCTGTTTCATTTTTCCCTGTTTGGTCCTTTCTTTTTTTAGCAGATTTGCTTTACTTGAGGGGAAAAAAAAAACCCATCACGTTTCTATCATAAGTGTAATTTAGAAAACCTGGCAGACCCTTGCCATTGGGCAACTTAGTTAATAATTGACAAAGACTCATAGCTTGGCCTTAATGAATGATGCCACACCAGCACTGTCAGCGGGTGTAACTTACTCAGCTCCTCTCAAACATTTCTGGAAAAAGGAATGGTAAGCCCAACTTTATGTAGGTCTTCTGAACCAGGGTAGGAAGTGTTCATTGGAATGATTAAGAATAAATAATTGAAGTATTTATTTAAGCTTTTAATCATTAGATTACTTTTGGAAAATTTGCATTAATCAATTCTTCGCTTTAAAAGATGTAATATTTTTAATTTGCTTGTGATTAGGTTAAATATGTATTGTCAAATAATGAGCTGTCCCAGTGTATCCTCCCTGATCATTTTAATTGGCCTTATAATTGAGACACGGAGCAGCTGCTCCCCTATCAAAGGAATCTGACCAAGAGGTCACCCAGTATCATGCCTTCTAACAAGTTTAAACCGCAAAGCAAAGTCTATTTTACTTCTAAATAATGGCAAACGTTCATGGAAAAATGAATAAATGTTTTTTAGCACTTGAATCTGCTATGTGCTTTTTAAACTTTAATTCCTTCTCTTCAAACATGCTGATGAGAAGGGACTCATCATTGATGCTTTAAAACTAGATTTTCTTGTGGTAGAACTGAAAGATGTTTCAAGCTGAGCTGTGTCACAGAGATAAAGGTTTATACCCAGGAGCTTCTCGCTCCATAATCAACAATCGGATAACTACTTCACGTCTTTCTTTTGCACACAAGTATTAAAAATGTACCAAATCTAATGGCTGTGTTTTAGTACAGTAGGCTTGATTTTGCAGAGTCCTGCTAGAATTATTTGCTGAAATGCTCAGCTTTCATTTTAAGCCAAAAGATGTGTTCAGATTTGAAGAGTTTCAAAGTCTGGCCCCTGATGAGGTACCAACATGGAGAATTCTTTAGCAAATCTGACCCCAAAAGCAAGTAACACCTGGGGTGCTCACTGAGAAAGGTATATAAACATAAAGACCTGGTATATAAACAGAAACTGGTGTCAGAGTTTAAGGCTTTCTCTGGATCTTTGAATTCTTAAGTCTTTTTCAGAATAATTTGCTTCTGAACTTTGGGTGGGTTCTTTTTCCCATTTCTTCCAAATGAAGTAAATTGACTTCTACTACATTTAACCTTCCCATTCTGGCTGTAGCGTGATTCCCAAGAACTTATGGGCTAAAACACCAATATTTTAGGGTTTTTAAAGATGAATCTTAGACAAAAGCTAATATTAGGTGTTCATAATAGTATTAAAATTGTACAGAAAATCTTGACTTGGGTATCATCCTTCATATAACACAACAGGAATATTGTAGTTGTAACGTATGAGGAGTTCTTGAGCTTCCCTGTGTCTCTCGGACTTGGGAACCATCTCATTTCAAACCTCACCAGGGTGACCAGTATGAATCCTGAAAGAACTTCCAAACTTGATTTTCTGTGCTATACTTTGTGACGCTCCCTGATTTGACTGCAGCTAATCAGGTTACTAGAAGATGACGCTTCTGGTGACAAATGGTACAAGTTTGTCCCACTTCTCCCAGAGCAGAGATGTTCCTGGCACAGAAGCACAATTTCCAGGTGCTACAGAGATAACTTCTTCCATAGCCCCCTTTTCATTGATCAGAGCTGCTTTACAGTATCAGTATGGCATTATCCAGGCCTGGGGGTTTCAAAGGTGAGATAGGCACCAAGATGCAAATACAAGGCTATGAAACAGTAACTCCTATAGGCACTATCAAAGTTTCCAGCCTAAGATGTTAACAGGAATGAAATTTTAATTACTGTTTGTAATTACATGGAGAACTAATCTATGAGAGGAAGCTCCCTTAAAACCTGTCATTTTAGGCTAAGTCACACTAAATATTTTATTTTGTTAAGACTGTTTAATGCCATCAAAAACTCACAGCCTCATGACACAAAATATTAACTGCCATAACCGCTACTTCAATGTCTAATTCAATCTGCTAGTTCAAATGTTCAAAGGTTGGCTCAAGATTTTGGAAGGGGTAAATTAATTCTGGCAGACTTATAGCTATGTCAGATATCATCTGTCTTCTCTTTCTATCAGATCCAGCTGGGCGGTCCCCTTATAACTAGGATAAAGCCGACTCGAGCACCATTTTGAGTGCTCAGACTAAAAAAATCAGAAATTTGATTATGTGCACGTAATCTATTAAAAATAAATGAAAGATTCAGCATGTTTTTCCTAGTCTATCTACTCAAGACAAGACTAAGCCACTGATACCTTTGCTGAAGGTGACTCTGAGTCTCTATTTTCTCCAAAATGCTCTATTAATGTAAGATTGGCTATAGCAGGTCAAACCAGGGCCACCTTACCCTCTCTGCAGCAATGGATGCCTACAGCAGAATAAAGAAACATTAATGATGCTTCCCCAGAATACTCTTTCATTCTCTAGCAATTTATGGTTCAGGAACTTCCTCAGTCAGAGGTAATACCTTTGCATTTAATAGTACTTGATGCCCAGTACCTGTTGAACTCAGAAATTTCTAGCATCCATAACAAGAATGTCCCCTACTTAATTGTGTAAAGAACTGCCTTTTTTTTTTCCCCCTCGGAATTTGCCACCTGTTAGTCATACTGCCACAGCTGGTCGAGGTTCCCACCTTGCTTCATTCAGTGAGAGAGAGATTACAAGAAGATGAAAAAATGCTGCTTCATGGTACCGAGTTTAAATGATTTTTCTCTGTCGTATATATGCACGAATTCTTCATCCAGTGTCATTAGTATAGAATCATTGCCTGGTTCTTTGCTTTAACACACAGAGTCCTAGCTCTGAAGAGCATTTTCAAAGTCTCAACACCAACTTGCCCTCAGCCGACGAGTTTCCAGCCCCTTCGCGTGGTAGCTTACTCAGCAGCCAGAACCGGCATCACACGGCAACACAGCAGCATTCAATTTTCCTATTTTCTGAACAGCACAAACTCTGTTTCTGTGGACTTGCTCATTAAGTCAGCAGAAGATGAGTCATCTGGAAAAAAACTATAATCATTTGTCCCCTAGGAGTCATATAGTAAGTTAATTATTGTACAACACATTCTAATACAAAATACACGAGCGGTTTCAACTTGTTGAGGTTGCAGAGGGCAAGAGAGCTTTTCAAAATTTCCATCAGTTACGGTCTGGGAATGCTGGGTTTCCCTTGACTCAGTATCTATTGCATAATCAGAAACACATTTGCTTCCCTTTGTTGTATGAGACAAAGCTAAAGAAATGCGTGTGTTATTACTTTGCAAAAATAAAGACTAGATACCTAATCGTCTTAGGTAATGTATGCAGTGTTTATAAACACAACTGCTCTGGGGCAGTTCTTCAGCTGATGAAAACTATTACAGCTTGTATCAGTTGAAATAATGCTCTTCTGAATCTGCAAATACCCCATCAGTACTTAAGGGGAAGTCAAAATACAGGAAGATTATGTGCCATATGGAATTTGGGTGGAATTGTGTTAAAACCTGCTTGCCTGGAGTTCACTTGTCAGCGTACTGGACTTGAATCTGGTCATTGTTGTGTTTGGGTTATTCATATCCAGTCAGCCCAGGTTTGTTGGGCTATTGTGTGGTTGTTATCTCAGCAGGAAATAATCATCTTATCAGTGCATGGAGAGGAAAACTTGAAAACAATGTAAACGCCTTCAGCATCTGAATTTTTTCTGTTGAGAATCAGAAACAAATAAAACTTCACAAACCGTAAAGGAGAAAGGCATTTTCCAGTAGTTATGGCACGTTGTTCTAAAACCTCTGGTTCTTCTTATTTACAGATCCTGATTATAGGAAGGAAAGACTGGTATTAAAGGTGCTGATTTAAAATTACTAATTTGGTGAACTCGTAATTTTAGACATGGCTCTGGCAAGAAAGCCGGTTTCCTGCTCGTTCCTTTGGCAGACCTACATTACGACCTCTCTCTTCTTTCTTTGAATCATTACGTTAGAAAAATTAATTACTTAAATGAAATCTTTGTCTGTTTTCAAATGTGCTTGAATCTTCAGTCACTCCAGATCTTCCAGTGTTTGACATGCAAAATATAGGATCTAGTCAATTTTCTCTTTATCAAAACTTCTATAAATAGGTCAAATACTTGGAATTGATCAATTCATTGATCCACCGTGCAGACGGGTGCCAATCAGGTATCTGAAAAACAAATAAGCAATCCAAATTGGGCAAGAAGGGACAGGAAGCATACAGGGATAGTGCAATCCCAAAGTATGCCAGCATCTCAGCTGAATGCCTTACTTCAGTAATGGAGAAATAATACCCATTCCATATAATGCTGCACCTCTGTGGTCATAAAGAAGCATGTGAAATTCATAATTCCTTGATCAAAATACAAAGTAAAACTGTAACTGATGCCATCTCCTGTTGAACCTCGCTAAACATGCGTAGGCAGTGGAGGACAGTCAATAACCATCCAGACTCTGCCTTAAAGTGGAGGAACTTCCTTGGAAGCTCCCACCCAATTTCAGAAGCGCTCCTCTGTTTCTGGGACTGATAGAAACGTTCCGATAACATTATCTTGAGAAAGAAAGGACACTAACCACATTATTATTGCATTTTCTTCAAAGACTGATCTCATTGTGGTTATGGCAATCGAACATATGGGTAGATGCAAGTTTCTCCACGGCGCGCTAAAACAAAGTAGGTAGGTCCAGCATCCATGACAGATTATCTAACGCATCATAATAAAGGTAGCGAAAACTTTCAATGTGGTAGGGAATCAAGTAAGAGATATTTTTTTTATCTCCCACTGTATCAAACAATGTTGTCATAGATGCATATACCGCCAAATGGATTCTGCCTGTTTCCAGGCAATGATTTAGGAGCAAAGACTGGAAGACCAACGTACATCCTTCAGGCTTTCCCCTACAGAAATATTACGATACAAATGTGCTCCAAAATGCCTCTTTAGCATTTCAGAGGCTTACAAAATTCTTATCTTAGCGCTGTAAAAACAAAGCTTAATATTATTCTTAATTATAGACTTTGCTAAGCAAAGGGAAGGATTGTTTGGAAGCAATTTATTTACTTGAAGGAGTCTTTTTGCTATGTAGCCTCTGGTACATGCTAAGGATGCCACTCTGCCACCCACGGGAGGCAGAGAATGCCCAAACTATATTTCAGTACATTTAAGTGGTAGACATGACTACAAAGGAGGTAGAAGAAAGATCCAGAGGCTACTAAAGCGGACTCCGTGCGCTGTCTGACTAATAATGACAGCTGGAGAAGCCAGTGGTTCAAACTCACCTGGCTTTCAAAACATAAATATTATCCAGTGGTGTGTGGATGTATCACTGGAAGCAGAAACGTGGCACCATGGTCTTACCTCTGAGACTGGTCCTTTCTGGAGGATTACACAAAGCACTTCACTTCGTTGTGCCTCGCTTTCATTATCTGCCAAGGTAACAATTAGTTATGTCTGACATCTGTACTTAGTTTCTGTGACTCTCTGCTAATCATAGCAAATTATTATTAATGAACTGAATACGACGATCAAAACACTAATTTATTGAAGACTCTGTACTACTTCCCTTCCAGGATTCACTCCAAATTTGGCAACCCAGCAATCACGGTGACTTCAGCTGCCCCATCTGTCTCCAGACAGCTACTTTCCCAGTAGAAACCAACTGCGGACATTTATTCTGTGGTAAGTTTTCTGGACTGACAGTGCAGTGCTTATACAGGGTCCTACATGCAGTGCACTTCTTACAGAGATCTCACGTCCTGTATAAGAACCAGGACCAAGCCCGTCTCCCTGGAATTAATGTAAGATCTCACTAGAAGCAGGAGAAGCCCCATCATCATATCCTTCCCGCCCCCCGCCCCGGCCTAAAAAAGCCTTAAGACAACAAAAGGAAACAGATCATCTTGCACGGTACTGTTAAATTACAAAACAAACTCATGGAATGGGCAAAATTGCAGAAAAACACACAGTTTGTCTTCAACTATGCAAGAAAACCTTACAAAAATCAACAGTCTAATAATCATATAGTTTGTGACTGTAAAAGTCTTATCTTCAAGCATGAACTCACTTCTAGGAAGACAGATTGTCTTTTTATATGTCAATACTCAACAGCACAAAAATCCAGCTGTCCCATAAAATTGATTCTGATTGTATTTATATTGGTGAAAATCAGGAGTAAAACACCATGATTTCAGGTCTGATTCTGTTCCAGAGACTTGCTTTCCATGGGAAACAATTGCTCAAAATAAAGCAGAAGTGATCTGGAGCAAGAAGGCATAACTACCTTGTAGTCCTGTAAAAGCTTTCTAAACAAAAAAAGATTAGTGGAAGTTACATATTAAACAATTCAAAAAAGTGAGTTTCTGGTCTTCCAGTCTTCTTTTAATCTGTTTATCTTTCTTTTAAGTAAATCCATGTGCTCATGTAGGGAAAGATTGTTCAAAGATATCTCATCACGATGGATGCTCAGTCACTGTTTATTCCAGTCCAGGATCTGCCTTAAGTGGAAAGGGACAGATCCAGATTTAGAGTGTCCTTCTGTTGAGGCTGCCCGTGGTGTGGTCTCCTGTCCTCACCCAGTGCACTTAGAGTCTCTGGATAACCTAATAAATACATAATTCTGTAGATAAATGTGTCTGCTAAATGCCTTCTTTGAGGCTGCTAAACCATATGTTTAGGATGACAAAATTTAAATAATTTTTCAAAGGCAGTACAAGGATGGAGCACAGAGCAGTGGAGGGAGTTATGTTCATAACTGCATTTATAAAGGGGATTTCAGGATTTTTAAGGCCCACATTCTGCACCACGAGAGCCAGCGGGGGCTTTGCACCTGCTTTGAAAGGCAGCAGGATAAGGCCACCAGCATACTTGGACAGAACGTTGTTTCTCTCAGACCTCTGAGATACATTATCCAGTGAATTTACAGGTGAAGTTTACAACCCTGCCGCCCCCGCTGCTTATCAGGTTCCCTGCTGTCATCCCCACAGCAGGGCTGGCAGAAGAGGACTAGAGTTCGTGATCTGATGAGGCTGAAGCTACCCATGAAGGAACTTCAGTGCTACTGTGCAGCATGAGATCAGCAGTCTCTGGCAGAGGGGCAGGCCGGTGGCTGGAGGCGACAATAACTGATCCTGTGACAGCAGGACATGTCAGAAGACACTGGTCGGAACCATACAGCTCCTTTCTACTGCTCTGGTATTTTACAGAGACCTCAAAGCAAGTGCATTATATTTACAAGCCATTTACACTTTTTTCACCATGTAGGAGTGTTATAAAAAGACCCAAGCATAAATGAGAACAAGGTTCTGTGTTGTTAATGCTGGTGCAATAAAAGCACGTTTTTATCTTTAGGAAGTGTCATTTTTCTCTAGGTTAGATTGAAATGATGCTCACAGAGCACAACTCCTCACCATCACTGCCACTATCTCCGACCTCCGAAACCACAACACATCGGTGGATCACCAACAGCTAGGGACACTTTGTAGGGCTCGTCTACCTCATGAGTGACGTTAGGTTGTTTCATGTTTTTACAACATTGTTTTATAACACACAGGAAAAGGATGCTTTGAATGTAACTCACTCCAGGACAAAGAGTAAGCATATGGCCTCAAAACGTATTTCAAAGAATGTCACAGAAGTCAGAGTTTCAAGTACACAGACAGACAAACAACATCAACTTCCCTCTTTCTCTGGCCTGCTTAATTTTCCCTTTTCCATCTGTGAATATGACATAATGACATGGACTTTATTTTTATTTTATTTTGAGACCTGCAGAGAAGAAGTACCATATACAAACTTGGTATATATTGTTATTGTTAGCTGCATATATCTAGCTCGGCTTTACTTGCCTCAAGTACATCATCATTTACACTCTGAAGCCTTGATTCCAGTGCAATGCATTATATATGTTATGACTATGTTTATATAGTAGAAGCGGCCTCTGTAACATGTCTGCTTTTCATGTCTTAAACCAATAAAACTTTACATCGGGCTTATCAAAACCATTCTGCGTAGATCTAAGTCTGTTGTGACTGAAATCAGTAATAAAACTTCTCTCGATGCCCCGTGGAATGGAGCTAAGGCAACGCTGAGCTCTCTTAATAAATTCCGCTCTGGTAAAAGTTTTATTTAAAAAATGTGGTCAACCCAGAGCTTTTAAAGAAGATTAATGTGGACTTATAAAAAATGTCTGATTTTATTATTAGTAGTAATTCATACAGTTTGTCCTGAAGTTTTCCTTTTCAGCTTCAGTTTGAACCATATGTTCAGGAAGTTCAACTGAAAAGCAATCCTTGAGCAATATTATTTTTTTCTAATTAACAATAACCACAGAGGTATTTTAGAGAAACCTATGGACTCCCGCGGAAGGTTGTGTAGCCAGCCAGATTAAACCAGGATTTTGTCTGTTTTATGAAAAACGCACGGAAGCACAAATAGGTCAACTTCAGAGAAGTCCTTCCTTTCCTGTTCTACTAAACAAAGGATTCTGCACGCAGCAAATTTTAATTTCCACAGGGCTCTTTTCTGAAAGCCCTTGAAGAACTATGGGATCCACCAGTCCCCCATTGCCATTACTGGGAATGAGCAACAGAGCCGTGTGGATGACGATCCAGGATCTGGACCCAGAAGGTCAAAGCAGTTCCTGAAGCCAGGCACGATGCTTGTCAAATGCAGAAGTTCAAGGGAAAGCTGGAGGCTGGCTGCCAGGCTGAGTTTATCCGTACCACATGGGGACTTAGATACAAACACAGCCGCGTGCCCAGCCAACCGGGCTGTATGTGCAAACAAAACAGAAGAGTCATAAAGACAAACCCTGCACTCGAATGAAAACACAGTAAAAAGGACAAGTCAGAGCAACGTTCATAAAAAATATCTTTGGGCCAAATTTATCATCCTTAGTATACAGGACATAACCGATAGCATCATGAGCGCTTTTATACTGCTGCACCGAGGGCTCCTGAAAACTTCTTGTTACAATAGTGCTTATGAGAAAGTGCTTGCTGGTTATTTTTAAGAATAAAGAGCATTGTTCAATTCAATAAAACAATTCCATCAAAATGGCGGCACAGCGTTCTGCTTCTGTTTTCACTGGGGTCCTTGTCAAATTTGATCAGTTTAAATGTTGAGATTTTTTTTCCTGACCTGTCACACTGCACGCTGCGCCCGGGAGCTGAAAGTCAAGCTGTGCTGCTTCTGATTAGACGCTATTTATGCTTTGCTGTTTTTGCTGTTAGTGCCAGCTCTGACATTGATGTATGTCAACCACTGCTCTCAGTTATACGTGCAGTCTAATCGCACTGTCCTCACACTCGGCCCTCTTTCACACCTGAGACCTTAGTATAAGAAGAGATGACGATGTATTTGGAAACTCACCGTTGTCTGGGCAAGAAGAATCAAAAAGAATGCAGCAACTCGCTCTTCCAGAGCTACGCAGTTCCAGAACGGTCACAGAGTTGAAATACAGTAAGAGAGAAAAAAAAATAATCAGATAGACAAAATAGCCCGCTGTATGATACCTTATCGCAGAGACGTGTTATGCCACCAGAAGTCTGCATCACCAAGCTGTCCCTCGGCTGTGCGTACTGGTTTATTTGGGATAACTGACCCTCACAACCCTTAAAAGCCACACTGGCTCTGGAGGAACTCGGCGTTCATGCAGCTGCACTGCTTTTGTGCACAGCAGCCGGCGCTGGCTCTGAAGGGTACCTGTATTCCCCGGTGCTTCAGCCACAGCCAGGGGAGATTCAGGAATGACACTATCCGCAGGAAAAGAAATTGAATCAAAGTCTCCCTTAGGAGGTCCATGTATCTCTGTGCATACTAGTGTAGAAGAGCTGAGGCTCCATTTTTACAGTCACTTTGCAGAGTAAAACCACGTACTAAAATGAAAGCAAGGAATTAAATTCATTTTTACAGTCTGTTGTAGAAAGAGGGTTTATTAATTCTGATAACTTCCTTGTAAACATTAAATATCTTCAAATATATTTAATGTATCTTAATTTCTGTTTCTTTTTCTTTCTTTTTGTAGGTTCCTGTCTGATTACATACTGGAAGCATAGTCCCTGGTTAGCAGCGATAACCTGCCCTCTCTGCAGACAAAAGGTAAGACTTACCTCCCTCGTACACATCTGCAGTATGATACATACGAAATGACAAGCCTGGGCTCTTGGGATCAACTTTATTTATCCCCTAATTTTCCCAAGCATTTCAAAATCCACTTAGACTTGAATGACCCTGCAGCAATTCGCATTTATCATTTGACACATGTCATAGCAGGCAACACTGTGAAATGTTAAACAGGCCTCCAGCATTTTACTTTTGTATAGTTTATTGAATCTCTGGGATAACATTCCATAAAAAGCAATATGGAAGTTCCTAATCTCATCTGACCCCGGTCAGAGGCTGCCTGTTGTACTGGAAGGTTGGATGCAGGTTATAAAAGGAAAATGTTCTTGCTATTGTGGAACTGCTGGAGCTGGACAAAGGTCCAGTTGCAAGAGAGAGACTATGGAGAGACACGTACGTACTACAGAACGCTATCCTTATACTGGAGATTAAAATACACCGTGCTAATGGCAGTCTTTTCTTATGAAGGTGGTTGTTCTGGGTAACATCTCTTGTGAAAAACACCAAGATCAGCCAAGTAAACAAATCGTACATGACATCAGAGATTACAACAAGCGCTTCTCAGGGCAACCTCGACCCGTAAGTATTTGCAAATCTACATTTACCTAGTTAGTACTGCATAACACACAGAGGATTGAGAGACCTAGCAATGAAAACTAGTTTGTATCATTATGTGAATTACCTTTCCGTGCACTTATTGGCGATACCATAGTGGAAGTGTTACCAACTGCTGCTGGGTCCAGCACCTTCTAGAAAAGGTGCTTCTCAGCGTTCCTAGCTCAGAGGAGTCCTGCAGTCACCCTGGCAGGGAGGAGAAATCAGTGTGGGATCCAGCACAGGACGCAAAGCAGAACTAGAAACGGTCGGGCTGGAACTTTCAAATATGAACTCAAATTCAAACTCCAGGATTTTAACTTGTCTCTAAAATTTCAAATCAGATTCCAGCTTAGAAAGCAGCTGGTTTTTTCCCCTGGTATTGCCAAGTTCGAACAGTCCACAGTGGCTCTGCAGTTTTTTAAAGCTGGAATCCCAGCTGGTACAGAGACGTGACAGGCAGTGGAAATGATGTGAAAGATGAGGGCTGAAGGCACAAGTGAGGCCCATTCCTGACAGGGTGTAGAATATCACCAAAGCAAATCTTCCTCTCCTGTCACATCCTGGTAGGAGGCCTGAAAGGACTGTGGAGTCTGTTTCAATCTACAAACTAAGCTAAGCACTGAATATTATTTTTCAACCCAACAAACTAGCATTAATGAAGAGGAATAATCACTCGGTCCTATTGTTCCTTTCCACACCAAGGCGAGGAACTTGAACGCTCACCTTCAAGCATTCACAGCCTACACTTGCTGTCCGATTTTAAAGACAGGCACATACTCAGTGCAGTCATTAAGGCCCAGTTTCCAAAAGGATTCAATGTCAAGCGTAATACTTTCTTTTCAAAGTGCCGGGGGAGCAGAGAGTCCTTTAAGTGTGCCTCTAGGTACTGGAAAATAATTGAACAGCGTAGGTGGATTTGGACAGCACAGGAAGTTTCTGCATTCAAGAGATTTGAATCTAAAAGTGCTCGAGACACACTGAACTGAAAGAACTGCCTGCATCAGAATGCAAAATAATGTAGCTCATCTGAATATTTAGTTTGCAGATTACCTTTATGACATGCCGTTATTCCTGACTCTTGCCTTGCGAGGAATCTTCACCTGGCATGGTCTCGTATGGATTTTTTTCCTAAGAGTTGCTGTTTGCTCCTTTGGAACAATCATATGCTTGTCTTCTCCATTTGACACGACGCCTGGGCCTCTCTGTAGGACGCTTGGAACAGCTGATGACATGGCGGTTGTTTCCCTTCTATTAATTTGCATGATAAATATTTGTCAGCAAATTGCATCGAATGGGGTAAATATGGCAAGGTCTGCAGCTCCGAGCGTGCAGTCAGAGTCCTGACTGACTCAAACTGGGATTCCTCGGTCAAACTTCACCGAGCGATGGCAGGCTTCTCTGATTCGGGGCAGTGTATGACGGATTTGTCATTCTGCTGCTGACAAAGGTGGAAGCAGGACTCAGCAATACCAAGCGAGCCGGTGTGCGAGCGCTTAGGTGGCCAGTTTTACACCCCACTGTATATTTGCTAGACTCTTTCACGTTGTGCTTTTCTGTAACTTACCTTCAAAGTGCCTGAATTGAAAATGCCTAAAGCTATGAACAGAGCCCGAAATCACAATGCCAAACAACTTGCAGTTGAAGAATTTTAGAACTCTTGAGCTGTAACATTTTACATCTTGGCTCAATTTAAATAAAATTTTAATTTGAGAACCTAGCAAACATTACAATCGCTAAGTCTTGTATAATACAAGGAATGTTAGATAGTATCGCTACAAAATCTGGTATCAGTGCTTTGTCTTATCATAGCTGATTACACATCCACTGGAATACAGATTTTTTTACAGCTCTGCAATGAGTACAGTCCTGATTTTAAAATGGATAATAGGAGACTGGTAGTAACACTGGCTTGGAACAAAAATACAACTATAAAGTAGTATTAGAAGGGGAGAAAGGCATTAAAAATTCATGCAACAAATGTGAACAAATCTCTGCGTACTCTTTCGTATAAGCCTGTGCCCGGTACACAGCCTCCCGGAACTCTGGGCATCTGAGCTTTAACAAAGTCAGCAGGACTGTTTGTTTCCCTTCTAGACCTCACACACTCCTTGTGATTTCCTTGTAAGTCTTGGTACCAGCTCAGCCGGAGAGATCAAGGCCAAATTCATGATGCTGATATAAATAGCAGGAAGTTTATGGCAAGTGTGCCGAAGTTGGGGGAGGGTGTCCACATCTGTTTATGTTGAGCTGCAAAGAGTTAAAAATGCTGGTGCAGGACCAGACAACCCTACGCGCCCGTCCCGGTATAATCTGTACATTTGCTCTGTATTTACAGACGGAGGCCTTCACTTTTTCATAGGAATTGTATATTAAAATAGATATATTAAAATTTATGAATATTTATTGTTCACAATACACTGGTCTCCAACTGCTTTTTCCTTGTTTATATTTTCGGTTGACATATTTTATTGTGCCCTTGAATCGTAAGCTACGATATACCATCATGTTGCAGTTGTTTTCTTGCTTGTTATAATCTTTTTGTTATGATGTTTCTTCATTTTATTCCCATCAACTTTCATTGTCTTTAATTATGTCCCTGAACTTGTAAAGCTGTTTCTCTTAACAATGGGTACTTTGGAAATGGCAACAATTGCTTTTCCATGAACTACAAGGCAGGAAGTGCATTGTTTCTTTAAAAAAATTACCAGATGTTTTTGAGTGCTGACTACTAACATAAAAAAACCCAGAAACGACTATTTTCCAAGTTCTCTAAGTGTAATTTTGTTATTGTGTAACTTCTGTTTGCATTTAAGTGGGAATTACAGCCTATGCCAATACTAAAGAATGGAATTTCTATCAAGCTAAGCGTATAAAGATGGAGTCCATTGATCGGGATACTGACTGCGCGGAGGGGACTGGAGGTGGTTTCTCTTGCGTAACACGGGCTCACCAAGGGGGTGGCAGTTTGCAGTCTGGAGAAAAGAAGGGTTCTCACGAGTGATCTATAACAGAGTTAGTTATAGTTGAGCTGAATACGCTCTTTTGGTCTGTCACCCCCTTGCTTCTTAATCCTCTCCTTCAGGTGGGGACCCTGGTTTTGCTTCTTAAACAGAATAGTACCTTTTTTTAAAGAAGTAACAGACAAATGGCAGAGAAAGGAGTAATTTCTGAGAGAATTTCACTGAAGGCAGTGGCAGTGTCTGGGTCTTGCAAGATCAAAAAAATTTGTACTGTCAGAGGTGAAACATTTTTGCTGACTACAACCAGTGTCCAAATGCTTTCCATCCACAGCCCAGTTATGCCACGACCTGTTGTTGCGAGCCTGGCAGTAGGACTGACTGTCCAGGGCAGCCTTCAAAAATCACTTGGGAACAAATGAAAGCCTTTTGTTGACAGGATTTGGCCAGCAGGCAGCCAGGAAGGTTTCTGAGCCTTAACAAAAGTAAGTTTAAGGAAGGAAAGCCCTCTCTCCCTCTCCCTCTGCGTTCCCGGTACCTGCTGTCGCCGAGCCCAGCTCTGCAGCTGGTGGGCCGGGTAGCCACATGTGCTCTGAGCTGGGTCTGGCTGATGCAACGTGATGCGGACAGACCCGGAGGAGAGCTGGGCTGTTTCAGGGCTGACTCCCCGCGAGGCAGCTGGCAGGGTGGATGGAATGCACCTGCATTATGAACATATTTTCAGCAACTGTGTCTGCTCAGCCTAGTCTTTCAATGTCAACGGTGGGCTGTTTCACATCTGCACAGCGATTAACGTGCACTGAGGGTGAGTTACTTGCAAAAGAAAAAATGGCACAAATTATTGATAGCAAAATGACTTCGCTGCGAGAATGGAGACAGAGAAAAGAGGGTGGGAAACAGAAGAAAACAGAGAGAAGACGACTGTGTAGCTGCAAAAGCGATTCTAAACTATCAGCCACCAAAGAAGTATTATGATCAGAGTGAAAAAATAACCACATATAACTTTCCAATGGAAGTCACATTTGGGTCTTAGCTGTAGCAGATACTAAAATTAAAAGGCCCACGTGTGATGCCAGGTGTGAAAAAGCATGGCAAAGGGCAGCGCTTCAAGTCCACCTGAGTGAGTTACATTGTCCCTTGTGCTGTTCCTGCCTGTGGCCAGCCTAAATATCAGCACCGGGGCACCCGCAGCTGGTTGTCTCATCTTCTCTGACCGGAGAAAATGATTATTCGTTGTCCCTGGAGGGCACGGATTATTGACAGAAAATACCCAGTGCTTCACAGTGAAGTGAATGCGTTTTATTTCTCATTAAAAATTAAAACGCGCGCTTTACATGATAAAAGTATATTTTTACCACGGACAGTACAGTGAGAAGACATTACCCTCATCAATAGCATCTGGAAATTCATTATCCCTGTTGTTTCCCAGACGACGTGCCTCTGGATTAGCAGCTGTTCATGATGGAGCGATACTCTCTCTGGTGCTCCACGAGTTTCAGAAACACTTCGTATTTCTTGTCATAAAATCTGCACAAGAAAATAAATTTCAACAGAACCTGAGATTTTAAGATTTAAATCCCCTGTCCCATCCACGTCAGGGAGCTCCCGGCTCCCCGGGGCCGCCCGCCGCCGGCAGGGGGCGCCCTCTCCCCGCCGAGCGCCGCCCGCCCGCGCCCGGCTCCCCTCGGCAGCGCACGGCGCCTGGGCCCGCGGGGCGCCGCGTCACGGCCCGGCCGGAGCGGGTCCCGACCTGCGGCCGCCTCGGGACGGCAGCTGGGGTTGCCTTCACCTCCCGGCACCGGCGGAACCGTTCGCCGCGTCCCCTGGCGGTGCCGGTGCCATTGGCTTGCCGAGGAAAGCCATGGCATGAGCCACTGGGCTACCGGCCCACAGACCGCAAACCACTGCCTTCAGCCAGTGTAAAAAGCGGGATCCCTGCATCATCCGTAAAAAATCTGGGTGAGAAATCGTACCCCATTCAAGCAGAGCTATAAAGAGACGGACCAGACCGTCAGTAAACTCTCACGGATGAAGACACGAAAGTCAGAATTACCTTTTATGCTCATGGTTAGGCTGCACGACTCTCCCAATTTTCCCCATTTTCGCCATGGCCTCCTAGTAAAAGACAAACACAAACTGGAAAAGCCTGTTTTGATTTAAAATACTTTTTGACAAGAACAAGATGTTTCAAAACCAATCGGAACATTACTGATGTATTTTGTTTCGGCTGAACAAGCCAGATGGCATAAAATATGTTCAATCCTATTATATAGTAGTCATGAGAACAAAGTACTGCAGACCCCTCAGTAAACCAAAATCTGTTCCTCTTTCTTACTGGGAGTCCGAGGCAGAACAGACTTATCTTTTATTATTTACACTACCCAAAGGAAATGTTAAACACTGCATCCCCGGAGGGGAGATTTCTCAAACAAAACAATACTTTACATGAGATCTCTCAAGCATATTCCCAAAGTATCAATTCCCTACAGCGACAGAGGACCCGAGTGTGCTCCAGAGGCTAAAGGTAACTTGCAAAGTTCTGTTTCGGAGCCCAGAGCTGCCCTCCCATTCCAGAACAGAGGTGTAAGAGACGGACTTTGATCCTACTCTGCTTTTGGCCAAAGCCAAGTCAGACCAAGAGATCTCACAGAATGCCCTGCAGAAGGAGTCTCTGGGACACAGCCCCGTGTGGAAGGGAGAGGACCAAACAGTTTGGTTCCTTTCCTGATCTCTGTGAGATTTTGATTTTCTGTGGATTCTCCTGAGCGATCCCACTGGAACGAGACACTAATCACCGATGTTAATAGAGGATCACGCTCTCAGGCAAGGGTGGAGGCAGCGGGCATGGGCTATTTTCAGTGGAAGTTATTTCACAAGGAGCATTAAAGCGATAGCTTTCAGATGGAACAGTGTTAAAACATAACAGGATCAGGATTCAAGAATCAATGTCTGACTAAATCTCTATCAGCGTTCATAGGTTCTAAGCAGGACCCGAAACCTGTTCTAATGTTAGTGCCTAAAGCACAGCGCTGTGAGAGTATCAGAGTGAGCCCTGGAGAACAGTCAGCGTGAGCTGCTGCTGGAAGCCATCTAGTCAACTACCATGGCTAGATTTTTAAAAGGGTTGGATGATTTTATAGGCTGTAATATCTGCTGTAGTAAAATCTTTGCTTCCCACTAATCCTGCATTTTACAGCTGAGGATGTGCTAGAACGTCACGACACAGATGAGGAACGTAAGCTCAGTTTCACCGGCCCAGGGCAGGCAGGGAGGCTCTGAGGATAAGCAAGATGATCATCAGACTTCGCATCTTGCGGTTTCCCATTTCCCCATGTTAAAGAAATATGATCGTGACCGAAATGCCGGGATGGAAGTGGGCTGCCCCAGAAGCCAGCAGATCCTCTTTCTCCCATGCGGCGCAGCGTTTGCTCAGCTGGGCACACGGTGCCTGGGATGCCACCCGTGTGCCAGAGCAGACGGCGGTCCCCAGCCCTGCCTGGACGGGCAAACCTGCAGTATTTATTACCTGCCATGTTCTGGGCGTGTTTGCTTCGTCCTTCATCAACACGTCCTCTTATACTGCCAGTCCGAGTGTGCTACTGGAATGTGGAACGCCTACTTTCTACATTTGTCAACTGCAGGCAGTTAATACTGGATGAAATCCCGGCTCTACCAAAGTCAAAAGCACTGCCAGTGACGGGGCAGTCAGGCTTCACTCCATTAGTGCATCTGATAAAACAGCGTGGAGTATTTCTGTGCACTCATATCCCTGTACTCTTTCGTACGTGCAGAACTTGATTGGACTTTGATTCCCCAAGAAACACCCTTGAAATAACACTTCCAGTGAGATAGCGCGTTCTTTCCTCTGGGACATGTGAGCCGGCTGGCACAGTCTCCGCACACCAGCCAGGTTAACATACTGCCATGGAAAGGTTGGTATCGTTCCCGGTTAGAGAAATGGCCATTTATTCCCTGGTCTTTACCAGGTGATACTTGCTCAAGTGTTGTTCCTGTTTACAATCGTCTATCCTTTACAATCCCTTACACAGCCAGCTGGATTTAGAGGCTACACACAAAAAAAAAAAAAGAATGAACACACAGAAAAAAAAAAAACCCCAAACCTCAAAGTAAAAGACAATTCCCTCTGTTACAATCAATGCTGCTTTTCCAGATATTTTCGTGTCTTACAGAAAACATAAGGCAAAGCCCCTGCAAGCACTCTCACTAATGGGAAGAGTCGCCTTGCTTTCTGCTCCCTGCTTAACACCTCCTTTTGACCTGCCCTGGAGATACTGCACAAAAATAAACCCAAGGCGTCCAAAGGGTCTAAACATCTCAGACAAATCCACTTCTTTCTCAGGTGTAACAAAAATGAAAGGAAGAGCCAAACTTTGCCATCCACACGCTCCGTGCACACACAGGGTCTGCCTGGTGCTGCCCCGTTCTGGGCAGCGTTGCGACGAGGACAGAGCCAGCGCCGTTCCCAGGACATGTTCTGCTTCTGCCATGCTCTACACACTCATGTTCTGCTTTACTCTGGGGGCTCTTACAACTTCCAGAGCTGATAAATGCATTACTGCTGCTTTGGGAAACAAGCCAGCCTTTGGGGATCAACGTACCTTCAGACAGGCTTCATTTGTACGCTGTTACTCCTCTACCTCCAGGTCTCCCCCGGGTCTAACTCCAGGCCTCCTCAGGCTGGTTCAAGAGAGAACAGACACCAGCGCTGACCCCACCAGGCACGGAAGGTCTGTGGGGAGCCTTGCTCGACACGGCTGTCCCACTGGCCACTCCGGCCCTGGCTCAGGCTCCCTCCCACATGTCCCCTCGCTCCCCGCCTGTGCCACCCTGCTGGGGCCCAACACCACACAGGGCACTTGCAACACTCCAGCTTTCAGACCACTTTGGTCTTCGGAGGGTGCACCCGAGTCTCCACAGGGCTGAAGAAAGCCCCTACGCGCCCTGGGAGGTCTCCTCAGACCTGAAACCCCTGGCGCAGACGGCCCATCTTCCAACGGGCAGCCGGGGAGGGAGCCACTGCTCCAAGTTTATGGTTGGACTTGATGATCTTAAGGGTCTCTTCCAACCTAATTGATTCTATGATGGGGCTGGCAGCAGGACGGGCTAGAGAGGTCCCTAAAGGAAAATTGGTCCCTCAAGCCCTGATCTAAACTGGGGAATAGGGCCTGGGTACTGCTTATCTTCTACTGGTTGACCCATCTATCCACCTAAGGAGGAAGGTGCCACGTCTTTCCAGCTTAAGAGGTAAAATACTTCTGTATTTTTAGATCTACTGAAAATGCCTAGGTCTTTGAGAATCCACAGCGTTAAGATCTCTCAGCAACTAGCACGGTAATGTGGAATAACATGTTAAAAAAATATACAGACATCAATTTTCAACAACTCACTCATTCTAGGTTGCTCAAAATATCCTAAATGAATTCCCTTTCTTAATTTGTATTTCGGTTGTGTGTTTTTTTGTTTTTTAAAGTCAGTTTGGTCATTGTTAGTTTGAACAAAAACTTTACTCCCAGAGGAGAGTCTTTTCAACAATTTTCTGGGGACAAAGAGGAACAGAACATTGAAAATATGAATTTATAATGAAATCGGAAACAAAGGAACATTAGAATCGCATTACTGAATCAGATCAACCTTGTGCACTGTTCTGTCTCCAACAAAGCCTTAAATATAGCAAAGTGATAATACTGCTGTTCAGAAATAGTTTGTTTGAGGGTTGACATCCAAATCCATAATTCCAGTCACCAAGAATTTCACAATCTTAATTTGAATGACGCTCTATCTTCTTTGTTTGCCAGTCTAGACGGCACAATGAATACAGTGATTTAAACACAATGAATTCTCTCTTAAAACAAAATATTTTGTAAAATTGCTTTTTAATCATTTCTTTTCTCTCTTTCCATAAAGGCTATGCTATAAATAAACCCTGAAAGTTCGCATTTGATCATCGTTTCTAAAGGCTGGGCAAGAGGCAAGTGAAGGGTTTACACAGAAAAAAAGAGAGGCACTGTGGAGCAGAAATAAAGGGATGCATTCATGATTTCTAACCTTTTGTTAGAGTGTCAAAGCTGAGACAGATACAAGCCAGTAAACACTCTGCTTACCATGGAGAGAGTCAGTCGAACGGGGTGACCCTGCCCGCGATGGAAGGCACAGGCCCAGGGAACCAAATTCTCCAAGGCCCACCAAGATTTCAGAACAAGGTGCCATTTTGCTGCTGGAAGGGCGGCCCAGCTGGGAAGGTCAGTAGTCATGCAAATTCAGTACTGCTGGCTGATTTCTGCTCCCCGGCACGACCTGGGGCAGGGGGTAAGTTTAAAACACCAGAGTAGCCTCAACAGGCAGCGGATCTCCCAGGGAAACCCTATTTGGAACCCAGGGAAAACCCTATCTCCTAGGGAAACCCCCTTTCGACGTAGAATATAAAAGCTGGAAATGTCAACTGTTGTCCCTTCAATAACGGGAAGGAAAAGGTTTTTAACGCTGTGTGGCAGCCACAGCGCAGCAAGCTGGTCTGTCACGCCAGGAGGCACCAGGAAAAGCATGTCAGCCTGGCGTCAGGAGCTCACTGGAGGTGCTTCCAGGGGCTACCTTCAGACTGGGAGTCTGGTGTTTGATTCCCTAGTCAATGGGCTGCTGCGAGGGCTGTCTCACAGCACCCAGCGCGATCCTGCTCACCCCCCAAGAGCAGCCCGTCTCCCTTGGGACTACAGAGGGAGCCAAGGAAGATCAGTCCGCTTGGGAATAGTCTGTAAGTCTGATTTTCAATAGTGACTCAAGGACTCATGTGGCTGAATATTACTGAAAATTAATGGGATGTAGGCCCTTAAAAGCACACATTAAACGAGAAACCAGATTTGGGGATGTCAGCCTTAGGTAAGGAAGTCAAGTAACAAAATCCCATTGAAATTAATGAGCTGAGAAACATCAGTCCCCTTAAGAGTTTGGGCTTTTGCTTTATTTATGTACTTTAAAAACTGTATCCAAAGTTAAATGGATGAGGCATTCGAGCACAAATGCAATTTCCCAGCTGTGTTCTCCCCACTTACTCATTTTGATAATCCCAAGAAATGTTTGGACTTTTACCTAGCGTAGTTATTAACTTAACAGTGAAAACAACCATCTATCATCTAAAGTTTTACTGTACAATTTCAGTGGCTGAAAGCATTTGGCTCACGCATACAAAAGCCCCCAGCAAAGCTCACCAGCCTGTGTGGGTGTAACCACGCACGACATGAAAACCAAGAGGGGTACTCAAATGCATATTAAGCAAGTTTTCTCTGCGAAGGCGGCTGGTTTATGGCTTGTCCAGTGACAGCCACAGTTCTGTTGCACCAAGAACGACTGGCCTACAAATGAGAAATAACTCTGCTGTAAACCAGTTTGGGATCATAAATTGTAACATAACTAATTCAGAAATCTCAGAACAGGCTGCGGTGAGATGCACGGCTTGCTCTTCTTCTTCCTAAACTGAAGTTGTTAATTCACCTCATCTTAGTACTTATGCAAAAGTAGGAAATTCTATTCATTTTTATTGTGGCAATACAAGCCAAGTGATCAATCACTGCCATTCTTACAGCCAAACGTGGTGAGAAATCGGTACCAGCAAAAGTGCTTCTTCACGTAATCCTGAGAATGACAGGAGTGTAAGCATGGAAGGTCAGTCTCAATTCCTGAACCACTCAGAGCTTTGAAACATGAATTTTGCCTTCATTACCCTGAAAACATTACCCAGGCTCCCACTCAGGCCAGTCCCAACTCTCTGGTGTTTTCGTACAACTCGACTGTCATAGATCCAGCATCACCCGAAAACAAGTTGCCCCATTTACAACAGACCGAAAGGTAGGAACACTCTTCTCCATCAGATTTGTTTTGATTTGCAGAATTCAGCAGGTTGTAAGTACCTTCAAACTAACAGACTGGCTTTCTTTACGCTTCTAAGTCCTCGTAACAAACACAGTAAATAATGTTATATGTCATAATTTTTACTGTTTTTCAGCAGTGAAGAACCTCTCTCTCATTCATTACTATTCCACACACATAAACTGAGACTAACAGATGCTAACTACCATCATTTTAAGAAGTCCAATCACAGATATATTTGAATTTGAGGGCCATAAATAGATTTCTTGAAATGCTGATGTTCAAGAACTACTTTTAAGCTTTTCTAAGAATCGTAAGCAAGGCTGCTATTTTCTTATAGGCTTTTATTTAGGGATTGCTTACTCAATAGCCTGGAGATGCAAAATTCATCTTATCTATGCTTACAGGAGCTACATGAATGTATTTATGTAACAGAGCCCTAGCAGAACATTACTTTTTAGTGGTATATGACTGCATGAAGAAAGCATGTGATGGACCATATACAGTATTTTTCTAGTGGGTTTTCGCCCCCCCACCCTTAAATTTGTTTGAGTTATAGGGGCAGATCTTGGCAGCAAGCACAAAGCCCAAAATCTGTAACTCAATTCTCTGTGGTATTCTGAACGGAGCGAGCCAAGTTTTAAAACACATTATGGATAAATATTAGAGCTGAGCAAAAATTTCACACCTAAGACCAAAGTGTGAAAATTTGGCTTTCATTCATTTAGTGAAAAGGTGGAAAATTTCACACAAGCTTGTATTTTCCTTTTGCTCTGTTCCAACATAGATTTCTGTTTGTATCAAACGTCTCAGAGAGAGTGTACATTTCAGTCTGTCTGTGCCTGTAAGCGAGAAGGAGGGAAAAGAGGAGAACGGAAGGATGGAGGTCCAGCGAGCAGGACACCAGCTCAGGACTTGAGTTCAAGTCTGTCTTCGAAGAAAAGTCACAGGTCTTTTGGATCTCACTATCCATACGTTCGATAACAGCACTGGCCTACCTTAGGGGAATATTTTATGCATTTGTTTGTTGAAGACTGCTACTGAGGTGGAGGGGAATCAGGCAGGTAGTTTAAAAGAAGCCCAACATTATTCTGCCTCTAAACCATCCAACCTCAGCGGACAGGGCCTTGGATGGGCCTTGGATGGATCCTCAGTACTGCAACAAGGAAGTTTTCTGGTTCAAGCACTGAATCAGGATGCAGAAAGTTTGCAGCAGATTCCCCGAGTTACCTGGGACATGTAATTTAGTCTTTTAATTTTCAGTTACCTCTCTCCGCAATAGGCTGCGCCCATTGTTTTTCCCCAGGTTTGGTTTGGCTTATAGACAGAGTTTGTAAACTCTAGGTTTGTCCCTAATTTTGTCCTGTGGGTGGTGGGAGCTCTCAGTCCTGCTGCCGGACTCATTAACGTATGTACCACTCCACCTGTCCTGTACCGTAGGAGCACGGTTTTCATTCCTTACTATCAGAGACAAGAACAAACGGAAAAGCGATCACATAACAATAGAGACAAGTGCAGATAAGGCCACGGTACCAATTCTACTTCCAGAGCACCTACTTTTACTCAGCTTCAGTGACTACGCTGAGTGTCAGACAGACTGTGGCCACCACCGCTCAGTGTCACACAGAGCTTGAGCTTCAGCCAGGCTGGCCAGCCAACAGACAAAGCCATAAGAGGAGCAGCAATGGCAAGGCAGCTGCTGTAAAGGGTGGCTTGTTGTGCTAGCGATGATATTAATTACTTATTCCGCAGACCAAATTTAGAATGGGACAAGGGTCAGCTATGATTGCCACATCATCTATCAGCTGGAAACTATGTTTGGGTCTAAGCTCCAGCCACACTGCTACTAAATATAGGTTGTTTTGTTGTTGATTTGACTCTGCGCTCCCCCGAGTTGCCTTTGACTATCAAATAATTAAGCAGTTTGCTTTGTGAGGGCTCCAGTGCTGGCACCTCTTAGTGCCCAAAGCTGCTTGGATGCAAACTTGACAGCTTAGCAGGGGTTTCAGCTTACCCGGGCAATGGAAAGAGCCCAAGTGTTTAGCTCCTGTTTCAGTTTCACGGATTGCTGGCACTGGGTGCCATGAATCAACAGTCTGTGGGCAACATCTAAGCCGTCTGCACAGGAGCTGGGGCATGGTTTAGCCACGCTTACCCTTACATAAGCTTGTCTAGATTATTCACGAAGCGTACGGCCACTTTACAGTGTCTGCGTCGGAAGATCCAAGACAGTTTTAAATATGGCTAGCACAGGTACTGATAAGATGCAATCCCAGCAGCACACATGGAAACCTGCCCACCAGCCTGGTTTCCACAACCTGGGGCCACTCTGCCTCCTCGCCGGTTCCCCACTGTGGGTGGCAGCTTTGTCACCAACGGGGAGGCTCCCTGACTACACCACCAACTGGGACTGACAGCACATTTCCCTCACCCCCTTCTGAGGTGGAATAAATTTCTTAACCACACACAGCATCGCTGTTACAATAGACTAAGAAGGTTTGTCCATATAAACCACATGAAAATATATTGATTTAACCCACTTTTCAGGCTTGGGAACGTTATGCTGACAGGCAGCTCTGTTCAACAGAAAGCAAGCTCACCTGGGAGTCAAGAGAGCAGATTCCTACGTCAGATCCCAATGCAGGGCACTGCACTACAGCTAATTTAGCTTATAGCTGTATCAGCCTTCTCCACACTCATCGCTGCTGGTGATGGAGTAGACTAAGTCTGGGAGCGCTGCTCTTCTGCACAACCTGGAACAAGTTGCTTCGCTTCTCTGGCTCCTTTCTCACCCTCTGCTCGCAGTATTGAGCAGCCTGGTCCGGTGGGAGGTGTCCCTGCCCATGGCAGGGGGGTTGGAACAAGATGATCTTTACGGTCCCTTCCAATCCAAACCGTGCTATGAACTATTCTATGACTAATGCTTTTACCCTCAATTTTAGGTGGTAAAACCTTTGGGGCAGGCAGGGCAGGTTTGTCCTTCCACACCGATTTGTGCACAACAAAAGGAATGAGCTGGACAGAAAGCAGAAGGAGTCACTTGGACAGGGGAGGTAAAACAGAGAAGTTGCATCCGCACAGGATATCCTGACACTCGGCTGTGTACTTGACACAATATTTAGTTGAACTGCACCACTTCCTTTAAGGTGCAAAATTCAGCTTTATTCAGCTGATTTCTTTTCACATTCACGCTGAACATAGAGCTTTCCTCGCATTTAGTCATTGAGTTCAAACTTTTATTTGCCATCTGGCAATGGACTGGGCTGTACTGGGGGGAGGGGATAGGAAAGGGGGCTTTTTTTTTTTTCCTTTTTTTTTTGCATCTGTATTTGCTTTATGAGCTATGGCTAAGGCATCATTTACACATGGGGAACTGGATCGGGTTCTCTCAATTCTTTCCATATGTTCACTTACGCTGTCAAAACATTTTTTCGATCTAATTAATCTGCACACGTCTCTCCGTTCATTTCCCCACTCGGTGGGTTTTAGCATTTTTGGGGTATCTAGCTGGGATTTTGTCATAAAAACACCTTCTGCCTACACTTGGCTTCAGGGTTACTCCATCAAGAAAATGAAACCATTTGCAACACTTCACTCTTCTCTACCTAATTATTCTTTCCCTGTTTCCAACGCTGACTAAGGAGACTTTCCTTTTCCCCTCATCTTTCAAAGATATTCTTTGCCATGCTCCAGTGTCTACCTGAGGTTAATGAGGGAAATCCCTGCTGTGAGTTTTGATTTGGGATTATTTTTTATCTAGTTAATCCGATGTGTGGTTTACTATAAAAAAAACCCCATCTACGTCAGAAATATGCTTACATTTTACCCAATCTGGACTGCATTTGGGAAATTACCCTGGACAGGGGCTCATAAAAACCACGAGACCTTTAAAAAAAAAAAAAAGCATTTCACTACTGTAAACCAGTAGAAGGTTGAGATGTTAAAACAGAGAGTAAAACTGCATTAAAACATGAAGAGAGCATTGCTGGTAATTTTACAGACATCCTATCTCCAACAAGAAGTTAAAATACCACATAAGAGAAAACTGATATTTTATAGATACCCAACATGCGGCAGGCAGAGAGTAAAACCTAGAAGAAATGAGAAATTTGTTAGGAGTTTAGGACGGGACTGCACAGCCATTTCTCCTGGGGAAGCACAGTACAGAGAAGACAGCTGTCCATGGCAGAGGGCAGCTGCTTTCTTTGCCATGATCGTTACAGACAAGGAGTGAGCAACCTTTTCACTGCTCCAGAAAGTCTTTTTCTTTCCCAAATCAGAGGCTACAAGTGATTAAACTGAGTGAGAGCTGAAGCAAAGCACACTGATCAGCTGATGATACTGTCCCATTTTGTTAAAAACAGGGGCACCCTCTCTTCTCTAGGTCTAAAAATCAGCGTCAGCCAGGGATGAGAAGCTACGGCTCTCATTTGCTCTCTGCCATTAAATCTGTCCTTTAAGGAGAGTGCCGTTCCTTAAAAGCACTTTAAATGCTGGATACATATTGCTATGAAATTTTAGAAAGCTCTTGATTCCTTAAAGACCTGGGAAGCCTGGTCTGATGGGTGGGACGGCCAGTCTGATGCCAAATGTGCTCTAACAGCAAGGGACAACCCCAACCCGAACTGTGGGATTCCTGCGGACACAGAAATCAGAGATTTATGTGAGGAAACTTGTTATAGTCACATCAGAATTGGTATTTTGCTCCCCTTGCCCCTAAAAAGATTGGCTTGTATCTCTTGGAGATCAGTGGGAAATGGTAAATACAGTTCTCTTTAGCATTAAAACTCCTCTGTAAGGAGGCAGCTCTTTAGACGCACAACCTCTCCGTGTAGCGCAGTTACGTTCATTGCACAGAAAAACCTGTAGGCACCAACTCACACTAATTCATTGGGAAAAAACTACTCCTGTTGGCAAATGTCAAAAGTTACCCTCATCACTACTCTGCCTGTTACCTGACATTTTTCTGTACAAAACCAAAACCAAAGGCTATTAATCCCCACCTGCCCCAGAGCCATAAAAGAGCCTTTGATTACAGTAATATTACATAACCTCTTTTAATGAGCAAATCTAAACCTGCCACCCAGCAATGCCAGCAGGAATTTTTAAAGGTATCTGAGGCATCTTTTTTCTCAGGAGGCCTTCTAAGAAAGCAGTTGTATCCATTTGGTAAATAGAAAAAAAGAGCTCATTTTATAATTGACTGTGCCCAAAACAATAGCTGGTTCTGTCTGAAAGCACCCCAGTTCGAATTAAAAGTGCCGTTGGCGTGCGAGTGAGTCATCGAGTGGTAGCAGAGTTTGGCTGGCTCACAGCCCGAGATCTAATGTAGCACCATCCTGCCCCAGGGCTTATCTTTAAAGCGGAGATCTTGCAGAGAAGAGCACACTAGACTCTCTCCACCTTCCCACCTCCAACTTGTGGCTAGGTGGGAGGGTTGGTGAGCTGGTTTATAAGCTGTGCTTTTTATCTCCGGGAAAGGCAAACAGCACAGAATCCCTCCAGAGCGATGTTCTCACCTTACAACACCCAGCTGGTCACCATTGCTTTTGCTTTGCTGTCCCATCCCCCAGTGAGCTGCACTTTGTGGCTCCCGTTTCCAAGCAAACCTTGCCCCTTCACTCGCTTTAATGAGAAATTTCGAAGCCACTGCTCCTGAAACACTCATGGGGGAAAGCTCTTCCCAGCACAACTTCTGTGACTGTAAGGAGGGCAGTCGGATACATTGGCTCATGAATTTTAATCTCGGACAAGTCATGCAAGCCTCCTGGACCTCACTTTCTCATATATTCCATGGGAATTGATAACACCACTAGATTAATATCACTTAGGAGGGAAATCTAGCCAATGTGGGACACAACTGAAGAAAAAACCACTTTGTGCTTCACGACTCAGCTGATGCTAAGAATTGCGCCAATTCCTGCTGCTGAGGATCTGTCCTTTTATATAAAGACAGCAAGCTGAGAGGAGAGATGAATAGCAGAGACTCAAATGGCTCATGGAGCTTTGCACTTGTAGGTCACCCATCAGAACCTCAGCGAGGTCAGTGAGTGTTCATGAGTTATGGTGGTATGCAAGCTTTTTACACTGTCCTTTGCAAAGTGGATTTATTGGTTTCAAATTAATTTCTATTGTATGCAGTTTTCACAACATGAAACCCCCCATTGTTACAGCTCAGACACTGTTAACCCTTTGCAAAGCCGCACATGAGAAACTGCTACCACCACCACCTGAACAGCCTGCCTTTTAAAATCGTACTTGAAGAAGCGTCCTAGCTGTGAACTGAGCCGGGATGACCTCAAAGAGCCTTTCCTAGCCTTGGGTAGGGGCACAGCCATGAGAGGAAAGTTGTCCTGCAGCTGCACATACTGTTCCTCACTCGTGCATAAATCGGGAAAGGCAGAGCCCAGCTCCGCGGGCTTGTTCTCTGCTCCCCGCAGTGACTCCACAGCCTCTGCTGGGTCTGCGAGAGAGTACGGAGAAAGATAAGTGTGTGTGCTGGCAGCATCACAGGCCTATTCTTTGCAGAAAGTACTTTCTGAGAGAAAAAAACGAAACAGCAGAAGCAAAAATGAACAACTATATCATTATCTAATGTGCTGAGATCTCAGCAGAGATCATTTCAAAGATCCATATTGTTTACAGCAGCTGATGAGTCTAACAAGTGCCGAAGCTGTGCTCTTGCTTAAAGTGCTAACATATTTACAGTTTTCAATCCTGTCCTTAGCACTTATCTGTCATTTCAAGATGAATGCTCCTTTTGTACAGGCTAATTACTTGCACGAATACTCCACTAGCTTAAAATCCCAGATTTGTTTCATTTTTCCATTAGCAGCAATTTCGTACTTTGGAAATTGCTTAATACAGCAAATCTTAAAAAAAAAAAAAAAAAAAGATAGTTTTTGTTCAAAGGTATTTCTTTGGCTGTGACAAGTCTAGAATGGGGGGAGGGAAATTAAATTACTTTTATCTGATTAGAGTCTTAATTTTACTATACAACTTTTCTAAATGCACTTACCCATTGTTCTGCTCTGGCTTGGTTATCTATATAAAATCAGACCGGATCAGTAACAGGCCTGGCTAAGTGCTTTTCTCACGCTTAACAATCTTTTCTCTATATATAATACATTTCTCTATATAATACATCTAAAATTTGGTAGGATCCCATCCTACCTCCTCCTCTCCCAACAAACGGTAGGACCATGTGCAACTGCAAAGCTGTCAGTCATTTCATTTTTACAGGAATAGAAGGACTGTGGGCCATTCTACAAGTCAGTAACTTAATTAAAAAAAATATAACCCAGACATGCAAGAAAAAGGATACAGCTATAACAAGGAGGTCTTATCCCGTTGAATGTTTTACATTACATTCATTGGGTTACTGACCTGTCACGAACCAGTTTCAGATGCAAATCAAAAAATGCCCAGCAATGCAAGATGTGTCTGTTGTTTCTGCTAATCCTGATCCCACTGCAGCCAAAAGTCTGCAGCAAATGTCTTCAACTGCCGTTTAGAAGGCTCCACACTTGCGCAAAAAGAACACCCAGTCTCTCGGTTACATGTTAGATACAGCGTGCCTACACCTAATGTCTAAAGCTACACGCCTGTGAATGAAAATGCTGATCTTGAATTAGCCTCTGTTGTTCCTAAGGAATTGCCAATACAAACCAGGAGTGAATTTGTGCTTTAAAGGATGTGGTCTCCCATTCCTGCCCAAATATTTTCTAAAAACACAAATTCTGCATACGAAGTGCATTTCACTGCAAATGTATAACACAACCTTTAAAAGTCATGAATGCTGTAGATATTAAAAATTGCTATAAACTTCAGAGTTGCGTTCACATCAGACTACACAGGCCATCTTCCACGTTATATATATATAGCTATGAAAATGACCACACATAATAAACTGGTTGCGGTTCTAAAGTAAGGTTTTGATTTCCCGTTCAGAAGTCAAAAGACGTTCCAATTATGTGCAACGGCGTTGTCAGTCTACCGGCCTTTCCATTCTTACTTATTTTAATCCACCGGCGCAACACCATTAGCACCATCATAGATTTTCTTTGCACTTTTCATTCTAGCACCTTTACTATAACTATAAAACCAGCCTATGAGATACTTAACCATCACTAGATCTGCTTCACAACTCGGCTGGATGAAGAACAAAGTCGAACAACTTGCCCAAAGTCATAGAGTCAGTGGCAAAGCTGGGGATAAAATCTGTGTACTCTGATGCTCGAGTAAGGTAACATACATTGTCTTCTCAATGCAAAATTCTGCTTTTATTTATACTGAGGTGAACTCAGAAGAACTTGATACTACAGTGGCTTAGGTTAGATTTGAACTAGTACAGCTAGTTCAGAGACTAGTACAGAAACACTGAGTTTCACCCAATATATGCAGTATCTCCCATTACTAATAAGAACTACATTGGCAAATACAGCTTTTTCTCCCCCTGTCACTAAGAAATACTATACTACATTTTACGTGGTATTTGTTTGATCCATAAAGCCAGGCAATTCAGTTCTTATCTCAAGGACATTAAACAAGTCTGCTGATTTGAGGTGTCTAACATTTCTGGACATTAGTATCTGTTCATACTGGAGGAGTTACAATACAAACAGGGAGGACGATAAACAAAGCAAAGCCTTTCTTCCTTAACCCTTAAAGCTAACGCTGCAGGAAAAAATCCAGCACGCACAGGGGAATATGGGCAAAAACCTCTCCAACCCTCAATCCTACTGCTGTGTTGCAGATACAAGGTATTATCTATCCATAGCACGTTTTGCTGCTTCCTGAAGTCACAGTCAAAAGAACGGCAAATGCCATCATTCGGAGAAACTGAGAAAGTTAGAAAACATAGCAAAAAATGTGGATGGGAGGAAAATGAGGCAGGGAGGTTCAAAGGCAGCTAAACGAAATGATCATGTGAAACAGGTCCTGTGTAATTAGCCACTAGGGGGAACAAGAGTCATGCTGCTTAATTAAGGTGCAGTCACTTCTAGCAGTGGGCCCCGAGGTTTGTCCTTGCCCAGGGAAGCTGGCTGGGGCCTTGGAACACTTGCCCTGTGAGCTTTGGAGTGGGACAAAGCTTTTCTGGCCTTTGTCTGAGTTTCACTTTCCCCTTTCAGGTCTATAAAGGCCTTGGCACAAGCCGTTACCAAGACTTGAAGAATTCATACACCTTTCGTATTTTCTAGCTGCAATTAACTGTTTTCTCACCTGAAGCAAAAATATTTAAACAAAAACTCGGGAGCAGAAGGGAGGAGACAAAGGAAAGGGAGAGGACCAAAAAAAGAGAAATGGGAAGAAAGGCAAGGCTGTATTTTTCGGACAGCGTACACTTTGGTGTTGGTTCATTTAAAGCAGAAGGGAGGAAAAATCACATGGAGCTCATGTGCAAACTGTGTGAGAAATGTGGAGCAATGCTCTGCTGGTATCGTTAGACTGAGATAGTGGTTGGGAGCGATGGCAAGGGACCCCCATCCCACCTCGTGCCTGCTGACCTGCACGACTGAAGCCACATGAGAAAAATGAATGAGGCAAAAAGTCAAAGCCCCTCTCGGGCCACTTTTTCTTTGCTGCTGCTGAGGACACAGCCCTGTTCAACAGCATGGCTGGGACTGAATCACAGACAAACAATCTCTTCTAGTACCATAAAAATGACAAAGAAGTAATAGTTACAGGCTTGAAACACAAGACTCAAATTAAATAGAGTTCTAAGTGGTATACTGTAACTGGAAGCAGGATCCTACTCCTATTAGAGTCGGCTCAGCCTAAAGAGTATCAGATGTTACTCGGGCCTTAGAAGGCCTGAGACATAAACTATGTGTGTAAGAGAAAAAAAAGTCAAATGACTCATGACAGAGTTTGTTTTAATATAAATGACTTCTTCTGGCTCTTTGCTTTTAAAGACTTGCCATTTTCAGATGTTGAACAGCTAACTTAGGCAGCTGGCTTCCTTAGCCAGTGTCCTTCATTTTGTGTATAAAACGTTGGCATTTACAAACTCATATTCCTTTGGCTAGGGGAGGGCAGTTTATTTTAGCACTGTGATCAATGCCATCATAAATCTTCCCTCTTCCAGTCCAAGAACACTGGCACAGCCCAACCAGTGCTGCGTGGCTATGCTGGACCCACAGAACAGAGGATACACCACAACGCTTTACTGAAGTCCTACAAGCCTTGAGAGCAGACCTAGGGAATCAGCACTGAATGAGCCACAAACCATCCCTTCCTCTTTCCTTTTTATTACATGAGGACACAGGTACCAGACTGAGATATGGAAAGAGCAGGGAAAGAGACAGAGGAGAGGAGAGGAGAGGAGAGGAGAGGAGAAGAAAAAGTGAAAAAAAAAATAAACAGAAGAGAGGCACGAACAAGAAGGCGACAAGAATACAAGAGCCAAGAATAAACAACATCAGAGTGGGAGTAGGGAGGGGGGAGATGGTGGGGATATGGGGGATTTAGTGACGAAATAGAAAAGCCCCGCTCTCCGCCACATCTATCTTCTTTCTCATGTTTCTTTTATTCTCTTTCCATGCCTGGTTCTCCTCTGGGATGAGTGGAACTTCCACATCCAGAAAGCCAGAAGTTCAGCATTTTGTGTCTTATGGCAAATGAGCTGGCTATCCAATGTTTCCACAGGGGCAAAGTTATACAAAGCAAATGAAAAGCAAAACTTGCTTAGTCTCCCTTTCATGCAATGCAAAAATCATCCCTTAGATGGGACTATTGCAAAATTAAACAACCTTACAACAGGAGCAGTAAATAATGAGTAATGTGCTTGTATATACAAAGCTTTTATACCAACCAGTCAAAGAAAGTGAGGATAGCTCATCACAAAAAGACCCCATTTATCAGAAGAGCTTCAAACAGCTTAGCATCTTTAGGGCCATTAGTCATCTCTTTCACCTAAGCTAAGTGCCAGCTTCCAACCTAGAGGCTAACGCATATCCAATTCATCTGCCGTAAGGCACTCGAGCACGGCTTCCCTCAGTCTCATCTAAAGATACAGGATTCAATACCTAAACTACTTAAAATTAACAGAAATGAGTGATTCCACAACAACAGATAGGAAGACGCCAGTATGGGAAAATTAGGCAAAAATCAAGTCTAACCAGACATTCTGATAGCAAAAGGAGCCTGACACAAGGCTGCTAGGCTCAGCAATATTTTGCTGAATATATCCAAGGTGCCTAACTCAGTTCTGAGCTACAGGGCTGGACAATGAAGGGACCTTCCAAATGCCACACGTTATCATCCTCCACCCCACAACTCTGGGAGGAAGAGGTTGGGCTTGGTTACGGTACAGCCCTCCACACATACTCTTGCTGTGGAGAGATTCTTCAGAGGAGAAAATATTGACTACAAATTGGTTTATTTCCAGAGTGTTTACCCCTGGAGGGTCCTCTGTGATTTCAGAGCTCCAAAAGAAGTGACGTGGTGAGACCTAACCACTCCTCCCTCTGCTTAGCTGGGAGTGCGTTGCCACATCACTTTACTCTGTTCTTTGGCAAAACAATGTGCTCCCATCAGAGCTTCCACACCCACCCTCCTCCCTAAACTTTCTACCTGATAAAGGACTATCTGGAAGCCGTGCAGAAAAGAACAACTTATAGCAGGTGCTCACACAAACAGGCCCTACATGCGTCAAAATGTATTTATGTACTGGAGGTTAGTAACGTTTTGGTGAGTGCAAGCCCTGGGAATACTACACATTGAGTACATCCCCCATACATTATTCTTAGCTGTAAAGCGCACTTGTGAAAGCTGACAATCCAACTCACTTTTGCTGCTTAAACACGCTTATAAGGCACAGCAAGATATGGGCACTGCAGTTCTCCTTATTCATGTTCTTCTAGTGTTTTTCAACCCTCATCTGGGGGAGTATCTTTGTGCAAAAATCTGCAACTTATGCTTTTCCATACCCACTTGGTGGTTAGCTTTTCTGCCCAGATTTCCCTCAAGAGTGACAATTATGGTCTTGCTAATCATTACGTGAACACTTGTCCCAGTAAAAACAAAACAGAGCCATGAAGCGATTTCATATGGATTCTCTCTACATGTCACTGTCCAATTTCTAGTATCAAACTGTGCCTCAGAAATGTCACAGCACAGTGGGTGTGAAAGGTTGCTTCAAAACAAGAAAGCAAGCAAGGGTTGGGAATGGTTGTTATATGTCTCCATCTAAGAAACCAAGGAAACAAGAACCTATGACTTAGCTGAACAAAGGAAGAGTAGGAGAACTGGATTCCAATTCTGAGGATGAGTTGCTAATAAAGGAACTGCCTTCTATTGCTAATAAAACTAACAAAGGTTACGGGATCTCTCCTCTACCATTTCAGATCAAGTATTTTGTGAAAGGGAACAAAGAAAAATGTCTTCACTGTTAACCACCAAAAAAATGAAATGTACTGGAAATGCCTAGACAGTAAACAGAGTCTTGTTAAACTACAGAGATAGGGCAAATTTTGAGAAACAAAGCCCTCTAGACATCTTCAGGAGAAAGGACAACGCAGTACATGAAAGTTATAAAACTTCTTCAAATATACAAATATAAGGTGGCAAAAGTAAGGGTGGTATGAACTACTGGCATCAAATCCCATGACTAAGTGATCATAATGTCCTTCAAAAAATTTATTGTGAAAAATCCTCAAGCATTTCAGACAGCTAGTGCTCTGACTCTACATGCTTGTGCTTTGCCACAGAACAGTCTGATCCCCTGTGCTGACATAGCAAGAGTGCAAATCCCAGATGGAAAATTAATCTCACAATGCAGCCAGATTGAGTTTCCAATTCTCCAGTGCATAACTTGAGGGTTGTTCTGCTCAGCTATTGAAGAGGTGAGGGCAGAGAGACTTTAACTTGTTTGACATCCCAAACATCATTTAAGCAAGACACACTCTGCAAAGGACCTTACTGGCTATTGACAGTTACAAAGGATCCATGGTACCCTCCTTTGTACTCATCTTTCTATAAAATATTGCTATCACACTTTTCCCTGCTTAAATGGCCTGGACAGAAGGCAAGTCCAAGGTCCAAATGACTTCAGCTATGTCTCTGAGTATATGGGTAAAATCTGTCCTTAAAATAGAAAGGAGATGGATCACAGTACTTTTTAAAGAAATATCTATCTACCATAAAGACATATTTATGGTTTCTTCATATTTATGGTTTTCCTCAAGAAAAGACAGCGCCAGGAAGCTAGAAAAACTTTAAGGTTGTGATATTATTAAACTTCTACAAGCTGATCTTAGTCTTAACTCCGCTTGAAAAAAGATCAACTAATTGTGCATCTCCTTAGACAAACTCTACCATGGTCATTTCATGGTTTGTTACAAAAATATGCAGCAGCAGAACCTGAACTATTCTAGGCAGCATATTTTCTCCTGCTTGCCAGGTCTGGGGCTTACAGACAGATGAGAAGAATACCATTGGTTTAGTAAGAGCCTCAACTTCTGCAGATCAACAAAACACTAAATCTTATTCTTTGCCAACATCAGCTGATGTAAGTTTATTAAAAGCTAAAACTCATGACAATCTACACATTGAGCCTACAGACAGAAGAGACTGTATTCGCATGCATATGGTTGCTTCTAATATGGTAACCGGGTACGTGCATGCAAGACAGAGACCTCAGGTGAAGTCAATGGAGTTACGCCAATGCGCAAAGCTGGCTGCACCTTCAGCATAAACACAGAGGATTAAATAGATTTCTCCGGTCATTTGAGCATCGGAGAGGTCTTTATTACCTTTTCAGTCCATCCTTATAAATGTAAAAAATAAGTAATAAAATCTTTATCACCACTCTCAGACAGAATGAATAAACAAGTCAGTCACACTGATATCCCGACACACAGTGCCTCATCTCCTTTCACCGATGCCCAAAATAAAAGGCCATGTTTCATTTCATTTTGTTAGTGTGGTATTTCAATAAAGCACCTACTTTTAGAAAAATAATATGGACACATCTTTAAGTGTCGGATTTCTGAGATTGTTGCCTCCAACTTCAGTACTTCTGTGTCAGATACTTGGCTAATGTAAACGGGTAGTTCTGTTGTAGCCAATATATTACACTGACCTAGTGCAGCTGCCCTTCCTTGTCATTAAAGAGTTACTGAGAAATTCCAAATCTGAACATTCACGTACTGGATGACATTTAAAATGGAGCGTGCTAAGTTTCCACAAAAGGACAGCACTTAACAAAAGACACCGCCTTTGTATCCTATTACCTATAGCATCCACAGCTTGTTTCTGAATGGGAAATAATACGAACCAATCGCAAGAGCTGTAACAGCCTTTATCATTTCAAGATGTGTCATCTACCAGTGAACTGCGTGTCAGATTCCTGTTTGGGCTCTGATCCAGTAAAGTACTTCAGCACACGGGCAGTCCTGCTTATCTTCAACTGAGCTTCTTGCCTACTTGAAAGTTAGATGATGTACCTAAGTGCTTGATTGGATCAGGGCACTGGAGTAAACTGGTGTCACTCCTCTGAAATCCTGGAGCAACACTGATTTACATTAACTGAGGATTTTGCACTATGAATATGGACTAAGCTCATCCATCATTTCAGTAGCTGTATGACCTGATACAACAAACTTTGACATTTTCTTAGACAAGTTTTTACCTGTAATAATTTCAAGTGATATAAAACGACCACAAATCATCTAATGTGACAATGAACCAAACACTACTGTACAGCATGTACAGATCTGATCATACATCAAATGTATGACAACATATAGCGTTAGACATTGCACTCCACCAAGAATGTTTAACAGCAACAGAGTTATTTCGCTCAACTCCAATATAAAAGGCAGCCAGCAGGATGATATCAAATGATGGCAGCTCTGCTTCTCATAAAAGGACCTTGGGGACTCCAAGGAGATTTGTGTATCTGCACTTCAACAGCATAGCAATGTGGAAATGTTAAAGTTAGTAAAGCAAACAGTCCTCAAATGAGAAGGGCAACAGATGTCAACCAGTATCACATGTCAGTAAACAGCAACAAGACAGAGGGTACTTTTCTTAGCACTTTTGTGAAAGCGTCGTGCTATCAGCTACAGCCACATCTCAGCTGTTTGACTCCCTAAGTGGTGGTGCTTGTATGTGTGATTTCACTCCCACCAAGAGAGGATTTCCAACCATATGGAAATACTGTCCGCTGAAGTCAGCTGAAAGTAGAAATGCTTCTGTATATTTATTGCGGCTTGAAAAGTGAAGAAAAATCACACTCTCAAACTGATTGAAAGCTCATTCTGTGCCTGGCAGAGACAGACAAAGCATTTATATTTCTCAGCTTTAATACAGAAGGATCATCTTTAGGGCAAAAGAGTAGTTGTGATTCATCCACTTTTTACCCTTACTGCAAAGACTTCTGACAGTAAGGCCAAAATATGCTAACTAAAAAGGCACTCTTTGTACCATAAACACTAGGCCACAAGGAACTGGACAGTGGCCATCAAATCACTGCCTTTTAATTTTTCTCTCTCATCTATATTTCTCCAAAGATTTCTGGTAAGAAGGCAGCTGACTCTACACAAAAGCCAGAGGCAGTGCCAGTATCTTGGTGGTTTCATGCATGCCGTATTGAATCTAACTTTATTACACAAGGAAAAAAAAAAAAACCTTTCAATTAGGCAAAGATGTATTTCAGTGTCAAAACACCAAGGAAAGAGGTAAAGGGATAAAGTTCTACTGCCGAGTCACTGCTTTGAGTCCAGCCCTGGTTAGCTGCAAATATACTCCACAGCCATGGAACATCTTAGCCGCTTACGTGGAAAACAGTTTGGTTCTCAGCAAGCAGCAGGGTCTACATCATGAAGTGTCCATGACATCCCTTGATGACTTTGCTGCCAGTCAGAAGCGAGAGAACAACAAATGAATGGACTGTGAAGATCCACCTCTCTTCACCATTACAATATGTCTCTTAACAGTAGGTATATAAGCTACACACTGAAACTTAAAGTCTCTTTTTTTATGGAGCACGTGTCCTGTCAGTTGAGATTGATAATACACAACCTTGGAAGGAATTTTTTAAAAAAATTGTTTAGATGAAGAGGCCGTACCCAGCCAATACACTACTCAGAAAAGCAAGAGCTGCCAGGTAGCCTTGCCCAAGGTTGGCCTCCTCTGAAACCTGGGCTCAAACTCTACGTGTACAAATCTGGAGCTTTTGAAGAACAGGAAGGCAAGATCACAGCACCTTAACACACTCCTTGTGTAGGGTATGGTGCTTAAGAACAACCATCTCCTTCCTCTGCCTTCCCCAAATCCTCTGATTAAGGAAACAGGAGGCAAAAAAGCCATCCCAACACGGCAGGAAGGCCTTTACTAAAAGGTGCATTAATTGGGTAAGGCAAGCCAACGAAATGATTAATTTGCTGCTCTCCTTCAATATTATGTTTACACGAGTTGATTATAGCACTTAATTACTAATTCACCCTGCTCAGAAACAAGAGTGCTTTAAATTTTTAATGAGATGAGGGAAGGCAACATTCCCTAACTCAACAGGGAGAAGTCATTTTATTTCCTCTTTTGATTTCCCAAGTTATTACCATTTCTAAGGAAAAAACCATCTCCTCCCTGATCTTGCATTTGGTTCTTGCTTTTGAAAATATGGAAATCAACAAGACGCTTGTATTAATTTCAATCCCTGACCTGACAGGTAATGCTTTGGAAGAGGAATAGAGGATCAGATCATCAACTGAAGCACGTCCATGGAAATAAGTGGAACAAAATTACACGAGAGACTGCCTGATCCAGAAATGGAAATAGGCTGATCCCCTTCAGTTCTGTCAGCAAAAACGCTGACTATGTCCCGGTACTATTTATGGGTGTTCTTATGAAATGTTGTCTACTCACAATTGCCAGTTGGTCTTACTGAGGTTGTGGACCAACTGTTGCACTAAAGAACTTCTTTACGTTCACGATAGTCTATGACATTTTCATTGTTAGAAGGCGAATACACTGAATATCACATGTTCTTCCTGGCTGATCTTTACAAACCCTGTGTTATCTGTGGGCTTTGTTGTTTGATTTTATCCTCTATGCTATACCACCCAACAACTTCCTTAGACAACCGAGAGGAGATGTCCATTAAATTAAACATAATCAAGCAGTGCACAAACAAAACTCTTTTGAGTTCCTTTAGCACAGGGTTGTAAGTGAATCATTTCCCCTGCACCACCATAACTTCCAAGCCCTGTCTGCAGTAATATGTCTCCCTCACAGTTATGGTCTCTATGTCTGTTCTCTTGAAGGTGAGCCAGGTGACCTTGATCCGCATAGCTTCCAGGGCTGCTTCCAGGCATGCAAAGTGTACCTAAGGGGTACTTCACTTGCTCAACTGCTACTGCTGCTAAATAATTCAGCTAATCCACATTAGGTAATTACCTAACACCTCCTTCTATAGAATCCCACTAATTTTAATATACCTCCAATCCGCTTTATAAGAACAATGAAAAAGCTTTTCCCTGTCTTTTTGCAGGATATACCACCAATGTGCATAACAACCAAAACTAACAAAGAAAAGACCACATGTCCCTTAAAAGTCAATTTTATACCTGAAAAATCTTGTAGTCATGTAGACTCTAATTTCTAGCTCAATGTTTTACACCAATAATGATTACAGAAAGCTGATTACAGAAAGTTACCAGTAAAAGGTATGGTAAATCATATGAAGTTTCTTTTCTTCCATATCAGCCAGTAAGAATGACACACATTAAAATAGTAAATTAATACAAAAAATAATCTGGTAATCTAGTTTCATACGGGTAATTTTATTAATTGCTTTAATATGCAATTAAGGAATAGTCAGTGGGCTGCAGGATTTTATAAGGTAATAATCCTGTTCCCTGGTGTACAGCTTTGTCCCAAAGAGTAGGTTATCCAAAAAAAAAAAAAAAAGAGCTGGATGACTGCCAAATCAAACAGCACCTTCTTCCCATTTTCAATTACATACAAGTGAGGCAGAGTAACGAGGATATACTGGAAACTTTGACATTTATTTATTGAACATTTTTACTGAGAAGGAATTGCTGGCTTGCTAAACCGGAAACTATATTTTTACTACAGAAACAATCACATAGAAAACCACGATCCTGCTGCTCAGCATGAAAGGAATGGCTAGAACCAATAAATTGACCCATCTAAGCCAGCAATGTTAAGGTTATTTCATTCAATGCAGCACATATTTCAAAAATCCAAAACCCAAAAATACAGTGTATATTCCAAAAATCTTTACGTCATACTATTTTACACAGCGCTGTCTTCTGCGTCCCAGCCAGGCTGTGTTATGGTTCATAGGCACAACAATCAAGACACAAGAAAACCACTAAAAGAAAAAAGGTGTAGCATTTGTAGGGGGAAATGAAAAGATAACCCAAATTGAAAGAAGAAATTCAGAAGATTTTCTCCCCTTTCCAGAGATTCTAGAGACTAAATAACCAGAAGATGAAATGGGGAAGAACTCACCACACTGCGTATTCTTTTTTCTTTTTGCATAGACCAATTGTTTTAATTCAGTTTTACCACAGAGGAAAAAAATGCAGAGAGTAAATGAAGAGGAAAATAGGGAAGTCAACATTCTTTGAAGCAACAACATATGGTGACCAGGCATGAGAGATGGAGGTTATAAATCTTTCCTTGATAGAATTACCTAAAGAAGAAATTGCAGCTTCAAGGGGCTTGCGCATTTAAAACCACACAAGAATCTAGCAAATTAACCTGTATGGTTACAAATTTTGCAATAACTTCCATTTCCAATGCTTCTCTGTAAAGGCTCAGCGTACTGAGGATTTCGGTACTAATACAGATGTGGTCAATAGAAAGCATGAAAACCTTGGCTCCACAAATCACTCAAAATAGGAATAAAAATATATGAAAATTAAGAATTAGAATAAAATGCTGCATCCTGAAAACACTCCTGCTGTAGCGTAGAAAGGGAAAGGAGACAGGAGGTACGTTGGTGCTTGTTTCTTTGTGAGAAGAAACTTATTTAGGGATACCGAAGGATAGAGGAAAAGCTCTTTAGTGTTCTAGCCGCTATGACCAACTGCTCAAGAGAGTGAAGGGTGAGAATCCTGTTGTCTCATGTACGCTTCTGACTGGGTTCATCACACAGCAATATGTAGGTAAGTAAGCTGTCTGTCCTTGCAAAAAACATCCTCCTCTGAAGCAGATACTTCCCCATTTCCAAATCCCAGTGATGGAATGCCACAGGACTAAGCATCAGGATAGTACAGGAGAGTATGAGAGTAACAGCAACCACAACGGCCACAGACTTTACCCCTATGGAAATACCATCTAATTCTAATGCATTTCTTAACTGTTAAGCTAAATAAAGCCTAACTCCAATTACTATATAAGGTTACCATAGAGCTGGGTCTTCCCTAGATGACCCATCTTTTCTTTCCTCTATTGAAAAGTGAAGCCCTGGTAGATTTGGAGGATCTTCTGTGTGTCCAGGTTTTCTGAGTGAAGAGCAGAGTGCTGGAGCCCTGGCCCTGACTTGGCTGCCCCATGCCCAACCCCCACATTGACAGAATGCACAAGCAGGTCAACTCTAGCACTTAATGCATGTTACATCCCCAAAGCATCACATTCGGCATGCAGACACAAGAACAGCCCTGTTCCGTAGGCTCACCAGCTCCTCAGGCATCACTCGCAGTGCACATACTACACAGCACACATCCACATCCTTCCATACGAGATTCCCTGGCAGAAGCCTGGCAGCGCTACTACTGTTGCTCATCGCTAGTGGGTTGTACCTGTCTGTTCAGCAGCCATTCTTTTTGTAAGCAGAGCATGTTAAAACTGGACTAAGATTATCAAGAGTGATTTTGAGGGATCCTGGCTTTGGGTGCTATTGCCAAGCTGTCCTGAAGACGCTCGAGTTTTAGAAAATGGAGAACGGCCAGCCCACGAAAACCAGATAGCTTTTAAGTGTTTTGATTTTGACATTGAGGGGAAATGTCCAAAAATAATTCTGAGAAATGTGACCAGTCACTGGGACAAATACAGTAAAAATTCCCCTTCAAACAACCATAGACATAAGGAAAGAGGTTATTGGTAAAACCCCCACAATCTTCTCCTTTACTATTAGACTGAGCAAACAAACAGCTTTGGAAAGCACAATAATTAAGCACAAACCATCTATTAGAGGACAGGTAATAACCTCTATTATTTGCAAAGACTACAACAATGCTGCACATTTGCAGCAGCACCTCTAAGAACGGTTCGTTTTGGAAGATGTGTTAGAAAAATAAATGTAAAAGAAGGCTATTGAACTGCAATGCTAGATACGCGTTTACACCTTCCCACCCCCAAAAAGACATTTATTCCGTTTCTTGTTTCTTGATCCCATGAAGCTGAATTCCTTTTAAAATATTTTTACAAAATCTAACGTATTTGCTGCATGATACAACTGATATTGTCGTAGGTGGCACCTCTTTAATGACAACCCCAACGCACACTAAGCCAAAACACTTAGCGGGTGGTTCTTTCACACTGCAGAGATGGTGTGTGACATCCCGGATAGGATTCAGGGCCTCACCTGGCTCCCAGTGATCACCACAGGCAGTATGACGGAAAGAAACATGCTACGAATGCCCAGGGGGATGTATAATAGCAGTAGCTTCCAAACTACTTTCCCCTTTTCTGTTTCAGAGATATGCCAGGGAAGCCCATGGGCTTGACCCAGTAACTCAGTGAACCAAAAGGAAACTCTCCCGCTGACCAGCAAAGCCCTTGGAACCAGACCTTACACAAACGGCTGCTGAAGCACTCAAAAAGGCAGAGGCTGCGTCTGGGAAACCAGACTCCTTATGCGTGGCTGAGGCACTGGACTGCACTTTGTATTTATTCTTTTTCTTTATGTACTGGTGTTAACTTACTTGATTCAAGCAGAAATGGGAAGGGAGCATACGGAGCTACTGGAAGCCACTGGAAGTCCAGCTCCCAGCAGTCACAGGTAAGCTCTTAGAAGAAGTTTACTCCAGGAAGACCCACAGAACTTGTACCGTGCTTATGGCAAGCCAAAAACCATTCCCATAACCAAAGACGCAGGTACATCCTGACATATCGCAAGAGTAAAAGAGCAAACACTTTTTAAATTAAAAAGCCTGAGACGTGACTGGTTCAAAGGATCTAGTTTCACCGAAAAAGATTTCTGAAGGAGCAAGCTATGTAAACTGACATGTATGTATGTACGTATAAAATACACTTATCTGTTCTGACATTACTGGATACGCTTATGAAATATTTTGATACTAAAAGGCAGGGATAAAAACTAAGTGTAAATGAATATACTAAAATTATACAAAGAAACACTAGAGAAAATTTCGCAGCATTAGATTTTCCTAAGGTTATGAAGACAGACTTAATGAAATCAGTTTTGAGATGCATGGTTATTGCATAATAGGGCAAAACATCTTAAACTTGGAGTGAAATACCTGTGTACTTAAAGGCAGAAGATTAGCAGAAGAGTAGGAATTAAATATAAAGTCCAGTCACCAAAAGCTTCTACTGAAATTACATTTATCAAAACAAGTTCTCTTTACAAGCACTGGAATTATTAAATAGAGGTATCTATTGTACTCTATACTTCTTGCAATGGGATTAATTTTAATGGGAAAATTCTTATTAAAGGAAACTGCTCTTCCTGCTAACCACACTGTAGAATATTCACAATTGGAAGTTTCACATTTGGAGAAACGCCAAACGCGGCCCAGTTCCTCAGCTTATGTTGAGCTGTTTATTGGTGCCAGCGGAACCGCATCGATTTTACTAGGCTGAGAAGCTGACCTCCCTATTCGTAAAGGACATTCAGGTATGTTTTTGTGCAAAATTTCAACTACAAATACCTGTGCCTGATGTGTCCTGGTTTGAGGTAAAACAGAACCAACTTTCTGTTCAGTAATTTTATTTCTTAGCCAGGCCTCTTCTAACTCTCTGAAATTACCAGCATGTTGTGTCTGAAGCGGTTCATTCAGAGTGAGAAGACAGTTTGTGCCAAGGAATGGTATGCAGCAAGGCTCTTGCTTATCCTTATTGCTATAACAACCAAGGTCAGCTAATTTCGTTATTTGCCCCGTTAGAGGGTGGGAAGCGGAGGGGCGCAGAGGGGTCCCACCTGCGGGGAGGAGCGGACAGGACAGGTGACCCAAAATTGACCAACTGGGGTATTCCATCCCATCTGCCCCATGCTCAGTCTAAAAGCTGAGGGATCAAAGGGTCAGCTCTCTTCCTTCAACGGCTGACATCCGAGGAGGACCCTGCCTGTTCATCTGCCTTTGATCCCGATCCGTGTGTTCCTGACTCCGACTCTGGAACCTGGTTCCCACCCGTCGCTGAGTCCAGCCCGGGACTCCCCCAGTGCCTGCCGGTGACATCATCCTGGGAGCTTAATACGGTTTTGTGTATACTGTATCTATTTCATTATTTTCCTTTTTATCTTATTATTAATATTTTATTAAAGTAGTTTAGTTTCTTCTAAACTCGTAAATCTCTCTTTATCTCTCCCCCTCCTCTCCGTGCACAAGAGGCTGGGGGGGAGCATCCGTCGCCGGCCATTGGCCAATTTGGCCAAAACCACGACATGATGTTATAAAGAAAAATCCATCTAGAGACCATCTTGATGAATAATTTTGTCCAACCGGATGCAGCATGAGGAGAGGACATGCCTTATACTGGTGGAATTGCCAGATGGGAAAACAGGTATGATTTGGGGCACGGAGACCCTTCTTCAGATTTCTTTTATACTGCTGTTGTTTACATAAAAGCACCTAAGTCATGCTTTGGCCGATCCACTGGACATAAAAGCCTCACTACTACTTTTACAACTGTTAATGGATTGAAAGAACATGATTAAACAAGAAGTTCCATCCTCATTATTAACTCTGCATTCACTGTGGGCAAGACAAGAGGTATAGGTGTGTCATTTTTTACTGCATAAATAGTGCTGTGTTGTTCCTTATGTTTAACATTCCTCAGTATGAAGGAAGGAAAGTAAGACAAATATAACTGGGATGAAAGTGTGACCTTCTCGCAGGATCAGAGCCTTGCCAAATTCCCGTTTTTGTCTGCAGAATTACATGGCCTAACTTCATAGGCAGCAGCTTCTACCTGCATGTCCCTACAGTCAAAAGACAAAGGAACCTTCAATACACCTAAATAACATACGGAGTTAAAAAGAGGGTGGAGAGAAAGCAATGCCACCTCTTCTCCGGCTGTACAGAATGTACAAACTTTTCCACTTGAATTAAAGTCTGCGCACGGTGCCAAATGTCAAAGTGTAAAATGCATTAAAACTGAAAAAAAATAAAATAAAAAAATCAGGCACTGCATACCTGTATAGATGCAAAATCCCCAGAAGCACAAGCTCCAAGAATAGCAGCACCCACCAAAACAGACTCCACTTCTTTGGACAGGACAACAGGCTTGCCTATACAAGAAAAAGCCATGCCTCTGTTAGGAAGAATACAGCAGTACTGCACTAGCGGCACAATAAATAATTAAAGCCAAAAGAAAGACAAAGAACAAAGGAATCAAAAAGGACTTGCAAACCATGTTCACAACTCCATTCAGCGCTACAGCCTACTGTAGACTAATGTAAATCTCTCTGCTCTGTTGTTCCAGGCTCCAAGAAAAATGCAGAATTTAAATAAAACAAGTTCAACAAAATAGTAACGCAGAACATAAAGCATACAAAGAACAACCCCCCAGATCTTTGACTCTGGCTATTTATCTCAAAGGGCTCGGTATAGACCTGTTACCCACACCCTCCAAACCCACGTGCCTATTAAAAGTTGACCTCGAGGGGAAAACAGGGTGGTACCCTTTTTGTTTCTTCTGCAACAAACAAACAAAAAAGATTGTTTGTGTTTGTTTTTTAAATATATAGCCAACAAAGCCAGTCTGGTTTTGCTGGAAGACATGAAAATATGACTAGTAAACTTTCACAAGCTATGTATGAAATAAGAAGAGAAATCTTGTCTTCCAAATTGTGCAAGATACTCGAAAACAAGATTAGAACACTGGAAAAACAAACTAACAAACTCAATATATAGTCTGAAGTAGAATTAAAAATTATTGTTTCATCACCCATGGGTATTACCATGAACATACTTTCCCTCGGTTCGCACAGAGTTTTCTAAGACCTGTATCACTAGTGTAGAAACAGCAGGAAAAGGACTAATATACAAATGAAAATCAGCCTGCTTTCTTAATTCTCCTTAAAAACATAAAACAATAGCAAAAGTTTAAATACTTTTCTAGCTGTACTTTAGATGCTTATCCTCACTAAGCCAAAAAATTTGATATTCCTACAGTATTAAGAAATGTGTCTAAATTTCCATTACTGAGATAATTTCATCCAATGAATGATGATGCAAACACAGTGGTGGGAGGAGGGCTTCCTTCTGTGAATAGCCTCAATGATATTATGCCCCCAAAAACGCTGCTCCCGAGAGCCAGCTGTAAGATCAGAAGGAGCTGAAATTTGGAGGAAGCTCTAAAGCGAGCCATGAACAAGCCCTACAGAGAAAAAGGCAAATCCACACTTTTCAAAATGAGAAATAAAATTATTTATATATGAAACCATTATTGATACAAAGCAAATTCACCTTGCACCCCAGGCATCCAGCTACATTATGCTAAGTTTGGACTGTTCCACCAGCATAATGCTCCTCACAACCACCTTTCAGTGAGTGACACAAAGCTGCCGCAGTGGTCTTTATGCCATTTTTTCCTACATTTAGCACAGGCAGAGTGACAGGGAGCCAGTGAGACCTTGTTGCTTGATTACTGGAATGACTAGCAGCGAACTAGCATAATTACAGCATGCCTTAAATTGCTCTGACCAAACAAATCCACCTTAAAAACATTAGTGTAGGATCAGTCACCTGAGCATTCCTCCGGTTCAGATGGACCACAGCTCAGGACTTGGGTCAACTTGGAATAGAAAATCTAAAAATCAAGCTTACAGCTACACGGCTGCGTGCCAGGCGCTGAAGCAGTAAGCAATTTTCAGCGTGCTCTAAAATTTACTGCAGATTTCCCGCATCATCAGAATGAATACGGAATTCTTACCAGGCAAACAAAAAGATCAAGATACTTTTTAAGTGGCCTGCGAAATTATCTATTGGATGTCTGCATGGCTGAGTCATGGGCATTTGCAGCTAACAATAATATATTCAGATTTTTTTCTTTTCGGGAAAGAATGGGGGATTGATCCTGGAATGCGAGTTATTTTATCTGATAGGCTCTAATGAGTTCAACATAACCAAGAGCATTTCAGTGAGATGAACTCTGACATCCCTTGTCAGTCACTGATTTTACAAATGGGGGAGAACTCCAGACTGCAAAAAGGCCTTTTTGTACGGAATTGTACTTGGCCATTAGTTACAGTCAAAGAACTTCTGATTACATTTTAATCAGAATACCTTTTCACGGATCTTTTCTTTTACACATCACGAACCAGCACCCCAACTCTACACGTAGCTGAAATTCACCTAAAACATCTGAGTTATACAAGGGAAGGCACCGACTTGTCAACATCATTTTTCACAAACAGAAAGTGTCACTTGGACTACAATGTACTCAGTGAATTTTAAGGTCAATAGGCATTATGCTTTTTGCTTCTCCATTGCTGTTTTTATCTCAGGTAAATACATAAAGCATGTTTTCATCTTCCCTCCTGCAACAAGGTTATGAAGTGTGGTGTGATGTTAGGGCAAGTCAGATCTCCAGACCAAATGCCCCAAATCTGAGCCTTAAACTGTATTCATGAGAGCTCAACTGGTCTTAATTTGAAATATACCCAAAACACACATCATTCAAAGTTGCTCTGAAGTCCTTTACACTAAATTTTGTTATTTTTTCCACATTTTTTAAAGTGTATTCAACTGACTCACAGGTGTGCTAAGATGTCCAATGCCCACAGGCTTAAGGGAGACCAAAAATACTGTGCAAGCCTGAGCCCTCCTCTTGTAATGAACCCAGGACCTTCCCCCCACCGGGAATTCTACAAAACCAAATGGAACACCATGCAGGAGCAAGAACCCAGCAATTGTCCCCTAAGCCATATTATGACACAGCCATGGAAGCAATTCAGAATCGAATTGTTCTACATAATGGATCCAATGTCCAGCATGAGCAGGCAGTGTCAGAAGTCCAACAGAATTCAAAGAGGATGAAGTTAATAGAGGTTTTAATAAAACACATCAAACGGTCACAAAATGTACTGGACACTATCCTTGCCTAACTAACTTCTTGTAATCTGACCGAATAGAATCATTTCTAGAGAATGCTTGAAAAGTTTTTAAAAATCTGAGAGTGAGAAACATCTCTGACATGCAGTTTATACATATTGGTTTTAAAAATTCCATACAAAGTTTTTATATTTATTCTATCGGCAAGTCTAAGAGCCACAGATTACAAATCATGCTGGAGGTTTCTCCAGAAGTCTGTTTTCTAACAATACGACATATGGAGCTTTGTTTGCATCGCATCTCTGCGGTATTCAAATGCCTTTAAATTTCAGGAAATCCAGTCTTGCAGGAAGTAACATTTCATTACACGCATTTTGGCCAACCAGCAAAATCCAGTTCTATATAAAGAAAGTATTTATTTTTCCAAAGACAAAGTATTTAGCCACCTATAATAAAGGACCTTACACTCCTTTCCCCATGCTTCCTCGTAACTTACCAGTAATGTCAGCGTGCATCTGCACAAAGAGAGGGTTCTTGCTCAGCCCACCGCACAGAAACAGCGTGTTGATACGATGCCCTGCAGCCTCCATAGCTTCCAAAATATGTCTTGTCCCTAACTTCAAAAAGGGGGGAAAAAACAACGACAACAACAAAAACCACATGAGCACAGGAGAGCAGCCACAGGAACAGATCTTAAAGCACAATTTGCTAAAACAGAATGATACTGCTAAAAAGAGTGATACTAACTGGCCCTACCAGTAACTTGCGGGCTGGGAACAGACCTGCAGGCGTACGGCCACTGCTTAGCTTCCAGCCGGTACCAAGCATTGAAATTAAGAACTACAAAAATCAAACAGATGGCACAAAGAATTGGGAAGTACATGGACGCCGCATATTGCAATAAACATCCTGGGGCTGGCTGAAGAAGCAAGAACGTACCAGTATAGGATAACACAGGGAAATGGGGCTTACAGGGAAGTACCCATAAGGCTGAAGACCGGGATTACGAGAAGACACAGAAATGGGCACCAGGAAAAATTGGGAAAAACTGACGGTGGTGATAAGCAGCTGTTTATGACCAAGCACAGCAGAGTACGGAAAACATTTCCAGATCCAGAACTAAAACCTACATGGCAAAGATATCCCCACCAAAACCGTCTATTCACTTTGTATAACGGCATCTGAAATCACCCTCAGTCAAGAGACTTCAATTCTGAAGCCAAATAGCAAAACAGAACAAAAAATGGAGCAAATAAACCCCTGTATTTTCTGTCTTTTCAGCAAAAAGGAAAACCTGAAGAATTTTGTATTGGCTTAACTATTTCTCTTGGCCTTTGCCCTGTGCAAAATAAAATGTTCCATTTCATGCCTGGATTAATTGAAACATCTAAAATGTAGGCATATTTTTAAACTTTTCAGTTACAGTCTCCGTTCTGAGAAACTCAAATTAGAAGAGCGCGGTGTTCCGCTTCACGAATGATGAAAGCAAATGCTTTGCATTATAAAAAAAAAATAATCTTTTCTCTTTTTGTTTGCTTTGCTCGCCTCCAACTACTCACTGAAGTCAACTTTCTCCCTCTTTCCTCTTGCAAGAACATTTTCCATTTCTTGGACAAAATATTTGTCCAAAAATAATTCCCAGCTCTTTATAATACCTTGGAAGTTAATTTTGAAGCTCAGACTTGACAAAAAGCCAAATTCAAGCCAAAATTTTGCACTAGCTGACTCTTTATAGGTCGATTTCCCAGAAAATCTGGGATCTGGTCAAAGTTTTCACAAACTGTCGTTTAAGTTTTATTTATGCCATGCTGTAAGTTCATTAAGAGGTCTGCAGCCTGCAATAAACCCCTCTTCAAATAAAAGCTACTGAAAATTGAAGGTAGCAGAGTTTCATCAGACAGGAGACGTTCCCTATGAGTGACTGGCACCACGCTGGACAGGCCTTCAAACATATTTTGGTTTTTCAGGCAAGCGATTATGAGGAACTTTAGCAGCCGCAACACCAGATGACTAAATCCATCGCTTCCCTATTGACACAGCGGGCTAATTTCCAAATCACACAGCCACAATTTTAATTATGGAAAAATAAACTGCTCTAAAAAGAGTCTGTCTCCTCAGAACGGGCTTGACGGCCACAATTATATCTCTGATCATGTTCTCATCCGTCTAACTGTTGCACCGCAGTTTGCAATGAATAGTTAAAAGGATATTCTCTTTCACTACTTCTGAAATTCAAATTTATTAACAACTTCTCTCACAACATACACACGTCAAAGACCCTGAGAAAGAACATGCTGTGAAAATTATTTTGTGTTTACCTGCCTGGAAAATTGTATTCACATAGCAATTTAAATTAAAGCCAGACCTATTTCACTATGGGTGGGGGGGAACTAATTTAATCCTGGATTGGAGAAAATGCAAATTGAGGGGCTTCAAATGCAAATTTTACATAAAAAGAAAAAAGGGTCTCCTGCTGAAAAGAAAACTAGAGATTAACATTCTGTGGGCAGGCCTACACTTTTTACAAGATTTTTACTTGTGTTTAAAGTCTATCTTGCACCCATTGAAGACAGCGAATGGTACCGGATTGGGGCTGTCCTGAGCAAGAACTGTTTCCTTCAACAAAAGTGAAGCTAAAATTGTGAGTGACAGAGTATGGGAGGAAAATTAAATTTCCTAAGTATCACATTAGCAGTTAGGAAATATATTGAGTCAAACCCAAGTCTACTCTGTCTACTTTTTAGTTACTGTTTCAAGAAAAATGAATTTCCACTAACTTACAATGAAAACTACAGTATGCCCTTTTTATATTAAATCTCATGATCAGTGCAATTAGCTACCAAAAAGATTATGCTACCAAAAAGATGCTGAATTTAGTGTTCAACACAGTATTTGCGTCTTACAATAAAATTTGAGTTGTATCATATAATGAGATAATAGGTGACTTTCCCAGGATTTCCAGCAGAGAACGTTTCCACTTCGTTAGCACGATATAATAATGGAGCACCTGTTTGATACTGGAAAGTTTCTTTCAGGGGGCGGTATCAGGTGCTGGCATTGTTTAAACTCTCCTCGACATCCCTATTGAAATGGTGGGATTATACTGAAGCATCAGGTATACCCAAGATACATTCATCTTAAAAAGGATCAAAACTCCCAACAATGAATTCCAGGCTGGGGTTAAGTTCTCGTTATTTGCTGAAGAGGGAGGGTTAACGCATAAGATGTACAATTCACAGTAAATTTACAGCAGCCGCCCACCCTCTACATCCCAGATGGCTGACCCAGCCTAGCAAAAAGTTGTTGTTTAACCAGTAGAGAGGAGTTTGGGAGTTTTCCAACTGAACAGAGTTTTGTCAGGAAAACTCCCCAATTCATCAAACTTAATGTTTTCCAAAAATACCTCAGTTCAACAATTTAAAAAAAAAAAAAAAATCACAAAAAGGATGTCAAAGGTATGCCGATTTCAGTCACCAAACGCCTGGGGATAGCACGCCCCATTGAAAATACCCTGCACCGGGGTTTCAAAACAATTTCTTTGACCGAGGTTTTCACCTCAAAATAGAATTTCTTGTGAACTGGAAATCCTGGGTTCCAGAGAAAATCAGGGCAGGAACAAAAGTATTCCGATAAAATTACCCATGTCTGCATATTAGCAAACATCGATGACGTTTTCCTAAAGACGGTCCCTCTGTCTGCTTTTACAGAAATAGAGCCACGGGCTGGAAATGCTCCGCACGAGGCAACGGCTCTCCTTGCAGCAGGGAAAGCGAGGGAGGAATAAGATCTGGTCTGTTCGGACCGTAGCGTTATGAACTGAATCACAGACCCACTCCAACTCGCTGTGGTACACAGTTCTGACTCATCTAACAGGCAAGCGGGGGAAATCCGTGGACTTAGGAACAATCTGAAGCTGAGGCATTTTAGGGGAGCACAAGTTCCTTCATACAGTTGCCAAAGCTTTTTTTTTTTCCACTCTCTCAGCTTCCCTCTAGACAGCCCATGATGTTAACGCTGCCCCATATAGTATCAGCCTCTTTCCTCACATCTGCTCTAGAGGCAAAAGCTCCATTTACAGAATCACCATACGGAGCAAACTTTTTAGGGGAACATTTTCTCCACAGTCTGACGATGATCCTAGAGTAGGGAACAGTCACCAACATGGATAAACAGTATCTTGTTCCTTTAAGGAGTCCATTAAGTGAATTCATCTATTATTAGATATCTGTTTAGCAGAAGGGAATGATCAGTCTGCCACAGAACACGAGACAACTCATTTATTCTTTTATGCACTTAAAATGGCTTACAGCAATGGCTTGAATCGTAGCCAAGTAGATAAGGGCAAGTTCATCCAGACCCCGAGACAATGTTAGTCCAACAACCTGTGCAAAGATCAAAAAGAAAACATACAAATCCAGCCAAAGTAAAACGCTATTATTTTCTATGCTTTCTTGTTGTAACAAGTTTTAAGTGCTAATTCTAAGCCCTGCTTTTGTGAGCCGTACACATAATGTTATGTTAAACATGTTATTCCTGATCTGGGGAAGAACCGCATAAATTGTTCTTGCCCTTGCAAAGAAATAAAGAACAAACAGCACATTGTATGGGATTAGATATAGATTAACTCTGACAGTTTTATGTTATGACTCAGATATTGCTCGTGAATATATTTAATGTAATAATATGAAAATGCTATTACATAAAAATAACTTTTTAAAAGCATTTCTCCCCCTCCCTTCCAAGCACCGTAACACTGAAACACAATTAATAATTAAAGACTATATCTTAACCTCCTTTACTCTCGCATAAATCAATACTGCACTGTAGTTACTCTGGATTAATATCAGCGTAGGCAAGACCTGAATGCAGCCATAACTGCGGCAGAAAAAATGTGTTTCTATTACCAGTATTTGCATACAGCCATCACGCCAAGGAAATTCTGATTCTGCTGCAGCATATAATTCTTTCATAAAATAATACAGGTATTATTAGGACCCCAAAATATATAAGCCATCTATTTCTTTTTAATGTTTCCCTCATTTGTGATTTAATGTGTTGCAGTGCTTACACCTACCCTCTGCTATCTCAGCCTCAAATACAGCAGATCTGGGGGCTGGGGAGTAGCCTGAGATGCTCACTTCAAGGACAATATGCAATTTCAAAGTACATTTTTGCATTAATCACCAAGTATTTTGATACCATCAAATTATACCCTTATATTCTTCTGTTGTGGTTCTGCACAGTAACATCCTGGCTTGTGACCTAGCCAATCTACCACCACCACGTTCAGTGGAGAGAAACATCCAAACGTTTAAAGAGGGGCTGAAAATCTCCCCAGCAGAGGTTCTCGGGTGAGCTTCCAAACGCTGCTCTTTCTGCTCCCGGATTGCCATGCTCTGAAAATTTCTTCGTCCAGATCATAATATTTCAATCCCTTTAAGTTTCAAAAGTAGCAATTTTAAAACCACAAGCCAGAATTGGATCAGATTTAGCTTTGAACTAAGATGTATGAAGCACCATGGTTGCATATTTCCAATCATGAGAGCATCTATGCCCACTTTTAACAACAAGCACAGGAGCTTTTCAGTTTCTGTTGAAATCTACTACCCAAAAATCTAATACAGCACATTTACTGAACATTTATCTGTTTAAACCAAGCAACCTCTCCTCAGAATATTTCATTCCTTTCCCAGATAGGCATACCCAAATTTGTGTTGAAAATCACTGCAAAAGAAATGCAAAATTGGGCAGACAGGTGAGTTAACAACAGCAAACGCTGCCAGTCAGTGCTCCAAAAGGTGATTCCTAAAAAAGATACTGGGACACACATAACACTCCTCATATTTTTAGACAAGAAACGTGGTTGTAGTCATATCTCAACTACAACAATCTCTGGTTTTCTACTGAAACATTAGCACACTTCGAAATGCAGCAAGAAACCCAAATCCTATGGGACAGTTTAAATAGCTAAGGAGGAGTACGCTCAAAATTGAAAAAAAGCTCCTTCCAAGCTTTTTTTATTTTTTTTTTTTTTTACCCTGTATTGACCTTTTTGCAAAGACAGGCTGTTTCTTACCATGCCCTTTAGTGTCAGATCTGTTAAGGGAGATCTGTTACCATGGAAATCTGGCCAAACATGTAAATCAACAGTGAGGAAACCCACAGGCAAAGATTTCTTAATCAGATCCAGGTGACTGTTCAAGTATGTATATATACTGTGAGCACTAGAAGAAAAACAAGTTGGAAAAAGAGTGGGGGAGGTTATTCATCAAACGTAAAACATTTGTACTACCATCAAATGCAGAAAACCCATCAAAGAATGCCAAATCCCAAATTTAACACAACGAGGGAGAAAGGCAAAAGCAACTTCTTGCCAAGCCCGTGCACCGCAGGCTGCGGGCAGTGGGGATGTCCATCTGTGCGGCCCTTCAACAGGCACCCGAATTCCTCGGTTTCGTGGGATGAGGGGAGATAGCGGCAGTTTGTGATCTCCAGTTTGTACGTTGTCTCCTACTGGTCCCTAGAGGAGCCAGAGCTGTTTGATATTTTGGGGGCTGATGCTGCTTGTCTCTACCAGAAAGGTGCTGCCACTGTGGAAGAGAAAGCTAGAGAAAAGCAAGCTGAGAAAGAGGAACAAGGAGGATTCCAGACAGAAATGCAAACCAAATTCCTTTACAAATGTTTAAAATTTTCTCTGATTAATCAATAGCACTGGACTTACAGCTTTCCTTTTTTAAACCATAATTATTTCAGTGTGTGTTATGATTAAAATACAGCACTAAGGGTGGAGGAGAGAAAGCAAGTGGCTGCTATTTTAGGGAGGAGCCGAACATGGGCCTAAATATGATGGTATCTAAGTTGAGATACTACACCCAACTCCACACTATCCAACGGATTTTTTCCTGGACAAGGATTAATTTTAGGACTAACGTTGAATTCTTCAGTGCTTTGGCTTGCAATGACTCTAGTGACATTCCATTTCAAAAATGTTGCAATTATGCTCAGAATATTTTTTCAAACACCCATAGTATCATAAACAGATTCATATATATTTTTCAACTCCTCGGAAATCTCCAAGTGGGGCATTTAATTCTAGACATGTGGGTCAATAATAGCATCTAACCCTAATTACAATTGATTAGTCATTGTCTCATCCACTGTAGACCCAAACAGCGATATTCATTTAGCCTCTACATGTATATTCAATCATGCACTAATGAGATCCCTAAGGGAATTTGGCATATGCTTTACTAGTTTGACTTCTGACCTGCTAGCAGCTGTATATTTATACTTTGCATTCAACCATTCAGCTGCATGTTTTTTCAATTATACCTTACCATGTGTATGCTATCAGAGGATATCATTCAAAATGAAGTACACTTGGAAGACATTAAAATAACTAATTCACATCATTATTCACGTACTTTAAAATGTACTTTATGTGTCTTCCTGGACCTGAATTATGATAATTTTGAAGTCACAATCATTTTTTCCCGCTTGTTGTAAAAGTGGCCCTGTTTTCTACATCCCTAAAGACTGCGCTATAAGCAGTACATGCTAAGGACAAAGTCATTTTATTTCCAGTCTAAATCACGGCTTGACTGTTGGGAAGGAAAAGAAAGGAAAGCTTCACTCAACCACAGACCTACCAGACAGCCCAGCTTCTATCTGATCTCCATCCTGCTTGATGACTCTCGCAAGGATTAGCCATTCGTGCAGCTCTGACACAACACAAGGACTGCGCAAAAGAGGCTGAAGTTCAGCCAAACGTGCTTAAGACACACATAACCTGGGAATTACACTTTTTTTTCCACACCTTTTTACCTTTTTTTTTTCCCCCTCTACATATAGATATGGGTTCAAGGCACTACATTTGGACTGAGTGACTGGCAAAATCCTTCAAGCACTTGCCAGTTCCAGTTTCTGCCATGTTTGTGTTATACGTAACATTACACCATCAGCTCTCTGGTGCTTTTTCTGTTCAGGAGATACCTTCTAGGAGAAGGTATCAGTAGCAGCTGGATCTGACTTGCAGAGTTGAGCACAAGCTGTTGCTATTAAAAAGGAACTATGTTAAAAGTAGAGAATAAGAAATCACTGCAAGTTTGCCCAGGGTTACATTCATATCTGGGACATAACTTCAGAAAGCAACAAGAGGTTGGTATTTAATCTGTTCAGAAATCCTGGAAGATGCCAGGAGGTATCTTTCAGGAAAAAAATCTAAACATTCTAGATCTCTAAATCTAAAAAAAAGGGCCCTAAAACATCCAGAGGTACAGAGAACTGCCCAATGTGATTATCATATTCTGCTTGAAAGATCCCAGAATTGCTGATAGATACTGTGTGCGTAACTTTTTTTTCAGGAGACAGCTCTTTAGATGGGGAAATGTCATCGAGAAGCATAGGAAAAGGAAATTCTGTCCTAAAACAAAGCACTTCACAAAGTGCCAAAGGGCATATAATCTTTGCTGTCAAATAGTTAGATACTTTTTTCCCCTCAGAAGATTAGAAACTGTGATTCTAGGAAGCACAAGTATTTAAACTTCAAAGCACAAATGATCACATTTTTCTTCTTTTTTTACTTTCCTACTCCAGCCTACCTATACAGGATTTAACGTATTAATGACGGCTAGATGTCAGACCTACACAAAACAGACTGAAGAGCAAAAGTGCTACATACACAGCAACTTCTGCAGCTCACTGAATTGCATGAAAACATCCAAGTTTTGTTGCTCACAGAGTATGCCAATTTGTCAGACCAAATGCAAAATTTACAGCTGTCCAGAAAATCCTCATGTAATTCAACCCTCTCCACTTCCAGTAAAAGAAGGGAGAAGAGAACATAGGAATAGTACTGGGAGGGTTGCACAAGACTGGTCTTCAGCGCGAGTGGTCAGCGGGAGCTGGTTTCTGGCAAGTCTGTCTAAGCCACTCGCGCCCTAACAAGTTACCACAAATTACTAGAACGGTGATAAATGCAGCTTGCAAACTCTGCTCCTGGGACAGGCAAAGGGACAGCAGTCTGCACAGTGAAGTTTCTGGGCTCAGCTGCTCGGCAGGCAGTTTGCCATTGCCGGACCTACTTACTAGCAGCGCTGGGAGCCTGGGAGAAAGGAAAGACAGGCTTAGGAAGGCAGAAGTAGGTGATAGGCAGCAGCAAGTAAGAGGCAGAGATTTGTGACCTCAGGTGTTGTTTTTTAATGATCTAGACGTGCATGGGCTTTTTGTCTCTACAAAACCAGCCTAACTCTTCACAGTGTCGCACCTAGCACAGGGAAGTGAAGGTAATATGCAGTTGCACACCTAAGTATGGAATTCTCATTTTGTTTTCTTTCAATGACAATTTGCAATGGCTGAACAGATACAAATTCCTACACCCTCACAGAGAATATACTAAAGATAATAAACCAGATTCTCTGAAATATTCTGCTGTGATTTCCAGGCAAATAATTTATCAACATCACCAACAATCCCCCAAAACGAGACACTGTGTTCTTATTAAATATATGACTAAAAACACATAATCCAAAGTTTGGGCCCACACTGTTCATTAAAAAAATGCCTCGCACTTGTATAGCTGCTGCCACTAGTCCCTGCGATAAGGCTGAAGCTTGTGCTCCACGTGTAGAAAGAAATGAAGAAATCAGGAGAAAAATTCATTTCAAATTGCAAAGTTCATGGGTTTTTTTGTTCAAATTAAATTTTTTAAACTTAACGAATATTTGAGAAGGACTGGGGGAAAGGGGATAGGGGGAATTAATAAGAGACTTGTTTACTACATTTATAGCTATGCAAGCATTTCATTAGGATAGTAATATCTGGAAAGCATTAGAAAAATACCATGGAGAAAATTAACTTTATAAATTATCATCATCCTTTTTATAAGATATCATAACCCTTTTTATCAATGGTATCCTCCACAGTTTTACTAACTGCAGGAGACTCAAATCCAAAGTTATGACACCATACACTCAGATAACGTGGAGTTCTATTCCCAATGTTCTGTATTTAGTGTCGTATTCACATCACAATCCAAGGTTTTTGCACTATGAAATTAGTCGTCGTCAGTCAGTTCAGTATCAGACCTACTATAGACAAGCAGACGACTCTATACTTATTTTTCCAAAAACAACAAAAAAGGGTTATCCTGGTATTACAGACTAAACTAACTGTTTGTCTTATGCTTGTGCTTCATATGGGGGCACCGGAAAAATGGCCTGGAAGCCAAAATTTTGGAAAAAAACCCAGATCAATCCTTATTCCAAACATACACGGATGCATTTGTTTCCATTTTTTAAAGAACAAAGAGAATTCTAGGAAGCACGAATCTACTTCATCTTGAATGAAGTCCAATACATTTCTGGAAATGCTGGTCAAGTTCTTAACAAACAAGTAAGGCATCGGGCACTACAAAGCATGGAAGGGTCATCCAGAGACAGCAGGTAGCTTTCCCTCCCCAGGGAAGCCTGAAAATAACTACAGAACTGCTTGTGCTTAATGCATCTACCAGGACTGACCCTTGCCTTTTAGACCAGAGTGATAAACTGGAGATAAAATGCCAAGTCTGCTATTTTTTTCTTTAATCTAAGGAGGAAAAATAAATTAAAAGAGAATCAAATTTTCATCCAATGTGCCTAACTGTCCAGCTAGGATCTCTCTGGGAGTGACATGAACCATCTTAAAAGGAATCCAAGCCAAAATAGCTTGAGAAAGTCCAGATCCGACTGAAGTGTCTGGACTGTCTTCATCCACTTCTAAAGCAGACCAAACTAAAATTCCACATCACACACAGCCTCCTGCTGAAGGAATGCCAGAGCTACCTCCAATTCACTCCTACATCTTAGGTTTTGTCTGAAAATTCATCCTGGCTTTCTTTGTTCTATTCGCGCTGCCATGCAGGAGTTTCTCATACAGTGGTTATACCTTCCTTTAGATGACTGTTCCAAAAATATTGAATAATATATTCCTAATTAAGCTATATCTCATGCTTGGAGTTCAACAGTGTCAGCTACATATTAAAACACATATTTAGCCCAACGCATAAAGGTCTGCTGAACAGGGCTGATGCTATGGTATCAAGAAATACCCCCAGCTGGATATAAAAGAAGTTGAAAAGCAGAAAGTTAATATCACCACTCAGATACGCCAAAGGTATCTGAGGGGAGTTTAAAGCTTTCATCTTTGAGCAATCACCTGGCAAGCCCTTGTAAATACTTCCAACCCACTATCAGACTGTTAATTCCCCTGTTTCAGAATGAGGATAGAGCAGCGCCGTTCTGCACTGCTGGGAATACAGTGTAGCATCAATTTGTAAGGCAGGTATGTGATAAAGGAATAAGAAGAGTGACCTGGCTGCAGCTTTTGACTGTAATTCCGGGAAGGCGACGTGGCCTCGGACCACATGATCTATCTGAAAAAGAGGAAAGCAACATTTTTGGAATGATTACATCTTAAACATTAGGTCTCAGAAAAGCGTAACGCAGTGTCATTACTTTAAAAAGACAAGAGAGCTACTAAATTACTCATGAGGTGTTAAGTCCTAGTCCTAGTGAAGCCAATGGCAAAACTCCCACTGACATTACTGGATTCAGGATTTGGCTTTAAAACAGGAAGAAAAAAACAACCAATGCTGCATCGAAAAATAGGCAAAATGCTAAGCACGCAGCTCCTCAGTCAGAAGAGGAAGCTGAAAGGATGACTTTTTTCCTGTCCAACACCATCTGAGAGCATGTCCTCTAGTCTCTCCCCTTCTCTTGCATGCACGCCCTCATTGGAATTCTACCAGGAGCATCTTCTTGGCCCAAATCCCTACATCTTTCTACATAACACTGTTAAAATAAAATACAAGGTGTGTTGTCATCCTGATAGATGCTCCATATCTTCATTGCAGGAAACAATATGTATACCCTGACAAGCAATTATTGCTATAAAAAAAGATCAATATAGGCTCTGTCTATACTTAATTTATAAATCATCTGGTCCTTTCACTTCACAGTGACTACCATTATTCACCAAACAAAGTATCAGGTAGAATAACATGGGATTTTAAGACAATAATTCAGCAGGTTTTGTGGCCTCTTGATAATATCCCATCAGAGGTGACAGTAAAAGCTAAAGAGGCAAAACTAGAGCTACTCAAGAGCACTGAGTATCTTTGGCAATACCTATTGGCAGCAAACCACATTAGGTATTTCATTTTTAACAGCATGAGTCTAGTCCCTAGCCAGTGTAGCAAAACATACAACGAAGCATACACATCTGAACATCACAATAAAAATAGCTCCTGCCTGTTCTCTCCGAGATTTGCAAAGACAAAACTCAAACCTGTGCACGCGCTAGAGACAAAGCTCAGGCCTGAATTTGGCAATCTTGCATAAGCTCTTTAGAACATAGGAGTAGCTCATAAACTCAGAAAAAAAAATCTATAAATAAATATCGCATATATATGTGTGCGGTGAAAACACTTTAAACAAAAATGTTACAGAAGTAATGAAGCTAGATATTTAAATGCTTTTAATTCAATACATGGGCGCATGAGGGTTGCATCCAGAAACCCTTTTCTGCAATTCTTTATTTTACAGTTTGTAATGATGTCATGCCATCCTTTGTCTCTCTTGTGCAATATCTTTGTTCCTATAAATTTTGGAAATCCGGTGCAAAAGCCCATCTAATACACAAACAAACAAGCTTTTTAAAAACAAGCAGAGTTCTTAATTCTTCATTTGGGCTCTATCTGAACCAGGTTTCAAAATCCAACAGTCTTTTATCGCAGCTGTATCAATAAAAAAATTAATTAGAGATTTCTAAAGGGAAGTGTATCAGTTTTAAGAAGTTCAACAGACTGTTCAAATTTCATGAATAGAATTCACCTTTGGGCATAGATCAAACAATGAAAATAATCCCAAAACGTGCCAATTTTTTTTTTTTTTTCAGAAAGCTTGAAGTATGAGAAAGCAGGACTTAAAAAGACTACAGCTTTAAAAAGGCAAAGATAATGAACGCAACTTACCCTCCACACAGTGCACAAAACACTTCCTATGGCTCCCTATGTGTTTTCTGTACATACAGTCTCAAGAAAACCATGATATATTCTAAGACTGTTTTAATAAGACACCTTCCCTAATATACCTAACAGGACTTCGAGCTGACTTGTGCTACGGGTCCTAACAAGACCATACCTTTTTGCCAGCAATTTCTTTAACGACTCAGGAACATCTTGTCCTCCGGTACTAGAACAGAAAGGATTTTTAAAATCATCTTTCTGAAATGCCCTAACTCTCATGGTACATTTTGAGTGTGGAACCACCCTGAACCAGCCAAGAAAAAAAAAAAAAAACGACTTGCTGTATCCTCTCCAGAGCTTAGTTAAGTGTCTTTAGCCGCTGTGTATTAAGCACACAGAGACTTCCTCTCTCAAAAGTGCTCACAAAGAAACGCACAAGATTTGCCATTTTCCTTTTAAAGTGATGCTGTCACAAGAAATAATTTCATCTTACTTCTGGTTGCAGCAGTTGCCTATAAAATGGGACATTTTGGTTCTAGCCCCACCTTGACCTGAAAAATTTAAAATACGCGCACCCCACCTGCTGAGAGAGCGCTTTAGCCAGGAGGCTAAGGACGGGTTGGAGATGGACTGGGACGTGGAGGCTGCAGAAGAGGAAGAGGGATGACTCTCCCACTGAAGCTGTGACACCGTACAGAGAGGAATGTCAGATTCACGTGGCCAAGAGGAGTGCACGGGAGGGAACAACAATTCATACCTCAGCGCTTTGGGTGTGTCCGGGCTCCCTCATCCTGGATTATTTGTTTCTCATTCAGTGACTGTTCCGTGTGGAATGTATAAATGTGGTGATGGCCCAATCTACTACTTCCTGGCCATGTACTCTGATCACCAGGCTTTTAAAAGCGTGGGTGGTGCTAGCTCTGAGTAAGAGAGCACTTAGGTCTGCAATTTGTGAAAGATCAGACCCACCTGTACGTTTGGAGAGCTTACAGAGGATACCCACAGCACTAGGCCCACCTCCTGCAGTTTCTCACGAGGAGCTTAGCACTTCACCCCTCAGGGCAGTCAGTATTTCTACAGACTGGGAGGGAGACACACAGGGAGCTTTAGAAGCTTCCAGGGTTAAGCAGCCACTAAGGTCTTTCTTACTAACACTTTTTGGACTCAAGCCAAATACTGTTTTATACATCTAGCCTTTCTTTTGACATCAGTCTTTTAAGTTCTGACTGCCTCCCTGTAAATAAGAAAAATCATTTTTAGAGAATCCAGTCTGGTTTTAATTTTTATTGATAAATTAAAATAACCTAATATAGTTAGATTCTGCACTCGAGGAAAGAATTGAAGTGACAATGTAAGAAGTATCTATCTAGACAGGGTAACACGTTAATATATTGCTATTCTGCCCATACAATACATCTTTCATCACACATTCATATGATGTGCCCATCACTGAGCACAATTGTTCTATATAATACAACATGTATCATTTTCGCTATCTCAAAGTCCATCTTGGCCTCCTGCTAAAGTAAAGAATGAATGCCGATTTGCCTGTAAATTAATAACAATAAACATCACCGCCATCATAAAAGGAAGACACGCCCTTAGTGCTCTGCCCCATATATAATCCCCTATCAGTATGCAAATGAACAGTTTGTAAGAACTAATTGTGCATTGCTTTCAGCAGCATGGTTTCTCCTGTGATCTTAGAGAGGTGTTTAAGGCAGAGCTCCGGCTGAAGTGACAGTGAAGCTATCCTGAATGACGGCAGTTATACGTTTGTGTCTCCAAACACTTACCAGTTTTCCCGTAGCACTTTGACCTCCTTCATTCAACCACAGTCCAGGTACCATTGCAGAGAAATAAGGTCCCCAAACACCAGGCACAAAAATGGGTGTTTCACTGACCTGGAAAAGCAAGAGAAAGCTCTAGTGAATCAAACTACCTGTCGAAGTAGTTTGGCAGCTATCAGAGTCCAATACTGAAATGATTCCTGCTCCTCCACTGGAGTTACCAACATGAGTGGAGATGTACAGGTAGAGATTTACTCTAAAGAGAATGCGAAAAAATATGTTCCCTGTTTGTATCAGTTTTAGATGAGATGACAGAGCTGCAGCTACTGATTGCAAAACTGCCCCTGCTCACTCCCATTTACAGAACAACTGGGTCTGGCCATGCAGAAAGTAAGAAAGTTCAGGAACAGGAGCTGCACTTCACAGGGCAAAACTGCCCCTTTTCTCCAGAAAAAACACCTTACTGCGAATGAACAGTTGGATACAACACTCCGCTTGACTGTCATCAGAAAATACAACCAATGTAATCGGCAACCGGTGTTTACAGAGCACTCATCCTGTATGTCTTCAGAGTTAAGAAAGGGGGAATCCTGCTGACAGAGGACAGCAAGGTCCCCTGAGATCTGCCATCAACTCCCGAGGTTTGCAGTGGAACCCCGAGCTCCAGTGCTCCCACAGCGCTGTCAGGAGAGTTAGGTGCCTTGGGGAGAAGCTGCAAACCTGGGCTTATGGTAGCCAACAGGAAACGTTTGCCTGGGTAAGCATTAGATTCTGCCCCTTACTTAGGCTTAGCTTTATACAAACCACTCCTTCCTTCGCACCTGTGAACTTTTAATCAAAGCAGATATCTAAGCACTACCATCCAAAAACTGAGCAGGACTATATTCTACCACTTGCCTACAAATATAACACCCACATATACAGTGATACCCTGCTCCTATGCAATATTTTTGTGGTTAGACCACTCAGGATGTGGGAAACACTGGTTCATTTCCTTTCTCTGCTTCAGAAGATGCAAATTACCAGTTTTTAAGGGTGGAGGGCGTTTTCCTTCCTCTTATAAAGCTGTTCCCCTTTCAAAAAACTAGATAGACTTTCTAGACTTCCTTTCTTGGCTCTAGTACTGTCTACAAAGACTAGTTATGTATTCTGTACTGGCTGAACACGTTAATAACTCTTGCAGCAGGGGCTGGAGAAGACAGGTCGTCCACCCCCTGGCAGGCTACCCGTCTTCTCTTGGAAGCATGATTCATATTGTCTCTTCCAGGACCAAAAGAGGTATATACACTCGAGGTATACACAGCCATGATTTCACTGGGAAAAGAGGACAGCAGTGCAGTCCTACACCACCACACGATGCACAAATGCACTTCCCACTATTCCATGCTAGTGGGAAGGCTAAATCTGCAACAGTTCTCTAGAAGGTGGGAAGTTCTCCAAGAAGTGGAAACAAGAGAATTCCCTAACAGAATAAGTTTGTATGTTTGCAATGCTGGAACAACAAAAAAGAAAGGTCTCAGTCAATGGGACAATGTTTTTTTAGATCTTGCTCTTCATTAGCAAAATTCTAGACCCCATTAAAGGATGCTTGAGGTTTGCCATTGATTTCAATAAGGCCCAGATCTCACGTCAAAATAGTTTTGAGGAGGAGTAATTAAAAAATGAGGCCTGTTCCTGGTAAACTTGATGCACATTCTCCCTATATTGAAACAGGCCAAACTTTAAAGACAGTTTTTGCTAGCAACTAGGGAATATGCTCTAAAATGCAGTTTACTGGCATTTGTGCATCGCACATGTTTAGTAAATACACCAGCAGGGAGGTTGCTGCACAAACAATAGTCTGCGCAAGCCATAAACTTACATTGCAGCTGATTCTTGTCACGAAGTTAAGTAGGAAAACAAAACAACAAAAGCTGGTTTCTCAACATACAGCACTACAGTTTCAATAAATACTTATTTCTCTTAGGAACGCATCGAACAAATACAAGAATCTTGCTCAGTTCTCCCCTATCAGCTCTAAGACTTACTTTCGCTAAAGACGTGTGCGTGCACATATGTTTGTGTGTCTGCGTAAGATTTTGGCTGACTAAACCCATTAAAGAGCAAGAATAGCTGCACTGAATTTAAAAAGGCATTTATGACTCCAAGTGGACGAAGCTACGTCAAAAACATTGCAAAGACATTTGGTTTTGTTTTGTTTTCTCTTAAAACTACAAATTAATACAGCTTTGAGTTTTCAACACCTCTATGGGGCAAGCCGCCTTTTACAATTTCAATAACAAAATGCAGGGCAACAGAAAGAAAACCCTAAAATAACCTGATTTTTTTGACCAGTTTCACATCACTGACCTGACTGAGAACACAGCATAAGGTCAAAATTCCCAGTTAGGATCTGCTGTGAACTAGCGATGGAAGCGTGCTGAGAACCCAAGCGTCTCATCTCATTCCCATCCTATAGCTGTGGACGCAACACGTGTCTCTACAGGTGGGAAGGAACATTTAGGGCAGAAGGGGCCTGGGTTTTTGAAGTCTCATCTCAAAACATTTTTAATGCAGCAAACGGCGCAGTATTCTGCACTTTACTTCGATTTCTAAAGGAATCATCTGGCTACACGAGACATATCAAGCTTAAAATCCAACTGCTACACAGTCTGAAGAAACAACATAGTCTAAGGATATCAAGGGCACAAAGATGCTTTGTGAAATCAGGGAAGTTCTAAACATCAAGAAGGACAATACAGTTTAAAAAAATAAAATAAAATCTTTCTTCTGTCATTAGTCCTCAGTTGTCCTATACGTCTGATAACACTAACAGGCTTAGACCGATTAAAAGACCAAACTCTCCCTGGAGCCAGTGTTTCTGGCCATGTATTTTGGACACCCACAGGAATTTGCCAGGACAGGATATTTTCCGTGCTGGCTCTTCTCAAATTACACTGAGACTTTCCTATCTTCCTACTACTGAAGTCCTGTTTGTACGCATTCCAGCAAACTTTCAACACATAAACAGTGCAAACGAGGGAGCTGCGTATCACCACACTGATGAATATAACCAGTGGGGTACAAGGTTATCATTTTTTTCTGCTGTGGGAACTTTTAACTGGAACGAAGAATATTGGCTGTCGTGCTGGGATTTATTGGTACCACATATGGCATCATGAGATTTTCTATTTCCTCCTTCCACTTGAAGAGTTTAATTCACATTTTGCAGACTCCAGATCTTGATGCATGTGGAAAGTAAGAAAATTGGGAAATAACATACTCCCCAAAACAGACAGACAATCCTTCGGAAGCAACAGGGTGAACATTCGTCCGTAGATATAAGCATAAGAAATAGAAAATGGTTTCCATTTTCCCTCTTTGAAATAATTTACTTAAGTTTTTCAAGCCATGCAGCAGCTGGCATTTGTGTTTTCATAACAAAAAGTCCAAATTCTGTTTGAGTATACATACCAACCAATCCCACTAAAACACATGACTAGACATAAGCGTAACGTTGGAGAAATAGTGCCAAGTTTGCCACAGAACCCAGAAGATAAGTACTCAGAGACTCAGAACTAATTTTGTTACACTCATACCATGTCCTTTTTATGGCTTTCTACTGCCTTCAGACATCCTTATGATGATACAGGAGGATCAATGTGGTGTCAATATTTTTTTTCCTTTAATGAGCTTAAGAAAATCCTTAATCTTTTTAGTAGAAAAACAACATCTGTTTTAGATTTATGGGCAAATGATTATTATTATTTTTAAAGCAAACAAGACATGTCATCCTTCTTTGAAAGTTAAAATACATATTCAAAGGGAGCCTCAGATTTTCTGCCTTCTATTTAACTTAAATTCATCCTGTGACACACTCCTATTGTGAGGCATATTGACGTTTATTATTTTTCACATGTAGCGAAACTGAAACACAGAGGGGATATCCTCTGCTAGACGTTAGAGTGATCTCCGCAGAACAATTATTGCAGCAGGAATTGGAAGATGGAAGACGAGAAGAATCTGAACCTATTCACCCTTTGAGTCATAACCAGCAACTATAAATATTTCAGTCGAGTATATTCACACAGAGACTATTGCCCTCATCCGTGATGATGCCTACTTACTGAAGTATTATACTCAGACGAGCAATTCCACCTCACAGTTATTCTGCCTTTGGATGGGGAAGAATTCTTTTGTGCAGGAAAACGCCACCTTTCCATGTCTCCCCAACACACACGTTCCTAGTCGCTCAGCCCATCATTTCAGATGAGATGAGCATTAAGCAGTTCCAAGATTCCTGCTCATTTGGAGGGAAAAAGAGTTCAACACCTTCTGAAAGGGAGAAAAAGGAGAAAAAAGTTCGATCTGGGAGGATTTAACCTCAGCGTGTGCTTTATAAAAGATCATACTAATATGTAAGATATGTAAACATTATAGAGCAATCAGAAACAAATGAAATGATGAATTCAGTTTAACAATATTCAGCTGTGGTGCAACTGCCAGAAGGCACTTTTTGTTATGAATAGATCATTTGGATGAGTTACAGACCAGATTTCAACCCTGGCGTGTGCTGGGAAAATCAATGTCAAACTATCTAAGATCAGAAGGTATCAGCAGCACATCTGGCAGCCCACAGAAATGAAAAATTTCTTTAAAATATATAATGCTATATAGAACTAAGCTAAAGTATGAAAGTTCCTGCTTAAATGGCACTAATATGAGCTCTGTGAGGTATTGCATTTAGTTGAGCCCTTCCCACTTGCCTCTCCCTCTAAAACAAAAACAGGCAAAAAAATCCACCTCTATTGTAAAAGTCTACTTGGAAAACAGCATTACTTACCACTTTTAGGCTAACCAACTTACAGAGAAAACCAAAGGTGTCAGTGCCTTTAATCCAAATTACGTTTAGCTTTCAGGACTGTCATTTGGTAAAGGAGCGGAACAGAACACAGACCTTCGCAGACAAGAATCACCTAGGCATACAGCCATCCCATAAAATGAGCAAGTCGCAATGTGAGATTTATTTCACTTAGCTTTGTTTGGCTAGACTAGCCATAATGATCAGGCACATGCTTGTGTTTCCTCCTCAGTTTTATGTAAATGTTACGGTAATCAGAGACAAGACAAAATAAAACAGGCCTCAGCGGTGAGCAGAGTTTTATGGAAGCATGAGTTTCAGCAGAATTTTCTTCCTTAGCTGACACCATCTGTCGCTGGTGGAGGCTTACACAAATTCCTTACAACAACACTAGCAGAAAATTTGACTATTACCTGAGAAGTAAATCTTTCTATTATTGGGGTATATTGCTATATATCCATCTTCTTCCGCTTTCATTTCTGCTTCCTAACGTTGGGCCTCTGATATCTGGCAGCATTCTAGTATCACTATCAGAGTCTTTATTTACTTGCAGTATGCCATAGAGAAAATCGAATTTCTGTGGAACTATACTTGACTTACACTCACTTACATGAAAGCAAAATTAAGCCTTCATTCGACTGTCACAACTTTTTTAGAGTAGTCATTTGCCAATGAGAAGTTAGGTCAGAAAATTTGTTTGAAAATCACCTCATTTATCAGCTTCTATAGCCAGAAACTCGAAATAACAGCTGCTTTTGTTAGGCTAGGGCAGGTATGAAAAAAGATCTAAGATACTAATGGAGAGCAGGGAAAGAAACAACGAAAAGCACTGTATCAGTCACCAACTAATAAATGCTCTTTACAGTTCTGGACTTTGATCATTGACAAGTCAAATACTTTCATTAATTTCTCTGCTGACTTTAAACTTTCAAACTTTCTGACTGACTGTGGATTGAGAATACTGACATTCATTCAATTCAGGGGTTTTACACAGATGCATAAAATCCTGTATTAAGAAAACTGTATCATTTTGCTTCTGCTGACAGATGGGTCTTATATAGTTACTCGACCACAACTCTCTGACAAAGACTGAAAGAGATTCATAAAAAAAGGAGTGAATTCAAAGGGAAACCCAAGAATGTTTCATTTCTAGGTTTCTGGTTCAAACTTAGGTCATGGTAATAGCTACTGAATGTGTGATTTAATAACAGCACTTTCTGGTGGCGTATCTATTAACTGGGCGGAGTTGGGGCATTCAATTGTATTTGCAGTGAACTGATGCCTACCCTAAAATTGCCATCCTGGCATTATTTCTCAAGCACTGAATGGGTCTAAAACTAAGCTTCCCCATAACTCTGGAGGCAATTCTCTAGATTAAGACTACGATGAGGTCAGTCAGCTTCTTAAAATATATTTATTATTAGCAGTAATTACATGTTAAACACATAACAGCATTCAAGCTTTAGCCTGATGTAAAATATTTTAAGAAAATAAGGTCTTGGAACCCAAGAACACAAAGGAAATTAACATTTATTAATATTCCAATTCCTATAGGTCATATACCACAAGTAATTTATTTGATTATATTTTAAGCTTACATCCCCTGGCCATCATCAGTTTGCTATGTAGCTGCATAGCTTGCGGTGGCAAGTCACATAGCTCTCTTCCACGTGACAGGTTGGCATCCCTTGGGCCATCCACAGTGACAGAGTTGTTCTGCAATGATATTAAGACTAGCCCACAGAAAATTTTGCACAGAGCTAACTTTATCCCACTGGAAGCGTGGAAGTTACTTGAGTGACAACAACACAGATACAGAAAGTGGCCGTCAGGATTCCGCCTGAACACATCCATCCACAGACGATTTTGGTAATCTCTTTACATGCAGTTGAAGAATTCTGGCTTATGTGATGAAATCACTTTCATAAATACCTTGCTGAACGTCCACTCCATCATTTGTTGCCAAGACTATGTCACAGGTTTACCAAACCTGAGACCTGGAAAGTTACTAAACCTTAGAGACTCCCACTTAGTTATGAGAATGGCAACACAATGAATCAAAGCAAAACAAAATTTCCCAACTATATCTATCGAGGTTGTGCAACCAAAAAAAAAAATATTGAAAGCAATCAGGCAATAATTTTGCAATATAAGATACTGCAAGATAAGATTTCTGTGGATCCAGGCAAGGTTGAAAAAGACAGACAGAAAGGCAGATATCATCCAAACCAGAAAAAATCACACAAGAGAATCAAAGGGTTCTGGGCACTACCCAGAGTGTAAACTTATGGCAAGAGAGCGGCTGTAGTGAGAAAGCTGAAACATGTATTCAATATTATTTTTTTGCCCAAATTGTCTTCTTTTGTGTTGGCTGTAGTAAAGACATGTTTTTACGTCATTTGTGTCCCCTCACTGCCTTCAGTCTCATGGGAGGTACGTGTAAAGGGCGAGTGCTCGCAGGACTGGAGCTCTGGCAGGGGCACGTGTGCCTATTCAGCTCGCAGGGCCTGAGGTAATTGGCCCGAGGGATCTCAGAGGAAAGTTAACACCCAGAAAATATAATTGAGAGGCTGAGGGAGAAGACAACGATATTGCTTATTTACACAGGTCCAGCATATTTCAGTCCAGCAGCTCAGCAAGGTTCCAAGTGCAGCAGACCCACAGAGGACACCTATGATAACGTTAAAGACGTTTTTGATTTTGCTGCTTATTCTGCACTTGGTAATATCACAAACTTGTGTGACAAAAATCAAATCGATCACAACCACAATAATACCCGTAAGTAATAACTACCAGAATTAGAAACATAGAGGCACTACGCTTCAAAAGGCAGAATGGGATCTGAAATTTTCGATGATGATTTGGAGCTAGTATTGCAGTTCAATCCCTGCTTTAGTTATTTTCCAGACAAAACTTTCAGTACAACCTAAAAGCAGGAGAAACAGATGAATTTTTAGGGACTACTGTTAGCTATTATTCCAAATAGTAACCCTTATGAGAAGGGTGAATGACACGCATGCAGAACTATTTCTAATCTTCTACATTTTCCATAACACATTAACTGGTCTATAAACTACAGACCAAACAAGGCATACGATTAACGCCCAGTAAAGAAACCACACTACTAGGGCAACTTGATTGCCTCATCTGTGAAAATATTTCATGTGAGTTATGTGATGGGACAATATACTGCACAACCTGGCTTTATATCTAACGAGAATTAATTGGAAGAAAACTGGACTGAGATTATTAAACATTTCCACTGTTAGATTTTTTTTATTCCAAGATAAATAAGGAAAGGCATTTAAATTTTTAAAAAATATTATGATTTTTAATGAAAGAATATGATGAATTACAATATTTTTAGTTATTAAATTTGTACTTAACTGATATTTAGGGGTATAAAGAGAAATTAAACTGGACCAGTGCTTCCAGTCTTGGGAACCAAGGGCTCAACTTGTACAAACCAGCATATTAACCGCTAGCTTCCACGGAGATATGCTGATTTTTACTGTCTGAAGATCTAGGCTAACGCTTGTATTTAGGCACTTAAATAAACACTCTGATTTTCAAAAAAAAAAAGCCAAAGACCCCCATTTCGCATTGATTTCTGGCTCAGGAGCTAAGAACATGAAGCCAGCTCTTCAAGTATCCAAAGGTGGACTTGGGCACGTACCCTTAGGTTGGTCCTAGTTTTTTAGTGTCTATAGACACTAAAAAATATACATAAATAATATATATAAATAAATATATATATAAAAAATAAATATATAAAATATATTTATTATATATATAAATAATATATATAAAAATATAATTAAGAATGCTAACAAATGTCCATACAGGTGAGAGACACGTCTTCAAACGAGGGATAGCAGATACTTAGATACAGAACAAGAAGGGAATATGCCTGCTTCTGCATGTTCATCTTCTTCATTTCCTAACAGTAGAGAGAGTTCTTGCAGACAGCTCCTGAAGTCAGCACTCTTCAGAACATCACGCTAGCTCCTTAAGCACGCTTCAAAAAGTGAGAACTGGACGTGACTTTACTAGGTGTCCTCCTCACTCAAGGGGGAGGACCACATACTCAAGCGTTTACTGCTTTAAAACTAATCCACCAGCAGAAACTATACGGCAGGATTTGAGGGTTTCACCCCTTAACCAGAGGATCTTCGTTGTTAAAACAGTTAAACACATGAATTAAAATGTTGCTTAAAACTGACAAGAAAAAATACCAAATTTATAAAAAAACCCCTGTTTTACTCAGATGTATTTTATTTTACCTTTTAAATTGCACTAGACCAGGCCCTTGCCAAGAGCAGGGAATGCTGGAGGTCACAGGCTGCACTTGTATAAGCAGCTTTTCTGGAGGGCTGCCACCAGAAGCAAGTTTGAAGTTGCATTTCTGAGAAGACCTTCTGACGATGAATGCTGTGGGGCAGAACTAACTCACTGCACCCCTTAACAGAGCTACAGACCCCTCTATACGGTGGCCCATTTTTAGATAGCAGCCAGGTCCAGCCTCTTCTTCTGAGCTGGCTGTGGGTATTTGATGCTGTTTTTTAATAAGCTGCGTCAGTTTTCAGCCAATGGTATGTATGGTATTAGTACGGCTTAGGGTACAGCCACATGAATAAATTATTATGGGCAAAAGTAGGAGGTCAGTTGCCCGGCAAAACCACCTCTACTCATCATCTTTCTGTGGTGTATCGTGTGACAGATCCCAGGGACCTCGCACATTCCACAGGAAACCGGGGCCAGGAGTGCTCCTGCAGAGTTGCTGACATTGTGCAAATATACATTATAGATTACTCACTTAATTTCTTCATCTGCCCGTGCTCTTACCTGATCATACAAAAGGATTTAATTTTTTTTTATTTTTTTTTAATACTAATCTTACGAAAGAAGCCCGCAATGATATCAGCCTTCAAATATTAACCAGTAAAGCGGGACAACTGACATCTGTTTTAAAAAGAATAATATTTTTCACATTCTGAAATTCTGCCATTTTCCTGAGGGGAAAACAGGGTGCCTACCTCTCCTACTGAGGGGAAAACAGGGTGCCTACCTCTCCTACTGTAAACTTTTGTCTTCCCCTCTTTGCACTCAAACCTCCAAATTCACAAGCAGAATATAAAAATAGGAAAACATGAAAATTATATTGGAAGCAAAATGCTCTTCCTTTTGTTTCCCTTACTATTTTTAAATGGTGAAATGTTAATGAAATATTACTTCTCTGCCAGAAAAATGTATTTTTATAAATCTCCTTTTCAGCCAGGAAAAGATGTTAGTAAAATGAGAGACAGAGAGCAAAAAGAAAATTTCAAGCATGATTAAATCAAATAGGGGGGATATATATTTTATTTTCACTATATATTACCTTCCTCATCAGAGGAAGGAAACTCAACTGTAAGAAAGTTGAGTTTGGCTCACTGCATTTAGGGTTGCATTAAACCTTTGCAATGAATTTTCTCCTCAGAAGGACAGAACAAAACCAGAGTGGGTGCTCCAGTTCAGAAATGGTACTGAAATACGAACAAGGAACGGCACTTAGCCACCAAATTCTCACAAGCCTACCAGCAATGTCTTTGGAGCTCCTTGTCATTCAAACAAATCTTTTCCTTGTACACATGGAGCCGGTCCCTCCATGTACTTTTTGATAAAGGCATAAGAGACAGCCTACAACCTATATTCTTATTATCTGTGTGCCATAATAAAGGAGTTGTGAGGAGGATTAGAGATACCACAAACGCATGATCCACGATCCACTGGTTAAAAGCAGACGATGTACCATGCAAAAAAAGTGCAAAAAAGTGTTAGGAGATGCAATGCACCTCTCATTCACCTCATCTTATCTTCACCCAGAAGAACCCTGGCCATAGAAGCTGAGAGGGCCGCATCTGAACAATGTGTTCAAGTCACGTTTCAATTGTTTGCCGAATTTTGCCTGCTCTTTGCAGAAGATAGGAGCTGTAATAGGACATGAGCATTTGGAAGTTTGCCACTTAACAGCACAAGCTAGAAGAAGAGCATGGCTAAATGGTATCGGTATCAGGAGCGTTAAGTAATCACCCAACCATGTTACCTGTAGCCACTGTGTGAGACAAACAAGTAGAGAGAGGAAATATAAAAATCAGTGTTCTGGAATAGACACAAACTTCTCAACCTTTTATGAGATCAACAGAGAGCCGGTAGGTCCCTGCCAGTGTTCTCCTTAGCGTTGAGTGATGACTTTACTGACCCACTGTGAGCAGCAGATTCTCATGTTTGCATTCATGTGGATAATCCGCCCATGAAGCACTAAAAAACTCTGAGTCATACATATGAATCAGGGTCACTAACCTTACATGTGATGGAAGAGAATGGCAGCTTGGCGTTAGGTAGCTCTACCATCTTGGAAGTTAGATCCGGAGACTCCTGTTACAAAGAAGCAAGTCCTGAACACTGTTCAGGTAAAACTGAAACCAATGACCAGAAAATTTGAGCAATAAGATCTATCCCTTGACTTGAGCAGCAGGCAAAAAGACCAAGATGGTAGAAAAGATGTTAGAAGTGCAGATGTACTTTTTTCTTTGCAGAAGAATGATGCTGTTTTCTTTGTAGAAAGAAGAGTTGTATGAGGAACTGCCAGATGGTTGAGACACTGGACCCAAGAACTGAGAACCGTCCTCAGAGACGGGCTGGAGCAAGTGGATCAAACACCTTCTGTGTCAGTACAAGGAGAAGCCAAGAAGGTCCAGAGAGTAATTTCAGATTAACAGTTAGGTCATTCAGAGTCACATACGAGGTAAGTCTCCAGGAGACTTATCGGGAGCAGAGAGAAGTCTAAGCACAGCATCCGCCTCTAGAACTGTCCCTGGGTTTGCTCTCCCCAGACACAGAAAAACAACAGTGGTGTCCTCAATAGAAAATTTGCACCCCTGTAAGTTTTTATTCCTTGGGTGTGAGGTTAACCTCCTGTGTTTATTCCGGGAAGCAAACTTGGAACTAAGCCTGGGACAACTTGAGAGTTTCAGCTCTGGAAGAAGTTAAATAAGAATGAATTCATGGGTAATCATTCCAGATTCATTCAATGTTCACCATCCCATCTGCCTAAATCAGAGATGCAAGAACTTCAAATGTCTTATCAGGTCTCATTATCAGGCACCCTGACCAAATGCTCAGCTTTGAAACAAAACCTTTAAACTAGATGAATTTTGACTGTTCCAAGCTTGAATGTTCACATACATTTACTTCTGCCTTTTATCAGTATCCATTAACACTAAGTATATTTTATGTTTCGGCTGGGGAAAGTATACAACAGGCACACAGTAGCATATCATCCTTTTCTTTGTATTTCCAAAGGTCAAGGTTTCTTACATAAATTGCCAAAAAAGACCTTTAATCTGTTAAATTGTTTTCAAGATCCAAAACAGAAAAAAAAAAAGCCCACATTCATGAGGGATTCAGAAGCTTTTTGCTAAGCACTTAAGCACTAGCAGATCTGCCTTGATTTATTTTATTGTTTTATTTAGTGAAATGTCTGGATACAGATATACAGATTAACCTTTTTCTTTTTGCTCATATTTACTGTGTCGCCTCCCTTGAAATGGGAACTACAAGTGTTTTGATAAATGGACTGAAAGGTTGTCTGGTTACGCCATAGCTTCTACTTGTGTCCCCGGCTGAAATGCTATTATGTACCCTTCTAAAGCAACGCTGCTCCATGACTCACAGCAGTTACTTCTGTGCCTCTCATAACAATAGCTCACTGGGGATATAGGGCCTCCAATGAGCTAGAACAATTTATACCACCCATTTATTTTTACTTCTCTTCCAATGATAGATACTCTCTGTCACAAAATGCCAGTTTACATGACAATTATAAATCTTCCAGCCCAGACAAGTAACTGTAGGCCATTTTAAATATTCACTTTATACCACTACAATTTGCTGCTATGGTAAATTAAATTCCTGAAAGTTCTTCTCAATGTTTAAAAAAAAATAAAATCAAAAAGACAAACTGAAGATCCATATAGCCTGCTAACCTGTTGTTAACAATAGCCAGTAACAGATGGCTTAGGGAAGAGCACAGGAACACGGTAAACATACAGAAATTCTTCCCCAGAATGTCTTCCCGGCCTCCAGTGAGTTGAGGTTCAAGCAAATTTCTGTTCTTACTTCCAATCAACACTAGAGACTTCAAAGGTGACTGTCTGACATTGCAAACAAAACACATTTTTCATGAATGTTAGCAATCTCCCAATAAACAGCTCCATTTGTGCATTGGAAATTTACTATCACGCTGATTTGTAGATCAGTGTAAGTCTTTTACAAGAACGCTGGAGATTTTTAAGTGTCTCAGAAATATTGCTTTAGCTCACAGCCCTTCGACTTCAGTTCTGGTTCCTAAACAAACACGCCTCAGACCCCACTTGCAGCACTATCTTATTTTACAAGACTAGTAAAACCTCATCCCAGCTGAAAGATTGGGAACTGTGCATCGGAACAGCTGTGTCACAAATACTGGTTGATGCTGCATCTCACTCACTGGATACAAAAGCAACTCTACCTCCAAATGATACCTCAGAAAACCCCACCAAGCCTCCCAGCCAAACTCTTTGTGTATTCAAGGCGTGCCTGGTCCTTGTCACTGTGGCTAGAAGACAGCAGTGGGACATGCTGGGCCAGCACAGGAACAAAGGGTCTCCCTAAGAGGTTTCTAGCACCGATGTTTTCCCAAAGAGCTGATGGCAGAATCATCGACTGCAGGAAGATGTGAGCTATCCTGTCTCATACCATTTCCTGGAGATTGTATCATAAGATCCTTGTCTTCTCTCAAAAAGTATTTTCATAGTTCTCTCTAATACGCATGCTAGGGAGTCCAAGTCTTAACAACCCCAGGCCCGTCAGTTCACTCTATCAGATGCTGACACAATCCTGAAGACCTTGGAGCTTAGTAGCTGATGTGACCGAAATTCAAGGCAAGGGTGGGAAAGAAATCTCAGACATGGCATTTAAACAGGAAATTCAAGGGTTTTGCTGCATGTAGGTATTATTCCTAACCTTATTATTTATGGGGGAGAATTATTCTTCAAAACCTGCAGTTTTTACTGCAATCAATGGGAAATATCTTGTAAAACCAAAATATTTTCAAATGAGTTCTGGTGTACTTATCTACTTTGGATGCCCTTCCTACGTACCTTAAGGCCTTTCTTATTTATTTATTGCATAATACAGTACATTTTAGAAATTTATTTTCCCTTTTCGCCATTAGGTAAGTATTCCTTCTATATTAGTGAAAGCCACTACCAACAATAGTATCATACTTCCAGGTAAAATAAATCTTCTTCTGCAATACCCCAGAGTTACTGGAAGCAGATTTACATTATATAGGATATACTATCACGCACTACTTTAAACATATTTTTAAACATTTGAATAACTAAATGGTCAAATCCTGAGAACCTTACTCGGTGTTTATTCAGCCCTTACTTACTGAGACAAACTCCCAAGGTCAGAGTAAACACTGAGAGAGGACCTCAGGCCTTCACCCACACTTATAAACAATGAACTCAGCATAAACTGCGATTCCCGGCTGAGACTGGGAGAAAAGCAGCAGCTAAGGCTGCTCCTCATTTTGCTTCCAGAATGATTATATGAGAAGAGATTTACTTTCTCTCTAATAAAACTTGCCCCATCTACGATCTTCCCCTACCCACAGCTGGAGCAGCGACAGGAAACTTAGATGAAGAACTACCGATTCATGAGAGGCTGAATAAAATTGGAAATGGAGAAAAAAGGCTTTAGTAAGAGGCCTGCTGCCCAAATACTGATGAATTTTGCCTGCCTGGGGGATTTGTTGCTGTTAGAAAGGGAAAAAGGATACTCAGAAATATCACTGCATCTGTATCCCCTTGGACCACGTAGTCCCTAATACCCAGCACTCGCACATCACACTGTTCATTACGAAGATCTCTCTCTGCACAGGTTCAGTTTCATGCTCATATTGCAAGTGGGTAAACTAAGGAAAGGCAACAGTCTGACAGGAGCACACAGCAAACCAGCACTGCTAAACAAAATCTGGGATTTTGACTCCAAAATCCACACTACTCATTGCAAATACGGCTAATTCCAAAATTTTAAATCTAACAGAAAACTATTAAATTGTTTTTCATACAATTCTTCTTTTCCCTTGAAAATTCTATTTAATTCTTTCAGGGCCCAGAAACAACCTAATTGATAACCAAGGACATCCCTTATCATATCTAATTTCATTTGTATGTTAGTTATTCTTTTACAGTTCAGTTAAGTTCTTGTAAGAATAGGAGCATAAATAGGAGTCCTTTTTGTTCACCGTGAGATCTAGACACACAGAATAAGCAGGCTGTTTAATAAATTCATGCCTGCTCACAAAACCAAGATAAACAACGGATCTGGAAAAGCCATTCATTAATACATAAATATGCTTGTGATCTGAGAGAAATCCCCTATCCAGCTCTCCTCACAACAGAGCACTCCAGGAAGACACTTGGGTTTGCTCAAGACTGTGCTTCAGGCCAATACATTCTTCTGGGTCTAGAGAGGAGCAATCAGAATTGGTTAGTTTGTAGCATTGATGAGAGTGTTGTACCTGTCAAATCTGATATCATCACTTTGAAGAATATAGAAAAGGAAAGACAAAAATTTTCTGTTGCAATGAAGGGCCACTGCTGCTGATGGACGTTCGTGAACAAAAACGAGAATGACGATACATAAAGATCGAATCAACATGAAGTTGCTTTATCCTGTCTCCTACAATGGAGTGATGCTATACGACATGAACATCAATGAAGCTCTGTCTCTCTTGCTAACTCTTTCTATGGCGAAACGGAGTAAGGAAGAGGAGAGGAGCCCTGTTTGCAGTCAGACCTGGAGGAAGCCCAACATAAGCCTTTATATCCATTGTGCTCACATCAAAAAGAATAGAAAATCCAAGGAAGGAAGAAAACAGATCTCTAGTTTACATGTTGTTTACCATACAGTGCAATACACTATTGTCTGTAGTGTGTAAATGCTCTCAATTCAGAACACAGAAGAACTTTGCAATGTACAAGGCAAAATTTCCAAGTCAGATGCCATACGCTCCCAAAGCACTGCATTGGTGTGGTTTGCAAAAGTAAAGACATAACAATTAACAACTTACTACACTATGAAATGCCTCAGTCTCCCACCTAATATAACTGGAATAACAGTTCCTACTCTCTTATCCCATTCATTCACTGTTGCAAAGAACCCCAAGACGACCAAAGGGAAGACACTGCAGAACGGTATTACAAACCCGATGCCCTCGTCCATGGCTCTGTGTCACACAGGGTAGTGTGCAGTGAACCGCAGTATGGAAACCATTGTGTTTATTGGCATTTTCAAAGCAAGCGTTTTCACTGCTGTCAGTGAGACGTCTCTAGAATATCATCCTTCATGTAGTCTCCAAGCACAATATTTTTCAAAGCGTTCGCTCTGTCCACATCTATTCTTTGAGTCTTTGAACTCAAGCGATCTGTTCACAAAAGGGAAGGAGAGCTGACTGCAGAGTTTTCTGGACATATTACTAAGCTTTATCTAGCTTGTATACAGCAGAGATCGCATTGCTTTCAGCTACATTCCCCTGAACAGGTCGATTACCAGCAAAGCGATAGGGTGCGAAACTTGGATGTCTCTGATGGGCACACACTGAATAGGAAAGTTCCCTTCTCCCAGTCACTAAGGCATACCTGAGCTTTGAATTATCTCAGGCCAGGAACAAAGGAATCTTGCTCATAAGAAAAACTTTTAATAACTCATTTACTGAGAAAGCCTCCCTTTCATCTCTGCCAAGCTTTAGGAAAGGCTGGGAGGCAAGCAGAAATAAACATTATACAGACTCACCACTGCTGGCTCTAAAGTAAACTCTCCAACTTCCTATTTACATTTCAAGATCTTAAGCTTTGTGGTTTACTAGTTCTGCAAGTAAGTGCTTTGGGTTTTGGAGGCTGCCTGCACATGATCTCCCACCACTACTGAAGTCTTCCTAGCTTTTATTAATATAATAAGGAGGTCAGAAAAGCAACAGTCTTTTATATACCCTGCTAGCAGAAATATTTTACTTCTCGCCTTTTAAAAACAAAACAAAGCAAACAAAGCATACAATATCAAATTAATGCCAGCAAAGGGGATATTACAGTTTTGTTTGTTTCTTTTTCAAACCGAGGATGCTAGAACACAGAACGAGACAGTCTCATTAAAAAGGGTGTGGAGGACTTCTTTGAGGGACAAGTAGAAGGAGGCGGCAATTTTATGGACATATAACCCTTCTAAGGCCATGGGCTGAAAAGGCACCTAAGTAGACTCTGTGACCTTTTCCTCTGAGGCTAAATCTGTGTGCACTAAGGACAGGCAACCTGTATCAACAGTCGTGAAGAAAATGTGGTTTTCATTTGATGCAGCCCTCTCTGAATGTAAAACGTCTTCATTAGTTGGGAAGTCAGCACTGTGACTGCTGCCAAATGCAATATATAAGCCAGCAGAACTGAACTGAATGAGGACAGAGCAAGGCAGAGGTCCCTGCGATACTAGTTTATTTCTACCATTTGAAAGACACTAGCTCTGTGACTCATCTGCAGAACAGGCCTTACAGAAGAGAAGAATATTAAAAAACCAAGAGGGCAGGCGCTTATCAATTTCATAAAGCTCACACAGATCATTTCAAAAACTTAGCTGGGGCAACCTAGCTTCAATAGGTTTGCTTTTGTTTTTTCCTTTTTTTCCTACTGCATTCCTCCCCCTTCTCGCCACTGGCCTGACCCTCCCAAACCCAGCCCCTTTCCCCTGGTCAGGAGAAGGACAAATTGCTGCCTTTGCTAAACCCTGGGTCAGGGCCAGTTGGCACTGGGACACGTTGCCCTGGGCTTCTGGCCCTGTCCCCTCGGAGCCTGCACGTTTCACGTCAGGGATGCATGTGCAGCAGTGACTGAAGAGTGCGAGGCTGAAGTGCTGCACGCAGTCCTCCGACTTGCTCTCCCGAAACACATTGCCTAGTGCCATCCCACTAGATTAAATATAGCTGGCAACGCAAGTACCAGCCTATTTAGTCCCCGCAAGTTTTCCCCTCGTCACAGATGATTTCAAGCAGCTGAGGAGTCCCTGTGTAGTAATCACTCAAAAGTCTGCTGCTTTAACAACGTGGCATGTTCTGAAGAGGAGACTCTCGTATCAGAGCCAAAATATACTGAATCCACTTGCTGGTCTGGCTCCCACCGAGATTACAGAGCTCAGGCTCTGAGAACACTTTGAGCCAGCATGTCTCTGCAGTCTCCACTCCAGGATGTACTGCAAAGGACACGTACTGTGCATGCTTTGGGGGTGGAAACGTGCTTTACACTCTATTTGTGTGAACAAAGCTGGCAGCTTGGGCGGATATTGTGGAGCAAAGAAGCTCTATTGTGTTTGCCAGTCATCACAAGAATCAAATGAACAAATTTAGAATAAGCAAATTGGGCTGAAGTTCCTTTAGCAGAGAACAGTCAAAGACTAGTCAGGCTTGGTAAAAGAGAGTATGGGATATTCTTCCTGAAATAATTCATAGTAAACACTGGGACAGAAAAACGATCTGATCTGCCCATTTTGCTGTTCGTGTAGTTGCTCAAGCTCTGTCTTTTAGATCATGTAGTAAATCTGAAAAGACAGAAAATAAATTACTTGTGCCTCTCCAATTTAAAAAATGACTAAATTATAAGCTTCAAACCACATACACATTATCACCCGGGGAAAAGAACTGCACACCAAGCCAGGTGAGTCAGTTCCCAATGACAAGCGTCAGAGCAGTAACAAAAACAGATGCAAAGGAAGAGACTCCATCTAAACCTGAAAAGATTCCCTGTCAATCCCAAAAAAGAAGTTTTGAGTACAGAAAGCTGATAAAGAAGAAGGAATGACTGAAGAAGCACACAGACCACACAAACAAATGAAGACAGAAAAAAATATCAGAGACTCTGGATAGGAAGGAACACAAACCTTGCCTATTTGGGACTCCAAATGCCAGCAAATTCGCGCCCCCACTCCCCAGCCTCAGTAAGCTGAAATCAAGCCAGACAATGTTCCCATCAGAAGCCGCTCTGCCTACTTCCTTCAGCTGTGAATCCGAAAAGGTGTTAGAGCAAGAATGACAAATATTTTCATAATGGAACAACTGTTCTGGGACAAGTGCAAAGCAGAACGCTGATCTCTAAGAGAGCCTAATTCACCACAAAATAGGCAGAAATGAGAGTTTATACACATTTGATGAACAAGGCTATTTGATTTGGATCTCTCCTACTTTATTCATTATGCATAAATAGCACACATCCTGTACACATACAGGATTAGCAAGGACCCCATACTGCAGACAACAAAAGAGAAGATGGAGTGTTGCAAAAGAGCATCCCTGCCCTCCCTCACAATGTCTTCAATATTTCTGAATCTTGCAGCTCTGCATGCACATCCTCCTTCTCCTCCATAAAAGTCCCAGTCAGAGAGAAGAGGCACTATCCCCTAGTGCCTCCAATAACCCTCAGCACTCTCAATATTCCCATTCCAGAACTATCATTTATTTCTGCTTACCATTTTAAATTACTTCAAATTCCTTTCACGACCTCCGGCTATGAAAAACTAGTCCCAGTCTGGTCCCAGTCTGCGAGGTGTCACATAAATTTACTCAAACCTGTAGTCTCTTTGACAAAAGCCTTACAGTCTAATGAAACATTTTGAGGGGGAAAAAAAAGAAAAGTTTTATTACGTGACTTTAGTGCCCATAAGAAGAGTGCTATCCTGATATCAGGTATGGGAAACTGCAAGATTTATCTACCAGAAAGAAGCAGCAGTTCTGCTAGATCACTTGCTCCAAGGAACACTAGGAAACTTCTGTGTACAAGTACCGTGTCACACTGCTTGTTCATGTGACGGTTTTGCTGTTTGGTAACTGGCACCCGAGAGTTAAATCAATTCTTGGTGGTTTTACACATCTGCAAAAGGGCAAACATGCCTGCGTTCAGGACTGGGACAAGATAATACAGATCTCTTACCTGAAATTCCCCCAATCACATAAGGGTTTCATAAGAAAACAAAGGATTTTTGAAACCTTTAAAATATCCCATAAAACCCTTAAGACGCTGGCAGGAAGACAGGCTTTTAGGAGAACCAATTACCTTATTCCCAGAAGTTAGGGCATGTCTGTTAGACCCATGCAAACTACTAGTTAGGAATAACATGCAAGCTCCTATTTCAATGCCTCAAACCTGCTGCTATTTTACTGTGAAAAACTATTCACAGATTTTGCGTAGTCGCCATGGCTACAGAAGGAAAGTCTCCTCAAAGTTCCAAAACTTAAATGTGGGTGCCGGAGCTTAGAGAGCCTGTCTGCAAAGCACGATGACATGCAGCAGCCCACTCAGAAAAGTCCCCCACCGAGTCTCCGTCACTTGAGACACCTGCACTGCACAGACAGATCAAAGCCGCAGCAAACGAATCTCAGCTCTAAACAAAGGGACAATCCTTCACAAGTAAAAGGACAGCTTATTTGCCATTCCAATTGCAGATTCTGCCAATGATTTTTGCTAGGGCAAAAGAGGCAGCAGAGAATCGTGTAAAATGAATAACTGTCCAAAAATATTCAGAAAACCATCTTTTCTTTTCTTTCTCCTCATGGATAATGGATGAGCCCTGAGGTAGCAGGGACTTTCGGCAACTACCAACTCAGACCTGGACTTGGATCAGTAACCTAATTACAACGTGCTTTTTGCTTCTCTCATGAGCTATTTGAGTATCTCAACAGAAACACAAAATGCTTTGTGTGCGTCTGATTACCCCAAACTGTCAGTGGTTAATTCCAAAAGCGTATCCTCACTTAAAAATGGCAGTTCTACCACAAATTAAACTATTATAGCCATGAGTAAAATTAGGTTCTACATTTGTACTTTCTAAAATATCAAAGGCATGATTAGCGAAGTCTTTTGTTCAAGATCTCTAGAGTCCTTGAGGTAATGAAAACTGGGTCATGGAGCAGTTTCTCTTGAAGTTTAAAGTAAATGCTGCGTTCAAGCAATACCTGCTTCTGTGACTCACGGAGTATTCGGTCTAGAGAATGGAAATACTGTACCAACGCACATACACCAACTGTAGTACCCCTGCCCCCACCAAAAGAGGAGGAAGGGGGGGAAGAAAGAAAGGCACAGCAGATGATTTTGAACAGTTTCCTGTTACGATCCCTTGAAAGAAATCCAACCGTACTTTCACCCTGCTTTCTGTTTTCTGAATTTCTCCTGACAGTTGGCTCTTTCGTTTGCCAGAACCACAACAAAGGACGGCCTTGAGTTTCCACACAGGCCATTTTCTCCCTCTCTTGTCTCTGATCATCTCACAAAGGTATTATTGTTGCTGGCTCACTGGGGCTCAGTGCACCTGAGGCAGATCAAAGGCACTTTTTAATGCCCGCCTGACCACACAGGTCTCTCTCCCACTGCATTAAATTAAACTCGATGATTAATCTCTGTAGCCCTGAGGGTCCCTTGGTGCACAGGGAGAGAGAAAATATATATTTCTATCAAAACACAAGTATAATATACTTTCATTTTATAGCCCTAATTAAAAAAAGGAACAGCTAATTTCAGCCAAATGCAGCTGCATATAGGTCTCATTAAAACACAAATACAACTGCTCTGTGTGCTCTATATTCACTTCATGCACTCTATGCAGGTAACAGATAAAAGAACAGTAAAACAAAGTCCTTTCACAGATTCAATCCAGAGAAGTTTAGAATTTGCTTATTGTCTGCTGGCTAGAGATTGTTATACCTCTGAACAGATGAGTGAAGGAAGGCAGTTAAGGAAATGATTATAAAATGCTGAGTAGTTACATTAAATAAAAATCTACTTAAATCTAGCCAAAAACTGCACAAGCATCTATTCCCGAGTTTGCACTCCAGTGATTAAGAGCCTTAAAAGGTTCCTACCTGGCCTATGGTGTGCAGTCTGCGTATGACTGTGGGATTGCTTTAATGGCAGAGCATTGATTAACATCAACGTGGACCTCATCATGTCACTTTTGTTACATTAGCATATTTAATGGAGCCACATCTCTTACGGCTGTGGAGTACGCACACAAAAAGTGCCATTAAAGTGTTTATACTGCTCTAGTTCGGGGAGCAAAACAAACTGTAGTTGTGAACTGGGCCTACATTAAAACTTACCAATACACATATATTAAAAATTAATAAATAACCACACATGTGTCCTCCTACAGGGCTGCTTATACTAAAGGAATAAGTTAGAGCCAGCTGGCCCATTTCCAGCCGCTCAACATTGCCCTTAGACCTTTTGGGGAAACTGTCTGAGAGCTCCTCAGCTCATTTTGGTCCAGTATTATGTCTCTATTGACCCAACTCATTTTAACGATTTAAACTAACTCAGCTAAATGAAACAGGTTAGGAAGAGTTCACACAAACAGCTTCTTCTGAAAGGGCAGATATATATCTCCACCAACAAAATGGAAATAATACAAGTAGTGGCAGGCTCGAAGGGTGACTTCTTCCCCCAGAGCTGGTATTTGCAGGGTGCCCTACCTGCCCTGTGATAGACAAAGAGATACCAATGTAATTTTTCAGAGACAGAGTAAGCTAAGATTGGTGGAGTTTGAGATTTGAAACTCTTGTTTAGGAAGGAATCCACATATATTCCAATTCGTCTACAGGATTTAAGCTTTTGTTAAATGCTCTGCTTCACAATACTGGGATTATTCACATCTTTAAATTCAATCATGTGCTTAAATGCTTTGTTGAACTACAATCCATATGACAGAATCACCGTTTATTCATGCTCAAGATCACCACGTATTCATGGTGTTACTACAATGACAATGCAACTTACTCTTAAGCCTGACATTTTATTATCAGCTTCCTTTCTTTTTCTCTACTGGAGATCACTCTCCATGAAGCATGTTAGTCCTCCCTAAAAACCTCTAGCACTCCAGTTGCCATTTGCTCGTTTAGGGAAAATCCAAATTATAGTCAGTCTAAATTTAAGACCAAAATTAGTTTTAAATAAAAAATGTGGCAGAAAAGGGTACTTATCTAAATGGAATGCTTTCAGACTCATACATTTTAAAAAGGTATAAATTTCAAAAGCAGACACTAAATTTTAATTGCAATCTCAGAAAAAGCTTTTGTATTAATTCACTGAGAAAAATTAGCAAAGTGAAAATTGCTTATCGGGGTTTTTCTTTCTTTTTAGTCATGATACGTATCATAATTCTATATATCATGGCAACTTTCAGAGGTAGAAGGATTTATATTGATTAAGTGAAGAGGTGGGGGAGAAGGGCTGTGACTGAAGACAAGCACTCCTTCTCCAAAGACACTATTCTGTAACACATTAGTGCCAGGCTTGTCACGGATAACTCAAGCTCAGAGTCTTTGGCTCAGATTTCAGGTTGCTCTTTAAGCCACTCTAGCATCATGGTTTTTACTTTCCATGTCATTTTTCAGTATTGATTTCTGCTACTATTAAGGTTCTTGCTTAATAGCAAAAGCATGGTAATATATAATTAATATCCAAAGGTAAAGATGGAGTTACCAGAAAAAATTCAAGGAAAAAGAAAAGGGTGGGAAGGACAAAGGTCATTTTTCCCTTCAAAAACACTAGTTAGTATATTCTCTACAAATTAGGACTGCGCATACAACCTACCCCCATGTGGCATGAAGATGTTCCACAGATCATAGCAACACGGGATGTAATTGGCTGGTTCTCACATGGCAGGTTATGTCCTTTCACATCTGCTCCAATTACTCCTATTAAAATAAAATTAAAATTCCATTTTAAAGAAGAGCAAGCCAACTCTCACAAAACAGAGCTTTTCCGCACACAAGTAAGTGCTGAGTATCTTACACCACTGCCATAAATTAGTCTACCTAGTCAATAAACAAAGTTATTTTATCAAGTCAGATATTAAAATTTATTTTTATTCTAGATACCTAAGGACACAAGATGATTTCTTCTATGCTCATGTTTATCATCGTAATTTTTAAATGTTATATTGACTACAATCTGACCTTTATTCTTTTAGGTAGTACACTAACGTGCAGAATAAAAGACTGCCCTGCTGTGAAAGGCAGACTGCAGATATGTTTATTTGTTCACAGTTTATCAGGCATACACTGTATGATGTGTTTTGTCAGAGGATGAGTTGGAGAAAAGGGTAACTTGGCAGGAGACTGGAAGGCTGCCAGTTTTGTTGTCTTGACTGCCGCTGCTGTTCTGTCCACGTCAGACAGAACCATGTAAAGGAAGAAAACTTCCCTTAGAGGAACTGCGCTTGGCTCTGAGGAGCCTCTGCGTGCAGGACAGGACAGGACAGGACAGAGGACAAACTCAGCAAGCACTCAGCCTGCAGCAGAAACATACGCCCAGGAGATGCCAGAGAGGAGCCAGGAGCTTGCTTACAGAAGTGGCAGGCTTACAGCCAAGCTTCAGCATGCATCACATCGTGCTTAATTCACGTAAGGGGAGGCTAAAGTGGAAATTCTGCCCTCTCCTCCTCCTCTCCTGAGCTGCATTCTTGCATCACGTTGTGCTGCACCCAGCAAAACCCAGTAGCCCAACAAGTAATATCCTTTTGTTTGTCTTTTTTTTTTCTTGAACATTGCTTTTCAACTGGCAAACTGGTCACCAGACTGCACATTGCAGATGACCAGTTTGCCCATCCTGCTGAAAAAGAATAATGTTTCTCCTCACTGTAGAAGCATCAGGAAAGCATTTGCTGGACATCGTAAAAGATGCCACATTTCATTAACACCTTCTTGTTTAGGTCACCACTGCAAGATTCAAATTGGTCTGTCGGGGTGTGTATTACCGTGATTGCCATGGTTATGATGGTATTACCACGGTTGGAAGTTATCTAAATAATCAGAAAATTAAGGGCTGAAGTTTTACAGTCTTCAAAAATTTGTCCTTATGTCCCTTTATCCTAGCTGGCTTGTAACTATGTAATAGCATAGCTTTCATACACAGAGTTTATTTGTAAGGAACAACAGAAAGCTAAAAGTATGGTTTCTCCCTCTTATGCTTTATTTTTCCCTGCTCAAACACAGACACGCATGAGTTCATGTTAAGAATTTTGGATAGGGTTGTCTAAAAGGCAATTTCCCGTACATTGTGTTAGAATTTCTTAAAGGAGTTAAAAATATTGTTCACACTTCAGAGGGAACAAATCTATTAAACTGAATTGTCCACATATGCTGCAAATGTATTTTCACAAACAATACAAAATTGAAGAGTCTCGTGTTTAGATACTTTTCAATCACTAAGAAAACATGCATTCTGCAAAATAGGCATTCTGGGCCTTTTTGAAATCAGTGGGATTTTCTCAGTGGCTTTACTAGTGTTTAGAGTTGCTAGAGTCTTCCTATTTGTGATTAATTGGAGTCAGACAGCAAATAAGTCTGGAACATTCTCCTAACAATGAAAGCTTAGATATTTTATTCACTAAAAAGAATTTAATTGCTGTTATAAGTCACATTCACCTTTAACTTAGTTGGAATTTTTCATACTCTGAGACAGACTCAAAATCTTTTGAAGATTCTCAAGCGAGACTGAGAACAAGAAGTCTGTGCAAATACCACACAAACTGTAGGAGAGATTTTAGAAAAGCAGGCAATGCTTAGCTTGCATCCTTTTGGATCTCTTCCACATTTTAGTGACAAACTATTTTAGATACTGTATAATAAATTATTACTTTTGCTGAAACAAAGCTGACGTCTTTTTAAAGGTGCAAAATAAACATTATTTTTATGAGGCCAGTCACAAAAGACTGGCCTCCCATAGTCACATTTGTATCCGTAGGCTCTTTTAAATTGATACAGTAGGTCAAAATGTAAGACATAACTACTTGGCTTTCAGATTTTTACTTTTCCATAATAGGTATCAGATGGACTGATTCAGGAGTCACAGATGACCTCCACACACATATGCATTACATAATTCTTTACCTTATTTTACTCAAAACTTTGAAGCCTTCATAAACTTCAGGAACCTGTCCAGCAAAAACACACCTTATTTCCAGCCAAAAGCAGATCTGAACAGTGTGTCAGAAGTTATTAACACTGAAAACAAGATGTCCACCATGTCATTTTGGTTTAGCCTCCAGGATACAAAAGAGCCCTTTCCGTTACTCTGCTGTTACCGATTATTTTCAAAACAACCAGCAGACTGTGTTCAAGAATAAGAATAATGACACCCACTGGATGTTGTTGTCTCACAAACTAATCTAATGCTTACCAATATACAAGTCATATCCTTCAAACAAATTGTAAGCCTCAATATTTCAACACAGATCACAGCAGAGTAAGCACTAAAACACACATCAGCACCTTTTCAAAACAGAAGTTTTACATCAACTACAAGAACTATTTATTTCCACTGTTTTCATGTTTTAATTCTGTTTCAAATATCTCGTCTCTATTTTCTTTTCTTCTGTGCCTCTTCTATCAACATTAGAAGATTAATATGCTTTAGTGCATTGCTGTCCTTAATATCTTTTAATTAGAACACAGTTTCACTTCTTAGCTCTCTCATCTGTGTTCTCCTTTTGCTTTTCTGTTTTTCCTTCAGGATTTTCAGCTCTGTATTCTACACACTGTAGATTAAACTAGACTAGGTTTAAACTAAACTAGATTTAGGTTATTTTTATTAATGGCGATGGATAAAAGAGAGCTATTCAGTATTTGAGATGTAGCCACACCATTCTCTTTACATGCATTTGCACTCTCCAGCTCTCCTTTTGCTCCTGCTGTCCCTTTTGCTATCCAAATCTTTTCCTTTTTACTGTTTTTTTTTCCTGCTAGTTTCCCCACCTGTTTATTACCCTTCCCAGATTCAAGACGGATGAGTTGCATCTTAAATCCCTCCTCTTCTCCCAGACTCTACTCAGATACCGTGTGATTAGCACGCAGGTTCTCCTGTGGCGTTACCGACTCTTCCCTCTGTAATGCGTCTCTCCCTCTCTAACAACAACCTATACATTATTTTTTTTTCTCCTGGCAATGATTTCAGTAGTCTGCTAGTGTTTGTGGTGCCATCTGGGAAAACATATTCTGATCAACAGAACTAGCGTAAGCAGACTGTCTCTATCCGCTGAAGTTTTACTCTGCTGGGTGCCAGCAACTGTATGTTTCTAATGTTAGGGTTTCTTTACAGAAGTCTATAGCGAATGAACAGACAGTTGCTCTCTATTATTTTTTAAATTCAGTTCATTGATTTCAGCAGATGAAATTTACTGGGCACACTTTTTGTGCTCTGAATCCAGTACTCGCATAATGATGCCAATTAAATGAGGACCCTCCAGTGTCATTTTCACATGCCCTGTGACAATCCAGTTTTTCAGCAACTTCATTATTTCAGGTCAGCTTATTATTACATCCTTTTCAAGAACAAAAAACTACCAGGGCACAGATTTTAAACACATTTTTATGCAATTAGGATAGTAATTGACACAAACAGATTTTTAGGTAAGTCACAATAGTAGGGACACAACACATCTGTAACTATGACGCTGAAACTCAGGCTTCCTTTTTGCAGCTGGATCTGTATCTAATCCTTCTGAGGTAATAAGAAAAGCAATCTACATGATTACTTAAGCTTATCAGAAACAGATATCAGAAGCAAAGGAAGTGGACTTAAACATTTAAAAAGTTCCCGGCCACAACTTCTAGAAGAATAAATGAGATAGATACAAAACACCGCACTGGTACTTTAGCAGCTAATCATATTTCACTTAGATCTAGAGAAAAATACTCTGATGAGCAATAGATTTCCATTGAACAGTACTGTTTCGATAACACTGAAACTTTCTGAGGTGAGGCTTTTTTCTAACCTATCAAACTAAAAAAACCTCAATTTCCTGCTGAAAAAGTTACATTGAATCACTTTGTTATTGACCGTATTGTGATAAGGCCAAACAGCGTAGTAAGAAAATGAAGCCACTGAGCCTAACCAAATATTTTTCAACACAGTCGAAACTGGGCACATCAGAATATTGTGCTGGAAAAGAAAAAAAACTAAGCATCAGGCCTCCCACTCCAGCTATGGATAAAAAGTTCAAAGTCGCAGAAGGGGAATGCCGTGCAGTGAACAGCTTCCCCTCTACCCTTGTTTGCTAGTTTAGACACACAGTGTTTACATATTCTAACCCCCTAGACCAAAAGCAGCGGTCTTGGTATGTATCCCACATTGTGCTAGCACAAATGTACCTGAAAAAGTCTCTATCGCATTATTTAAATGAAACACGAATCGCTCGTAAAATCAAGAAGGAAGACTAACTATGAACAAGCCTCAGACATGAGACTTCTCCTTTAGAATGTTCATTTTTTATTTTTCTTGCCTATCCCTAAAGTTTTGAGCAACAGAAGATGCAAACTCTCAGCACGCTGGCATGCCAGCACAATGGTGTTTCAGTCAAAGTGGAAGTAGGAGAAGTTAATACACAATTTGGAAATCCAGCTGAAAAGAAATAAACAGTGATAGACCCTTTCTATAAACAGATATTCAATATTAGCAGTTATTGCAATGGGTTTTTTATTTTAGTTCTGCTATTTCATAAAAATAGCATCAGAGCGAATTGCTGGATACAAAACAGGCTGTGAGAAAAATGGTTTTCTAAAATTAATTCCATACATTCTTGTTTCCAAGAATAGTAAATACATGACTGAGTACCTAGTCCTCCAGCATGTGCATCAATGAGAGACGCTGCTACCGCAATCCCTGCAGGGAGACCCAGATCTTTGGCAGCTTCTGGCGTTAGACCGTTTCCAACAGACTCTCCAGGAGACAAGACGTGGTTTCCTGGGCAGACACAAGAAAAACCAAACACCTGTCAATTTACTAAACAGAAAAACAAATGTGTATGTTATTACAAGAACTCCCTTCCTCTCCCTCAAGTTAGTGTGGTATATATAAAACAAAAAAGTGCATCAAAGAACTCTATCTGATTAAGAACTATCTCATTATCTGTCTGTATATTAACTACAAGCATGCCAGATCAGGCTGTCCCATAGCAATTCAAAAGTTCAAAAGTATTCAATGTCCTATCTAGCCACAGAGAAAGATTTCACCACAAGCAATTAAATTCTGCCTGGCATCTTTCCAAGAGATATGAAATCCCAAGTTCTCGTGGTAGTTACTGACTTGGCTGCCTGCAGCCATTCTCTGGGCATGTGAACCAGACTCAGCTCAGCCCATGCCCGCAACTGAAAACTCCACCTGTTGCACAAGGCAGGGACCAATTTTTTTTTTCCATTTCCATCCTTTCCAGCAGTTTCTACTCAGAATAGGGTGGCTATAGTAACAGAAACTCTGAAAAAGAAACTGGCTTAAGCAGCAAATTCCTCCATTTGCAGCTGTATTTCCTCACAGGCTTAAACAATCCGGTTTTGAGCCTGCCTTGGCCTTATGAAGTATGAAGAACATCATGGTCAGCCTGAACACAAGCAATGCAACCCTTCCTTCTCAGTCCTGTCACCAGGGAGCCTGGTGGTAGGTCCCATCTGCGTTTGTCTCCATTCTGATGTGTAGAAAGGAAGTAAAACACTCTCCACAACAGAGAATAATGCAGAGGAATAGCATATCAAACAATATCAGGAATACCGTAATGCCCATGAGCATAATCTTCTAGAAATACAGTTATATGACCTTACTGCTAGATGAAAAGAAGGTTACGATATTAAATTCACAGGTGGAAAACAGGTCTTCAATTTTACATATCACTTAGATCTTTGTCTTTGCTGTAACTGATGTTGGTTCTTCGCTCTAAGGAAGGTGCTTGCTTCCTGACGGATGCAGTGCATGGAGCACTTTGTGACCAGACGGCACACACAGCTTCTCGGTGTTCGTTTCTCCAAGAGTTTCTATTCTGTTGAGAGCCACACGTCGGCCTCTGAAATGCCAGGCTGAATCTCATAATGGAAATTTAAAACCAGTATCTATAGCCCAAACCTTTGCACTTGACTTTGGGTTTATATGCAAATGTTGTGGCCAGTAAGTAAACCTTACCATTTAGCTTATACAGAAGGAAGTGATGACATTAAGCTACCTTCTCACAGGAAAAAAGTCTATATTTTATTAATTCTTAGCGTAAAGTCAAAACGTCTTGCTAGCTTTTTCAAGAGGTCTATCTTCAGCATTTTTTTTCCCAATAAGTTGGAGAGGACGACGTTTCTCTTTAAGAGAACTTTTTTATTACCTTTCTGGTTTTTTAAGACATTGGAGAATAATACCAGTAAAACAAAGTTGTCTGCTTCTCCTGACATTCAAAGACCCTGCAGGTGGAAGGAAGTTCAAAAGAGTTCATGCAGCTAAAACCACATCGTTTTCTTCAGAATCAGTCAGCTGACCTGAAAGCATACAAATATCTTGTATATACAGCATGAGATGAAATTAATCCAAAATAAAACCTCTTTCCAGGCACTCAGTTCCATGGTTGGCTTGTTTATATCAGTCGTACTGGTCAAACATTTTAGTGTGTAATTATTATGTGGTTAAATTCCATTTTAGAGATCAGGGCTACTATTAGACAAAATCTTTTCCTACCAGCTTCTCAATTACTGTATTTCTAGTTAATGAGCACTAAGGGAGCATAAGGGAGCACTTTCAGAGATAAAGATAATCGTCTCTTCTATGGCAGGAGTAGAAAATGATCCTACAGACTCCTCTAGTACTAGTTATGTGCCAGATACTTGTACTAGTTACGTATCAGACCAGCAGCATTGTTATCCCCCATGCGCATAAAGTGTGTGAGAACCTGCAGGGATGGGTTTCCTGTGATTTGAAAATGCAACGTAATAATCTTGTATTTAAAAAATTGGAATTAACCGTAGAGTATGCACTGTCTGTTTTAGGAGTCAAGGTAAACCTGAGCAATTATTCCTCAACTGAAAACACCTCCTGACAATCTGGGAAGCGACAGCAGTCAGGAGTCGCTCATGACAGCGACTGGGAAGGGGAGTCTCCTAGGTCACCCAACAGCCAGGGAACGCAGAAAAGTGGCGCCAGCAAGCAAGCGCAGCAAGGAGAGGACACTGGCTCTGCCCCTCTACTTCATCATCCCAGCTTTAGAAATCCATGAAAGCCCTGCTAGACCCATACAATATGTTCACGAGGAGCTTTGTAAAAGGGAAGAAGTGGGCTCTGCAGGGGCACTCCTTCTGTCATCATGGAAGTTGCCTCCCCACCCACACAAGTGTGAGTAAGTAGGTGTGGAATGGGCAGAGCCTTGACTGAACCGCAAGGCAGAGCCTTGACAGACCTGGAAAGGGAATTATGATTCTCATGGTTTACTCTTCACTGAAAAACTAGAAAACTCAGCCAGGCGTCAGTATGCTTAGAAGCTGTAGGTATAAAGCTATTAAAATAAAAAACACAAAAAGCAACCAAAGAGGAGCCACAATTAAAAAGCAAAGCATTTGAAACAGATTGTACTCCAGTACTAGACTGGGAGAGGGTGAACAGATTCTTACTTGAGTAAAACACAGTAGCTTTAAAAGTCAAGGGACAGCTGCTATAAAAATAAAGGTATTCTATAGCTACACACAGCAATTCAAGGGCAGGTGCTGCCCCCCTTAAATCCTACCTGTCAGGGGCAAGAAGCTGGCGGGGAGGGAGGCAGGGAAATGGGAGCCGCCAGCACACAGAGGCGGGCAGTGAGAGGAGCACAGAGGCTGCATAAAAGAGGCAGTGAAAGGACTGAGGCTTCTCAAGGCTCCTGCCAAAGTAAATGTATCGAGTCTTTTGTTTACAGTAGTCTCCTGTGCAAGTCATTTACCTTTGCTATAATGACTTCCAAAATTAGACCTAACCAAACAAACCCATAATGGCTGAAGCTGGAGAACTTTCTGTTTCACATTCATACAGCTGTTTCACTAATGCAATGCCTTAATCCACAACCTTTTCGTTCCGTATGAGACAGACTATTTCTAGCTATTTTTTCCCCTATAAAGCAGCGAGTTTACAAAAGGAAAAAGCTGTCTGAATCTCTTCCTCCTCTTTTATCCTTCTTCGAAGACTAATGTTAGAATTTGCTATGATCAGGTTTTGTTTAAAGAATTTATGTGGTACCAACGACCCTCTACCTTTTTAGGCGGTTACCGCAGCAACCAGCTATTTACCAGACGCAACACACAAGGCAGACAATACATCTTCAGTCAAGTTTAGTAATCAAAATTCACTGTACTGGCTTACTAATATTTAACAGAACTAGGTACTTTAGGATGTCGAGCTTTTTAAAAATAACAAAAGCAGAGCGCAGCAGGGGGCCCAGCTGACTCAACTATGACATACTCCCTGAGAACAGCTTTTCATCTATCATGCGGAACGCGGCTGCATTTCACAAGCACTTATATCTGGCTGTAAATACAAGGAAAAAAAAAAATTAAAAAATAGAAGTCCCTTTTCTTCACTATCGTGACACAAGCAAACTTGAACTTGGATATCTCAATCCCTTGTTGAAATTCCAGCAAGCTCAGAAAGAAACCCAACCAAACTTGTCTCCATTTTATCATCTCCCCCAAACTGGACAATCTAAATGCTTTTTAATTTAAAAGACAATACACAAAACAGACAGCCTGTTAAATAAGCGATATATAACATGTATTGAAGAACTTATCTAGTTAAACAAAAGGGTGCAAAATAGTCATCAAAGGAAACAGGACCTTAGTAAAAAGAAGGACCGTCCATCCAAATGGATTGTGCAAAAGGCAATTTAAGGATTTTCCCCCCTTTGTTCATTACAAAGCTTGTAGACAATCTCCAATTTCTGTGTTTTATAATAATCTCCGCAATGCCAAAAGTCTGGGATATGCACGGAATCTGAATAAATAATATTATAACTCTTCTGATACATTGTCCCAACCGTATATCACACACAATACATTACCAAATATCCCTCTGGCTTACATACGATACTCATATTTAACGGAGACGTGTATGGCTGATTGGTCTACAATTTTTAACCCAGCTGATTAGCAAACATAGATAGTGCTAAGATCAGAAGGAAGCAGGATAATGATGCAGACTATAAAATTATGACACTACTTTTTTTTTCAGGGCTGAATGCATGCTGGTTAAAGGGTGTTAGAAACAGTCAGATTTGGGGCTTTCTAAACATGGAAATACCCTCCATCAAATTTCCTAGTTGGCAGTTAAAAACTTCAGGATTCTCATTCAGGAAAACCCAAACAAATTGTGATATTATAGGCCAGCTTATTTAAAAGTGAGAAAAACAGTCGGTTAAACAAAATCACTTTGGCTTTCTTCAGTTCAAAATCCATCTCTGCCTATGCGAGCTGCCACAGTAGCTTGAGGCACATCTAATTTGGGTCCTTTCCATCCCACTCTCCCATCCAGCTTATGCCTTTGGCTGAACTACATCTCAACTACCTAACATGTAATTACTTCAGGCAGACATATTAGGTTGCTAAACACTGGCAAAAGCAGGCAACCTATGTGCAGGCAGATCCTGATTCATTAAGCTGAAAAGTAAATTGGTCTGCAGACCAATAGGTGCCTACTTCAACAAAGCCTACTGCCTTCTTGTCCAAATGAAAGAGAGCTACTTCATGTATAAATAATAAGCTTTCCTGGTTAAAGGTCAAAAGAAAAAGAAAAAAAGCATTCTGCATCATTGGATCGTTAGGCATGTACATTGACGGACGTGACTGAGTTTTCATTACTAGATTTCAGTGAAACAGTGCAGAATGAAAATCTCTTGTAATGCATGGTTCAGTACTCGCTATGCTGACAGGCCTGTGGGTATACAATACGTATATCTGGATGTCTTACTAAGTAACTACATGCAATGCATTTGCATCCAAACTCAGCCACCTGATCTCATATTTTTGCTCGGAAACAATAATTTCAATAGGCTGATAATTTGGATTTCTGGCACTTTGCAGTACAAGGTTCCTAATAGTCTCTCTAAATGCAAAGATGATCAACGTAGATGACGTGACTATCATTATACTTTGAGAGTCGCAAGTAACCAGACTTCGGTTTGGTAAAGCACATCAAAAAGATTATACAGGCAATTTAGCTTGTATTAACTATGGATTATTACTTAAAAGAATTTTTTTTATTACTGGATGTTTTTTAATAATTCACATGACAGCAACCCCTCTTTGAAGAAAAAAAAATACCCCTTTTTCAAAACTGAAAGAAATGACAGACCAAAAATAACCTGATCAGTTACTGAAAGGACGCTTTTGAATCTTTCAGCTAAGCTTCTGATACCTGCACAAGCTTATTCCCCACCATGTTCACACAGTATCCAGCTCTAATACCTGTACTGAGAAGATACTGATGCATTCTAAAGGGTTCAGAAATGAGTCAGGAAAGCAATTACAAGGATTGAGAAGTATGACAGTTCACATCAGAGTTTTGGTGAAAAACCTCAAGCGGCTCAGTGTTTTCCTTTAACGTAGAAAATTGCAGTCTATGCAGGTCAGGCACGTCACTGCAGTCTGCCAGACAGGAGTAGGAAGTTAAAGTTCAGATGAAAAATAAGGTGTATTCTTCAATTAATTCATTAATTTTGAGAAATGACAGCAACTAACAATCAACAAGCTTTAAGTCTGAAGTGGGCTCTCCATCACAGGAAATTATAAAATCAAGATTGGTTCTAAGATACACTTTAAACTACTTAAACATTAATTTTAGGGAGTCAACAGCCTCTGACTTGGAGGAAGTCGGCAAATTGTTTGAAATAGCCCTTCTGTTTTTGTGAATCCTGACTCATAAAGCAGACATCACTGTTTTAACAGGTATCTCAGTGTGAGGCTCAAGCAAAAAAAAAAGAAGATGAAAAACAAATCAGGACCAGGGAGAGGAAGAGCCAAGTAAAAAGAAGAAATGACCCAGAACTATTCTGAGAAATGCTTTTTTTTCCTCTCTTCTTTTTTTTTAGAACTGTATAAAAAGTAAGAAAGAAGGATATTTGAGAAATTTAAATATTAAACAATCACAACAGGCTCAAAGTCTGCTCAAAGTTTCTCCAATGACTTTTAAAAACAAATTCAAAGAAAAAGCTCCTGGTTTTTACACTACAAAGAAAGAGAAAGTTCACAAGTCCACAAAGTTGACAGAGTAGAAGAAAAGAGAATTCCTCAGGCAGACAGAGCCTGAGACCGGAATTCTAGAAGTGGGCAGTGGGAATTTTTTTTTCTTTTGAAAGCTCTGTGCTTTTGCTATTAGTTGTCTAAGCCATGATGTAGCCTGAGGATGAAAGAACACCACAGAGTACTCCTCACTTATTGCAGCAGAGATGAGGGAGAAGTGGAAAGGTACCATCTGCCAGGACTCAACCTGATGATAAGCAGGGTGAACGATGGTTCCTCTCCTTACAGTGGAAGAGGAATGGAAAATGTCACCCAGGAAACACTGTGAAGAAACCTGAGCTATCCAAGTTTAGCCCAGCCTCTTAAAGAACGGTTATTGGAAAGAGGAATAGCTCAGGCTGGAGAAACTGGCCGAGAGGACGCTCCTGAAATTCAAGAAAGGGAAAAGCAAAGTTGTGCACATGAGGTGGAAGGACCCCAGGCACCTGGACAGGCTGGGGGACAACTGTCCGGAAAGCAGCTTGGCAGGAAAGGACCATGAGGTGCGGTGGACACCACGTTGAACATGAGCCAGTGATGTGCCCTTGCAGCGCAGGTGGCCAACAGCCTCCTGGGGTGCGATAGGAAGAGTGCCACCAGCAGGCCAAGGGAGGCGATCCTTGCTCCCTGCTCGGGAGGCCACATCTGGAGCATTGTGTTTTATACTGGGCTTCCTCAGGACAGGATAAACGTGGACATACTGGAGCAAGTCCAGAGAAGAACCTGAAAGATGACAGAGGCATGTCGTACAAGGAGAGACTGAGAGACCTGAGACTTTAAGGCCAGCAAACAGAATGCTTGGAGGTGGGGGGGATCTTATCAACATGCATATAAATATCTGATGAGAGGGAGTAAAGATGACAGAGCAAGACTTTTCTTGGTGGCACCCAGAGACAGTACAAGCAGCAACACACACAAACTGAGATGCAGGAAATTACATTTAAACAAAAGAAAAAATTTATTGGGGAAAGTTGGTCACGGCACTGGAACAGGTTGCCCAGGCAGGTTTTGGAGTCTCCATCCTTGGAAATTCTCAAAACTCAACTGGACACAGCCCTGAGCAACCTGCTGTAGGTGACCTGCTTTGAGCAGGAGGAGTTGGACTAGATAATTTCCAGAGGTCCCTTCTAACCTCAACCATTCATCTGAGTCAGTGACCTCAAGATGGAAAAAACATAAAATAAAATAGAAATCACAGGAACGTGTAGCTTTTCTGAGAAAAATTTTTTCTAACTTCTTACTGCTGAATCATATATTATGAAATAATGCCTGAAGCTTTGAGGAAGGAGGCACCCTAAAACCTCTTTGCACTGTGCCAGTTTCAGCTCCTTTACAGTTGCTACAGCTCTTGGACAGACTGAAATGACAGGAAGCCAGAAAAATGTTAGCATATTTGGAACAGTCTTCAGTTGTAAATTCCATGGATTTTGACAGCATGTAAGTGTAAATATCCTCTGATTCATCCTTTTAATTTTGTTTGAAATTGCAACGTGTTGTAATTTATTGGGGATAGCAAAAGACCAATGAGAGACAGATAAAGGGACCCCATACTTAAGAGAATCCTTTTACTTATTATCCTCTACCATTTGCAAAGTATGGCGTTTAAAGCTCATTGTTACAATCAAGTGTTATGAAGAACTGGCAGCTACAAGCTGACCTGAAAAAAAAAAAATCATCCCTTTCTCTCAGCCTTCAAGGAAATCCCTCATATACTCTGGAGCATCTGGCATCAAAGGCCTTGGAAGAGATAGAAAACTGGCAGAACGAAGGGATTGACCACTCCCTTCACATCTCTTGTAGCATAAGTTAATATTGACTGTATTCTCCCACCCTGGACTGAACCTTCCATTTTCAGCCTAAATGTAAATAAACGAGTGGAACTTCCAAGTATTAGAACTGACTAGTTCTGACAAAATACAAAACCTAAGCAGATTCTATTTAAGTGTAAGAAGTGAGGTATACAAAACCATTATCTTCATTACCATTCCACATTTGTATGTGGAAGTAGACGCTGGCAGATGCAACACAAACATTCATATAATAACATGTTCATGAATAAACAACCTGCTGTTTTGCCACTTGTTTGAATGCCTAAAGGAACACCATAAACCCAGCATATTGTAATGCTTGTGCAGAGTAAGAATGACAGCAGGTACCAATCAAGAGTCACAGCGATCTTGTCAAAGCCCCAAATCATACACAATTTTCTTTATTACCAATTCATGAATAAGTACTACAAATAAAAGAGCATTAGAGCAGAACACCCAGTCATAAAATTCTACAGATCCTTCTTCTCAGGGTGCTAAAAAATGGCATACACAAGTGCTCAGGTACATGAAAACACCAAGCTTCCAATCTCCGAAGTCCCGGACTTAGGGGAATAGTTAGGGACAAGAGATTGCAAAGTGCTAGGGCTGTACGCTAAAGCACAGGCAGAGTGCTATTCTACTGACGCATAGGAGGAAAGGCCACTAACTATAAATGCGCTTGAGAGTCAAGTCAGACCCTTCATAACTGAAAACCCAGTGCCAAAATTTGAAAACAAAATCTAAAAAAAAAAATCAGAAGAAATCCTACTGGAGATGGATTGAGGCAATCTGTGCAAAATGGGAAGCATTCTTCTTTAAGGTGGCTAAGGACAAGTGGGTAAAAGATACAGAGTGAGATTTAAGTAGAGAGATGTATAAGGACCAGAAGGTGTTCTTCCTCACACCACCATCGCCTGCAAAGTCAAAATCAAACATGAAAGAATTCTACCAGTCTTATGCTAAAGCAAATTAAGCAAAGCTACAGTTTTAGAGCTATGAAACAGAGAGATGTGCTGCTTGAAGACAAGCATAAAACTCTCATCTCTGTATTATCCAGTCATACGAAAGTTTAAGGGAAAAAAAATCAAGTAACGTTAAGAAGGAGTTTATCATTTTGTGAACAGCATTGTTGATGATGGTTGTCTACAAAACCCTATCCGCCGGTATCACAATCTGTCCATGCAAGAGTTATTTTCATTAGCATCTTAATTTCAAGCACTGGAAGTTTAAGGTTAGCATTGAATTTCCGTAAAACTTGGGAGATTTAAACAATCTGAATACTTTTCTCAGTTTTGCCTCAGATGTTCATAAAGAACCCATACATATGAGTTGTGTATTTATTCAGTTTTGAGGATGTGGCTGTAAATTCCTAGTCAGAAAAAGCTGGGAAATGGGTTTATTAAATCCTTATCATGTTGAAGGGCTATATTTCCAAGTATGAAGCTTGCTTTTCAAAAAAATACTTCATTAAAATCAGGGTACTGTTTCATCATAGATGAAAACACCCCTTTACAAAAGAGCATTTTAGCCTTCAACACAGGATCTACAAGAAAAATAAAACCTATTCTGCAATACCTGCAATGCTCTCTCAGACAAAGGCATCATCTTCAACCAAAAAAAGACCTGGCATAAAATATTACTATTCAATAAAAAATCGTTATTTGGTCCCTTAAGTAGCCCCTGAAGTAGATGGCCGTGGTGAAAATTTATCAGGCATTTTCCTCCAAATGGAATATACGCTTCAGTACCCTAAGAGGTCTATAGTACATGAAATTTTAACGGAATTGTTAATGTCTTTCTAGGTTTTATAATACCACAAAGAGATACTCATCATGTGCTTTCACCACAGCAGAAAAATGCTAATGCCTGTAGCACACAACACTTTCATAGTGGTTTTGAATACAAGCCGTCTTCTACTCTCTTGGTGGGCAAATTAATGGGATCAATAAATTTTGTAGTATCTCCAGATAACACTCTTTACCTTCAGAAACGTGATCAGTAAATTCACAATGTACAGAAGGGACCACAAACAACTTATTATGTGGATTCCCTGAAAGATTAGTCTGCTCTGAGAAACGTGAAATGTCAAAGGGCTGGGAATTTTCATATGTGAACCCACGCCTTGATGTGGGAAAGGTTTGTGGAAGATCCTAAAGGTCAAATGTGAGGGTCTCCCTTATCAACAAGGTCATATGTTAAGTTAAACTGAAACTACGAGAAGCGTACTACCTGGAACCACAAGCACCACTCTGATTACAGTAAATATATTTTTAAAGGGCAAGGCTTTTTAAAAGTGACGCTTAAAAGTGTATTTATCAGAATAAAGAAATATGTACATTAAAGAAGTTGTTCTCAGGTAATTTCCATAAATATTTCCAGTGTCATGAAAGTTAAAGCTACTTCAAAAAAAAGTCTAGTCATAACTATTCTTCTATAGTTGGACTGGAAAAAAGAATGATTTCAGTAGAGATTAAAAAAACACATAGCTTTTCTGCCTATTTTAAACTGGTAAACTATGCATTTACTTTTATTACAGTAAGAAAATGTTGCTAATTTTATCTTGTGAAATTTTGCTTTGTTTAGAAAGAAACGATGATTCAGAGCCTACTAATCTTTTAGTAGAGATATGTGAGAAAATTACTATTATCTGTCTTTACAAGGGGAACGTGCAGGCATAAAAATACATCCTTGTATTTGAGCTAAACAAACCTTGAGCAGACATACACGGACTTGGACAAGCTTGAGAACAGAAAAGGAAATTCCACTAGAATTACTTCACACTTCTTAGGTTTTTGGTTTTGTTTTCATTTTAGGAGGGGTTTTGACCATGTACAACCTTCCTTCAACTTACTCCTACCTACGTTATCTGGCAATTTTGAGTTCCTTAATCTGCCAGCCAGCTAAATCTACTGCTTCAAATTCTTTCCTGTCAGCCGTAGCACACTATGATGTGCCCCCTGGAAACACACACTCTGACTGTTCGTCCATGTGAGTTATTTAAACAAATTGCCTGCCTTTGGTATAATGTGCTGAAGTTAACGGCACCTGAGACTGTTCATTTAGGCAACAGCACTCTGAAGCAATATTATAAATACAGTTTGAGTTGAGCTTGTGCAAGGTGTGATCCTGTGTTCGTTGTGCTCAGTGTAGCATTTGTGGGCTCCTGGAGGAGGTCTATGCAGTGACGGTGCCTCGCCACCAATGCTGACACCTTGGGAGTTGGTAGGAAGGAGTCTTCTACCACACAAGGCCGTTCCAGCTGCAGTTTGACTGGTGCCGCCCCAGTGACTGAATGGCACTCTCCCGGTACGTGGATCTACACAGTCTTGATTAATTTAAATTAAGTAAAAGAAAGCTGAGCTTATTCAGAGTGCTCTTCCCAAGTCCAACAACACTGAACACTCATTAAAACAAGCAAACTCCCTAAACTTTTATTGGAACAATGCTACCATTCCTGTTTTCCCATGTAAAGGGACACTGGTAAGATTAGGGGTGGCAGAAAGTAAAGCAATTCCGCAGCACACAACGCAGATCTCAGCATTGTTGAGTAGCTTCTGGGCAGGGACTGAGTTGGTTTGTTTTGGTGTCTTTTTGTCTCCTTCTGAAGCTAAACCCTTCCAAGGGGCTCCAACAGGTGCAGTTTAGAAGATAAACTCAAAGGAATGAAGGAGTAGTTGCTACCTGGTTTCCACATTCATACAGAGAGCTCCTTACTCCCTCTTCATAGACACATGAAAGAACGTCACTGTCCTGCTTTTTTTGTGATTTTATCACACAGCTAAATATAATGAATGCAACACTTTCCTTTTTAAAAACGCAAGGTTAGACAAATGGTCATGGAAATAAGCATACATTCTACCTAAGGCCAGGTTTCAGCATTAGTATGCAAAACAAAAACTGTCTTATACTTTGGATACACCTAAGGTAATCGGACCCAGAATCTGAAAATCAAAGGGTTTCTCAAGGTGACTAAAAGTACGTGCTCTTCAGAAGCTTCAAGTTCTAGCCTATAGTTTGGTGCAATTCTGGAGGTCAGATTCTGCTTCTCCAATTCCAGCTGAGATGCACCCAGGTACTCTGTGGTTCATTTCTTGAAAATCAATGCAAGTGCCCAGGGAACTAGACGCTTTCCCCATTAGCTCAGGAAAACATTTTTGTCTTGCAAGAAACACCTATCAACAGAAGTTAATTTGCTGATTTATTTTGTAAACATTGTGTTTTAACAAAAATGTAAGCCTGATATTAGAAATTAATGATTTTTGTCTTGCTAAATGTTGAGCCATATATAGACTAGTTTTATGAGGCTTCCATCACAACAAAAGGGCCTTTTTATTAATGGCTACTTTATCATTTAAAACATGTATGTTTAGTTACTTAAAATGGCAAATTGCTTTGCACTGTCCTTGAAGTGCATTGCATAAATATTGTATAAAAGCCTTAGCTTACACTTCATAAATAATTTATTTTAAAAATACTCTTCCATGAGACCACCAGCTGCCGAGATGTTCAATTTTCTGGTAAAAACATGTATTTATTGCAAGTCTTATTTTAACTTGTTGAAGATTTGCTAAAAGACACATGTGATAGATGTCATAAGAATTGTATTCAAATTAAAACCTCAGGAAGCTAAAAGCCTACTACTCCTACCAGGTTTTATACCTTTGCATAAGCAGTTTCAGTTGCAGGGGGAAAAGCTGAAATCTATTCAAGGAAGCTTTCAAGTACCATTTTCTGATAACTTGAAAATTACTTATAATATATCTTGTGATGATCAGAAAATTTTATAGATTTCATTACATTTCATTTCACTACAGTCCTCCCTACACCATTTCCATTTCATGTTGCTGCATTTAAACTGCTGTACAAACTTGTTCAAAGTGCCAGACATGAAAAAAAAAATCAAAGGAGATTTCAGATAATTAACTTTGATGAATGAGCATATTTTAATTCATGTCTGGTAATATTCTTGTTAATGACATGTCTGCTTAGGACATCCATTAAAAGTCCATTAACTTAACAGGGAAAGTCTAATAAAGTTATCCTGGAAATTTTCTGGTATATTAACATTATGGACTTTTAATGAATATCTGCTGTAGGAATTGCTATTAGCAAGGCTACCATTCTAATTAAAGTTAAGGCTCTAAGAGAGTGAAAAAAACAGTATGAAGATAATAACAAGCAGAAGTAGCACTTTTTTTTGAAAATTAAGAGAGATTGGTACAAGTCACAAAACATGCTATCAGTAACAGCTATAAATTATTACATTGTGGCCGGCCATCCACTATACCCGTATCAGGTGCTTCCTTCATGTAATCAATTGCTGAGGCTCCCATTTACCGCTCCATTGTTGAGGCTGAGCAGTAGAAAAGGCTAGCCAGGCCTTTCAGAAGGGTAGAAGGTATAAAATTTAAACACAGTTTTTGATGACTATGCCAAATAAAAGTGTACTTAGGAAAGGCATCCAGCCTTGTTATCAACCCATTTGAAGCTTCATCAAGTCCTGCTACATTTCTGTTGACATTCACAATAATACAGCAAAGGATCTTTTTATATGTGTGTATCTTTTATATATATACGTGCATATAACTTTTTACTGTATTTGTACAGATATAAAACAAAACAACACCCAGATTTACCTATTTTTTCATACTTATCCTTCACCAAATCTTCCAAACCGATCATTTCCCAGAAACTGTCATCCCAACCTCCATCTGAAGTGTACGTCCACTTGCACACTACTGTACAGAGGGACCTAGAAAAGGGACAATATAGGCATGGAATGAGGCAAATGAACACTTTTAGTTTTAAACTTGTGACTACAAAGAAATTTGTGCAAAATGATCTCTTCATTCACTGGTCAAAAATTCCAAGCATAATGCTAACATTAAAAAAAAATTGATTACTCTTTGGAGTGCACGTCTTGAGATACCTTAAAAGGACCTTATGTTTAAGATTTTTCTAAGCTGAAACAACTCCTGGTCTGGCCGCTTCACTGCATAAATCAGTCAAATAACAGGCCATGCATATGCCTAGAAGACAGCATGGCATGAACATAACAGCTCTTTAGCAAGCAGCTCAGAGAAATATTCCTGCTTTTCCAGGCTGTACCTAAATAGCAATGTTTTGCACACAGTATGTCCCTAGAAAGACTTTCTATTAGTTATGTTCAAGCTGAATTACAATTTACAGGAGATTATGTATGCACTGATAATTGGGTTAAATGACACTGCTTCAATACCTGCAGGTACAAAATGTCTTTATCAGGTGAATGTGTAGAAGCAAAATCGCATCCAACCACCAGAGCTTCTGCATAGCGTGTGCTCAAGTACCACTACCATTAGGTCTGTATTTCAGCAGAAGCCGATGGCAATTCAGTGACATGCTGAAGCAGCATTAGCCATGACGCAGCCGGGTGCAATATTAAGTTCCAGTTTCAAGTCTTATTCCTGATAAGCTGACGCTGAACTTCACTGTGACAGCACAGCATCACAAGGGCAGACTGCAGGAGCAGAGTATTAACAAGAGAACTTGCGGAAATGTCTACCATAGCAAACAGAAAGTTTTTCTCCTAAAATGATCCATATCCTCAACCTCTCATTCCCCCAAAATATGAATAACATTCCTAAAGATTTAGTATTACACAGACTGTTTTCTGTCTGAACACTAAGAACCATCTCAGAAGATCAGTATTTAATTGTGCTTGAAAAGTCAATAAACTAAAAGGTATTTAAAACGCTAAACACTACTGAAAATCTCAGCTGCCTGTAGTCTCGGGAATACTACCATACCATCAGGTGCAAGACATCTCGGACGCATCTCAGGGAAACACCACATTATAACTGTTCTCAAAGAGAACCCCCTTTCAGAGATGGATTTTCATTGGTGTCTTACAAGACAGATTATTTGTGACTCATTTTTAGCCAAGACGTGCTTTCACAGACACATTCTTCTTATTAGGATCTTAAAATTTGAACATGTATCTCCAAAGCAATTTTACTGAATTTTGCTGAAGCATTTGACTTTTTCTTGTGGTTTTGCATAAGTAAAATCCAAACAAAATTCCTGTCTACAAAAAATATTTTTTGAGTTAAAGTAAACCCTCCCTTTCATCCAAGTCAGCTACCTAGGGACCTAAATAAGGAGAATTAGACTAAAAGTCTTCTTATTTTACTACATATTGTTACTTACTTTACCATAATGCCTAGGCAAACCAGCTCTGGACAATGACCCCACTATCTACAGCAAGGTAGAATTACTGAACAAAGAAGCAAGACTGCTGCCTTCAGGAAACTTAAAAAGAAGACAGCAACAAAGCTGGGAGTCAGATACAGCGAGGTGTCCCAAAGAATGTCACGTGTATCAGCACCTACAACCTGTACCTATAAAACACGCTCAAACCCAACTAGATACTCAAAATACTAAATATTCCACCAAAGGGAGAGACAAAACTTCACATAAAATACTTGCTGCTAGTACAGATCCCATTGCACTTTTCCTGCCCAGGCAAAGTAGAACTTCTAATTTTACAGTTGTAGCAAAAAACACGCAGTAAATAATAAAGGCTCTGGTCGTTTTGAAAAAGAGGCCATAAAGGGACTGAATTCTGCTACTTCAAGCTTGACAAACATCCTTGCCATAGTTTCCCATTCATTTATATAGAAATACGCCACAAAGAAAGCAACAGTGAGTGCCTCTCCTCCATTAAAACACAGTAACAGAAACTAGCAAAGAAACCACAGAATCACAGAATTGCCTAGCTGTTTTTATTTACCATCTACAAACCAAAGCGAAGGCTTCTAGACGCTGATACTGGACACACAATAAAGCCAAAAAAGAACAGGAAGAGCCTTTCCACACAGCTAGAAAACTATCACCTGGAACTCGGATTCACCACGTTTGGGGGGTTTACAAGGAGAATCAAGGATATACAAGTGAGAGCAGGATTCTCATGGAGCGGGACAGCTAAAGGCACTGTTCTCAGTGTATATCCATCCTCTTATGTGACACTGAGCAGATCAGATGATTATATGGACTCCCCGTACTCCCATTTTCTCGTCCAGGACAGAAACGTACATTTTAAATGCATCGCGTTTCACCTCATTCTGTTGTTTTGGAGTGAGCATGTTTTCACAACCAGAGGACTGGTGATGTTCGTTACAATCCCACTGTTTACAAAGGTGCATTGTTTGCTTTTTGCAATGAGAGAATTTATTAACATTACCCATTCTGGGGGGAAAAAAAAGAAATAGAGATAACTATTTATATCCTTATAAATACTGTGGAGATTACTCCAGGGTTACTCTTCAAACAGCTTTGACACACCCCCCCTCCCTTTTTTTTTCTTAAACAGTTTAAGAATAAATCAGGCAATTACAAATCAATGTCTGGTTTGAAAACAGAAAAGCACATGACCTGTAACTACAGCAATGACAATGTTGATATAAGAAATTCCAATTTCCAAGGATTTAAAAGGCAGACACAGAAATCTAATTAGGCCCTTTGACAAAAACTGGCTGAATAAATAAATTCTAGGCTAAAGAAAATACTGTGAAAAAATAAACATTTTCCCCAAATCAGCTCAAACCTCTAATTAAAAGGAAAAATAAAGACAGGATATTTGAAATAAAGATCATTTCATCACTTTAGGAAAAATTTAGACATAAAGAGTGAAACAATAATGCATCAAGTTTTCCCAAATATGGTAAATACCAAATCATAACAAATTATCATCAGAACTGAACATGTATTTTTTTAATTAGATCTATGCTATGAACTATTGCCACACCCTGAAACATGCTTCAAGGACGAGAGCTCAATGTCATGGCTTCTCACTTTCAAAGATCCCAAAGCAACTCCCTCTGAGTTTCCACGCTTATCCAAAGCGAAAGCGGAGCAGCCTTGGAGGATTCCAAAGAGCGTGTTTTAAACAGCGGCCAACTCTCCATCCAGCTCACCGTGAGCAACACCACATTACGTGTACAGGCCCACTGAAACCGTGTGAACGGGGACAGACTGGCCCTTGCCAATCCACCGAATTCCAGCATATTGGAGCTCTCTTACTCGATATGGCTGGGCTGAACATAGTCTAGTATGAAACGGCAATGGGACTGTGAGCATCTTCATCCTGCTCGTGTAGATTAATAAATGCAAAGTGCTTGCAGAGGAAGCATAAACAGATGATTCTGGGTTGAATTTTTAATACAATGTAGACAACATGAACTGGGAAGGACACCTCTTCCCAAATTAATTAACTGGCAGATCTGTAAGTGTCTCCACCAGTATATGATCACTGCAGCCCAGGCTGCCTCCAGTCTTAACATCACCAATTAACTCACTTGCACTGGTGACCATCAGGTCCTGTATCACATCCCTTCTTGGTGGGGCTGTCTGTTACCTGGCTTAAGGTACTACGTGCATTTCTTTGATGCAGTCCAGGAGTCTGCTGGATTGCCTACAGCTCACTGTGATACTTCTCCAGCAGATACCAGGGTGGTTGAAGGCCCCCAGCAGGACAAGAGCCTGCGAGTGCGATGCCTCCCATAGCTGGAGTAAAAAGGCTTCATCAATAAGCTCCCCTTGATCAGGTGGCCTGTAGTAGACATCAACCACAAGGTTCACTTTGTTGCCTTGCTCTCTTATTCTTACCCGTAGGCTTTCAACCTGCTTGTGGCTATTCTTCAGAGACGTTGGTAGGTTTTTATTTTCATGGCCACAACAACCTCAAAATGCTTGTTGTAAACACAGTCGGAGCATTTAGAGTTCTCTGGGATTTAAGCTCCTTATTCCACCCTTGCCGCTACTCAATTGCCACATAAAAAGTACACATTTAATTGACCAATATAGCTTTATACAAATCCTTAATATCTACGAGAAAGTATTATACTGCAGAAAGGCACTGTGGTCTCTTAGATAATAGTTGAAGAAAAAAGGATTTCTTTGAGATGCCCATAACGACAGATTAACTTCACACATGCTTCAAAAGAACCTGGATGTGTGGAACTCAAATCCCTGCCACTTACCTGATGAGGTGCTCTAATAATTACACACAGCTGCCCAATTTGTATATCCTGGAGCGCTGTAGGCACACGTAGACAGAGCAGTTTGTTCATGGTTTTTCACCTTTGAATACCCATAGCATAGATATTTATTAACTTTATGGGCAATCGCTGAGAAATTCTCCTCCAGAGTATCACCCTGAGAAAGTGAGAGCATGACTTGAAACTTGGAAAAAACATATCCAGAAAGACATTACGGTAAAGAGGGAGCCAAGGAACCAAATCGCTACACCTCAGAGAAAGCCTCAACTATTAGAAAATTGTGTATTATTTCACAGCAGCTCCTAAATTTTATGAGATGAAGGGCAGACAGTAGACAGAAACAGTACTGATATTCACTGTGGTATATTCCTTTTTTCTGAACTATTTGGCAGTATTGCCTCAATAATTTGGCCATAACATCAGACTTGCACTAGCTGAAGCACGATGAACCAGATGGATAGAAGCAAATGTTCCCCTTACTTCACTACCAGGACCAGCTAGGTTCAAAGGTGCTGAGTTAATAGGCAATCATCTAGGCAACAGTCCTTTCCTGACTGCCTAATCTAATGCAGGACTTGAGAAGACATGGTGTGGAAACCCTCAGCAGCACAGACCATATTTAGCTAGGCTGAAATACCATGAATTTGAAGACTGTTTTCCTCAAGCATATTCCCAATACAATGAAATGAAGGATTTCCTTTCCCTGTTCAGAACAAAATGTTTTGCTTAGAATACTCCTACTGAAAAAAACAACCCTTTTGCATGGAAAACTTTTATTTAAACCAGATTTTCAACAAGAAGATGATTATGTTTAGAGTTTCTTACAAATTCTAGTCTACAAAGAACTATAGGATCCTACTTGCATTCAACAGCCTCAAGAAAAAAAAAAAATCCCTGCCACATTCATTACAAAGTTGATTTGGCTGGGCACAGCGTATTGCACAACCCATTCTATTAGTGTCTAGCTCTGAGATTTGCACATCTTTAACTGAGGACCGACTGTGGATGTGCTTAAGTCCTGTATGACCAAAATCTCAGCATTCTGAAAAACCCACCAGCAGAACGTCCTCATAAGAAAACAATGAGGTTCAGGGAGTCTGTGGTGATTGAACACACACTGATAATTCCCAAAATGTTGTCTGGAAGCAACTAATTGCTCCCACTAACCTTCACAAGTTTCTAGGGCAGCTAGACTCATGGCCAAAGCAACTCAGGTGCTCAACGTTAGTTGATACGTGGCTCTTCCCACATTTTCTACCCATTCTGAGTATTATTTCTCACCCTGTTGTACTTTATAGAGAGAAGGAAATCATATACACTCATTAAAAAATGGGAAATACAGTATGGTCTTAGTTATCAGCATAAAAACGTATGTAAAAGATAAACATCCCAAAAAAACTTCTCCACACCTACTTGAGAGTTGCCAGAGCTTTACGCTTTGTCTGTTAGTTGCTGACACCATCTCCCATGCTCCAGAAGGGATAAAACAAGCAAGGACATGACTCTCAACTCTGCAGAGATTCTGCCTTGTCTGGGAGAATACTTGCTATCTCTGACAATGAAACACAGTTTGGGACGTATTCTATAACTGCAGAGTTTGGAAGTCTTCTGCAAGTCATCCTAATTTTGAGTATAGATTAATATAAAAGTCCTAGTAACAAGGATCGTTACTAAAATAAATGTTTTTTCCCTGAAAAGTGACCCCATAAGGTATTTACTCATGACTTTCCATTCAAGAGGGTTAGTACAATACGAGTTAGCCTGAAAAATGAGTCAGCTACCAGCTGGAAAGGCAGTGTACCCTGTATTGACCATCCTGAAGTGAATGGAAGCTTTGCTCTTGATTCCAAAGCAAAAGGATCTGCTTAATTCATCCTAACTGTTCAGAAATTAATTACAACTCATTAACATAATTAATTTTGCAGGCATTATTAACAGTGTAACAGTTTAATCACAAAATACATTCAATGGATCATTTCAATGAAAAATGTCCGTGCAACCTGGTTGTCATACTGAGAGTGACTTGATGGTGACGAACTCAAATCAAGTGCACCTTGGTGAAGACCGTACCAAAACTAAGTCCTACAGAATCTAGGATAGGGAATAGTCAGGTCCCAGTAGAAATAGCGTGTGGTAGGGTAAACTAACTTTCTGTGGTCTGTTGCCCAGATTTATTTAAAGATACAAAGAATCAAAAACTGAGAAAGCTGTATGACGTTCTAACGGCAAGAAGGAGACCTGAAACAATGGAGTGTGACTGTCACAACATCAAACATGTTTTTCCTTTTGTTCTGCAAACTTCAAATTCAAAACAGATTTTTAATTCAAATTGAAAACCAGGGCTTAGGTTCTGTTCAAGTGAACTTCTCCGCATACTGACATCTGCACCAAGCTGTCAATGTCCTCCCAAATTATGCACCCCACAGTCTCGAGGCTTTTTACAAAAACGAGCAATTCACCGCTCTAACACAGTCACAGATCTGACTGTGGTTTTGGCAAAAATGTTCCAGACAAAAAATTAAGACACAGCACACATGCTCCCAGCATCCAAACTTTATATTAAACAGAACTGGGCACTGGTACTGCAAGAGCCTGAAAAACAGCAGAGGTTATCGCAGAGCAATAGGAAACATGTAATTCTTCTCTGTTCCACTATGGCTAATGCCATATACATTAATACACGACCTTTGAAATAGAACCAGATTATTAGATCCACATACACCGCTGTTATTTATACCTGTCACGCCAATGTCTCTGCCTGCCTGGTGTACTGGCTTGCTTTGGGTCAAACAGGAAAAGAAGGGGGCAATTTGTCCTAAGGGAATACTTCTCAGGTAACAGGAGAAAAAAATGTGGCACCTAGTTATTTGGTTTTGAAACGTATAAAATGCTTGAGACGCTGGCCATGTTAAGTGTTTGCTAAAAAGAATCAAAGAGCAGTGGGTTGAGTTCACAGCGGCGTAAGAAGAGCTGCACCTGTTGTCACTCAGTTACTACAGTAGATCTCTCAGGCAGATTAGTTTTAAACCACAGGGCCAAGTAAGTCTGGGTGTGCTCTATTTCACACACGCTGTCTGCATTTTACTCATTTCACCTATTCAACAGCTCTTTAATTGCATGTACACAAACCAAAACATGTCAGGGTCTGTTCCATCCACCCAATCCTGCAAATCCCAAGTTCCTAATATTTACAACACACCACTTTTTATTATTATTGCCTTTGACCCAAAGCCTATGAAATTCCTGCCTGCCTAAACCCACTGTCTTAGTACAGCAGTGCAATACGACTCTTGCCTGAAAAGGGTTTTCTTCTTCTAACAAAACATTAAACATGCCAAACAAAAAAGACAGGTGGGGAAGCCTGTTTGGGACAACTAGCAGACACACACCAGTTGCACTCAGAGGCCTCGACTTTCAGTCTTTGCATGTCTGAGGACTTAAACCCGGCCAATAAAGGTAGCAAGGAAATAACAGTAATCAGCGTTAGCAATTCTGCTAGCTTCATCCTTTCTATGCTCTGCATAACATTTATATTTGTCATAAATAATAAAGAGCAGTCTAACTGCCATTTAGATTTTTTAAAGGAGTTAAATATCACAGCAAAATCAAAGCTTCCTCTCCAATTCAAAACCTTCATTAAAATTGCACAGAAAAAAACCCACTTATAATATATATAATTACGGATCTAAAACTCCAGGCTGAATTTCCTTCCTTCTCCATGATGCAATGAAAAGCCAGTATTTGTTAACATTAAGGTCAATGGCAATTTTGTCAACTTTCACAGGTGAAATAGGATTAAAGTCCAGATCTCAGCCTTCAAGAGTTAATGTTCCAAAAATTATTTGGATCTTCCTTTTTTGTTGTTTTGTTTGGAAGTCTTCATTATCTCTTTTTAAACATCTTCAGTATCGAATTCACCATGAGGAAAAATGAATCTCAGAAAATACCTCTTGAGCTTCAAAATATAAAGTTTTAGTAGAAAAGATTTCTTTTTACTACAAGCGTGGAGGTTTGGTAGAAGATACCAAATCCACAAAGTCACTAACCCAAAGAACAGCGAACAGCTGATGACCTATAAACTGGATACACTGAAGCTAGTGATACTGATATTGACCTTTCCAAACCCTTTCAAGCCAAATTTTTTTTGTTGCAAAAAAAAAAAAAAAAAAAAATTGAAGTAATACATTTGGCCTAAAGATTTCACAGATTTTCTTTAAAATCAGTGTTTAAAGTATTTGTTTGCATTTCAAGATACACCATTCCCTCCATTTTTTTTCTGCACACTGCTGACTCAGTCAACTTGTAGGGTCCTAAAAGACTCCTTCACAGTCAAGACTAAATTTTGGGTTAAAAATCTGTGGGCTTGTATTCAGCAGCTCTGCTGACCTCAAATCTGGAAAGTCAGAAGTCTCACTGGACTGGCGACATGGATTTTTTTTAAAGAAGTAAAACAGTTCTCCCTTGCTCTACCGTAAATCTCCCTGCCAAAGCACAGTCCATGAAAGAGCAATGTACTCCTTTAGGTAAGAGGACGGCTCTTGGGGAACTGGAGCTACATCACAGCCCTTGAGGGACTGGCGTCCATCAAATCTCTGACCAACAGACGTAGCCATTACACCAGTGCTTCAAAACTTATTTGTCAGACAAGGAAACGCAGGGGGCTGTAAGGGGTAATAAGGTGAAATGGAGAGTTTCTCTTTCAAACCTGTGAGGTATGAGATCAGACTTCACCACTGCTCAGGGAAACCCATGCTACAGATCCAAGCACAAAAATGGTCCCTCTGCCTCAAAGGGCAGCTGTCCCGAGGCAGGCCAGACAGCCAGATATGGCCATGACTGGTTTCCACATGCAGTAGGCAGGAGCTCCAACTCTGGCAAAGGCTGCACCATGTGAACAAAAGCACTGGCTAGGCATGTGTCACAGATATTGTCTCCATGCACACTTGCTGGCCAGCACCATTTCAGTATTGTATAAATTCTCAACAATATCTGGGAAGAAAATACAAGTAAACAATTTCTTGTACAACCATAACATGGTTTCCTTGCAGATTATTTCCAGGACCTCACCAAGAGGAGGAATTTCAAGGCAGACATATTACCATGGGCTTTTAGGCCTTTTGTCAGGATACAGCATGTAGAAGCAGGATTCGACTCTTCTGAACACACACCACCACGCGTGACCTCAGCAACAATCAGTGAGCAGGAAAGTCTTTCAATTGGTAAATCAAAAACTTAAAATTATTTCTGTAAAGGGAGAAAAGGAGTAATTAACTCAAACCTCGCTCAAATATTTGGTGTTCATGCTGTAACACTTAGGAGGTTTTTGGCTGGCTTTTTAAATTACAGATTTTTCTAACCAAATATGTTTCTTACTTAAAGGGATAGATTTTATTGTATGAAAAATACAATTCACATTTGCAATTTTCTACACCCACATCTATAATTAATCTCCTCTGATTACAGCCACTCCCTGACAAGATTCCATGTTATATTTAAGCCGTGGGTGCCACTTTGAAAGGAAAAGAAAAGAAAAAAAAAAAAAGAACAATAAGATCATTTTCAAAGACTACATAGCAGCACAAGGTTTCAAAGCAGCAAAGTGCTTTAAACTCTGATATCAACATACTGACCACCCCAACCAGAGTTAAGAATGATCTCCAATTACCACCACAATAAGCACAGAAATCTCTTGAGAAGTGTAAAGTGTAGATGTTTCCTGTACTCCAGAAGAGGTATGAGACTGATGTTGTATTATACGGATATACCTCAAACTTAATGACAGGCTGTTGGGAAAACCACTTCTGTGACACTCAGACTCTAAGGATCAACCCCCATAAATAAAATGCTGTACATTAAGAATGTGACATTTGTACATCTTGACAGAGATGTGAAAGTATGCATTTGACAAATAAATCTTGGAATAAAACTGACATGTTTTACTTTTTCATAAATACACACACACATATTTATATACACGTACGGAAATTCACTTTGGCTTGGGAGAATGTACCTGTCTGTAATTGTTTGCTATAATCTATTTAAACCTGTTTTTTAAAAAACACAAATAAATACATTAAACACTGCAAATGTCAAAAAAGACGTACAAAAAAAAAGGTAAATCACACCAACTAAAATGAGATTATGTTTGCTATTTGTAACAGCGTACAATTTTTTTTTTAAATATGTTTCTCTTTAGGAGCACACCATCAAAAGATTTAAAGACTTAGACTGTTAAATTCAGTATTCCTAGAAGAAGTTATGTCATCAGACCTGAAGGGAAACACCCATCTCAAATGCAACATATCCAGTCAGATTAATCCCCTGTGTACATCCAGTGATTTCAGTGGATTCATACCAGGGATCCATTTAGCTAAACATGTTGAGTTGGACCAGAAAGCACAAAATAAGAATATTTTATCCGCCCACATACGCCTCACCATGTCATGAGGCAAGGGGAAGCAAACAGTCAGCAGACTGTTTGCTTTTTTATTAACTTCATTCGGTATTATATTACAGACACCCAACCAAGATTCAAGCCCATTGTCTTCAGCATTGTTGAAAAACACATAATGAGACACAGTCCTAGACACAAAAATGTATTGTCTAGACAAATCAGACATAGCATGTGGAATTGGAAATATTAATCCATTCCCTTAAAAGATGGCAAACAGAGGCAAAAAAAATTGAGTGACTTGGCCAAGGGTCAAAGAGTAAACCTCATTCAGACCCCTGAATTGAATCTTGAACTCCAGAAACTCAGTTTAGAGACCCACCATTCAGGCACTATGACGCTGAACATACGAAAAATCTTCCTATGCACAGCTACAGTCTAAATCTTTAAATACGAGAGTAACAAGAAGCGTGCACATATATAAAATTGAGCCTCTTTGCCACTGTAAGTTTTAAAAGCTTAAAAAGCAGAGGAGAGGTTATAAAAATCATCAAAAAATGGCAAGGCAAATGAAAAGCAAAACTGGAAATAAAGCCCACGCATCTAGCTGCTCCAGTCCGGCAGCCTGCCCTCTGGACATACCTCCTGCCATTATGCAACATCAGCAGTGTTACAGTTCAATTTATTCAGAAAAATATACCCTTTCAAGCTCAGTATTTCAAGCCAATCACTCTAAAAGAGGAAGTCAAATATCTATTTCAATTAAGAGCTTGTATTTAAAAAAAACCTATCTTCTCCTGTTACCTTCTTCAGGCAGTTAAAACTATTACACAATTAAAACTGGAAGTATCAGTATAGAGAGCCAGTGTACAGCTTTCCCCTGGAAGCCTAACCTTGAGCAAATTTATCATAGTTCAAGGCTACACCAAACACTCAATGAAGTTAGTCAAAAGATTAAGCAAAGACTACAAGTAACTGAGAAAACAGAAATGGAAGTCAGGTTTCAGGCAAGCCCTTTCACCGCCATACGGCTTTTGATAGAGTGAGATTACTCCCTTCAGCAACATAAATTTCTCCCAGTACGATACCAGCAGCACACCACTGCACAAATCCACATGTGCATCACCTAACGCATCTGTCAGTACCAGTCGGTGCTTTAGCCACTGGCCATCACACGGCCACATGTATCCTCGCATCTCTTAGCTATATGATAATAGCCTTTATTATTCCACAGGACTGGCATCAGCAGGCTATCGGAAGACTGCAGTTATTAGCTCCATGACACTTCATCCTTCTACTGTGTGAAAAGTAAACATGGGACATGCAGCACCAACATCCAAGTATAGGGAGCACAAAGACTTAGGAAGTACTGTGGACTTTTCCAGTGGTTTAGAAAGCATGGCATGATGCTGAGGGCAGTGTCTGGCCAGGAGCCATTGGGACACTGACACTGACCAGTACAGCAAAACTCCACACGAGCAATGCCACACTTGATGATGTGGTTTATGCCGTTTTCATATAATTGAGTAGAATTAGATTGGTGAGGAAAAAAAACACCCTTACAACCCTAACATTGGTATTTTGAGAGAGAGAACTATTAGTCCAGAAATCCCTTCGCAAGTTCACTATGAAGACACATTTTACTAATAATGTATCTATTCGTAACGTCACAACTGTTGGGAGGCTAATTTAGCACAGTACTTGAACATATGTGCAAGTATAAAGTCCTGAACAAATGTCAATAGAGTTAACTGGAGTTTTTACCAGCTTAGTCAGACTATGCTGAACTGGCACCTAGGCTGTCGTGCACTTGTGGCCAGACAAAGCCTAAGTGAAACCAGAAGTAGAGAAACTGGCAAGAGTACTGCAATAAAAGAAAGTTTTAATAACTACTTTTTGATGCAGACTGATCCGATTTCACATGATAAACTCCAATATTGAGCCCTCCTTTACTCAGGCAAACCTCCTTCGAGTCTTGCTCAAGGTAGGATGACAGGATTCGGCTACCACCTGCACCTGAATCGAAGATGCACGTTGGAGATTCCTACACGGGCAAGGGAGTGTGTCATTACCTCCCGTCACAAGAATCAGTTCATTCAACGTATACTCTTAAAATCATGAGTCATTCCTAAATACTGGATATATTTGGTCAAAATTTACAGTCATTAGTACCAGCTTTTAAAAACATTTTTGATGGTTAGATTTTAAGGTAAGGCATTTAAATCAAAGGAAAAGCAAGATGGCTCATTCCACATACATCACATGCTGTACTGTATGCTTGTATTGCAATCTTTTAAATGACAGTATCAATGCACCTAATTCTATAGTATATTTAATAATAATAATAATTATTTGAGTGTACAGTCCTTTGCAATTGTATTCATGTAAAAAGGAGGGTAAATTTTTGAGCAAATCTCAAAAAAGCAAGGAGATCAACAGTATTATTTGGATAGCTGTGTGATTTCGCAAACCAAAGAAAACTCCAACAAGCAGAACCACAAGGTGTTCTGAAACGGGTAACAGAAGAGAGTAAAAGTATACATAAATTTCCTTAAAGTAAGAATGAAAAAAACAGCTTATTTACATCAGTAGGGAGAGGAATGGGAGAATATAGAAAATACGGAAGGGTACAGAACAGATAAATCAGGTGTCATTATTCCTCAGAATACAGCAATACATTTACTCAAACAGAACAAGCAATCATTATGCAATTGAAAAAAGGTATAGGTATTGCTAGGACCAAAACCTTAACAGAAAAAAAAAGAAGACTACATTATATGGATATCTAGACTGGCTCCACACATAATAATAGAGAGAAATAATCTAAGAGAACATAAACCCTCATTAACTGAGCATGATTTAAAAGAACTATCCCCAAAAGGAAGTTAACATGTTGTCAATTTTATGATTCCTCTCTCCTTTTTTCCCTCTGAAAGAAATACCGCTGCCACTGTAAAAGAGAAGGGACTGGACAAAATGAACCTCCACTTTGACTTGTTATAACAATTAATCAGATCAACCCATGTGTTCTTGGAAGAGTGGCTAAAAGAAAGACGTTACTCTCCTAATTTCAGTTGCTTTAGCCTGTTACACAAGGAAGGTGGACATCAATGGTTTCTACATTCATTTAAATCTTAAAAACAACTTCATCTGGGAATGAACATCGGCAGCTCTCTCAGAGACAGAGCTAACCCTCCCAGGTAAACTGGGTAATGCCCGAGCTTGCCTTACACTAAACACTGTGAAAGGTGACGGTTGAACCAGAAGGGTGGAGTTTACCACTACTCTAAACTCTAACGAACCCTTTCATGCAGTTCTAACAACACTAAAATATTTCCCTTTCTTGATACTTGAACTATACTGCAATACTTGCAGAAAATACACTTGTAAATGCTGCAAGCACAGAGAAGAACAGACTAAAAGTCCATTTAAAATCCCTATGTTAGCTGCCTGAAAAATAAAGAATGCTTTATTCCCTCTTTAATGCTTTATATTTTTAAACTACAAAAAAAGTGCAAGAATTTCCACATTTGTATGTTTTACCAAATTAAGTGGTGGAATTAAAAAGGTCACTCTTCATGGACACCCTGTACATTTTTATGTAAGAGGAATTAAGAACTTTTTTTTTTTTTAAATGTAATTTTGCAAACTACTATTTATCTATGAGCTTGGTCCTACAAAGAGTTAGGTGTGAGTAACCTGACCTAAACAACTAGTGTCTTTGACGTCAACTCGAGCATTTATGTAAGTCACTTGTTTGCATAAGCAACTGCAGGATTGTGCTTGACTTATTCTATATAGTAGTCCTTACTAACTCCAGCAATTAAGTCAGCAATATCAGGCTGTGCATTCCGCACAATTAAGCCATTTTCCCTAGTGTAAAGTGGTTTGCACCTTGACAAAGAAAAGCACAAAGAAAATTAACTCCCTGATGTTCTAAGATGGTCCTACAGGTGAAAGGCCAACTTTCACTGCTGCAAGATGCAGGAAGAAATCCTAAGGTCTCAATTTAACTGAGTTCTCCTGTCCTGACTTGCCATGGATGGTATGAGAATGAGGAGGAGGGACAGTGCAAGACCTGCTGTCCTGCAGTAATCAGAAATATGCAACTCTGGACTGCAGTAATGAAAAACAGAAACAAACAAACAAACAAACAAATCTACATCCAGATCAAAAAATAACAGCAAGTGCTATCTAAAAGGCAGTAAATAATTAGAGAGAATTTTCTGGAAGAAGGAATAACATGTCATACCATGGACTAAATCCACAGTACCTTAATTGTCTGAAAATCCTGTCATAAGACAAGTGCTGCCAGTCAGGTTACTCGGCTGGAGCAAGACATCAGATGAAAACTTCTCTGCGTGGACTGACCTTGATTTTTCCAAATACACAATTTCTGCACAATCGGTGCCAATTGATCTCAATCACTAACCTACAAACTGTTTATGAATTGTTATCTGTGTTATACTGAAATCACAAAGTATCTTTTCGGGGCCATAAGTGGACAAAAAGTTCAGAGGAGAAAAATGAACAGTGTAAGAAGAAAAGTTCCCCAAACATTCATACAACCAACAGCCTGTTCATACCAACATGCTTGGAGAGCAAATAAAGGACCCAGACCAGCAAAGCACTTAAGCACATGCTTTAACTTTAAGCACGTGCCTAAGTGCTTTGCTGGAAAAAGGCCCAAAGAAAAGAATGAACATGGTTAACTGAAAAGCCCTTCAGAATTGGATTGACTGCTTTGTTTTTCCATTAACTCTAGTTGCTAGTAAACACACGTTTGGTCTCAGCATCCTGCCCAATATATTTAACCCGTATCACAAAAATAGCGATCTGGTACAACCAATCTCTTTCCTCAGGGATGTTCCACATATTGGAAAGCGAGGGAACTGCAAGAAATGCTAGGTATTTAGGCTTCTTATAAGGCGTGAGTAGAAGCAGCACCTTCACGTCTCTCTGACAGTGAAACCCACATGAAGGCCCCAACCACTAAATACTCTTTCAGAAGTTCACCGCACAAGCCTGCATTGTCCTGACTCTTCCACTTCTTACATCAAGCTCCACAGAGAGCTTTTGGAGACCTTATAAAGAGGGCACAGAACACTGCCACAGGACCGATGGCTCTTCTTCCCATCCTCTACTTGTGAAAGAAAGAAACCCAAGCTTGGAGAAGATAATTTCCGATTCTGAGCCTTGGGAATGTGACAGTCTTTTTTATTACCTCCACCTTGGTCCATTAATAACATTTTTATATGCATCAAATTTACCCTAAAACCAAAATGAAAACAAAATTCCCTCGAATATCTTAAGCAAAATGCTGAAGTTAAAAAAAGACTGGAGTCCAAAAATGGAAAGATGATTAGGGAGGTAAGTGAAATTGGAACGAAACAATAATAAAAAGCCCTAAGAACACATCATATATTCATAGTTCTTGAATCATTAAGGCTCTGCATGACAGCTCTCACAAGCACCGGTATGGCAAACTCACTGACTTTTAAGCAGGAGTGAAAGCACTTAAGCCCTAGGACAAATAATTTGAAAATCTCAGCACAAGTCTGATCTCAGAGAGTTTAAAGGAATGCAGACTGCCCAAAAACACAGCAGCTGTTTGTTTTTTCTGCCACCTTTCCAAGGTTCATGTCTGGAGTGAGGATAAACAGTTCTGAAAAAAAGTTATGTGGAGTTCAGACTTTAAGAAAATAAAACATCAGACTAGTATTTCTTGCAGAAAGATTAAAAAACCCCAAACCTTAAATTATTCAGCCCTGGAAGTTTTCAGGTAGAGGTCTCAGGAGCAGAGAGGTAGATGGCTTGAGGCTTCAATATATTAAAATGCTTTCCCTAAACCAGTCTGCCTTTTCAAAAGCTTGGCCTGATGTGGTTTTCTTGAGCAATATTCCTCCAAGCAGAGTTTCAAATTTAATAAGGTAAAACTGTATTCCCTATTTTATGCACACATGTGTGCATACACACACACAAACAGAGGTCCTTTCAGATAAACCAACAAGTAAACGAGATAGCGGATGAAGCCTCAGAATCAGCCTGAAGTGATTTCCATCAGCACAGCAGGTATCACAGTGAGAAGGTTATTTCTGCTATGTCATTTTGGACGACGTTCTTTTTCCTCTCCCTCCTGCTTTCTCTCCCTATTATTCTGTTTGTGCCAAAGCAAATGAGCATCTACTTTAAGTAATTAATTAATATCTCTCTTGATAGGTGAGGCAATTAGTAATCTCTTGACTCTTAACACTTTTAGTAGCTATAACTTTCCGTCGATCCACATTTAAAGAGACATAACCTGAAAAAGAAAGAGTTAACAGGAAATTTAGGTAGATGGATTACCAGTGGAGCTAACCCGTGTAAATAAGGATTGTCTGTGTTGCTACAGGCAGGTCAAAAATAGCAGGAAATTTCAGGCACCATGTTGAGATTCAACATCCGTTTATGAACTGTCCTTATACACAAAATGAAGAGTTGCTCCAGGACAAAGTATACAAAACCAGGAAGTCCAAAATAAACTAGAATCCCTCCAGAGAGCTCTCCTGTTATATTCATACCTGGTGCTACTGGTATGATAGGTACCACAGAATGAGGTATGGTGAACACTAAAGAACTCTGATTTGTCTTTGAGATACACATTCAAATTATATAAATCATGGGCAAGCATTACCCAATGTGACATATGAAAGATACTGTTCAGGAAGGAGACTACATCAACGGCTCTTTCCAAATCCACACTGCATATGTATGCCTGCAGAGCTTGGGGGCTTGGAAGCAGGAAGGGCAAGAACAGCGGGGGACTGCACAAATATGAAGAAGACATGTCAACAGTGTATCATGGTCTCACACATTCCCCGTTTTCCCATCTTTACAGGGAGATGAAAGCACGATGCAGCATTACCCTTGCATACAGATGCTGTGCTCAGGGAACTAAGAACAACATCACACCTACTTTTTCCATTAAGACAGGAAGCACACTCGATTTTTTTCTTGAAAGTAAAATTATATCATAATATTGCTTTTTCTCAAAAAAAGCCTGTATTAGGTATTTTATATACAACAACACACCAGCATGAGAAACTCCCAAGTACAGTTTCATGGAGGGAATCTAAGAAGATGGAAACTACAGGAAAATAGTTTTCTGTGTATTTTGTGGCATGTTCTCCCCCTCTCATCACTTTTAATTAAATATAAAACCACTTTATTGTGCAGAACCAGCCTCATCTCTCAGAAGAAAGAATTCACCTTGGAAAATGAGATTGGAAGGAGAGAAGGGTATTTTTCAAAGTTTTAAGTTTCAAAACTGAAGATTCAAACTGCAGTTAATGAAAGTTGGAGTTATTTCCTTCATGCTAACAACATGTACTACACATGAACAAATGCAAGTGGGTTTTGGGGGTAGGGAGGGTTTTGAATCTAACAGGCATATCGCTCTTTGCACATCCTCAGGTAAGTTTTTCCTGATCAGCTTCTGCATTATGAAGGGCTTTCCTGCTTTCTTTCCCACAAGAAAAATTCCTTGTGTGTGGGTACCAGAGGCAATTGCTTGGCCACCTTCCACAGTCTCCCTTCTATTCTAACAGACACTGGCACGTGGAGCCCGGGCTATGAGCTGCCTGCAGACCATCGGGTAACATGGGGACAGGCTCTCTGAGGAATGCTTACTGTTTCCAGATCCCCACTCAGGAGAGTCCAAGGATACATCTGTACTGCAGAACACCAGCAAGCTTTTAAGTCAGGCAGACAAATCTGAGATAGAGACTTGAACTAAAATAAAGTGGACGAGCACGGGTTTTAACTTAGATTAGCAGCTCCAGGGGCACTTTAAAGCGGAGCGTAAGCACTCTGAACCAAATATATAAAATTCGGATACTATCTGAAGCCAGCTAATAGTAAAATATTAAATATAGAACTTCCCCTTAGCTTTAAAATTAAAGTAACAGCCAGGGTGGAATCTGAAATTTCAACTGTCCTATCCACAAGAGAATTAAGCTTCCTATGCATGTAGGGTCTGACGACCTATAAGCGTAACTTCAGTCATCTTTGCTGTATCACACTGCAATCATTATTGCTTCATCTGTTTCTCTCAAGTCAGGCAGGCAGAATCCTACCATTGATATTTAATTAAAGAAGGTAGTAAGAAAATAAACAACCTTTCTTGGAATGTCTTTGATTCCATAAGTACATATACATTTCATCCACTGAAGACTAAATTACCACCTTTCATCTAATGAGCAACTTAATGGAATGGCACTGGAATAAAGAACAGAGGAAGGAAAAACCAAATCCTTGGTGATTTCATATAACACATTATATATTTATATATCGGGCCCACTATCTGGCAACATCAATTTGCAAGCTACAGTAAAAGTGTTCACTGTCTCAATGTAAGTAGAAGGCATAGCCAGGCACTTACACCAAATCAATAACCAGATCTTAGTTATAGTTGAAGCAGCAGATGGTCTACCACAATGAAGAAATGACAGAACACATATGTAGAAACGTCTGCTTTCTTTAGACACATTCTTGAAAGCACTTTATCGTTGATCTAAGATTATTTTTGTAGACAGATGACAGGTCAAGCATAAAAGTACACTATCTTAAAGGTTACAGTGTTGGCAAAATAGGTATCACTGCCATGGACAAAGAATCATTTTCTTTTGAAGTCTGCGTTGTCAGGGTATTTACATTTCACAGTTAAAAGGCTCCTCTCTGGATAATACAAATGCTAAAACAAATAAGAGAAAAAGTCCTATGTAAGCTAATGCTACTTTAAAGAGATAATGTAAATCAACCCTGACACCATCAGTGTCATCCTAAAGCACGATAAGAATTTCCAGTGAAAGTTACTGACATTAAACAGATTTAGATAGCCAGCCAACAAAAATAAAGCAAACGTGTAAGTAAACTGCCTTCCAGGCCAAGACTGTTGTTATAACCATGTATTACAGTGAAAGGGAGAGGAGGAACATTCTACTGGTGAAAAGCAGTTGTTTGGGAACTCTGGAGGAAGAACTGTCCAGAATAAATAATTTATAGTGTGATCTGTGAAAATGCCTACGGAACAGGACACTTAATTCTCACTGCAAGTTAGACAGAAAGCTGGACACCCAGCTGAACACGTAGAAAAATGTCACCCTTCAAATTATACAGCTATTTTCCCATCTATAAAATAATAATGCCACCTTCTTACTTAAGAGCAGCATTTTAAGGCTGAATTTATTAAGACTCTCTCATATGCAAGATATGACAGAAGCGTAAAGTGTTTTGGTTTTTTTTTTTTTAAAAAAAGAGCCCCTTATGGAATAATAAATTTAAGTGAGTTTTAATATTTTTAAGCACTATCTGTACACATACAATGCACAGACTTCACGCTACATAGCTTTCTTTTCCTTCACTGGATGAGAACACTCCTGGAATGTTATTGTTTTCAGGGGGCGGGTTTTAAGAATTTACTGTGAATACATGCATTATATATGTGCGCACTGAAACACTGCTGGGGCTGTAAATGACCCAGGAGTTCATAAACTTGGCTATTTTCTTATCTGGTTCAAATTTATGCAAGAAAGCAATTGTTACCCAGCTCTTGCTGAACAGAGACCCAATCTCACAAAGGACAAGGGCTTTGCATGGGGCTTTCCCTGGTGTTTCACGTAAGGAAGAGTTCCAAGAAGATGGCAGATTGTTTATAACGTGCCTTGTGCCATGAAGGTCTGATCCCTGACGGTGTTCACCGAAACTAATGCAAAAGAAACATACACATCCTGAGCAGCCAGCCTGTATCTGAAGAGAACTGAGATGATTGGGAAAAAAAATGAGATTACGAGAACTGAAAGACAAGCTCCTCTGTGGTTTCTGCCTTGTCTTTCCTCAGAATTTAAGACCATAACACCGCAACCTCCTTCGATACTCCTCCTCCCCCACTCCAGCTTCAGTTAAGCACAGTTACCCAGTTCCACCATTAGCTAGCACGTCAGCAAGCTGGATCTCAAAGACTCCTAGCCATCTCTTTCCAAACTTTATTAAGGGAGATTATTATCTGACCCTCTGAGAAGCTAATAATTACAGTGTTCATATATATATTGCTTCTGCACAGGATCAACAATGAAAGGGTTGTTTAAACACAGCTCCTTTGCTTCGATGGAAAACGTTGTATGTGTACCACTCATCAGCTCAAGTAAATGTTAATGACTATTATGGAAAAATAAAAGACAGAAACATTTTCTGATGTACATACACATAGTATATTTATTTAAGAGGCTTCTTATGATGTAGGATGTTGCATTTTGAGACTGAAGAAATAAGACATTTAACAGCAATGAATATATGAACCCTGATTATTTTATTTTTTTTTAAAGCACTGGAGAATGTCTTAACCATCACAGAGACACACACACACACTCGCATATACACACACTCTCAAACTACCACACTAGGCAAGATCAGAGCTTAACAGCCAACAAAACACACATTCAATCCCTGAGATCATTTTCCTGAAATAGAAAACTACATATGTTTCTCAAATTTCACATCAAGCCACTGCACAGCCCGAACTGCAGGGGAGAACAGAGCCAAGCCTGCCTTTGGGCTTGGGGGAGTAAGAACCTGAAAACAAGATGATTCCTTTCATATCACCACATTTCTCGTCCACAATCTAAACTTACAAACACCCCTGTTTAACAGCATTTCTAGCGGGGGTTGCTTATCAAGCAGCCTTTGCTTTGTCAAATTAAGACACATTGCCTTGGATTAGTGAGACTCCCTGAGTTCAAAATGACTTCATGGTTGGCTCAGAGTTCACTGTCTCTGTGGCAAGTTGCCAGTAATACATCTACTACCGCGCCTGCCCCCAATCCTTTTCTATACTGACCGAGCTGACTCTTTTTTTTTTTTTTTAGCAGCAAATGAACACAATAGAAAACTAAGGGCGAGATAACTGTCACAGCTAATTAACAATCCTAACATCTTTAAAAAAAAAAATCAAAGTAGTAAATATTTGAAAATCTGAATGCAAGTCCCTGAAATGCAATGTCTCAATGTATGTCAAAGCTGTGGGAAAGGGACAATGCAGGTTTTCTTCACTGTGCAGACACAGTTAGACACTATGAAGGGCTCCTGTTCTTGTGGAAAACACATTAAGCTTCTTTTGCTAATATTTTGTAAAGGGCATTTGTACAATAACAATAGCTAAAGCTTCCTGTTTGCCTGTGTGCTTCCTGGCTAGCATTAACGAGACCTGCTAACAATTTTCTTATTTAGCACACAGAACTCTTTCAGATTACCCTGTAGACTCAAGGACATGTCGGTTTTAAATAAAAAAAAAATAAAACCTAACAGTAATGGCCCACATTGCACCTGCCCTTCAGAGTCCTGATAACTTTTACAGCTATAGGTTTCCTATTTTCTTACACCGGATCAGGCTGTGTGTCACCAGTCTCCAAAGAACATGTTTTGAATTTATTAAAAGCCTGATAGAAGTGGAATTCTCTCATTTGGCAAAGACACCGTCACAGGGACACTTGCTTTTGGCTCCGTGACAAGAAATTCATGGTACTTTGTTTGTCCAATCCACAAAAACACCATCCCTCCCTTCACAACCAGCCCTTCAAGATAATTCTCCCTTCTCCAGAGACTTCTCCAAACAAGTCTGCAAGCCTGAAGTCTTGGGTTTCATTTCATAAACAGGACACAAAACCCGAGTGCAATTCAGGATACTGTCACTGCCACATGGGCTGCCGTGCTAACCAGGAAAGCTTTCTGAAACATTCCCTAGCCCCTTTCTTTACAGAGAGAGACCTAATTTTTAGACCAGGCACCTTTTGAAGCAGGCACAAAATATAAACAAGAAGAAGCCAAGAGCCAGAGTCCCAGCCAAAGGCTATACATTAGTCATGGCAAGGCTAGGAAGGAAGGGAAGGGCAGCTGGCCCCAAGAATCTGGTGTCTGTGCTGCTCCAGTTACCACATCTCACTAACCAGGATTGCCCAATCCTTTAAAAAGACACAGGCATCCTTCAGATAATCATTTAACTCACACCAGTTTGTTTTTTCAACAGTGACTCTAAACATAAGCTCCTCTTCCAAACTCTCTCTCTTTTCAAAGTTTCCAGCCTATCTGGATAAAATATTTGGTGAGGACTCCACTAACCACAGTGATGAAATACCTCAGAGCAGTAAAAGTAAGCAACCTCGTAAGAGTATATGTATGTATCGGTTTAACAGATGAAGAACAAATACAGGGATGAACAAGAATCAAATCCTTAAAGGTATTCAGCTGCCTAAACACCTCCAAAGATGTAGATTTAATTCACTTCTCCACTTCTTCAACTCACATAACAGAGCAGAGACTTGAATATAGATCCTTGGATTCAAAAGCACCTTCCTAGCTTTAATGTTTTATTACAAACTTTCATCACTGCAATTCAGCAATGGACCGGACTCTACTTCTGTTTCTCCCAGCATATTCTTCATCAACCCCGGTAATATCAGTGGAGTTCTCTGGATTTAAATCTGTAACAGAGCCATCTCTAGCCCTAATGATAAGGAAGTGGGAACAGGTTACAAATAAACCTTAAGGACGTAATCGCTGCTTAACATAAAGAGTCAGCTATTTAAACGTGCACAAGCCAAGGAACTAGCTCTCATAAATGAAAGAAAAAAATTTGTCAGGGTATTTTCCTGTTGAAAATATACTGTATATTAAAATATATCACTCCCTCTCACACAGACAGGGCCCAATATTAGTTATGTGGTTCCCAGAAATGTTTTTTTTAAGAACTACAAACACTTGTCTTTCACTTTACTGCCTATAATTACCATAACAGTATGAATTTCTTTCTTATAAAACTGATTTTATCTGAAGAATCTCATGATCCCAAGATCTACTGGAAGGAGATCATTTACAAAAGATCCCCCAAAAGTATATGAAACATCTCTGTAACACCATTTTCCCTGTCATGATGGCTAGCAGTTGAAGACTGACTGGACAACTATTTCCACAAGAACATTATTTGGGTCAACACTCATATATGAGATGAAGTCTCTACTAGATAACACATTACTTTCCCCAACTATGGAAATATCTAGAGTGTAATAATATAAAATATAATTAAAAAATTATTCTGCACAAATATTCAGTTTGTTCCAACTCTTTTTGGTAATTTTGGGAGGTGACTTACAGCATGATGTTGAACACTCTCTACCTCAGTAATGTCAGCCTGACATTCTTCCTTATGTTTCCAGATCTTCCTCCACAGGTTTAATCTCTCTTTGGTTACAGCTCATCTTAAACCATGTAAATCCAGCAAAGAATAGCTAATTTTCCAATGACTGAGTTGCTTATGCTTGAAAGTGGCCCTGAAACAGAACACTGGATCTAAATACACACGAACTTTGAGAAATTTGTGTGTGAATTCTACCCAATTTAACAGCTCAGCCATATTCTTATCTGCAATATAATCCTTCAGAAAAAGGACTTCAGAAATACAGTAAAATTGCAGATGTGCATCTCTGATAAGAATTCTCCATCCATAATACAGTAACCTGTAACTAAAGCAGATTGGCATTTAGATTTTATTAAGATAGCTTTATCCAAAATACCATATAAAGGAAAAGTTATGAGAGGTTAAAGATGGTGGGTGGAAGAGAGTGAGTCACACTCGCCAGGAGTAAAAGTGCTGAGCCTCTGAGAAGTATTGCTAACGTGTCTGTGAAAAAACAGCCCTCTTCCTCTCCACAACAGTATTTCTGAAATAAGACAACTGAGTATTTGAGTGGCAAACCCAATACTCGTTGTCACAGCCTTGGAGGGGCAGGAGAAGGGAAGTTCCAAAGTTCTAAATTTTTTAACTAAAGAGCTGTCAGTAACATTTTTTAATGCAGAGTAGTCATCTGTATGAATCATGCAGAACAGTTCAATGGTCTTTCATCAAGTCAAAGGAGAAATAATAAAAAAATAAATATTTTTAATATGAACTATCACAGGCAGCAGTCTTTTAAGAACAATGGGAATCAATGATTTGGAACTTATCCTTTGCAATTGATGGCTGGATGCTGTTTGGTGCGATATATAGCGCTCTCAAAGACAGCCTCAGAACATGTTTGAGCCTCCACCTTTCAGGTAAGTATCTACTGTTTATCATACGTCCACTGGATAAAACATGGCTACAAGGCAGCTCAAGCCAGCAGAATCAAAGGTGAAAGACAAACAATTTCATACTCAGAAACACACATCAGGAACTGCTTTTCAAATACATCAAATCCTGATCTCACACACTACTTAACTTTGTGCACTGAGTAATCTCACTGAAGCCAAAAAGACTACACATAGTTTTTAAAAGTTAAATACATACAGAACGTTTTAAAGAGCCCCTTAAAAATTCAAAGAAGCAAGAGTAATAGTTTCAACGTGTGCAGAAGTCTTTCCTATAAAAGTGCCCTTGGAATTGCATTTATTTTGGTAAAATCCCCATCACCAAAATAAATTTAAAAAATTAAATCTTTCTTTTATCAGGGCCAAGTTATGTCTGATGCACAATGACTAGCACTGTGTCTTGCCCTGTGAGTAGGGATTTGTGCTCAAAGGGAGAAATATTATACTTGATAAATTCACATTTCCCTAGTATTATAAGCATATGAAGGACAAATTACTTTAGTTCACCAAACTACTAGGAAATTCCCAAGAAACAGGTGTGCACAGGGGAGAGCAGAGGAAGAAAAAAAATTAGGTTTGATTCCAACAAGACATTTCTTGTCCTTATTTTCCTGTCTTTTCCTTCCTCCTCTGTCACCCCCTAAGACATTCCACTAGAGCCAAAACAATGGGCTTAATTTTGGGGAGCACATTAAGGCAGCAAAGGAGGATGTACAAGGAACTATTTTATCCAAAATAGAAGACTTTGTCCAGAAGCTCTTTTCCTAACATTCCGTTCTCCCATAGAATGTTAATTGAGACAATCAAAAAGTTTTTGAATAATCAAAACGTCATTTCTAAGGGAATGAAGTTGTCAGTAAAAATTCAGTCAACTGCACTTTGGAGTATTATCTTCAGCAGCTTTTTTTTTTTAAGAGAGATTCTCTGCCTCACCTCCAGAAAGTTACTGCTAAGAACACAAAGCCAAAGCCAGGCAGGAACAAGGAGCTGTCATTACCACCGTACCCTCCCTCTTCAGTCCTACTTCCAAAGCAAAACCTGAGCTTCACTGACCTTAGACAGTCCCGAAGGCCACTGCAAGCCATGACAGCCGGACACCAGCTGACAGCACCACAACACTAAGTCTACAGCATTACTCTTACCCCATCCTTTTCTTCCCTTCCCCGCACCCACAAATAACACTGCCCCCTAAATTAAGGCATCCATGAGGGACAGTAGACAGGAACTCTGTTACCATACTCCAAGCTCCTAACTTCCTTTTAAACCTCCTGCCATACATTTTGGTTTCATACAAAGGCTGAAGAGGAGGCTGAAAATTTTAATCTTGGGAATTCAGACTATACTCCTGTACAGGTTAGAGGGGCATGAAAGAATACAATCATCAGTTCATAAGATCTGTTTGCCTTTTCACTATTATTAGCGATATTTATTGCAACAGAAGTTCCCAGGAGGAATTAGGGTCCTACAGCATTGGGCACTAACAACACACCCAAGAAAACACCTGCCCTTCCCCAAAGACTTCACAGAAATTATAACCACTGACATGTACGTGCCGCAGAAGATGAACAAATACTACATTGGAATAGCAACTACCAGGCATGGCATAACTCTAGCAAGAGTTTTGTGAAAAAACAAAATGGGAGTTTTCAGGAACAAGTAAAAGGAAGATGATAAAAAGCTTTACTGTACTAAGCACGCTGTTATCTTTTTTTGCATCCAGATTCCCCACCACTGCAGTATCAGCTGTTAGCAGCAATCCATTAATTCTGCAACTTGGATAGCTGCATAGCTGGTGTAACTCCTATACTTCAATACAATCATTCATTTCCCAACAGCTAAAGAAGTAGTCGTAATAACTAGTTAGTTACATTTTTAAATCTGCAGGAAGGCACTGCTGTTCTCCTACATCTGCTCTCACAAGCTACACTAGGTTATAGGTTAAGAAGGGCAGAGAGAGGAAGGGGCAGAGAGAAGGAGTTCTTTTATACAGTAGGACTGCCACTATTCAAAACAAGACAGAACAGGCTATGGAGCAAGGAGGGCTCCGGGAAGAGCAGGAACTCTGTTTATCAATGCTGGACATCCCTCTGCTCAAGCAAGATAGGAATTCTTTTTCAAATATATCACCATTCTCTCTGAAACTGCTTCCCTTCCTTTAAAAATAAATCGCAAATAGTATTTGACTCCAAGCTCACCTAGGCTGTATTCTATTTTATCTTCTTCAGCCATTAGCACAAGGTGACCATTAGCACAAGGTGACCATTTCATGATTTGCTCACACATTTATCCCATCTATTAGTCATCACCTGGCCACAAGGCCAAATTAAAACTGTGTTTGGAACTGAATTCCAAACAGGGTCCCTGGCCAAATAAGAAGGGTTGAATGAAGACACCCTTAGCACATATAAGAGCAGATGAAAATGTTCTATTAGTATACAAATTGCAAGAATCTGTAACCTAATAAAGTGACATTTATTTTCTGGGTCATCATATCCCCCAACTACCTCAAAAGGGTTCTCTTCAGGACAGGTGGCTACTTTTCTCACACATGACTGTACCTGAATTTGAGGAGCCCTTGATCTCTCACACCCTTACAGAGTGTATGGGAACAATGCAGTCACCTTTCTCCATCCAGTCCCCTGACCAAAGGGCGCGAGTTCTAAATCAAAGCCTTGAGTACTTTCACAAGATGGAGACCTCGCGTGGCACATCCTCTGGGAGCCTGGGATTTATCCTCTTGACGTTAGAGTTGGGTCAGGTGACAGGACTGCTTAGACTGCAAGATCTTTGGGATGGGAGTTGTTCTTCCGTTACACGGTTCACAGTCATACAGCATACAGCAGAGTCTGACTAAAAGTCCACAGGAAGGAGGATCTGAGATACTATCTTTCAGTTATCATCTAGCACTTTCCTGCTCTATAATACCAGTTATTTAACAATAGCTGTCAATCATGGAGACTAACTAGGAAGAAAAAGAGCACTCAAATAAAAAGAACCATGTCTGATGTAGAGGTATCTTCAGTTTCCAGAGAGACTGAAACTGTCCTGTGACCAGTTTTGATTTTACACTAATTTTTGCACAGATTCAGCTCCACAAACTGCAGTGGAAATAATTATGAACAGCACTGAGCTGGGCATGGAACTGGTCCATACGACTTTATTTTAAATAAATAGTACTGTACCCCACTTTTCACAAGGACTTGTTTATCTGCAAATGTGCTTCACTTGTACTGGCCACTTTAATCAAGATTTTAAAGAGATTCTCTGACAGGGTTTTGCTAAACTGCTCAGCAAGTATCCTAGGATGCTTTTGGGGAACAATACAGCTGCCATGTTTTACAGTGAAGCGACCATTTTAAACAAGATTTTACCAGATCTCTCGCACATGGCAAAGAAGTGTTTTCTTCCACTTCTCAAAAAAAATCAATAAATTTGTCAACAAAAACAGATTTCAAAGAATTATTAGAAGCATATTTCACAGTAACTAGAGCAATCATATTTATGTTCCAAAATCGAGTACAAGACAAATTAACTGACAGTTGTAGCAACACACTGTATCTGTGAATTACACTGCTCACAGGAACAACTGTGTTCAGGAATGCACAATGGAAGCAGGAGATAGGTTCAAGATGTTTTGGAGCAGGCTGAATTACAGACAGATGTACATAACAGCATGTCCAGTCAAAATGAATTAAAGCAGAAACACACATAAGAAAATAGACGTAGAAGACCAAATCATATCGTTATAATTAACGTACCTTGCAGTGACACCTGTGGCTTTCCATGATAAGAAATCCGGAAGATCAAAGAAGTAGCCTGCCTTCTCCCAGCACGATTCTTTCAAGTTCTAACAAAAATATTTTTAGAAATGCAGATATTAGAGGTCAGGCATGATCATGTCCTTATTTTAATGCAATTTAAAAACCTGACATTTATGTAAAAATTACAATTTTCCACACCCAATATTCTGATCATCCAGTCTGCCCTGCTCACTTCACAGTGATTTACCGCCTGAAGAACTGAGACTCTCCCCCACCACAGGCTGATCACAAGAAAGGAGTTTCCCATGAAGAGTTCATGGAGGCACATTTCAGATCAATAATGTGGGCTCTCTCAGTTCCCCGTCAGCTGCTCAATGTCAGAGCAGTCTCAAAGTCAACAGAAAACCTTATCAAAAAATATTTGCTTGAAGAATGCCCTACTTTCTAAAATTAACCATTTTAAATTTAATATTTTTGAATTGTAAGTACAGGAAGAAAACAAACAGCTCCGTGAGCACAAGAACAAAGCTTTCGAATCTATTTCAAAATGACTGAAATATGATTGAAGCATGTAAGAAAGTGTGAGCTTTCAGTGAAGCTTTTTTCCACAGCAGGGACATTCAGGAGCTCTCAACTGCCTGGATTAGCCAGTAACAATCAGCTTTAAATCCACACTACAATCCTACAGTTGCCATCACAGCATGCACATGAATTCACACGAACAATTAACAGAAGTTTATCTTTGCAAACTGCCCCTCTGCAAAATTTCCTTGAAACGCATAACAATACACAAAGCTGTATGAATGCCTAGGCTTCCACTTAAAAAGAAGTTCAACATTATTTCTTCAGCTGAAGGAATAACTGAAGACAGTTACAGGAAAACCCTCCAATTAAAAGTATGATACCTGCAAGCTCCTGATAGTCACGTGACATTTCCAAACTCCTAAAAACCTCTTCTACCAAGATAGATCATTTACAGAGATCACTATACTCTGCAGACAGCTAGTGGACCAGAAAGCAGGAAGTCTGTTGGAAGAGGCTGGTCGTATCACCTGGGCAAGACTCTGTTCTTTGTTTCTATCTCCAAAGCTCAGTCTGATTTCAGCTTACAATAGCAATGCCTATTCTTAAAACTACTTTTTCACAAAAACGGTCTCCACACTTGCCACAGGAATCAGATGATGATGAATGGGAAGAAAGTTTCCCCAAGAGTAATGGTTCATTTTAGTGTGACATAAAGAATGAGCATCACTGTCCTACAACACAACAATACCATCCCATGGCCACCTCTGGCCTCAGTACATTAAAATAACTAAAGAATATCAAAACCAAACAAAATTCAGTGCTGTAACCACAAGGTTCACAATTCAGACTTCCAAAGGAAGATAAGAGTGCTTTAAAAACCTCCAACAGCTTTTTAAATAATTGAAACAGTGCAAAGTTTTCTCACTTAAGAGCAGCTGTTGTACTAGAAATGCAAATCCTAGCTGGGGTCTTTTGGGGATGGAGCCCTGCCGGATGGCACAGCGTCAGCCAGAACACAAGTGAGGTCAACACTTACATCTAGCAGGCTAAGACAGAGCTGGAGAGATACTTCAGAAGTGCATGAGATGGGAAACTACGTGGGTCTCCATCTCTGCACGAGAAATTTGAAGGATGATTTATTTGCCTTCTTGTCCTTTACCATTCAGGTCCCACCTTTTTCATCTACGCTGTGTAAGTTCAGGCCAATACTCTTGTACAAAATTCCAGAAGTAGAGGATTTTTAGAGAAGTATTAAACGCTAAGAGAGTCTCAATAGCATAAGCTTTGTCAACAGCAACCCCACGTCCACCCCGTTCTTCCCAAAAAAACCCTGTAAAAATGATGTGTGGCACACAGCTGAGCAAAAGGCCAAAGTATTTTAGTAAAGGTTCTATCAGCTTTGTTATTGCGCTTTTCTTTTCAAGGCTTTTTTTTCCAAAATGATCCAGTAAATTGTCAATAACTAACACGATAATTTAAATTATCTGCATTTTAAAAGCTGCCATCAGTTTTCTGGAGCAAAACTTAATTGCATGCAGTATCAAGAACGTACAGACTGAACTAAAATAAGATAATTCAATTTTAAGAAATACTACTTGGCTCTATAACTTAGTTCAGATACTATATGATATCAAACCAATATCTTACAAGTGCAGAAAGTTACTGAAATGGAATCTGTGAATTCCAGAAACTAAGCTGCAACTGGGTAAGTACAAAAACAGCAAAATTTTGTTTAGTTTTGGATCATGCAAAGAATCTCCCTTCTTTGAGTTTAGTTCTTCAAAGGCATCTAAAACTTACTGGGTTTCTATTCAGTTCAAAAAAGGAGTGCACCAATTACAACTTTCTAACAGAAAATGCACAACCTTTGGATGTTTGTTCCTAATCACTCAGGTTTACCTTACTTTGTAGACATTTGTGGCTGCTACTTGCATCAAATTTAACTTTATATGTGAAGGCAAAGATGTGCCATAGTCATAGTTTAGTACAAGGTCATTCAGCCTGATTATTTTGATACTAAATGCCATTATGTATTGTTAATATACCTGACAGTCTTCAAGAAGCAATGGGGCTAGTTTGGCTATTAGTGACAATCAGAAAAGAAACTGGATTTTAAGAATAACTGTCCTCTTCAAACAAATCTGTTTCATCAAAGATACTCCTTGTATCCTTATTTTATTACTTCAAGAATTCCCAAAAGCCACGTTAGTGACACTAAAATACATTGTTTCATGAACATCCAAATGATTCATCCTTTGCCATCTTGATGCTTTGTCATCACTAATTAGTACAGACAAAAAAAATCATAGCATGCCCTGATGCTTTTTCCAAATTTAAAAGTCTCCACGTTTTCGACACTCAGTGAAGTTAATTCTAATTTATTTTCACTCACAGTCAGGAATCTGTGACCACATTAAAAGGATTGTGGAAAAGATCCGGGAACGTTCCCAATGCTGTATTCATATCCTGCGACTCACCCTCCAAACTCACTTGTAAAGAAACTAATTCAATCTTTCTATTTTCCAGGGGTAGTTACTTATGGAGTCCCCTTTCCTCATGTCTCTCTCTCTGCTTTGGGTTTTTTTATCAACTATACCTCCAAACAATCACTTTCTGAGATCCTTACAGATAATCACAAATACTCTTTGGGCGCAAAGAGTTTAAGAACTCTTGGGTGCAAAGAGTTTAAGAATTATGAAGTACAATGTCTTTTAATCTTCCTAGACAAGAACGGTCTAAGAGAGTGAGGGATCAGGGAACTGATACAGAGCACAAGAGAGACCTCCATTGCCCATGTATTCCCTGACAAGTCAAAAGATTACCATGAAGCCATACTGCACAATTTTGTATTGTGTTAAATGTATTGGTTCACTTCTTAATTGAACTGAAAATACACACACAGGCAGAATTTCACGTGAGCTCCAACACCAATATAAATTTTTGGAGAAACTTAGAGACACATTCTCCTTGGGAAAGCTGAAAATGCTTTTGTCGTGATTTAACCCCAGCCAGCAACTAAGAACCACTCAGCTGCCCATTTGTTCCCCTCTGGTGGGATGGGGGAGAGTATCGGAAGGGTAAAAGTGAGAAAACTCTTAGGTTGGCATAAAGGCAGTTTAATAAGTAAAGCAAATGCTGCACACACTAGCAAAGCAAAAACATGGAATTCATTCACTGCTTCCCATTGTCAGGCAGGTGTTCAGCCATATCCAGCAAAGCAGGGCTCCATCACCTGGAACAACGACTTGGGAAAACGAAGGCCATCACTTTGAACGTCCCCCGCTTCATTCCTCCCCCAGCTTTACATGCTGAGCACAGTGTCATATGGTATGGAACATCCCTTTGGTCAGCTGGGGTTAGTTGTCCCAGCTAAGTCTCCTCCCAACTTCTTGCGCAGCCCCAGCCTACTCACTAGTGAGTTGATGTGAGGAGCAGAAAAGGTCTTGATGCTGTGTAGGCACTGCTCAGCAATAACAAAAACATCCCAGTGTTATCAACACCGCTTCCATCACAAATCCAAAACACAGCCCTATACTAGCTACTATGAAGAAAATTAACTTTACCCCAGCAGCACAGCTTTCGCATTCATATTTTACTGGTTTGATGAGGTAGTCTGTTTCTATACAGGAAATCTTTGATTTCTACTCTTACTGAGTATGTAATCTTCTTGTAAGACGAAGGGATCTTCAGACATCTAATGGTTTTTTCCACCAGAAGGAAAACATGTATATAAACACCAAAAATGTCCTGACTTCTGTTGTTGCTAATACAGATTAAATATGAATCAAATTATCTTAAATGCCGTTATAGACAGCCTTTGTATCTGATCTCTGTTGGCCACAAGATTAACTAAAGATGGGCTAGAAGCAAGACGTCTGATTTAGCACAGGGTATCAGTCTGAATTTCATGGCTACTTATAAGCCAAAACCCACAAATTCAAAAATCATCCCAAACTGGTATGTTAGAAATCTAGATTAAAACCAGGAGGGACAGATGGAATCAGAAAAAATGTTTTACTATTTTGTATAAAAAAAAAAGCTGGTGTGAGCACTCAAGTTTGACATCAGGTCAAAATCTAAATAATCTGAAAATCAGAAAAGATACTCATTCACTGAAGAACCACCTACTTTTCCCAATTCACACCCAAATTTGAATTTCAGTCTCCCAGGCAATCTGTGATAGTACGCTACATAGCGTATCAGTCTCTCGTTTTCTAAATTACAGAAAACAAATATACATTTTGTGAAAGGAAGAAAGAACAACTGAAGACTTAATGCACACACACATGGGGATATAAGAAACTGATGTCCCATGAACTACTCCATTTGAGAAAAATCAAGGACTTAGAACTTGGATCTCCCACACTTCAAGACTTGATGCCAAGCCATGCAATAGAGCTATTCTGAGATACCCAAGATAAGCTCTGAGCAGAAATTCTATCCTTGCCAGAGCCAAGGCTGCAAACTGATCAATTTTGCAACTACCCGTTCCACTCTAATTGGTAAAAAATTAACTAACTGAATTATAAGATTCATCTTGAGGCTGGAACTGGGGCAGAGGGGAGAGGGGGAACTTGGAAAGTAACTTCTTAGAGTAAGGCTGTGACCATTGTGCCAGAAAAAAAAGAAAAAAAAAAAGAAAATTATTCAAAACCTATTGATTTTAGTTATTAACTGCAAAGGAATGATATCCTAGCTAGTCACTCTTTGAAGTAATTTTTTTGCTACAGGAAGGTTCTTCTTTGCTCCATAGTAAGAACAGAGTTGTAAAAATACAGTATACGAAGTCTGCATTTCATTTGGAGAAAGTTATCAAGCAAATACTTACTCCCAGTCCAGCATCCCCCACCCATTTAGAACAAGCTGGAGCATCTCTGATTTAATGGGACTAGTATTTTTTAGAAATAGCTGATTTATAATGTCATCACTATGAGGAAAACATAACAAGCATCTTTTCATTTTGGCACAAGCTACAATAAAATTTCCAGCCAGAAATTAGTAAACAAGATTTTTTTCTTCTGCTACCTCTGGGAAAAAAAAAAAAATACTGAGGCTAATTCTAGAGCTGGACAAACCTTCACTGGAATTTTTACATTGCTCTGGTTAAGCTACGCTCTCACTGCTGTGGTGTTGGGTTTGCCACAGCATAGACATCCATACAGTCATGTTGTACTGACAAACATTTGCAGCAAAGTAATTTCCAAGTGAAGGAGTATGTACCTTCGTTTTCAGTTTATATGCACGCATCTACCTACCAGAACTATCTACACACTCATTCAGGCAGTGAACATCCAATTTCTTTAGCCAAAACCAACAAAACAGCACAACCTGCTTAGCAAAGCTGCAAAAAATGTACCTGCAACTACAGAAGTAGAAAACTATTGCAATAATGTTTTGCAAGATATTTCTCAACAATGAAGAAATCAAAGGAAATAACAGCAAGAGGAGTGAATTTAATTGTTTATTTTGAAAGATCCAGTGAGCAGGGACTACTTCACTTTTCAGTGAGGTTTACATTCAAACTTATCTTATTGACTTCAGGAAGACTTTTTCAGAATTATCTTTCAGCTAGTTTCTAAATATTTGTGAAAGGATAATGATTCTTTATTTCAACTTCATCTCCAGTTGACATTTTTAATTCAGCTGACCACATCCAAAAGTCAAATGTGACCGCATCCACAGAAATTAGCTTTTTTAAGAAGTCATATATTCACTTTGCTTTGCATTACAGATTTAACAGTGGATTCTCTTTATCACCACACATGGTCCACTCAGGCAGAGAAATACAACGCTCCCCGTTAAGTGGACCGCAGATGTGCACACTTTAACAAGACTGCCCCACAGGCTACACAGTAGCTGCATTCAGTTGATCATTTAGTGCAAACAGCTGTCCCTGACACATAAACTCCACTTGCAGTGATGGCTTTCTCATATGAACACCTATCTGCAATCACAAACATCAAGACCACCCAATTAATTTCATGTAGACTAACCACTAGATGCCAGAGGGTAAAATGATTCAGCAGCGATCAAACTAAATTGAATGTAAGCCAATACAATTCAAATAAAAGATCTCAAAAGGCCTATTATGACCTTCATAGTTTAGTTTCTTAATTCAAGACCAAAATGGAATAGAGATGAAAAGCTGGAAGAATAGAATACACCCTGAAGCCTCTAGTCTCTAGTTAAATCTCTATTCTGTGTACAGTGGGAATGTAAGGAGAGGAAATGTTAAAGAGAAAACATTATATGAAAAAAAAAAGCCTAAAAGAAGCAGATGAGAGCAACTTGCAACTTCGAAATAAAACTGCAACATCCCTCTGCAAATAAATGCAAGTCAAGTGTAACAAGAAAGCCACAAGAGATAAGGACCAGTATCTACTTCTTGTACATGATGTTAGGTCATTCCTCACAGTGAATGAGGTCATCTTCAACTTCAATTCCAGTAACAAGATGATGGAATGGAAAAACACAGTTAGGTCACTTTAGCCCTCTCCCCCCGTCTTCATTACTTCCAACCAATTCAGGGTAAATTTGCAAAGTCATATTCTTTAGTAATACTTTTAATTGCTTAGATGAAAATTCTTCAAGTAATAGAAACTCAATTCCTCTCTTAGAGAGACAGCCTAATCACTTGAAACTTAGCAATGCTGCTGAATTGATCTATCTCAGACCCTTCCTCACAGAGGTCAAGTTTTCAGATACTACAGTTAGGAGAATCCAGGGCAAAATGTGAGAAGACAGGATCTCCTAACGTGGCCTTCCTAGTCAGGTTAGCATCCTGGAAAGGCAGAGGGAGGCTTTGATGTCAATGTACACACAATTAACCTACAGGTATAACGACAGTCCAATGGGTCATTTAGTATCAATACCTTAAATAACTTACTTGCAAAAGTGCATCTAGTTAGTCTCCTAAATCACTAGTTTCCTAAATGACTCTTAACAAAATAATTTAGTTTACAGTCACATTTGTGCAACTTATCTTGTATTAGCAAGACTGCAGTTTTGTATGACTGAAACCATGGAATATGGAACATGAAAAAGTCAAGGGAAATCTTGAATATTTATTAGTTAGGCAATGAACTCAAAAAGAAACATTTATATTTATGCCAGCCTAAATAAACTTTGAAGCTCAAGAAAACAATGTTAAGAGTTCCAAAGAACTGTGGATTCACTGAAAGGAGAATATTTCATTAAGACTAATTCTAAGGTTCTTCTAATTCCATGATGTTTATTGTTATAAATACATGAGGTTTGATTAAAAGAAAAGTATCAAACATTTTCCCAATGACACAAAAGTTAACTCTGCTGGTTACTTCAGTGGATTTATAAATTGTTCTTACTTATTAGTACCAGGTTTTTTTATCATAACTACAGATATCAAGCAGTTACTTTCCCCACTGCACCCTATCTGCAAAACCCAGATCAATGCAAGCAGATATGGAATATGCACGGCACCAATGCCAGGCAAAGATGTACAGTGGGAAAAGAGCAAAAACATTTAATAGCAGAAACTCTAAATTCCTGGAGAGTTCAAAAAAAGTTCCAAGGAATTCAAGGCAAAAGTCAACACTGAATCTTCATACATGAGGGTCTACCCGCTGTCCTGGAGCATGACTGTACAAAGTGTATGTCTGTGCTTTTTGGTTTGGTTTGGTTTGTTTATAAACATCCATGTGTTGTATACATTGTAGCCACACCAAGCTTTCTGATCAAAAACTTTCCAGAAACCTGATGCCTACCAAAGGGACAAAGGCCCGAAGCAGCTTCTGGATACACCTCGGTTTAGCTAGTTTTGATTGTGGCCAGTCATAGAAGAATGTGCCCAATCCATTGTTTGCCTTAAGGTCCTGGGATACTGTCAAGTATAGGACAACATTAGGGAGAATATTAAGAAAGGAATAAGGAAGGAAAGGAAAAAAACCCATCCCTGTGGTTCATGGCATGGGGATGTTGACTGGGGCATCATATAGTTCACTGTCTCATATACAATTCAAGAACTAAAAGGCAAATGAAATTTTAGGAGCCTATTTCAGAAAACAAAGACACTTGTTCACACAAAGTACAGTTGGAATCATCACCACAGGACACAGAAGGTGCAAAAAGTGCATCTGGGTTCAGAAAAGATTAGCTAAATTCATGGAGCAAAAAACTCACTACTAATCAGACAAATAACGAGTCAAATGGATTTCTGGTCTGACCCAATACAGTTCTTGCATCAAGCAGCAGGCTGCACCACTTGCAGTCAGATGGCTGGAAATAGTTCTAGAAACACTGGGAGTGTTTTCAGATAAAACCTGAACCAACTGTGTATATTTGCAAAGGTTGGCAGAAAATTCTGGGAGAGCGTTTTACAAAATAGCAACAGACTTTTGGGATGCTTTGAGAGGGATCTTATTTTAAAGCAGCTCCTGAGACTGCACTGCTCACTGGAGCAATCAGTATCTTGGTACGAAGGGTTATTTCATATATAATATAGAAAACACGAACAGAGGTTAGGAATTAAGGAAGACAAATAAACTACTCAGATCTATGATACTTCAAAGAAATCTTGCTGGTAGTATATTTGGTGACATTTAGTTACCAAAAGCTAGAGAGACTGAAGGCCACGATCACAGACAGACACACACTGGGGGCAGACACTATGTGAAACTTCCCCAGGCAGTTCTGCCAGCATATCTCATTCCTAACATTCAGTGGTCATAACAATCCCATTTTTGCCCTCTTCTCAGCGACACTAAAGGCCACGTTTTTAAAAAGAGTCTAATTTTACACTCATGAAGTTCCCATCTAGCCAACTGACTCAACATGTGGCCTGCGCGAACCAGGTACAGTGCAGTTATTTTCTGAATATCAGTTGTCACAATTAAACAGAGGCACAATGGGAATTCCAGGTTCAACTTTGGAAAGCCTTCAGATATTCTCAGTTAAAAAGGATAAAATAAAAATAAAATGTTTCTTTCTACCTGCTAATCTTGTGACTCTCCCAAGGGATGTGAAAACCAAACTTCCTTTTTGCCAGCTTATGTATTATCACTGATTTAAGAAATAATCCTGCAATCAGAATAGAATATTTTTTCCTTGTGGTGCATCAGCTAGATCAAAATCTCACTCTGCTACAGCTCTGGCAACTGTATAGTATTAGCAGGAGGGAAATACACTAAGCACAGTAAAGAAAAATGATACAACTCAAAAAACATGAAGGAAACATTAAGTACCATTTTATAAGTAGTTTTCCTGACCATACCTTTAATACCTGTGTCACAGTTTATTCATCTATAAAACATTAATAACAAAGTATCTGAAGAGACGTAACTAATTTATTATTTGTAGACCACTTGAAGACGCTTCACTGAATAACAACATATGTACAAACTGGTGTTTCAGCTCTCGTTTGGAAAACCTGACATTCAAAGTTAGTGTAAAATTTGCCTGCCTTGGCAAAAAGTGAGAACGCTTGCATTACATGAGGCTGAATTTCAGCTGTCAGAGGCTAACATCAACCTTTGCTGCCCTAAAAGTCATGTAATACACAGGCACCTTACTGTGGTTGGCACTGAAAATAAACCATCCAATTCTTCATGCAATTCTTTCACCCTCCTACTCTGCAACAAGTATAGAAGCAGTAAGCAAAGACTCGATCATGTACCTCTCTGAAGGCAAGAAGTTTATCACTACATGCCCACATCTCAACTGATTACAACCAACTCCATAATAAATGTTATTGTTCCTTTTCATGAGCTAGCTGAGGTGCTACTGTAAACGTTGCTTAAGGTGCCAGAGCTAAGCAGGGTAAGCTTAAGCAGTTTAACAGTATGTCTCTGCTAGTCCACTCAGGATGCAGGAACTGTCGTGTGAGCAGCTCAGCAAGCAGATAATGAAGTAAAAAACCCTCTCTTAAGGATAATAATCTCTTTAGCTGGTACGTCAGGAGCTGAAAGGAGACATATGAACAAGCCCTGTTCCGTAATGCCCTTCTGCCAGGCAATTTCTGCTACTGGCTGGCATGTAGGGTAAGGTGAGTTCTATTTCCTACCCATGTGCTCATGGAAGGAACAAGCCCTGCAATACTTGCTCTCCCCTTTATACTATAGCAATTATGTCAGAGGGCTTTGAGGCCATAGCCTAGACTTACATCTCTGTGTGACCACATTTGGAGACCCAATAATCTGGCCTTTCCTGATCAGTCAGGTACTGATATTCCAGACCTTGCAATATAAAAATGTTTTAAACACAATGGATTCATTTAAGGTTTTTACAGCTTACTTTTTATTATTTATAAAACGACCAACATATGATACTCATAGCTCAAGATGGAACGTACTAGTAAATGGATATTAGTATTTCAGTACAGCATCTACAAACAACATTAATTATCCTCTGTTATCATTACTCTGTCAGTACCTGCTTCTACCAGTTAATTCCTTTGACCTTCCCCAATCTGCACCTTGTTACTATATGATGTTTCATGTTTGTAAGGACAGGAGACTTAGCTTGAAGCTGGCAGCAAGTAACTTACACTTGGGCTTTGTTAGAATGACAGCAAGCATCACTGACACCAAATGTAAAAGCCAGATTGGCGGGAGGTTATAAAAAATTCAAGTGGCAAGCATTTCTCCTTTTATCTGACAGTTACTATTAAAAGGCCATATGTCATTCCATAACACACAAAATTTAAACGCAAGAGACAGAGGTAGAGTTCCACATTATGAACAGAGCACCTTCCCTCTACAGTCTACTTCCTACAAATAGGACAGAACTAAATTGAAGCTCTAACTGAACAGTTTCTCTATGAGCAGCCAAAGACATCACACATCCCCTCACCGCTGGATGCAATGCCTCAAAGGCAGGATCTCTGGGCAGGATACCCAATGCTGAGATGGTGTTTAAATTGCTATAAATCTATCCCAGAAGTGGCACTTACACCCCTCTAAGCATGCCCAGCTACAGTAGTTGGAGCAGGAAATATGCTTCCATAACTAAATCCTAGGATACTTCGCAGACTCATTCTTTACCTGTAACTAAATTTGTAGGTATATCTAAGCTTAAAATTAGGTAAGAAAAGCTTATGAAATGTTTCAATCAGGAAACACTAGATTTCAATAAAATCAAAGATAATTCCAAATAACTGAGAGGTCAAAAAGAACCTCAAAACATTTTCATCACAACTTAAGGCTGGCCTTATTTTGCACACCTTTGGGTTCAACACTAAGGCTGAAGACTTTTGTTTTAGAAATTTTGTTCTCCAAAATTAAAAAACAAAGGGTATTAATTATTAGTAAAAATGCATCACAGTCTTAGATGTACTCACTTCCTTTATCCAGAGCAATTTAGGCGGCTGCATTTCCACAGACATCACTCCCCCTACATAGTTCAACACCTTATGCTGCGTTGCATTGATGCGCTCAACTTGACTGACTGCACGATGGTCCATCCACATAATAACATTCCTATAGTTTTGTCCTTGGAGGGAAAAAAAAAAGAAGATAGTTTAACCCCACCTCAGTACTGCAAATTGCTAGACTCTAAGCTGCTTCACGCTTTCACTTCTACATAGAAACCTCGAATTCTATTTGCTTTAATAATTCACAGTAGATATCTAAAGATAAAATTCTAGCCCTCTGAGCCAACTTTAAGACATGTTGAGCACTGAGAATGCTGACTGAAACCAATCAGGCTTGTAAACACCCAAGAACTTTGAAACACCATGCTCTTGTAGACTGTATCTCATTCAAAGAACTCAAACTTCTTGACAAAGTATTTAGTTAAAACTATGAAGCCTTTTGGTGACTACGATCTAAAAATGTGAAAAAATCTGAGCAATTATGTTATAAACTGAAATTAACTCAGTTAGTCAGCTAGCTAGATAGTTACAAGGATTCTCTCTCCTTTTCTACTGTTATGAGAACTACCCTAATTTCTTTTAGAAATAGTTTCAGAGGGGTAATTTGCTGAAATGCTTTTATTTTGGATGTGGAAGGAAAAAGCATTTGGCAAGTCTGCATAGGATGTGAGAGCAAGAAGCAAAGAATATTTTATCAAAATTAACCTAGAGAGGACCTGCTAGACAGCTGGAACAGTAATCCAGGTGACACTTTGGACTCCTCTCTTGCTAAGTACGCTGCACACTCAACTTCATGACACAACCACTCATGCATGATCTTGAAACCATACTCCAAGACAGGGCAGAAGTATGAGGCACACCATTATTTCTAACATGGATTTAAATGCAAATTCCAACTGTGAAACTGCCTGAAACCACACCGTTGCATGTCCATACCAGTGTGATAGTATTCAGTGCATTCTTGTCTTTCTACTTAACAACAACACTGTGTAAACTCAAAGTTCTTGGAGATATTAGGGAATAAAAAATGAGAACTGATTTGACTCAATAGACCAAAATAGCCCCAGACATCATTAGGCATTGAACAGACTGTAAGAGACTCTCAAACTGAAAAATAAATAATCTCATTTAAATTTAGCAAAGGACATTCTGGGGGCAAAGCTGGTTTTTTGAGAAGGCTAGGAGGAGATGACAAATAGATCTGAGAATAGAAAGGGAACATCAACAGAATTGTGATTATGGCTCTGTAACTACTGATTTCGCACACACCTAATCTTAAACAGGATTCACTGAAAAAAAGTGCATCATAGACTTTTCTTGAGTCTTCTGAATCATCTACTCAAAAACTTATAAATTATCAGAATTTTTAGAAAAAGGTCACAGACTGTTTCTTAAGTTTAGAACTGTCCTAGACAAAGACAGAACACCAGGGTAATAAAACACACAAGCTGAACCTCTTGCCTGCAGCTCCACGACAGAGTATGCAGTTAGACTATACCAATGCTGCATTTTTAGCATTCCTTTAGTCAATGTGAATGGGCATTTATAGACACGATGAAAGTCATGATTAGTAAAGTCTGAAGGAGGAGAAAACATGCACACAAAAAAATGAACATAGATTTCTCTAAGAAGAAATTTCTTTGTGCCAAGATGAAAGAATTTGATCTTAGGATACCAAACGTTTAGCCAAATTACCAAACAGTAATTCTCATCTCAAATTTAATTTTGCAGTAGAATGAAAAATAATAAAACCAGAGAAGAATTCCCTTGTAAAAGATTTTTCTATCATCTGTATCTCCAAGAGTCAACCCCATCCCTTGGCGTTTGGATGAAATTGTACATTCACTCACATCAGTGACAAAACATGTACGGTAACACCAATTTTTGTGCTGGAATCCTACCTTCACAGTTGACTGCCAAAGGTTGGAACTGTTTATCCACAACAACAAGGGAACATGTTGCATCAAAACCAACACCTCGAATCTGGCTGGTATCTACTCCACAGACAACTTTCTGCAAATATACAAAACACACATGAATACAAATATATCCATATATATATGCATGTACCATGTGAACTAATGACTATAGAAAATGAGTTACAAGTTAGAAATGCAAGCTCAAACTCAGAAATTGAGATTCAGTATTCTTTATCACCTCTAACCAAAAATACACCAAATTACCAAAAATCCTTTGCTTTTCAAAACCAAATTCAAAGACCCATGAAGAGTTCTTTAACAGCCTTTTAATCTTATTAGTCACAGCCCTGGATGAAAGCAGGAACCACAAAAAAATCAGAAAATAAAGGTAGCAGAAAACTAGCGATGTTAATTTTCTCTCTTTTCTGAAAGCTTGTATGTGAGCTGCATGTGAAAAATGGACACAGGATTAGAGCCAAGTGTTTCCATCAGTTACTTCACTCGGCTCCTACCTGTGGAAGCAATGATCTTCTAGAATTGCTTTGGTAATATTGTGCCACTTTTTGTTTTTCAATAGTGAAGGGTCCTAAAAATAAAGTTGGCCAAAACCTGTAGCAGTGATAATACCTCTGCAATGCACATCTTTTCAAAAGCTCTGCTACCAAGAATTCGGATAGCATACTTTTTGGAAGACTTTTCCAAAAAAATATCACGACCCCAAAAGGTCTGAACTTCATGGCTTCCAGCAGCACTGGAAAAAAAAACACAACACCCACATGGATTAAGTGCCAAGTGAGGTTGCAAGACACCTAAAATGTAACGCAGTAATAAATTGCCACTTCTCAGCAACAATAAAAATATCATTATTTTAATTAGTACCATAACGAAAGACTTTCACTAGACTTGCTACGGTGCCAGTCTCTTACTGGCTCTGTAAAGCTATAGTTTCAGAGACCATGTTTTATTGCTTATATATAAGAGATGTATTTAAAGAGGTCCAGAACAAGAACAAAGCAATTCACAATGAGAAAAATCAAATAAACAGAATAAAAGACTTGCTCTGCTTTAACATCAAGCTGTTCTTCCTTATCACTCCTGTCACTCCCTTCTTTGCCTTCCTTCCCCCTCACCTCGTCTCCTTCATTTCAGGGCATTTCTGCAGAGCCAAGCTCATTAATGTTTGAAAAGGCTGATCAATAAAAAGAGAATGAGTGAACTGTCCATCTGCAAATTACCAAGCATATCATGAATATTTAAAAAGCCAACCTTAGAACATGGAGCAGGCTGGGGCTTTATTAAGAAGGATGAAATGGCCTACCATGTGCACTGCCAAGCAAGGTCACTAATTTACTTTCACCACCAGCACGTACAGGCAGATCGTTGGATCAGAGGGCTTATTTCAATCTTGTTTTATACTTGATACTATCCACGAACATATATAATTTATTTTGGTCTTATAATTCTGGACAGGCGTCTTAATGAGGATCATAGGTGACAGAGATTATATTAGGCACCAGATTACAACTTCTCTACAACAAATGCTCCTTTGTGACTCCAGTGCAGCACAATGCACATCTTTAAATATATGCATTACCAGGTTCTGAGCAACCTTGACTCTTCAAAGAACTGTCTCATGTCTAGAACATACACCACTGAAACAAAATCCACAGATGTGATTCCTGAAGGCTGTGGGTAAGTCCACCCTCTGAGCTAACAGTGCAAAGGAAGAGCTTTCATTCTATTTTCAGATGTATCACAAGCTTCTTTCACTCTGGCCTTCAGCTCCTCACCTGTATAACAGACATTGTCAGGCTACATCTGCCATAGCCTCAAGGTGTTTTAATGCACAGGAATGGTTACAGTTATACAGTAATACCGTATGCACAGAACTGGATGTTAAAGGCCAGTGACTGGAAGACTTTAAACTTTCAAAACTTGAAGAGCTACCTGCAACACCTATCTCCTTTATTTTCTCTTTTTTTGCATACCTTTGTGACCGAGCAACAGGCAGCCCATATGCCTGCAGAGGATTGCTCGTAGTGGTCTGGCTGGGGTTCCCAAATTTGGATTGGCTGATCTGCATGTGCCACTACTGTCCCAAACTCGTCTACCAAAGCCGCGCGAACACTTGCTGACCCAACATCAATTCCAACGTAGTATTTTACTGGAGCCTGCTTCTTACTATGCATTTTTAACAAAACCTGTTGGGGGGAAATAAAAAAAAAAGGGTTAAAAACAGATAAAATGACTGATGATGCAAAACTGTGCTGGACAGGACAGGAGAGATGCTGTGCAGGTACTCTGCTTGGTAACTCTTTTCTGCAGGCAGTCTCCACTTGGTATTTTTTAATTGATTTGAAATCTTAATTAATTTTCAAATCTTGCACTAGTTGTACTTTTTTTCTTCAAATGTTTGTAAGTTTCATGGCACAGAAGCTCCTGAAAAGCAAACTGTAAATTTGCAAGTAAGAATATGCATGCTAAGATAAAGTTCATGCACTCATATAATCAAGGAACTGAGCTGTGGCCATACAGTATTATGCCCACATAAAGGGAAAAAGGGGGAAGGAGACAGGAAGGGAAGGAAAGGGTATGGTTCCAAACTCAGCAACAATCAGGAGCTGGTGTTTAACACAGGAGGAAAATTTCAATCCAGAGACTTATGGGTTTTCCTGAGCTCTGGCAGATGGGGAAACTGCTGATGCCTGGTAAATTGGATTCACCTCTAGATGAGACAGGAAGAATCACCACAGATATGTCATTGCCTCAATGCAAACAAATTACACTCCTCAATTAGTGAAAGGGGTGTTGTGCATGGCTCTACTGAATCCTGACCTTAAGAGGAATGAGGAGACAAGAGCTGCTGCCTCCCATAGAGACAACCAGCTCATGAGTGGCATATTACGGCTGAATGAGACGGTGAGTCACGATGAATTTCTGCAGAATCTGAAAACAGTTCCCCCCCCACAAAAAAAAAGTGGTGTGATGCTGATAATTAAAATAACTAAGTGACAATCTGGCACTTATTACCCACTTTTGAGCCCTTCAAAGAAAAAGAAAAAAAAAAACACAAAAAAAGGTTTAGTTTTTAAGAGCTATCCACGAACCACACAATTTTAAAGATTCAGAAAATAATTTGCTGAAAATGTGTTGAGTTATGAAAGGATCCCAGGAAATCTCTGCCTACTCTCTGACAACCTACAAGAACAAAGTGAGGTTAAGTTAATTGATTTAATTATTCACAATGAGTTGCTTACTTCACTATATTACGTTTAACTATTTGACATTTAATACAGTGACAAATGCACTGTACTTAATTTCTCACAGTTTGTTCTTAATTAATAGTTAACATTTACATTCTAATCAAGCTGGGAGAGTGCTAAGTAAAAGCTGATACAAAGTATTTAAAATGTCAGACAAGTACCACGTTTAGTGCTTGTATGAATCTCTTAGTAAGACTCTAAAACACACAAAACTCAGCTGATGCATAGTTTCTGATTTGCAGAAAATGAATGGATCAATTATAATCAGATGAATACACAGTATTTACTGAGCACCAAAATGGCTCTACTTAAAAACAGCCCATCTCTCCCAAAGAAGTGACCTGGATTATTTCTGTGCATGGAAGATGGGTTGTTCAGAGGCAGAGTTACGGGCAAAGGGGGAAAGATTTAGAAAGTACTGCTTAGTAGAACAATGGGATTATTCACATTTCAAATTAATCCTTTTTTTTTTTTTTAAATAACTAGAGTTTAGTGGCAAAGTATACCAAAAGCCTGACAGAAAAAGCGGTGGAACAGAAAACAGTGAAAGTCCTCTTTCTACCTTCAGACAGTAACAGCTGCTGTAAATTGTAAATTGCCTTCAACTTAGGAAGCAATGTTTTTTAATTGTTTTATTTCTACAAGACAGAAAACCAAGCCCTTTTTTTTTCCCCATGAAACATCTTGAGTATAGGTCAAGACCTGTCCTTGGGTGTCGGTCTGAACATACGGTTGCCGTGTAAGTGGCTGTTCCCATCTCTGGTTGGCTGGTAACCACTTCATGCTTAGACTCCCACTGGGGACCAGGGAACATTTTTTTGTTCTTTGCTCGGACGGCATTAGCATGAGGGAGTTCTGTCCCATCACTACAGCTCCTAAGCACCCTGGTACAAACCAAAGCAGTTATCACACTGCATTCTATGTGCACCACGGCAGGGTCACTAGAGGAAGCTGTACAGATCACTAGCTTCTAACAGTATCAGAAACTAGAAAAAACTCAAAGCTACAGAGCATATTGCGGTACTGTTGTAAATACTAGCTTCTCCCTTTCAGCATACTGATTCTGCCCAGTAGATCAGGGGCAATACACACTAATCTTGTTAAGCAAGGTCATCTGTTCAAGCGATGAGCAATCAGCTAAAAATAATGGTGTGCCATGAGTCTAACACCTAGGAATACTGGCAAGAAAGCTCACTTTATTTTCTTGGCTCTGGCTCTATGACCTGGTCAGACTAACAAAAGCTAATGCCTCTGTCACAGAGAGGACAATTCTCCTGATATCAGTGATTAATACCACATCTGTCAGCTGGGGATACTTACAGCACTCTACATCTTCCTCTTAGCCCTTGGCTGTAAAAGCAGTTTTAAGACATTCTTTTCAACAGATGACGTTCACTTTTTAATTTTGCACTCCATCTCCTCAAAGCTTAAAAGGCTGGCTGCAGATGCTGCTAGCTACTTGCAAGAAATTCTCCTACAAAGAAATTGCATAAGACTGTTCCTGATACTATCTCATGAATTTCCCTGTTTTTCCCTATTTCGGCACTGCCTTTATAGCTGCTGACTCATAAAAAGACAAGAATAAACCACAAACTGCAAAGAAGATTATTTTTTTAACATAGGCTTACTTGCTTCTTACTTGCTTTTTTCAAAATACAAATAGCAAAGGGAGTATTTTACATCCTGCCTCCTTCTCACACACACACACAATTACTCTGATTTTTGATTTCTCTTCCATCTATGGCAGCCTTGATTTTAGCTCATTAATGTGTTTTTGCTACTTAGAGAACAAGCTTAACAGATGTTAGAGAATTAAGCTCATAGTACCTCCTACTCAGCACTTAAAATTATGGCTTTGCATTGGATTCTTCCCACAAACATTTGAAACCTGGAACCCAATCAGCCCATGTCATGTTTACTTTCCTTTTTTTCCTTACTAAGCAACCAGGACGTGCATGTGTGAGTGACTGTGCAGGAAGCAGAGTTTGTTTATGTGCTCCAGCAGTACATATCAGTCTACGCATATCCACTACTTTATTTCTGTAAATCAGTGTACGTAAGAAGGAGTTAAGTGACAAAGTCCAAAAACAAGAACCACAAACCTATTTTAACTGGTCTTTCTCTGAGTAAAGCTCACCTAGATTTACAAAGCAAAACTTCAGTATCTTACGAAAAAAAGGCTAAAAGTAAATATTAATCCTTTTTTTTCAAGCACAGCAAGCACTACGTTACTGTTCAAAGTATAGAGTCTCTGCAATAGGATCTGATCTGCTTGCAAAAACATCATTTGATGCCAAGGGTTTTTCTGCAATACCAATCACTTGGTATGTCACCTACTTGTCAATCGGATCCACAAAAAGCACTGTCATTTCTAGGTCATAAGTGTCACCAATTAGGGACTCTGTCTAAAGGTACTTCTTGAGAACCTAAGAACTCAGCAGTGGTTGGTGGAAAATATTTAGCCAAAGTACTTTAATAAGAATTTAAAGAGGAATGTTGCCTTTCATTTTTCGTTACAGAAGATTCCTTTGGTACAAGAGGAAGCGAGTTCAGAGGTAGAAGAAGGTCCCAGCACAAAATTCTTGCTTTGGAGTCTGGACACCAAGATCCATTGCCATGTGTAAAGAAAACTTGGTTGTGCAAATAAAACTTTGGTTTGGATTTTGTATCTACTGAAGTCTTAGCATACAGCTTCTGCAGTCAATGCAATCACAAGGAAAAGAGCGAACAAGAAAAACAATTGAAATAAAAAGTCCCAAAGGTCCAGTCAGACATGTCAATTCCTCGAGTGCAATATTCCTACCAAGACACCAAAGTATTTGATGCATGGATAATGCATGTTTGTGGACCTCTCAAGAGGTGGAAAGCAGTGCTGATAATGCCACTACCTTCTACATTCCTGAAGTACCTAACTCAGGAAGCCTGGCTTCTTGCAGCCAAGTAAAAAGGCCTCCAAAACTTCAATACAGCTTTGCCTGTCCATTTCAGAATAAGGGCCCCGTATTTAGAACTTATTATTTGAATCTGCAAACAGAAAGAGAGAAAAAAAAACCCCAAAACATTTTAAAAGACACGTCCAGCTTGACCGCCTTAGTCCATGACTACAACTCCTAAGACAGGACAAGAAGCCAAAATTCCCTCCAAGCACTAAAACAGCAATGGCCTCTTTCTTTGCAAATCACAGCAGGGACAGAATGGCTTTTCAAACAAGCATTTATGATCAAAGGGCTACAGCATATGATAAATATTTATATGGCCCATTAAATAATAGTCTGTATAAATATTATTCAAAATGTGCGTGCTGGAAACCACAGACTTCCCAGTTTATCCTTAAACAAATGTGCTAGTTTTCCCACATAGGCAATGAAAAGAAGGAGGGGTGAAACTGTCATTTGCAAAAATATTTCTTTAAAAAAAGAAAATCCTTAACATTGTTTACTTTAATTTAAAAGGAATGACTAAGTAACCAGATGATTGTTTCATTACAACTAACTACTAAACTCAGACTATCCTACCTTAATTCACGGTTATCAAATTGCCAGGACGTACCTTTGTGTTAAAGCTACAGCACAGGAAGGCTGCACACTCACCCGCACGCAGGCAGAAGCTCAGCAGAAGTATGTATCAGCAGCAAGTATAGATTTTGTGGTATCATGTGCTCAAATACAAGGAATTATGAAGGGCTGGCACGTCTGTTTTAAACTTTGATCTCTGGAACGCCGCAGGTTGCCCAGACCCAGCGACCACGGACAAACAGTATGGTTTTAGTAGTGCAGCTGTGCTTTTACATGGATTACCGAGAAAAAGATTAACAGGCTCAAATTAGGCTTCAAAATCTTACTGTGAAAAGATCTAAATATGCTAAATAAAAGCTGTTTCTCAATTGTAGAAAGGAGATAAAATGAAAGAAGCATTTTTGACATTATATTGGAAATTCAGCAGTTTGTTGGCTTTCTAGTGTTACAGTAAACTAACAGAAGTGGTGGTGGTAGAGTGGCCATCTCTTCTTGAAGACAGTGAACTCCCTTTCCTCTTACAGGATCTTTAATTCCTGTTTGGATGTGAAGAGACAAAGAAGGCACATGTCTGTGTGGGAGAGTGGGAGCAGACGGAGAATTCTAACACTGCGCTGAAGGGCAGTACTAATATAGAATAATAACCTTAAATGCCCAAGGGACTATGCTATAACTATCAACAAGCATTTATTTTTCAGCTACCCAACAGCAAACAAAACAAAAACAAGGAACAAAAGCAAACCTCATCTCCCCTTTTCCCTTCCCAAAACAGAAACACGTACATGCAGGAGATCTCTGTCTTAGGAATGTGAGGACTGTGTTAACAATAACAAAACTGTCATAAATAAAAACCAAGCTAGAGAAAATATGCTTCTTCACTAAAATCCAAACATTTCTGGATTGTTTTCCATCCATTATTTCATCCATTCCCTGGTAAATTCTGTAGACCTTTCTCACATCTTAGAACAAGGAAAAACAGCTTCAAATAGTGGAAGAGACCTCATTTTAGCAGTAGAAACAGACCCCAACTCCCAGTCCCGTAATACCTAGATTGCTCCACCAAAATCTTCCTAATTGCCCCCCCAACACTGTAACATAGTCTCAGTAAATCCCAACACAGGACTGAAAACATTCTACTACTTTCTAGTATCTCCTTCTCCCTATATAAATAATTCACTATGTACTAATCTTCTGTAATGTCTCTCCATATCTTCTTTTTTCCCCCTCTCTCAGTATCCAAGACAAAGCCATTACTTCATCACTGCCTTCTGCCCTTTAATTCTATCTTTTGTATTTTAAATACTTTCAGTCCAAACTTCTTCCACCTGCTCCGATATAAAGTAAAACATATCCTGGTTTATCCTGGTGTAACTAATTAGCGGAGAAATGAAAATGACTAACAAATTATTCTAAGAAATGAGATCCAAAATTTCTTTATTTTCAGCTTCTACTGCCTACATAGATATCTCACTCACGAACAGCAGAAAGATGTCAGCATGACCGGTGTCAACAAATATCAAGCTCTTAATTGTACAACAGAGTTGTTTTTCTTTATAATCTGCTCTAGAAGAGATTGTACTAAAACAGAAAAATGATGCTTGCCTTCCAGTTACTTACTTGAACTCACACTGGCAGATACAGCCCATAGTACCACTGATCAAATAAAAACAACAGCATTCTGAACCCTGATTAAAGAGCGTGGCTGCACTGGGTCAGATGAAAGGTCCAATTAATACAGTATCCTGCCACAAGCAGCAGAAGCCATAATAAAAGCACATGCCTGCCCTTTTCATCCAGCAATACTTCCCCAAGACACCTTCTTCCTCCTGCTATCTACAGTAGAAGCACTTCCTGAGCCAGAAATTTTATCTTTAGGATTAGGAGACCTTGAAGGCTTTTTCCTCACCAAATTTGTTTGTGCTCTTCTTGAATCCAGGGAAACTTTTGCAATTGCAAACTACTGTCGTAATAAGTTATAAAGTTCTGTGTAAACAATGCAAGAAAAAGTCTTTTCATTTGTTCGGAGCGTGCCACCTGCTAGTTTTGTTTGACGTGCCTGAGTTCCTGAGCTAGAGCAGACATTAAGCAATTGCTCCGTATTTGCCTTCACCATGCAGCTGCAATTACATCGCCTTCTGAATTGTTCCCAGAAGGCTCTCTGCAGCTATTTAGCGACCATGGGTGATGAGCTGAACTCACAATCTTAACATGGCCAGGTAAGTCAAAAGCCATTTTTCTGCTTCCTGATTCTTCCTGGATGTGGCAATAATAAGTACCATAACAGAGTGCAGTAGTAAGTACTAATAAGCAGCAAGTAACTATCCCAACACTGGTTTCTTTTTTTCCTAAGACTGCAGAGATACTGCTCAGAGACGCCCACAGGAGAAAAACATGTTGGTCCCAACTGATGGGAACAGAGAGGCCCTATTATGGAAGGCCAGGGATTTCAAACTTCAGGCAATTCCCACTACATTGGCCCTCAAAGTGTGTCTAAACACAGGAATCGAGGAGCTCCTCACAACTATATGCTTGGAGAAGACTTAAGGCTACTGCTCACTCTGGTTTTCCTTGGAAGGAAGATCAAGGCGCCCACACCTGGGCACTGATGGACTCTGCATTGCAACAGGCATAAGACCAATGCCGCAGCACGCCTCACACAGCAACCAGGCTGCCCAGTCAGAGGCTGTGAGACCAAAAACCGACCAGGAATATCACTGCAAGATCATCAACATGACAGTGGTAAACTGGGCAGCCCCATTTGTTCCCCAGCCCGTAACCACGCTGCACAAAAGAACAAGCTCAGCTCGCTCTCTGCTTTACTGATCGTCTAACACCAGGAACAGCAGGAAACAGCTGCAGAGAGGAGCTCTCAGGAAAAAGGAAGGCTGAGCAAAGAGCAATATGAACACACAAAATGAGATGAGGAGAGACAACACATGCTACTGGGGAAACCCAACAGCTCCAAATCCCTCTGGGGCTCTCTTGCCCTGCTCGGACTGGGCCATCACTTTATAGGCAGGGTCTGATCCTGCATCCATTAAAGTCAGTGGCAAAACTCCCAGCCATATTAGTAGTTCGGGATTAAACTCTTGACACTTGTGAACATCACAGGTGCGGTCACATATCTGCAAGATTTTGAATGCTTGCCATAACCTACAATTTGTCAGAGGAAATGTTGATCAGTTTATGCCAAGACACAATTCTCATGCAGGAAAACCTAAGGAATTAAGAAGGTATATAGCAGCACGCTTTCTTTTCCACACCCTGAAAACAGCAATCGATACAATTCACGCACACCAACATATTTAGATCCATTCCCTCCTCTGACACTGCAGCTGCATGCAGCCCTAAAGGCTGTGCTAATGATTTGGCAGAGAGACATGTCCCAAATGACACTGCAGAATGCTTGAAGCTCTGAAAGAAGACACTATCTTGTTTACATTGACTGTGAGGGGAAAAAAATGCCATCTGATTATTACATAAATTCTAGCTGTAACAGCTTCATGACTAGTTGAAAGGAGGCAACAGGCTCCAAAATGACTGATGGATCCAAGTGGTTGGATCCATCAGCTTATTAATCTAACGCTAAGATCTTTCTTATTCCTGTATCTCTATCACTTAAACCTGCCCCATGCTGGACAGAAAGAACAATCTTTGTTCATTGCCTCTAAAAGAGAGATAGATCCCTGTACTGTGACTTTTGTATTTTTTCATTCTCTTGTATGCTAACAGAAATGGAGAAACAAGCAATAAAAATAAAAAAACTCCACCACACATACACAAAAGCAGCACACAGTAAACATATCCCTAGCACAATAATCTTAATTTACAAAATATAAAATACATATTATAAAATATAACTTGAAGCAGAATGCAATTCAAAAGGCACAACTGCAGTTCATGTTAACATATGCACACTAGCTTTAAACTGCATTCCTGGAGCAAACCAGCCTCAGTACCATGAGCTTCAGGGCAGGGTACATACGCTTACCCGGAATCCTAGGTAAATAAAGCCATTATTATGCTACTGTGGATACCAAATTAGTCAACTTTAGGTTAGTGCTGATACTCTAGCTTTTATCAGTTCTGTAGATTTCAGTGCTACATCAAGGTTGAATTTGGCCCTAGCTGTGTGACTATGTACCAGTAGATCAGTATAAAAATAATTTGTTCTGAGTTCACAGTTTTATGAAATTACAAAACATCAAAATTAGCATTCTGGCTGAAATCCACTGCATTTCCCATCAAGGCTTACACATTTAAGCAACATCTGAACCAACTGTCTATAATTACTCCTGGCAGATACTGGAACACTTAGACCAGCAGTAGATGCAACAGTGAAATCAATTTTTAACGACATGCTGTAAACCACTTTTTTCAAGATGCTCAGCCCAGAAGCAAACATGTGTCTATACGCCAAATCCACAGTTTACAATACAGTATTTGTTCACTCTTGCATAGTAAGAGCACAAGAAGAATGACAGCCCTAAGTAATCTGTCACTTTAAAATTAAACATTTATTTGGGCTGAAAATCCAAAAACACTAGCCCTGAAGTTCCTGTCATAACTACTTAAGAGGAAGTGAGGTTGCACATTAGCTTAGGTTAAAAGAAACACAAATTCTGCACAAAAATCAGATCTCTAGATAGACCGTACATGTCTACATCCCCTTCTTTTTTACAGTGAAAGAATCACATCTGTTCATCTGAACCCAGTGAGTTCTCTTCCTTCTTCCTACATACACAGCTGGGTTTTTTTGTTTGTTTGTTTTGTTTTTATCAATGCAAAATCTGCCTTCTTAATGATCCTAACAGTCTCATCATTTCAAACTCCCACAAAGACAAGCCTGAAAGGGTATCAGGCCAACACTTGTCTATAAGTTCCCTTCAGTGACTCTCTCAAAACATCTCAGACGTCAAGATTGTACGCTTGCTTGCCTCAAACAGCTGAAGGTCACAAATTTTTCAGACTTTATTTTATGAACGGTCTGAGTACTTTCCCTTTCACATGCGGAAATGCAGAGGGGAAACTGAAGGCAGCTCAAGACACCAACCAGAAGGTATTAACAAGAGCCAAAAAGACAATGCTGATCAGAGTTTTCCCTTTGAAAATGAAGCTCAGAAACACCTTTCTACCAAGGCCATGCCACTACTGTTGATTTAGCACTCCAGGCTCTTTGATATTCCAGTGGAAGGTACCAGGAAAAATTTCAAAAAGTGACTCATTAGAAAAGCCGGAGATACAAAACAGGAACACACAGGAGAGCTATTCTGATCCTCTTCTGTAAACCTACCAGTTCTCAGGAAACAGATCAACCTCCAACATAATCAAAAGAATGGTTAAAGGAAGAATGGCTTATGGAAAGAGAGAAGGCAGACTTATTGAGGAAGTACAAGAAACAAAATGGATAACAACCCTTATTTGGGAAGAGGACAACTTTTTCAAAAGAACAAACCATTTCAAATAATAACTTAGTGTAGGACTGTTAGAAACACAGGACAGAGTAACAAAAGTGGCTAAGAATACACATAAAAACCTCCCAGCATAGTACTAGTTTATTTAGTCTCTCCTGACGCTATAAATTTCTTTCTGCCCTGATTCTTACAGCTGGGAACAGCTGTACCTACAAGAACCCAATTCCCCCTGTTTTCCTCTTTCATCCTCATATCCCAGGCACCCTTCCCAGGGGAAGAAAAAAAAAAAGAAAAAGCTGCTATTTTTTTTACCATATTCCAGTACATATTCCTAAAGGAAAGGGGGCCATTAACATTTAAAGACACTTTAAAATTTCATATGTTTTTTGTACTATATTTAAGTACATTTAGAAAAAAGTTAATTTCAATAAATTAAGCAAATAGTCTTCCAGGATGAGAGAATACATGAGGATGAAAAATGAGGAGACCACCTTCACGTAATGTATCTGTTTATTACTTTCTAAGAACCTCAGAGACGAGAGAGCCCTCTCCTCTCCTTCCTTGACATTTATTTCTTGTGTTCTCCAGAGAAGAGGCACTGATGCTAAATTTACTAAACTAGATAACAAGTCCCAGACACCTCAGCAGAGAAAGAATCTGCAAGGTCACCAGTTCCTCAGGGGTGCGGAGCACATCACTAGCGACGAACACGGCCATTATGGCAAGGTCTGGAGCCAAGCGCAAGTAAACTCCACCAGGTTACTGGGGTGGGCTCCCTGCCAGCCCACAAGCTTTATGAGAATGCAGGAGCAACTGCCATGCAAAGGAGACAGTGCTGCAAAGGTGTGAGAAAGCGGAGCTGCGAGAGGAGGAAGGAGGCTGCAGTGGAAGCAAGCAGCAAGAGGACCCCGCTGCCAGCAATGCCAGCCTGGAAATGACCAATGTGCGTTAAGGGCAAAAAATACATTTAAGGAAATCTCCCAGGGACCTGGAGGATTAAGCAAGTATGTAAGTGATGTACACGTCCCATCTGCCTACGTCAGGTCACCTGAGCGCTGACATTTAAAGCTCAGGGAAAGGCATCAGGGAAAATGGTGACTCCTCCACCCCTGCCTGCAGGAGGAGGCCTTGGGAGGAGGAGATGTGCCTACCCCAGCCCTGCAAAACCTCCCCAGGCGCTGCCTGGAGCTTGTCAACACAAAGGGCCTGTGAAAAAGGGCAGACCCATTCTCATTAAATTTAAGCGTTATATATAGGCTGTGCTGTTGAGAAATATCAGTAAAAGCAAACTTCGGGAAGCCAGGCAGGGAGATGAGAATGTAAATCCTATAATGCCCCACCAGTTACGCGAAAACCAGTCTCCGAAGGGGATTCGGAGCAATTTAATCGCACAGCCAACGCGCGCCCTGGCCGAGGTGCGTGAGGCCCGGGAGTGCAGCGAGAGGGGCTCCCTGGGGAAAGAGCCGGAGGGCGGACGGAGAGGGGGCGGTGATACACAAGGGCACCACAGGCTTTTTTAATTAAACACCACCACCGCAAACGCGATACGTTTCTCAACCTCACGGAGAGCAGGGAAGGAGTTTGCGTGTCAGCGCGGAGCTCCGGAGAGAGGGGCCCAGCAGGGCCGGGCGCGTCGGGCCCGCCGCCGTTAACGGCCCTAACGGCCGGCGGGGCTGAGGGAGCGCGCGCCCCCTCAGGGGCGGCGCCCGCCTGGCCTGGCTGAGCTTGGGGGGAGCCCTCCCGGCCACGGCTCAGTCGCCACCGGGGCTTGGCGAGCGCCGGTCACTTACTTGTCCAAACTGAAACACTATATTAGCTGCGCAGGGAGCGGGGTACAGAAAACCGCGCTTTTCCTGACAAGGCAATTTCCTGACCGCCGGCCGCTGCCGGGAAGCCCGCCGCGTTCCCCCCACCACCCCCGGCTCGGCTCGGCTCGGCCCGGCCGCGCTTGCGCTGCCGTCCCCCGCCGGGGCGGAGAAGGGGGAGGCGGGAGCGGCCGGGCCTCCCCCGCTCGCCTTTGAAGGCCGCGCCGGCCGGTGCCGGCATCTGGTTTGCATTTGGGGGCCCGCGTTGTGGAGCTCGCCCCGAGCGCCGTTAAAGGGATCTGCTGTGTGTTAGGCATAGCTGTCAAGCTGCACTGCCCTGGAAAGCCGAGCGTGCACTGTGCCCTGTCAGGAATTCAACTGATACCAGTATTTTTTGCCTCGGAAAGGGAATCGTATTTCTCCTTTATTTAAAAGCAAATAAAACAGAAACAAGGAGGAGGTTTGGCTCTTTTCGTTAAAGGGCTTGTTGCTAAATCGTGTTTCTCAGCCCTGTGGCCATACATGACTGCAGAAATGTTGGGGGTTGCAGAAATGTTTAGCTTTTAAGCGATGCAAGAAGCCACACTGAGAGCCAGGGGAAGACTAAATATAAGGAAACAAGCAGAAGGGTATGTCTGGAGTGAGGACAACTCTAAAACATCCCCCACCTTGACCCATAAATACATAATCGCTTCTTAAATAAATAAAACAGGACTGCAAGCCATGAGTTAGATTTTTCTCCGTGGGGTTACTCCATTTGAGCATTTTACCTGAAAAGCTGGAAAATTCCTGATGGGAGGAATAAACCCTGAGTTTATTTAAGGTTTGTTTAAAATGGAGGGCAGGGCAGTAGGATCCGCTTGTCATTTTAAAGCATCCCTTGAAAATGGAGTTGGGCCAGCAGTGGCTGCACGCTCCGGCGCAGGCAGGACCAGACCCCACCACATCCCTCCACGACCCACGGGGAAGGAGCTGATGGAAACCCTCATGCTCCCACCACGTCCCAGCGCTTCTCAAGAGGCCCCGGGGAGCCACTGGGGATTTTTCCCGTTATCCCCCCAAATAGTCTACAGCAGGAAATCTTGTAGCAAAAAGCTGTCTTGCAACATTTCCAGAGTTTTCCCACTTTGGCCGAGGCAGAAATACTGCAAGGAACAACCTTGCTCAGGGAAAGATGAGTGTTGTCTCGTGGTTAGAGCACAGGGTTCGTGGTCAGGAGCTGTGGGTTCTCATTCCAGCTTTGCCACTGAATCATTTTGAGAGCTTTGCTAGTCACTTGGTATTAGAACCAGTTAGTAATTTTCCGTTGGAGTGATTTTCTGATGGAAAACACCACTTCTACAAAACCGAAATCTTCTGGGTGAAAACTGACTTTCCATTGGGAATACTTTGCATCTAGGTGGGGTAGAAAAGGACATTAGACCCAAACTGAAGTATTTGTAGTTTTCTTGCATTAGTCTAAATGTTTTGCTTTGATAGATTTAAAAAAAAAAAAATACCACCCTCCTGACTGTAATTCCAAGTCAGCTCATTGCACAGGGGGAGTGTGTGCTCTTGTGCTCTGCTCTGCTTCCCAGGAGGTCCGCACCTCCTGTTGTGGGATGCAGATTTCTCCCTTCTGAGACGTGTACCTCCCAATCCGAGTCTGACCGGTCCAGGCACGCAGGCAGCTGGCCCGTGGGAACAAATCCTAGCGTGAGGCTACCACTCTGACCAAGGGAGTGCGCCGCGGAGGGAAAGCGTAGAGTTCAGAGGCACAAACAAGCTGTTTCATGTTAGTTCACTGCCCCAAACCAAAGCACTGTGACTGTGGATATACCAAAATGTTGTGTTCAACTGAAAAGCAGTAAAATGAAGCCAGAGAAATGGACCTGAGTGTGCTTCTACTTCCTCTGACAACCAGATCTTATAAAGCCTGCCATGCGCGTGCTGAGCTCTGGTTTATAGTTCTTGCTCTTTATCCTCCCAACTATCTCCCTTCTCCGCTGTTTTGTTCCAGAGTCCTATTCTTCTGTTCATTAAAAACAAACTTCATTATTTCTCTCCTCTGTATATTCATAGATTGCTGACACTTTCTTTTAATATAAATAATACTTGTTCTCCTCCCACAGTGTATTTGTAGATGCTGTTTAAATCCCTTCTTAACTTTTGTTTTGCCAAGTTAAACATTAACCATTACACTGTCTTTCATAACAGCAAGTTTTGGATTCTCTAATAAGCTTCCTCTTCATTTGTTTCAGTCAGAATTCATCTTTTCTGAACATGAGTGATCACAGCCCGACATAACACATAGTGTTCAAAATGATGTCTTGCTAGTGACTTCTCCAATGGCAATAATAATTCCCTATGCACTCTTAGTTACAGACAGACAGGGATCAATTTTGCCTTTTTTACACCTATATCACATCAGTACCTCGATTTATTCAGGTCTTTTTGCTCCAATAAATAGCATTTAAAAAAAAAAAGTTATCTGTCTGTAAGTACAGACAAATGTATTAAAATGTATTATATTAACTTTTCCTTAATACATTTTTCCAATTCATTACAGTTCTCCAGCACTCACATGGTTTCTTTCCAAGGGGGTTACAAATGAAGACATTTTCAAGAACAATTACAAGATCTCCAGCCTCCAAAATCAAAGTCCTGAAAACGCTTTCTTTTTAAATTAAAGAATCAAAGTTTAGATTATCACATATTCCCAAGACCACATGAGGCTTAATTCATTACTCCTTTGAAATATTCTGAAAGCTGAGGGTTAAGAGGTGTTATATTAGTGCAGAATAATGATGATTAATTTGTGCTTCATACCAAATGCAGGAAGAGTAGACATGTGTGCAGTGAAGCCTCTATAATTTCAAAATCTTTCTATAAACTTGAAAATATCTTGTAAGCATACGTAGGTTAAATGGAACACAAGACCACTTTTTTCTGTTTGGAGTGTGGCTGTTGTGGTTTTGCTTCAGATATTACTGCTTCAAATAACCTCCCTCTTTTTCCAAGATTCTGGACAGATTCACTTAAAATACACCCTTTTGCCTTTTCATTACAAAGTAACTAATGAAAATTCCATTTTAAATGTGCTTTCTGAGAGATGGGAACATTCTTTTTTTCATTATTAACAAAAGCCTGTGTTTCAAGCTGTAGGGATACAGCTTCAGGTGGTGTAAATCAGCATGGCTCTGAGATGGCCTGCAGTCCTCTCCACCAGCACTGCAGAACAATTTAGTGGTTTTAGATGACAGTTGGCATCTTTGAAATATTCTCTTTTGCAGAACTAGACTAGATGTGACACTTGCCGGAGAAGAAATCTTGCATAAATCTGTCTAAAAAGACTCCCTTAATCATATTACTTCACTACCAGTGGTAACCTTTGGAGGCCAAAGTCCAGACAGGTTGAGAAATGGAACATGAGTACATAAAGGTGACAATTCCATTAACTGCAATCAAAGAGAGAGGTGAATGGTGAGATAAAGACAAATGACTTATTCTATAAAGAAAAGAAAATATGTGTGTGAAGGGGAAAGAGACAGAACGAACATTTTCCAGCCTTGTCAAGGAAATAAAGATCTGGTCCCGCTCCATTGAGATCAACACGAAAACGTCTCTCGGCCTCCCTGTATGCAAGCTCTGGCCCAGCATCCCAGCCTGCCGTTGAATGTTCGTGCGAACCATCATTTCAGGAGTCCACATGTACACAACCCCAGTTGCCCCAGTAGAAAACTATATGCAGAATGTCTTGCTGAATTGCCCACAATAGCTGTGCTGGAGATGCAAATACTGGGCCTAGCTTTGCTGTCAACTGGATGTTTTGCAAAAATAAGTAAGTGGAAGAATTCTTGGCATTTCTGCATCCAGTGACTCAAGATTCTCAAATCCACCAGAAACGATCATAGAATCATAGAATCATTTAGGTTGGAAAAGACCCTTGGGATCATTGAGTCCAACCATCATCTCCACTCTACAAAGTTCTCCCTTACACCATATCACTTAACATCACATCTAAACAAGTCTTAAACACATTCAGGGATGGTGACTCCACCACCTCCCTGGGCAGCCTATTCCAGTGTCTGACCACTCTTTCTGGGAAGAATTTTTTCCTAATGTCCAGCCTAAACCTACCCTGTTGCAGCTTGAACCCATTCCCTCCTGTTCTATCGCTAATTACCTGTGAGAAGAGACCAGCACCAACCTCTCTACAGTGTCCTTTCAAGTAGTTGTAGAGAGTGATGAGGTCTCCCCTCAGCCTCCTCTGCCTCAAACTAAACAGTCCCAGCTCCTTCAATCGCTCCTCATAGGATTTATTCTCCAGGCCCTTCACCAGCTTCGTTGCCCTCCTCTGCACTCGCTCCAGCACCTCGATATCTCTCTCATATTGAGGTGCCCAAAACAGGACACAATACTCAAGGTGAGGCCTCACCAGTGCTGAGTACAGGGGGACAATCACCTCCCAACTTCTGCTGGTCACGATCTTTCAGTCCAGCATGTTGCACTTCAACCCCGAGGGCTGAACAGAAACAGCTTTGGGACTTTCTTTTGGGCCCCAAATCAGAAAGTGTGGGTACATTTTGATAACAGAAACTACCACCACACGAGACAAATTAAGTTCTGACGCAGGTTCAGTGCCAAGCTTCAGCACAGATAAAAGAGAGATTGTCGGGACATATTATCATCCAGTATTCTTCAGTGAGGGCAAGGACAGAGTAAGTAGCATCGCTAAATTCACGTTACCTAAGTTTTTTCAGAGGAGGTGGAAGCTCAGAGACTAGCCACGCTGGCTACTGAGCCGCTTCGCAACACTGGAAATAAAGCCACGAAGGGATCAATCTGTTATCTCTCAAATCTTTCTAAATTTCAGGTAAAGAGGAAATGAATAATATAAAATCTATCCACATATACAATCTCCTTCTCTTTTGCAACTTTCAAGAATTTCTATGCAGAAAACCTCATCTAAACCCAATCCATGTACCAAAACAAAACAAGCAGGTAAGCAAATTGTTTTACTTACAGAAGCTGAAATGGATCTTTGAGGATTCAAAAATTCCGCTTACTCCAGTATTGATTAGCATAACAATTGAAGGGAAGGAAAGATTTATACAGGCTCATGTAACATGTGCTTCATTCAAGCACCTGAGGGTGGTTTTTGATTTCGTTTTTAAGAAACAGTGTAACACTGGTGTAGGAAAGAAGCTGGGGAATACTCTGGACGAAATGCTTACTGAGCCATTAGACTAGGACTATTCATTCAAACTGGGAAATAGGGAAGTAAAAAACAACTGAATGCTATGCAACAACAAGAAGGGATTTTTGAGTGTACAATAGGAAAAAAAGGAAATTTCCTTCGGGGGACTTCTTCTGTTTATAATAGAGATATTAAGCTACTGTTAGATACTAGAGCAGCCAAAAAGGGAAAGCCCTGTTCTACACGACTCTGAATATAGCTAGAAATATAATTCAGATTTTATCAATTTGTGACCCATTTCTTTACGTTTTGGGTAGCTCACCTTGTAATACAAAAGTCAGAAGCCGATACAAACAAGCATACAATGTTTCAGGCTCCACCAAAATTCCAGTGTCTTGCCCAGGGCCTGTTCCTGCCTGCCCTCTTGGCTGGATACCAATATCCTTTATTCTCAGGGGAGTCAGCCTTCCAAAAAACCACTTGGCACTTGAGTCAGGGCTGCTCTGTTTTCCTAACGTTCACGGCAGGCAGGATGTTTTCTGACTCTGGTACCCAACAGTTGAGCATTCCAGACAGCACGGGGATTTTTCTTTTGAAACCACACTGCCAATGCCATGAGAATAAGTGAAGTTCTGTGATACCGTGTGATCCTGGTGGGAAAATAGCATGACTTTGTTGCCATACAATGATGCACAAAGGGAAAATGCGCATGACTCTTGCCACCTTTATAGACTCGCCGTCTGTGGTGTGAATGCTGAAAAAATTCTGGCTTAAAGTCATGTTTTCGTCAACTGGTTCCCCTCTGGGAAGACTGCCAGATCTCCACAGATTAGGTTAAGAAGACCACTCTCCCCCCTGCAAAATGCTTGGCCAGAAAAGCAGCTCGTTGCTGCAGTGTAGCAGGGGGGTGCTCAATCATCTTTGCACACATTGTTGCTGTACCCATCCACGTTGCCAATGTTTAAGGTCCTTTCCAACCCAAACCATTCTATGATTCTATGTGAAAATGTTCTGTTTGCTCCCCAGAACAGATTCAGCCTGTGAACACACACTACAGATACCCCTGCAACTTCTGCATATCCCTTTACGCTCCTTAAATATTAGGAATACAACTTTATCATTGACATTTATATTCAAGCAATTCCTGAGATCCCTGATGTCAGGGCCAACCACAGCTGTGCAGCCTTCGCCTGGTGGAACAGAAGCTACGGAGGTGAGGGCAGGCAGGTTGCAACTCACGGACAGGGCTGGACTCCTCACTGACCAGGAGCAGACAAACTGCCCTGCTCTGTCTGGGAGGCAGAGTTGCCAGAGATATCTTCCATCATAACTCGAGGGCAAAATCCAGATGTGCAAAATCGCAAAATCACAATCTGTCGAGCTGGAAAATGAATTTCACAAGCCAAGCTGTGAAAATCCGTCGAGCTCCTTAAATTTCACAATACCTTACATCTCATGAAAAATAACTAACAGAGGTTAAATATTTTTCTGCAACATCCTTCCAGACTTTTTCCGTAGAACATGACTAGCGTATGTGAAGTGGTTTGTTACAGTGGTGATACGTCGTACAGGGATGCCAAAATCCAGTACGCATGGAGAAGGATTGAAGAAGACTCAACGCAAGCAGCATGGCCTGTTGCCGTGCCTGAGACTTTCTACAAAAGGCAGATCCTATTTTGCCCTTTGAATTTAGAAACTAGTGAACACACTCATGGGAGGCGAAGTACCATCAGCATCTGCTCATTCGTAAAAAATATAATTGTCTGTTCTCCAAGGCTAAGAGTGTTAACTGGAATCTGGACTTCCCAGATTATAAACAACATGCAGCCTTTCTCCTAAACTCACTGCAAAATGTACAAATGATGTTCTAAAGCCAGCACTGTAATCTTTTAAAATCTTAAATTCAACGGGGACTCATTCAAGTACATAAAAAGAAGTTTGTTGGATCGTTTAGCCACCTGCAAATCATACACAAATAAAGCAAACAGCACTAGAAACAGGAATAAAATTACCAAATATGTGGCTAGTTCCTATAGCAGTTAGATTTTCATGCTCTGTATACAACCCAAAACAAATTGTCTGCTTATAATTAAAATATGATACTGTTTCCAAAAGCCTTGCCTCTAGGGAGGTAAGTTTATACCACGGGGCAGATTCAGCCCTGGTGTAGTATTTCTGATTTTCATGGAATTACACCATTAAAGAATTTGGCCCAACATCTTACCCACACTGATGCAATTCAACTTTTAAGGGACAGTTATGGGGTTTCCTCCTAACTCAGGCCAAGCCTCTGGAACAAGGGAAGTCTGTAAAAGAAACCGTTGGAGGAATGTTTTAGTCTGACATTTAAGAATATTCATATATTAGAAAACGTCACAGGATTTATTTTGTACAGCTTACACATTAGAATTCCTGGCTTTTTTTTTTTCTTTCCTTACAGATACATTGCCAGTAGGTGGTCACAGCAAAACAGGATAAAACCCGAAGAAATGTAATGAAACAATTATAGACAGCCGTGAGTAGAAAGACATTTGTGGATCCAGTTAATTCCGCTTCATCTTTGTTATATAAATCTATTTTCCAAACTAAATGTATTGCCTGAGCTTGTAATATACGATTAACAGAATGGCTGCGCCACTCAGGACTCTGGAGAAAAATGTAAGATGTTAATTCTGCAGCATTTTAGGTAACTTTAAATGTTTCAGCTATGATTGATCTTTGTATTTATGCTTTGCGTGACAGATGGAAATCAGAATATACACACTGGTGCTCCCACTGATGTTGAAAACGTCTGACTTTTGTGCAGAATCGGAGAAAAAGAGCTATAACGCTTCCCTCCTCCTGAAGCTAACCTGGTCTTTCCTAAAATCATGCAGCTTCATAGATCATGGCCCAGAAAACAGGAGTCTCCCCGGCTCTTCCTGCCAGTGCTCCCCGTACCGGGCACCGTGACAGGGGGCGAGTTGCAAACAGGGGAAATGTGATGCTGTCAGAGGTCGGGGGGAGATTATTCCTTCCCTCTGCAGTTGCTTGAGCCGCCCAAACAGCAGAAGCAGATGCCTAGGTTCTCACTTAAGGCTTCCCGGGAAAATCAACACTGTTTCAAAACTGTATCAGGACCAAAACTACAGAAATATTAATCAAGGGGGAAGAAGGATGCAATAGCTTCCGACAGCAGTGAACTGGTAAATGAGGTACCCCGTGTTGGTCTCTCTTACGAGTCAGAATATTCAGTGCGTCGCATCAAAACCCCCTTTAGACTATTGACATACTATTAGAAAGAACATGGAAAAAGATGGTAAGCATAATAGTATGTTTACCATCAAAGGTACATTTTAATTTACTACTTGCATTTTTACATTAATCTGACAATCATAAAGCCTTACTATAAATCAAATGGAGCAAATGCTATCAGTAAATTAAAATATGTACAATAATCCGTGTACAAAAGTTAAAAAACCTTTTGGCACAGATGACAGCTGTGATTCAGAGTTCTTTCCAGGGTGAAGCACAAGCACCAGAAGAAAACTGCTCTAAAAATCACATTCTGGTTGCTAACCTTTGGATTTTACAGCTTGTCTTTCTGAAACAATGATAAAACTTCATAGATTTAATCAACTTTCTGAATCATTGACCAGTCTGAAAAACTGAAAGTGAAATAAAAAGCAAGACACAACAAAAAACAGAAATCAGATATCGTTGTTGCCATTTCTGTCAGCCACAGCTAGGAAATGTTGTTATAAAGGAAGATAAAATTTGAGGAAGGAAATGAATGGTAACTGCACTCTTATTTTACGCTATTTTATGTCTGATTGTTTCAAAAGTAGGAGGAATACGAGACTGGGTATGTAACTCCACCCTCTCCAAGAACTGCCAGGACTGTCGGTCCAAACAGGAGAACAGTTTCCTTACCTACAGTGTGTTGTAATCATGGAAATATCATGGGATGTTTTAATTGACACTTTGTCTCCATCACCACGACGTACACTGAAAAGTCATCATCTTGGGAGACACAGGACAGGAAAATCAGGATGGCACATAATTATCCCATGGGTTGCAAACATTTCCCTCAATGGACCCCTGGCCACGGAGGGCACAACTCCACCATGACGGGCACACTACCCTGAGAGCTACGTGTGGCTGCTGAGAGCGCAGGCGCCGGTACAGACCCCCCTAAGCTGGTGGCAGGTTTTGGGAGGGAGGCCAGGGGGTTGTGCCACCTCTATACGTACTCTCTCTTGCTGTCTTCAAAGGGAACGATGCTTTCACTCTGTCCGCTCATTGATCTGTATGTTCTACTGCTATAATTCAAATTTCCCCCAAAAAATCTTAAGGTAACCTCTGAGGAACTGGGAGGAGGGAGAAGAAGCTTTTACTGAATGAAGCGCGTTTTCCAGAACACAAACTCATGCTTTTCGACCACCTATTCCAGTCAATCTGATGGGCTAGTGCTGTGCTTCAGGTTTACTCAGGTTTTTCCCCTCTCTTTATTGCTTTTAAATTAACTAACTGGCAGCTAAGAGTTTAATCTAAAACAATTTTGTATGCTTTTCCTGCCTTAAAAAAAAGCCCATCGAGGAATTATTTACTCAGCACCAAGCTTTAAGAAAACACCTTGATATGGGAGGAAAAACAGCTGTTAGAATTGCTTTAATATGTTAGTGAAGGGAAAGAAATCCCAGGCAGAGCTGTGGATGCGACTGTTTATCATCCTTTGAGAAAATCTGTGTTCTAAATCAGCTCAGTGGTACTTGTGTCACCAAGTTTCTAATGTTGTTGAAAACTGACACCAGTGCCATGATCTGAGTAAGTTAAAGTTTTGACCCAGGAGTAATGTCCCCCTTTAAAAGAAAGACCTCCAGAATTAAGACTTCAGCTGCTCCATCTTGAGCTAGAGAACTATTTTTCCAAGCTGATGCCTGTATTGGCTTCCAACCAAAACTGAATGAATGCAAAGGAGGAAGCTTAATGTACAGCGGTTTAAACAGATAGAGGCTTTTGGGGTTTTGGAACATCAAACCCTTCAGAGTACAAAATATTTGCAATTCAGTATTGCAAGCATTTCCCTTCCCACTGGAAGGTTAACTTATCGTAGAGGAATACATCGCTCTCAGACAATATCACAGGCTGGTCGTGTTCTTGCTACCTTAACTTATTCTTATAACCAGAAGAAAATCAGCGTCGCCTGTGGTGAGGGTTGTCTTTGCGAGACCACTCTCTCATATCATACTCCTATTTAAGGGAACCAATTCAGAGGTTGAGCATAAGGCTAAGGATCTCAGTGGTATTTTGGATTTTTAATCACGTATTTTGGGCAGGTATTATGGCCTTTTCAAGGTAATCCCTATTTTAGCAGTTGTCCGTAATTATTATCTTCATTTGTAACCTCTTGCTTATTTATTCTGTAGAACTTTGCACAGAGCCTGTGACAACGGAGACTCACTGACTGCAGCTCCTCCCAGCTCAGCTTCCAGCAGTACATCCCAGCCATTTGCAGCTTGTTTAGCATGCAAAAAGCCACACTGGTACTCTGGGTTGAGTAACGATGTTCTTATTACACCCACTCAATGTCCTTAATATTGGGTAACAGGAAACCAGGGGATGAAACAAGCTATTACTTTTGGTTTCTATGGTCCTGAATCCGTAAGCTCTAGTTCTAGGGAGGTATCTGCTCTTTGACAACGCTTCCCATATTGTCCTTCAGCCAGGAAGATGGATGTACCTTAGTTAAAGTGAGTCATTCACTGAACCCAGGCCAAACTTTGAAGCAAATCTGGGCCAGTTTACCGCCTCAGGAGGAAACCTGGGTTTTGCATGAATTAGACGTGAAAATAAGCAGAGCCTGACTGACATCTTCTCTGAATTCCAACTGTAAGGGTAAAGCCCAGCGGGCATGAGCCTCAGGCATGATAAAAATGAGGAGGGGAAAACGAGGCTTCCTGTCTCCCCTCCCGGAGCCAGAGACACACACGTTACTCAGAACTTAGGGTACATTGTTAATTATTTATACAATAATTAAGTAATGTTTATAGAATGTCTTACATATGTAAATTGCTGTAAATATGCTTACATTTTTCCTGCAGTCTCCAATTAAACGAACTTTCATTTCAGAGCAAAACAATTCCATACCAACTTGTTACACCAGTTCTTTAGCCAGGCAGCTTTTTAGCTAATGGTCCCAGCTCGAACTGCCCTATTGTATTTCTCTACGGAAATTTCTGTGCTGGTTTGTAGTTGTTTTAGTTCCATCACAGATCCCATTCTGTTTAATGATAATTTGATTTTGCATTGCAAGACCCAGATGTACATTAGGAGGTCACAGCCTTTCCATTTATCTCTTAAAGTAACTATTTTTTCCCCAAGTTCCATCAGGTTAAAACAGTTAGCAATTTTTCTCCTTGAAGTGTCCCTTCAGCTTGGCCAAGATATATAATAGATCAGTGTAGCTACAAATGCATTACACCATTAGTCATCAATTAGTTTTAAACCATCGCTGTAATATATCATTTATCTAGCTTGCTGTAGCACTATTGTGAACGTTTAATTTTTTTAAGGCATCTTGATTTTTTAACCTGACGGCTGCATCCCCCTTTTGTCTCCTATACAGACATCTCCTTAAGGAACAATAAAAATTAGATTTGTTTGACCTGCACTCAGGGTTCGTTTAAGCGAGATGGATTTTAATTGCTCTGCCTAGTCTACCAGACAGCTTTTATGTAATATTCCAGACATTTACGCACTGTCTTTTCCCTTGCTGTAAGCAGGTGTGTGTGCCCACAAATGCCTGTAAAGCAGCTCTAACAATTCATTTCACATCTCTGACGATCCTCTGGGAAATTGGTTACTCTGAGATATCATTGGCGTCAAATTAGGGGCTCCAGTCATTGCCACTTCTTTCTTCCTAGTACCGTTTTCTTTTGTCTCTAAGATTCAACATTTTGTGTGGCTAATTCTAAAAGGACTTTGCTGAGGACTGTGTTCCTTGTGCTTGCATTGTCATCACGCAACACAGATGACTCACCTCTGCATCTCCCGATAGTGAGAGCACGGACTGAGCCTTACCTGTCTCTCCCAAAGTCTGCACTGTCCTTCGACCATTTGCAACACATTTGACTTAGATTTATGACTTGAAAAGGTCTGGAGTATAAGACAACTAAGACTGAAAGAAGCATGTCTATGCCACAGACGTTCAGTATCTTGAAGGATCTCTAACTTCAATTAGTAAGTCACGCGAGCAAGTTATCACAGCATTGACTCAGAGCCCGAAACACCCTGGCTGCTCTGCCAGCTTGGAGTAGAGGCAAAATGAGCTCACATTTGCCCACGATGAACCTTATTTGCTCCAGCTGCTCCAGCAGGGAGAGGAGAACCTCATGCGGAGAGTTCTCTCCCTGCTGACTCCTCTTCCATGGGCGATACAATCTGAAGATGAGGTCCTCTATTTTTCCTATTCTTCCCATTCCTAAAAAGGAAGATTTGGCTGTCCTGTGAGTTACCAAATCAGCACAAAAAAATGGGCCTCCTAAGCAGTTATTTGTGCCTACAGCTGGTTCTGGTCTACTCTCTGTTGGACACACACATGTACTTAATTCCCATTTGTGCTGGATGCCTATTAAAAGAACAGATCTGCAAGTGAGGAGGGTCTCCTCTACCATGTCAATGGAAGTGAAATACGTAAATCTCCTGTGCGCTGAGGGTGAATGTATGCTTAAAATGCTTGGGAGAACAGCTGTGAGAAAGAATAAGAGGTTTGTATTATGCTGCAAAGTGTCACTGATCCAACATGCTAAGCTGATCCTCATGCAGTACATTGTGCTTGCTCCATGCTTGCATTATGCTGCCTACTGCTTCTATGTGTGGGTAAATCAAGACGCACAGCATTTCAGACAGCATAGAAAATGGGATAAACCTGGCTTCTTCCACTGCAGTCTAACCAGCAGCATGGTTCACAGCGGCGAGGGACCACTGGATTGGAAAGAACAATTCCAGTTAGGGGCCCCGCGCAGTGAGTGGAGGTGGAGATCATGGCGAGAGAGCTGTGGAGGAGCTGTGGAGGAGCAGGGGAAACTGCCTGTCTTTCCCAGTCTGGGAAGCCATAAGAGGGACTGGAATAACCTGCGTCGGTGCCACTGTTTTCCTCCCCTTTCATCTGCCAGTGGTGAATCCCAGTCACTCGGGAGACTTCCTGGAGTGAGACTGGTATATGATGATGCATGAATCACAAAACATTTAAATAATATTAAGGGTTCTGTAGGAGGCTGTGGAAGGAAGTCCCATTTCCTTTCCTTAAAACCGAGCAGGATTGCACCTTGGCCAAAACCCACAGTACGTCTTCAAAGTGCGAAGTACAACTGCACAGCTCAAGGCATTCGTCTTCCACCTCCCTGCCTGAGCCAGCACCCAAGCCCCACGATAAACTGCACATCTGGTTTCCCTCTGGACAAGAGAGAGAGGCAACAGACCACGTTAGATGTTAGTTATGGCATCAACGGAAGAAATTCAGATGCTACACTGAGAGAAGCCTTCGAAGATTTGACATGATACAAAAACTATGAATACAGCGGTGACATCAGGAAAGAGATGGGAAGTCCAATGCACTTCTTAATTTCATATTCTGTTTCTTTTTCTAGGGCTTGTATATCCATCAATAACACACACCAATATTTTTTACTTCCCTGACAGAAGCACTGAAAATCAGAACCCATTTATTTAGCACCAAACAAAATAAGAAGCGAGAGCAGGCTTCAGTACTAGAATACACATTTCTAAACCTCCGAGGACCAGACGCAGCAGAGCTGGAACACTCAAGAGCTGTAATGTGCGCTGAGGAGTCACATTTGTTCAAGAAAAGTCACATTACTTATATTAATTGGATGTGTCCAGCTCATCCTGAGTCCACTTAAACCTTGGCAAACCTCTAACTCCAAGGCATAACAAAAGTATTAATATAGATATTCCTTTATATTATCCCATTTACATAACGACTCCCACCTTTGCAACCTAATACTTATTCTTTGGAACACAGAGAACTGTTGACTCATATCTGGACTGCGATGCCAAAAACTCCTAAATTTAGAGATGTTTGGAACAAGAGAGTTTGGTTCAGGCCCATCCACAACAGCAAATTAAACACAAGTCATCATGTGTGCGAGCGACATTTTCAGCATGTCCAGAGCCTGGCGTGAGCTGACATTCTTTCTCCCAGTAAGATTTACAGAATTTGCGCATTGAAAAGTATTGAGGTAAACCGTGGTCTGAGGGCCAAGTGCATAAATTAGACCTGTCCCCTCCCTTCAGTAAATTACATATATCCACACTGTAGGTTGGCTAACTATGCTTTTGGCAGCTTGAACGAGTCTGTGCGAGTGTGTGTTAACAGAAGGGGAGTTTGTGTCACACTCACGCATTTACATTTTCTTTTCTACGACTTTGGTGCGAGGAATATGTTGTACATCATTTTTTCCCTCCATTCACATCAGATACTAGATTAAACAGGCAGAAAAAAAAAAAAGCAATATTAAAAGCGCTGGCACATATTGCACTTTCTCAGCAGAAATCGTGTCGCTTGTACATCGGTTTGGTTTAAATTACGTAGGTCAATTGAAGGTCAGCAAGAAGTGCCGGATTAGCATCCTCAGAGACTGATGTCCTCTCCTCATTCACTGAACAAATCCAGATCAAGAAACGTCAATTAAAGCTTCATGCACAATGCTTCTTCCTTAGGAGACAGTTATACTCCCTCAGGCCAACCAAGTGCTCACCCGTTCCGTGAGCCCTCTGCTTCTGTGGCAAAACAAAATGACCGGTTGGCAAGACGATAAGGGGACTGACACTATGAAACTGCTTCTTTAAACACTGTCACAAGATTTTTATGAGCTGCATATTTGCAGTAGTTCATGTACCTGTGAAATAACTGAATCACTGTCTTCCATGTGTCAAAACGATGCCATTTCTGGGCTATTCCAGCTTCCTCCCACGGTTCTACCACGTTTTAGGTAGAATGCATGGCCTAAAAACCCAAATACGTCTTGTGGCTCCGGCTGGCTCTTGGTGACTTCTAAAAAAGCAATACAGTGAACGCCTCTAGAAAACCCACACATTACCCCAAAGGGATGCAGTTTGCACGCCAGGCTTTCAGCCTCTCCAACTGGGTTATCCGTGCAAAGCTTTTCTCTATCACCTGAAGAACCAGTAGAATTATTTTAAATTGAAGGCGGAAAGCCTCATGTAACCAGAGGAGATGAGAACTAGGGCTTTCTGAAAAATGGAAAACACGGAACAATTTTGGATTAGAACACAAAAGAACTAAATATTGCATATAAGTCTTCTCCTGAATTGCCAGCAAATTCATCCTCTTGCCAGGAATCCCACTCAGCCCAAGCCCTCCTCTTGCAAAATTCCTTGGTATTCCATCTTCCAGGCTGCGTGATATCTCTACTTCCCCTCAATTTCTTCCCCAAAGGTCTTTCCCCAGATCCATGGCATTCCAGCGCTGTGGCATTTCTCAGTGTCCCTTTGAGCAACTGGAGGATGTGCTGCTTTGTGTGCTCTGTTCAGGCTCTTCCTAGCAGGTCTTCAGCCCCTCCCAACGTCTCCTGTGCAGGGTGAGGGAGATGAACAGTCGAAGCAGTTGTGGGAGTGTCCGGACAGAGGGTCAGAGCTCAGTTCCTTCCCTTAAATCCTCTGTGTTGACCTCTTAGCAAGCAGAACTGTTGTTCCAGAAATGAGTTCCAAAAATGAAAGTTGCAGGAAAGGTTTCCCTCCTTCCAGTTCTTCCTACAGTTATATCCAGGAGAACAAATTGATCATTAGGGGCTGACCCTGGGAGTTGGCAGAGTCTGATGAAGGGCTGTGGGGAGGGAATTCTGCGTCTGTCTCCCAAAGCATTCTATCCTCTCCTTTTGGCATTGCATGCTCAGCCCTGGTTTGGAAGGGGCCACTGGATGGGAGGTGGATTTACCTGAAGAGGGAAAGAAAGCCATGACAAATAAAGTGGGCGGCCAGTTCTGTGTTAGCACGTGAGAGTCGGAGATGGTGCACCACTTGGTGAACCCTCTGTCCACACCTCTGGAGCACCCAGCCCTGCTGCTCTGCTGTGCTGGCCCTCCAAGCAGCAGGAGCCAGCCTGCAGGCTGTGGGCGCAAAGCTGAGCGCAACTTAGGGATGTCTGCTGCTTTGGTGATGATGGGAGACCAGTCCCAGAGCACCAGCAGCTCCCTCCTTGGCTTTGCCCTCCTGTTTCCTCCTCTGCCTCATCTCCAGAAAGAGATCTGCTGCTTCACAAGTCCCTTCCCTCCTCTGCAATTAGGACTACACTTCATTAACAGCCCCCAAAAGACAAGCCTGAATGCAATTCCCAGACACATACCTCGGGAGACGTTTTCCAATGTGCACCACATTTTAGAAGAAATGCTTTCTCTTATGCCACTCCCTCCTGCTCCCAAGCGCAGAACAGCCTGGTGGCAACTACAGCAAACTCATGGTGGGATGGTAAGAGCAGAGAAGTATTCAGTGTTCACAGTAATCTCCTTTACTGGGATTTAGCAGAAATGTAGCTGGCATGGGCAGAATATTAAAAAAAAACGAACGGTCTTTTGGGCATACTGCAGAAACTGCTGCTACAAAGTTATGCAAATTCCAGAACTTCTGTTTCTGTAAATAAAAATTTTCTGGGGGGGTTGAACATACAGAGGAGACAGTCATGTGCTCTAGCCTGAACAGGAACTGGGAAATTCAGGGTCTAGCCCCAGCTCCACTCGCAGACAGGTACTTCAGCTCACTCGGCTTCCGCTTCCCATCATAAGACCAAAACAACGGTAATAAAAATCACAATGAAAGTGATTGAAAAAGATTTGCGTACTTATTTAGCATGTGTTTGCATCCTTTGCATGTTAAACAAGGGATTGTTCCTCCACCCACAATCTCAGAACAGATAGGGAAGTAGGAAGCGGGTGGGAGAACGGGAACAAAGCCTAACGCGTGTAGACGTAACTTCAGTTGTGCAGAAAAAGAAGCTGAAATGTGTATTTTAGAGAGGCTAAATATGCACCAACTCGGAGCCTGGTGGAAAAAGTCAGGGAGTTCATACCAGGAACATAGGCTATGACACAGAAGGAAGTATGGAAATAATTGTGGAAGAAGCTCATAAATGGGTGGACTGGGCTGGAAATACTGGTAGGGCTGAAGGCAGTATCGTGACAGGTGTACAAATGATGACGATGATGAATAGGCTTTCAGTTTGGACAGTGACGAAGCATGAGTCCTGCTGACTAAGAGTGAAGCAGCCCAGACGGTGACTGTTAGATTCTGCTGCTGCAGGGCAAGATGCATTGGACTGCACCTAAACCAAGGACTGCCTTGGAAATAACGCAACTTCGCCAAGTGTTATCTGCGGATCTCAGCTACTTCCAAAGCAGCGCTCAGAGCCAAGCACCCGCCTGAGGAAGATATTGCTCCACAACTCTTTGATACGGCACATTTACCAGCAGGTTCAACCAGTAATTTGGTGAAACATGCATTCAAGTCAATGGGACAAACCCATGTGGGAATAACTGTGAGTCACATCAGTGCAGGAGTGGCACGCCTGCCCTGAGCCAAGCCCATCCCAGAGCTGTTCCCTTGGCATCCAGCGAGGGTCTGCCACAGATCAAGTTCTCCATCTGAAATATCAAGCCCAGCCTCATCTGGGACAAAGTTACCGCTTTGATCTTTAGACCTCACTTTATGTGGACACGCCAGCTGAGGTTTCTCAAGCACTCAGACATCCATGGAGACAGAAATACCAACTGGAATCAATGCAGAGATATGTCACCTTGGCAGATTTAACTCACTAGGTCCCCTTTATGCTTTGGCAACTTTCAGCTGAGGCTGGTTGTAGGATTTGTTGAAGCAAATTAGGGAAAGGCTGATTCAAGAATAAAAAAATGGAGCTGAAGAGGAGCTGTGGTTTTCATACTCAGTGAAATAAAATGATAATCACTTTTCAAGAGAAAAATCTGTGATAGATGCTCCTGGCAGTAAAATTCTGAACGGCATCATGAGCTACAGGTTACAAGAAAAAAGAAAAAGAAAGACATAAAGAAAAACGGATTAATCCAACCATGGGAGAACAGCAAGAAAAGCAGCTGGTTCAGATATTCATATTGACAAAACTCTGGCTGGCTACCAAATATAACCTTCCCACCCAGAAATAATCCGGGCTTGAAGGGAGCATAAACATCCCTTATTATTCTATATCATTAATTGCCAATACTACTTGGTGTCCAAATCCCAGAACGCTAACATCTGAATTCAGATATGATGTGGTCCTGATCATCTGAAAGTAACTACACCCTTTGCCCCACAGTGCACTCCTCAGGGTTCACGTGGGGAGAAGCGTGACTTGCCGTATGGAAAATATCAGTTAAAATAAAATATTTTTATCTTACGTTAAGAGTCATTCACAGTCTCCCACTGACATTTGCCATGAAACCAAGAAAAAGTGAGGTTGTTTAAGCGCTGTCTAGTCTCAGACTGCAAATGGATGTCCATCCAGTTTTGCTGCAGTCTGGTGTAATCTTTCTTGATGCAATGCGCAGGTTTAGCCGTCTACAAATTCTGTAGGTGTTTTTAGTAAAAGTGGGAGGTTGTGCTACCAAAGGAGAACATGAGCCAGAGAGGTTCTATTATCCATATCCTATTAAAGGTCAGACAGAGCTCTTACCTCAGTGTTATAATGTGACCAGAAACTTAATTGAAAATATACGAAAAGGTTATTAATAAAGAGATGAAGCCATAGTAAATTTAATATAGCTCACAGAAGGACTTTTGCTAGAAAGATAAGGTTATAGAGATAGATAGATAGGCCTTTAATTAAGGTGTATTGCTGGGTTAAGTGTAAATTTTCCAAGCAAGCATGAAGATAGAAAACTGGTAATTGCTTCCAATTTATATTATAAAAATCAGTCATATTCATTTTACTTCCTGTGACAGCCTTACTTAATTCTAAGGTTCATTCACTTAATTGGAAGGGAAAATTCTTTGAGTAAAAACATAAGGAATTGAAGAGAGAGACAGACAGATTGCAAGAATTGAGGGAACAGCACTTTAAATGAAATCATTAAAACCCCTCGTCCAAGATTCTCAATAGATTCATGTTTGCTGTCCTCAAGGGATATTTATTATCAAAGCTGAGTAGGAAAAGATTGGAAATTATATCAGAAAAAAGTCTCTAATGGTCTTCTTGAAAATTGAATCTGAAGAACTCCCTGTTTCTATTACTATCATAATTTTTCCATGTCTCAGAATTAGTGTAGACTAGAAATTCAAATGTTTCCCTCACTGAGACGTCTTGCAACAATGGTATAACTTGGTCAAGTGTAACCAAACGGTGCACACATACAAACTAAAGTTGCTTCACCCACATCCTCATCTTTTACTTGTTCACGACAGAGTTACAGGAGGGAGTACGTTCAGAGAGAGCATTGTTCTAAGTATTCCTACTACTCCCTTTGCATAAATCAGCCTCAGAAAAAAAAGCCTTACTGAAGTGATGAGTCTTTGTGGGTTTGGGAGTTATCCAGTTAGTGATAAGGAAACAATACGTGGTGGCTTGAGTGGCAAAGAACAAGCAGTAATGATAAGAGCTAACATTTAAAAGTAATAGTCCTGGAGAATTCACAAGGCTAAGTATCAGGATTGCTTGTTGGCTACTATTGAATAATAAATCTACATCTCTTTTGCAGGTAAATTGCCTTAAAAAAGAAGATTAAGTTTTGAGGGTGTTTGTTTAGTTTTTCACTGTGAATATTCACGCAGCTTCAGTGATACCTGGATAACTGCCTGCCCTCCTTTCCCTGACAAAGACCAACACAGGACAGCTCTTTCCGCATTTACTGTTACTGGATAAGAGATATAATTCTGTAATTATAATCAACCAAGTTGCACTGAGTTTTAATCTCCCGATGCATAAATCAAAATAAGAGCATCACGAATACATTCCTGGCATGGCAAGTGGGTTCTGCTAAGACAAATGCATCAGCAGGACTACGCCCAAGTCTTTCTGGGATCCATTTAAGCAACCACTTGAAAAGGATCCATAGCAGAAAGAGGACCGTAGAAGTGGGGAAAGCTGAGGCAAAGAAAATAAGTAGCACAGATCTAAATCTCTCCCTGTCTGAAGTCACACAGCGTTAAAGAAGTTACTCTATGGATGGTTTTGGTCTACGTCTCTGGTTTCTGGATGGAAATGACAAGGGATATTACTCCATCAATGCATATAAAGAGAAGGTTAAAACATCCTGATCCTAATCGTTCAGCAAACATAAAATAATCATGTTGCGAAATTATTTAATACTTTCAATTTTCAAAGTAACGAGCAAGCTTTAACTAATTAAACAGCAAGGTTAGAGTAATTAAAAGCTCAGATGTTAGGTTGCTAGTAGGAACGTAATAATAGATTGAATGAATTATCCTTAAGTGATTTCCAGACTAAAAGAAAACACCAAAACATTCCTACGTTTACATGAAAGGAATGAGATCTCAATACATGAAGAACATTAGAGCTAGCAACAATAAATTTTTATCTGTCATCAGGATGGGAAGATAGAGCTCAAGAAAGCCCAGGGAGGATTAGGGAGAACAGTAGACAATCGACAGAGACAAAGCTGGGAACATAACTATAAAGTGCTTGAGGAAATCCCTAAATCCGTTGGTATTAAAGCATTTATGATGACTTTTCAATTTTGTGGCCAGCCCCCTATCAAAAGAGTTCTGTCACTTCTGACAGTGGGAGCAGGATCAGGTCTTAAAGTCAATAAGTTAAAAAAGCTTTAGTAAGGCTTGAAGTTATTTCATGAAACGCGCTTATGGTGATTTTGCTTAAGAAAGATACAGCTAATAGCTACTAGTAGGGCTTTGCCATGAATACAGAAACAAGTTAAAGCAAGGTGAGATGCAGTGTGAAATCAGAGCATTTCAGCTGCCGGGTAGGGAGCACACGCGGTCAGAGCTCAGTGATACCTTATCGCAGAGCAAGGCTTTCCCCATCCTTCGCTTCTGCCCCTGTGCTATGCTTGCCACCCATTGATGTGGCAAGACAGCTATTCGTGCAACTATGTGGAGAACTGGATCACTGAAAAAAAACAAGTAAAAAACAACAAAAATTTTTCAAATAAAAATCAAGGTGTCTCTCTTTTTTAGCACGGATTATTGCCATGATCTCACTTAAAGCACACCGCCACACACAGAGGCACCGAGACAGTAACCTGCAGCATGAGGGCAGAAATGAACTTCCAGGAGCAGAAATAACTTCTTAAAGTAGCTTTATTGCTTTGCTTTTGTTTTCAGTAAACATAAAATAAGCTGCCTTCAGGAAAAGAGAAGTAAGCTAACTTCCATTTTCCAAGGATAAAAGCAAGCACCCTGGCAGTTATCACGGACGTGCTGAAATGTTGCGTGTTCGCACCCTGCCTTGCTCTTCTCACTAACGAGAGGGACAGAGCAAGCACATTAATTTGGCACTAAAAATAATTTCTGATAAACCTCCACGTTTGCTAAGAATTAAGCTCCAAAAAGAACTTTTCTCGTATCTGAAATAGAGTAAGGTGTGAAACACCAGCAAAAGCTGAAGAAATACAGTGGAAACTCCCTTTGCTTTCAGTAAGGACAGGGTCCAGATATAACATAAGAAGGGTAGGGAAAGGGACTGTGTTATTTCAGGGAAAAAACAGCCAGGGTTCTTGCCCAGAAGGACAGACCCAGCCATTCTTAACTGGAAGTACCCCCTGTGTCACTCTGTACCAGTTCCTGCTTCTGCCAGAAAAATCAGAGTGCTTCAATTATGTCTCTATCGTGCGGGGCTTCTAAAAGGACACAGCATCAGTAGAAAAATGTGTTAAGATCGGCTTCCTCACTCCCTCTTCTGCATATGACACCTCTTTCACTCAATCCTTTTGCTTGTTCACGTGCTCTGAAAGGACCGCGAAGCTTCGCATCCCAGTGCTGGGCCAGACACGAGGAGGAACGGCCCACCCATCTGGTCCAGTCAACATCTCCCAACACCCTTCGCTCATCCCCTCTCCTGCCACCTCTCTTTGAGCCTTTTCATTTGGATCTTTCTCTTGAATTTTTAAACCTCTACTTTTTGCCATGTGCGAAGCATGGGGTGGCACCTCTGAAAAGCACCAACGGTGCTTTTCAGAGGTGCCACCCCATGCTTCGCACATGGCAAAAAGTATTAGCTAATATGCTGCATTTCCTTTCAGAGAGACGAACTCATTGCTCTCTAAGTAGTTCTGTGAGCACTGGGACAAAAGAAACCTCTTTCCCACTCTGTCTTTACCACGCGGACTGTGATATAGAGGTTGCGTTTGCATTTCCCTCAGAAGGGACATCAAGAAGACCCCTTATCCTTTAATTGGCCACCTATTTGCACAAAATCTATAGGAACTTCATGTGCTTGGCCTCTACTTCCCACTCAAATTTGGTTAATATCGGCCAAAACCATCAAGGATTACTAGAAAGGGAATAACAGACTGACACATATCTACTAGTTGAGTCTTGTTTCCTTAGAAAACTTGGCTGAAATAATCCTAGCAGCACTTGCCTTTTTTCAAGGATAGTCTTTGTGAAGATATGATGTTGAGGTATCTTTCTAACTATTCGGGTATCATTCCATGTTATACATTCTTTTTCAAGAAAGCCAAGCATGGTGGCTAGAGCAAGGTAAAAAGAAAATTTGGCCAAGAACAAAACAGCAAGAAGGCACTGTTGCCTAAAATAAGGATACAACCCATGGAAAGCTTGCTTCCCCTTCCTGACATGTCTTTCTCTGTGAGTGTCCAATGTTGTGGGGTTTTGATAAATTAATTTTTCATTTAAGAAGTTACAGTACATCTCCCTTTTTTTTTTTACCAGTCCTCTTCATAAAACACTTATTTTCCAGACTTCTCATTCCACTATAGGAAGAAAGGAAAGCTTCCAAAAATCAAGTATTACTCAACAATAAGCAAATAATGTAGAACATTTTTGCAATACGGTAATTAATTTAAAAAATCTGGTCTCTGTCAGGGCCCAGCCCAAAGCCCTGTAATGTCTGTGGAAAGACTTCAATCCGAGTTGATCAGTCCTCATAAATACAGCTATTAGTTCAGACTGAACTGTTGATAGTGCAAAGTGAAATAACTTGGGGCTTCGCTTTGCCTTTTCACCAACACGCGTCAGCGACATCAATGGGAATTACGCACGTGCAGGCCTGGGCAAAACGCAAGTACATTGTCTACATCAAGTCCTCAGCTTCTGTAGCAAATGTTATCCCGAGGACCAACACATCCAGCATGCTGTCAGTCAGCCCAACTGATTTTCTTCACAAATAACAATCTGCAAGCACCAGAATGCCAAACCGAGTGATACAACAGCAGGAATAGGCCCAAAACGCAAGTGAAATCAGGGCCAGACCTGCCCCTTCCCCGTGCTGTCTAGCTCTGCCGATCCCTTCTCTTTTCCAGTCATGGGTTTTATTCCAGAATTGCACACTTCTTCTAAAAAGAAGAAATGAAAAAAAAAAAAGAAATGAATGAAAGAAGAAATTTCTTCTGAAAAGAATTACAGATTTTCTTCAGGAAAAAAAAAAAAGCAGTAACTTCTACACTGTCCCCTAAGCCCTTCCATTTTGGACGGCTTCAGCTCTTACTGCCCCAGCTGTATTTCACCTCTACTACTCTTTCTCCTATTAACCAAGGAGGGACAAGTGTGGCCACCAGAAAGAAAGCCTTAAAACAGCCTTAGACTCATGGTCCAAAAGCCGTTTTAGGTAAAGGAGATCATGTCCAGCTCTTAAGTATGTGTGTGTGTGTGTGTATAATCATAGAACAGTTTGGGTTGGAAGGCACATAATGCTATTTCCTAAACTTCTAGCCCTATTAATATTAGAATGATATGAAAGTGAAAGGCAGGAGTGATTTATACGGTCACTGCCATGCTAGAAGATAACACTATGTAAGTGGTCGTATGCTCTCATGAACAGTACGCAGGGCTGGAGTCGAGAAGCCTGAGCTCATCCTGCCACTGACACCCCGTTCAACCTTAGGCAAGTTATACAGCTTGATCCTAGACCTACTGAAGTCATTGGCAAAGGTTTGTTTGACGTAACAGTACAGGATCAGGTCCTGCATCTCTCCCCTTCTTTTGCTGCAAGGTGTCTCTAGGGTGAAAGTGCGTGAAGTGTTTCAAAGATTTAAAGCACTAGCGTTGTCATCCTGCAATTCTTATTCATGCCTGATAATTTTTACTTGTGGGAGTAGACCGTTGGCTCCATAGCCGTCATTATTTGTAACATTTCTAGTATTATTCATAACACATCTAGTTTTCTGGCATATTTTTATTAATTTCAGAAGTTAAACATTTTTAGCAGCATGCTTTACATATTCAATAGATGCATGATATAATTAACCAAAGGAATGTCGTAAGAAACACAAAGGAAATAGTCTTCTTATTACATTCAATATTTAATCGCCCACAGTTACTCTCAAGTCAAACCTTCTGCTGTTCAGAGAGAGTTGTCACAGATCACTTATGTTGTTCCATGGGGTCTTTTTAGCGAGTCTAAGTCAGGACTCATTTTTCTTAGTTTTAGAGGTTTATTGTATCAAAAGGAAAAAGCAAAATCACACCTCAGGTGAGGCTGTAGCATTAATAGCTTACCCTCAATTCTGCAGACACCTGTAGGGATTTTTTTGTACTCTATCAAACACAATTTTGCAAATCTTGGCCCAAGTTGCATCTACATAATGGAAATTTCAGCAGTCTTATAATACTGCTGGGCTTCGTAGATCCTTCTCTGGATTCTCAAAGAGAAGTAAAATAAAGTGGGTCCAGTACACACATACGGGTTTGGCCAACTTTATCAAAGTCTAATTTTATGACTGAGTAGCCTGATTCTTTCCCCTTCATTATCCTAATAGTTGGAATTGCTCGTTCTCTCATCTGCCATCCATTCTGTGGTCTTATTGCTACAGAATGAAGCAAGTGTCTTCTTCTAGGAAAGGGCCTTATAGGGCAGAGATTCACAGGTGGTCCATAGATTAGATGCCTCCCTTTTTTCCACCCCAAAAGGAGTGGTATTGAGCGAAAAGAGGCTACAAGTGCCACCTATAAAAGAAAAGAAAGCTACTCAGACACTTTCAGTACATGGGCATGTCTGGAACAAGGTTAAATAAAAAATTGCTAGCATCCACAGAACACCTGCACAGCAGGAGCAGGTGCTTTATCCCATGTCCGTGTATCTGTCAGTGCCAGTATGACTATTTCCAGGACCAGTTACATCTTCACAGAATCACAGAATCTTCATGGTTGGCAAGGACCCTTGAGATCATCGAGTCCAACCAAACAACCTACAATCTCTGCCACTAGAGCATGCCCTGAAGTGCCACATCTAGACGTTTCTTAAACACCTCTAGGGATGGTGGCTCAGCCCCCTCCCTGGGCAGGCTGTTCCGGGGCCTGACCACTCTTTCAGTAAAGTCATTCCTCCTAATATCTAACCTAAACCTCCCCTGCCGCAGCTTCAGCCCATTTCCTCTGGTCCCGTCATTATTCCCCTGGGAGAAGAGGCCAACACCCACCTCTCTCCACCCTCCTTTCAGGGAGTTGTAGAGGGCAATGAGGTCTCCCCTCAGCCTCCTCTTCTCCAAGCTAAACATGCCCAGCTCCCTCAGCCTCTCCTCACATGCCCTGGTCTCCAGACCCCTCACCAGCCTGGTAGCTCTCCTCTGGACACGCTCCAGCACCTCAATGTCCCTCTTGTACAGCGGGGCCCAGAACTGGACACAGCACTCGAGGTGAGGCCTCACCAGTGCCCAGTACAGAGGCACCATCACTTCCCTGCTCCTGCTGGCCACGCTATTCCTGATACAAGCCAGGATGCTGTTGGCCTTCTTGGCCACCTGGGCACACTGCTGGCTCATGTTAAGCTGGCCGTCCACCAGAACCCCCAGGTCCTTTTCTGCCGGGCAGCTTTCCAGCCACTCTGCCCCAAGCCTGTAGCATTGCTTGGGGTTGTTGTGACCAAAATGCAGGACCCGGCCCTTGGCCTTATTAAACCTCATACAGTTGGCCTTGGCCCATGGATCCAGCCTGTCCAGGTCCCTCTGTAGAGCCTTCCTACCCTCAAGCAGATCAACGCTCCCACCTAGTTTGGTGTCGTCTGTGAACTTACCGAGGGTGCACTCAATCCCCTCATCCAGATCATCGATAAAGATATTAAACAAAACTGGCCCCAAAACTGAGCCCTGAGGGACACCACTGGTGACCGGCCTCCAAGAGGATTTCACCCCATTAATCACAACTCTGTGGGCACGGCCATCCAGCCAGTTTTTAACCCAGCGAAGAGTACACTTGTCTATGCCATGATTCGCCAGCTTCTCCAGGAGAATGCTGTGGGGGACGGTGTCAAAGGCCTTACCAAAGTCCAGATAGACAACGTCCACAGCCTTCCCCACACCCAGAGGGCGGGTCACATGGTCATAGAAAGAGACCAGGTTGGTTAAGCAGGACCTCCCCTTCCTAAACCCCTGCTGGCTGGCCCTGATCCCTTGGCTGCCCTGCACTTGCCGTGAGAGCTCACTCAAGATGATCCTCTCCATGATCTTTCCTGGTACTGAGGTTAGGCTGACAGGCCTGTAGTTCCCCGGATCCTCCTTCCGACCCTTCTTGTAGATGGGTGTCACATTAGCCACCCTCCAGTCATCTGGCACCTGCCCTGTTGACCAGGATTGTTGACAAATGATGGAGAGAGGCTTGGTGAGCTCTCCCGCCAGCTCCCTGAGTACTCTTGGGTGAATCCCATCTGGCCCCATAGACTTATGTGTGTCTAGGTGCAGAAGCAGATCATTGACTACTTCCTCCTGGATTATGGGTGGGCTGTTCTGCTCTCCATCCTTATCTTCCAGTTCAGGACGCTGAGCACCCCTGGGGATAGCTGGTCTGACTATTGAAGATGGAGGCAAAGAAGGCATTAAGTATCTCAGCCTGCTCCTCGTCCTTGGTTGCAACTTTTCCCCCAGCATCCAGTAAGGGATGGAGATTCTCCCTGGCTTTCTTTTTGTTGATGTATTTATAAAAGCTTTTTTTGTTGTCCTTAATGTTAGTGGCCAAGTTGAGCTCCAGCTGGGCTTTTGCCTCCCTAATTTTCTCTCTGTATAACCTAACGAGATCTCTGTACTCTTCCTGAGTTGCCTGTCCCTTCTTCCAAAGGTGGTAAACCCTCCTTTTATTCCTAAGTCCCGTCAGAAGTTCCTTATTCATCCAGACTGGCCATTTTCCCTGCCCTTTAGACTTGCGACACTTGGGCACAGTCTGCTCCTGGGCCTTTAAGATTTCCTTCTTGAAGAGTGTCCAGCCTTCCTGGACCCCTTTGCCCTTCAGGACTGTCTCCCAAGGGACTCTCTCAACCAGTGTCCTGAACAAGTCAAAGTCCGCCCTCTGGAAGTCCAAGGTGGAGGTTTTGCTAACCCCCCTCCTTACATCACTATGAATTGAAAACTTGACCATTTCATGATCACTAAACCCAAGACGACCTCCGACCACGACATCTCCCACTAGTCCTTCTCTGTTTGTGAGCAACAGGTCTAGCAAGGCACCTCCCCTGGTAGGCTCACCTACCAGTTGTGTCAGGAAGTTATCTATGTTGATGATATACAGTTTAGGCAATTCCCATGATTGCTTTCATACAAGTCAGACTTTGGCCTTATAAACAGTGTTCTCTTTTATTAAATATAGTCCTTTGCACATGGCGATGTATTAGTGCTCGTCTTTATCTTACCTAACTTAGCTGTCTAACATCAATCAGCAATACTAAACTACCCACCCCAGATTCTCTACCTATTTGGGAGAGTATTGGGAAGCGGTATTAGGCAGCAACTTCAAAGGGCAAATCATTTCAGCGCAGCAGAATGAAGACAGACAGGATGAGTCACCATCTCAGAGTACCTGCTTGTCCCCACTGACAACGGATCAAGTGTTGGATGGCTTGCTTTGACTGAATGCTTAACTTCAGATGGCGTAAATTAGGTGAAATGAATCCCACTAAGGTTTTTATTCAACATCAAATTCTGCTGCTTCCCACAAGCTAAATTATTTTAGTCATCAGGTGCCTTACTCACTGCCTTTTGCTGTTTTGTTCAAGGAGCTGAGTTATGGAGTAAAAAGCCTTTCCTAGAAATGAAGAGGAAAATGTTTCTTGCGTTTTTAACTTTGCTTCTGTTAGCCAAGTACTTCCTCCACTATGGCAAGATGTGGGTGTGGTGAACTCTTTGTGCGTAATAGGTGCCAGTGATGCTGAAGCCAGGGAGTAGGAGATAATTTTCAGAAGCTGCCTGGCAAGCAGTTGGACAGCTGGGTGTCAGAAGAACGCAGAAAGTGGCTGCCTTGGCAGCCAGAGCCGTGTTGGTTGGTGGACTAGAAATCACCACTTTCCAGAGAGCACAATGGAAGTAGATATCCCAACCCTATGGAACCTCAGCAGCAACAGGGGGGGTCTGATTCCCTCACAGTCCTCTGAAAACCTGAGTGTTGGATTTTAAAGACGCGGCTAATGGGTCTCCTGGTGACTCAACATGAGTCAATCCAATTAAGAACTGAATCAGGCTCTCCAAATATTCCCATGAAGCTCTTCCTCTGAAGACTTCAAAGTGCATTATGAAGATTCAAAGTGCTAACAAGTAGGATAATCCAATGATGATATCAATTCTGGCATGACGCACTTCCCATGTGAGCAGGGACAAGTCCATTTAGAGGCACACTTACTACAGATATTTAGAAGCCACAGAGAGATTTGGACTGAAATATAATAAAGATTGCATCTTGACAATTTTCTCTGTGGAATTCTATAAACTGGTTGTAAAATTTTATAGAAAGAGCATTCCACTAACTGTTGTACTCTGGGGACTTTCCTATAATAAATACCTGTCCTGCTCCATTTTGGAACATAAACTGAGCTTTACTGCTCAGCCAGATCTATTGTCTGAACCATGTAGCTCTAAAATACTGATTGTGCTATCATCCTCCTGTTTGAGGAGAAAAGAGGTTAGAGGCAAAGCTGAAAAGAACCATGTTACATGTTTGTTTAACCCTTCCTCGATAGAATCATAGAATCATAGAATCATAGAATTGTTGAGGTTGGAAGGGACCTTTAAGATCATCGAGTCCAACCTTTAGCCTACCCTGACAAGAGCCACTTCTAAACCGTGTCCCTCAGTGCCCCATCTACCCTTTTTTTAAACACCTCCAGAGATGGTGAATCCACCACCTCCCTGGGCAGCCTATTCCATTGTTTAATAACCCTTTCAGTGAAAAAATGTCTCCTAATATCTAATCTAAACCTCCCCTGATGTAACTTGAACCCGTTTCCCCTCGTCCTATCACTTGTCACCAGGGAGAAGAGGTCAGCCCCCATCTCTCTACAACCTCCTTTCAGGTAGTTGTAGAGGGTGATAAGGTCTCCCCTCAGCCTCCTCTTTTCCAGGCTAAACAACCCCAGCTCCCTCAGTCGTTCTTCATAAGGTTTGTCCTCCAGGCCCCTCACCAGCTTTGTAGCCTCTTTTTAGAGCCACAAAAGAATGCACTAATATCACACAAAGCAGCTGTACAGTTTTAGAACACCTCTAGTTCCTTCTGGGGACAACGATGAAACCACACACTGGTTTCATAGAATCATAGAATCATAGGGTTGGAAGGGACCTCTGGAGATCACCTAGTCCAACCCCCTGCCAGAGCAGGGTCACCCAGAGCAGGTGGCACAGGAACGCGTCCAGGCGGGTTCTGAATGTCTCCAGAGACGGAGACTCCACCACCTCTCTGGGCAGCCTGTGCCAGGGCTCTGCCACCCTCAAAGGAAAGAAGTTCCTCCTCATGTTTAGGTGGAACTTCCTATGCTCAAGTTTGTGCCCATTACCTCTTGTCCTGTCCCCAGGCACCACTGAAAAAAGCCTGGCCCCATCCTCAGAGGATGGGGACAGGCTCATTTGGGTGAAGCTGCCAACTGGATTCTCAGAAAATAATACTGGGCCAGCCCTTCAAAATGACAAATAGTTTTTTTGAAAGCAGTGATCGTAGGAGCAGCTGAGCACGTTCAGCAGCGTCGCTGCTGCTGTCACAGTGATAACGTTGGGAGCCTAATACTGAACCCACTGAAATGAACAAGAAAGCTGCTATAAGCACCAACAATCCTTGGACTGAGCCCTCATCCAAGTGCTCTTTGTTGCAAAATATGATAGCGCAAATCAAATTTGAGAAACATTTTATTGGCAGCAGAGAGTATGTCTGTCATATGTGTTGCGTTGATAAAGTATGTAAGTCATCACTGCAAACACTTGCACAATATCTAGACAGTTGGAGATATGCTTAAAGCACCTTAATTGCACAGTGGTATGCCAAAAGTTAGCAGCTGAATTGCAGTGGCGTCTCACTGCAGCAAGAAAGGATCAAGATCCTGTAGCTCTAGGTACCATGCAAAAACATTCAGATGACCTCAGACAGTCCCTGAAAATCCCAGCCATCCTTGTCCTAACTATGGGTTCCCGGGTTTGAGAGGTGTTCTTCTGTGAACTAGCACTTGGAGCAGAAGACTGACAGCAATGCCCTTGTTCTCGTGTCCCTATCACACAACCAAAACCACCGCTGGCACTATCTGCCTTCCCTGCTTACAGCTTTCACAGAGGACACATCTATTCTGTAGACTCAGAAGGACCCGGGCATAGCTTTGATCCATGGTCTCGCAGGTTGTGTAACTGCTAGGACACTCCCTGGCACGGCACTGGCCCGTCCCAGCTAGCGCTCTCCCAGACGATGTCTGGGCACACTTGAGAGACAGCGAAGGCGAAGGGCTGTTCCCAGGAGGCTGTCTGGATGAGGCCACCTGCCTGGGACACAGGAATGGGGAAAAAGAGTTGAGTCATGTGGATATGAGTCACGATATGCTACTTTGTGTTTGGGTTATTTTATCTTCTAGCCATGGCCAGAGACACTAGGGAATGAATGGTCACTCTTCCTGAGGCACTGGACTCCTCCGGAAAAAAAAGTTGCTTACTGAAAATAGCACTTTGGTGAGAACATGCAAAGAGAAAGCTCCTTACTTTTGAGGAGGTCTGCCCTGTGCTGTGGCTACGCTGAGGACTGCAGTCTCTCGGGCTCCCGCCCAGCTGGATTCAGCAGCGATTCATTCACTAGAAAAAAGTAGAAAAAGAAACAGGAAAAAACTATATGAGGTTTCCATGGCTACCGGACTGTATACTTTCTTCTGACCATTATCGCAAATTTTGCCATCCAAACAAGCAACAGATGTCAGAAATAATGTTTGGGTTTGGTGAGCATTCGTTTCAGATCCACCACAGGGAAAGGTACTGCCTCTGAGCCCAAGCAAGTGGCGCATTTTCATCTGTGGGCAAAATCCAAAGCATAGACAGCCAGACTTCTGAACGCTGTCCCTAGAGCTCCTCTTCAGTAATATTTCCCAATTATGTTGAACTGCTAAATGTGATATTCTCTTGCATTGGTTGCTGAAAATAACCGGTCAAGAGTAACACCGCATAAGGTTTTCTGAAGGACTAACATATATCAAAAATTGCAGCATTTTGTAGAGAAATGGCACAAACTTTGACTTCTAAAACAATGAAGAGAGGATGGAAATAAAAGCCGTGTAACCAGTTCCTCTTCTCAGTGATGCTGGACTGTGGAGCACATTACCCTGTATTCATTTATGGCATACGCAAGAGCAACAGGTGGAAGTACGAGTGGTGTTTCTTCTTCATTCCCCTGTGTGCCTGGTCAGCTTGTCACTATTATTCAGATAACATAAAATACAGCTTAAAAGGAAATACTCTCAAAATTTTCATTAACCTCTAACCCTCTACTTGCTTTCCTATTATTCTATTTCATTCTGCTTCCCTATTCCCCCACCCTGGCCCACTGTTCAGAGCAATACCTGGATTCTACATTTGCTATGGAGCCTCCTTCCCTCACTTCCCTGTTTTAGACAAGTTCATTTCTTTAACATACAGGCAGTTTTAGTCCGGCAAGTTTTAGGACTGAAAGGTTCTATAGAGAATTTCATATCTCTGCCCAAATTTCAAGCATGTAAGGACTTTGCTAAACCAGAATCTCAGGGCTGTGGATTTACTGTTCTTGTAATTCAGACTTTTTTGGCAAAGTATAATAGATCAAAAAACCCGAGAGAGTTTCCTTACGTATCTTTGCTGGCTAAACAGTCTGCTTGAACCACAAGCTACTCAATAGTTAATAATAACCAGGTTCTCCCCCCAACACTTGGTTTGAAAGAACTACAAGCTCTGAGTCATTGCACAGTTGATTTGAGCTTAACCCTAAGAGCTCTGTTATGTCGTGGCTTATTCTTAAATCTTCTTGGAAGCAGGGGAGCGTCAACAATAAACTTGTAGGGTTTAACACTCTAACACCAGGTAAACTGCTTTATCTCAATTAAAAATACCAGTAGTGTCCTTTCCACTGCATCACAGAGCCTTAAAGTCATGCTGGAGCAGAAGCATGTGCCTGCTGGTATATGCCTGAAGAGGTTCTGGGAATTAATTCTGCTTTGCAGAACTATTCCAGTTATTCATGTGACTCAGCGGCTGAGACCGGGATCTTCCTGCACTCGCACGGTGACGTGCTGATTCAGGCTGGTTCAGCAGCGCGGGACGGGAGAGACACCTTATCAAAAGAAAAGCCCTTTTGGGGACAGGCTCTCCCAGCAGCTGAAAAGGAAATTTCCGTTGCGCTATCTGCGCTAGGCCGGCGGGGCGAGATTTGCAAGTTATTATTAGATCCGGATGATTTGCTTTCCTCTGGGTAAGAAGGGAATCATTCTTTTCAACCAATAAAATATTTCTTCGTACTGCTGCTGTGCTTGCCCAGATGTGATCTCAGGGCTAAAGGCTGGCATTGTTCCAAAGGCAGGCAGAACTCTGAGCCTCTGCTTTCAAACTCATCGCCACACTCGATACCCAAGTTTTATTTGTAAATGTGTTAGAAAGGATTAATACCCGCCTCTCCCTTGTTAGACGCACGTTGCAGAATTGTAAGTCATTTATCAGCACCCCCTAGACTTGTTCAATTTTCTATGTAATGACTGATCGAGACATTCATAACAGATTAACCCTTTATAAACTAATTGCAAATAGTATCTCGACGGAGAGGGCACTCATCAGCCCCGTTATGCACAGCAGATAGGAATTATCTGATTAAAAGCAGGCATCCGGGGTGGAAAACTGAGCATCTCAGCCACGCACTCCACATTCTCCCTGTGGGTAACACAGTCAAGGGAGTGAGTTGAGTCCTCCAAAAGTAAACAGCTGAAATAGCTCTATCAAATGTGAGCCAAAGCATTTTAAGTGACCTGCCCAGGATCTTACAAAACAGACTGGCAGATCAAGAAGACAACTCGTATCTCCTAACTCCTGTCCTTATTTCAGTCCACAAGACCACAGCTGCCCTATAATCACATAATCATAGTTCTGCAATTCTTCAGTGAAGCTGTGAATGCACTTAATCAAGGATCTTAAATCTGCCAGCTCCAGAAAAACAGACTTCCTTTAATATTATGCACAATCTAGTGTTTTTTGTAGGAGCAGCCAGTGTAGTCAATACAATCTCGACCACGTAAACATTACAGCATAGAGAGGTACCTGGTGAAGTGCAGGGGTTACACCTCGCACCAAGCCCTTTGTTTTTACAGTTCATCCTGATACAAATAGCAATTACAAAGTATTTTTGCAATGTATTCTACCAACTGAAATACCAAAGTATCGCTGCCTCTACCTACTGTCCCCCCACAGCCTCCCTCCCCTGACCTTACAGTTGGATTTTCTCTTTCAAGAGACATTATTTTCTGTCTGCTCTGCTGCTACTTCTCCCACAACAAACGGTACATTAAAAATATAGGGGAAACAGTGTGTTTAACCCCTCTAATGGGTAAAAGAATAATGACAGCAGCCCATGATACATACATGAATTGAAAAAAGCCATCTGCTGACACAGGCTTTAGTGGGTATCAATGGCTTGGAGCAGAAGGAGATACTGTCTATAAAACTGAAAACAAGTCCGTCCATAATAGAAAGGAAAGGGAAAAAGAATTCTAGAACTATCTCGCGTTGTTCTCCCTTTCCACCTTGAAGATCTGGAAGACTTCTTAATGACTTGTCAGACTACAGCTGTTGATGTAGGTACAGCCGCTCGTAACCGCCTCCAGTCCATAAAGCTGTAAATTCCTACCAAAAAGAGAACTTAAATTTATCTACTTGAAAAACTTAAACACCCGGTACTCAGAGGCATAAATCCACATGGTATTTGAGGGTTAAAAAACAGAGGAAAACTGTAGCCTGGGAAAATTAGGGGCTTTCCATTCCCGGTGTAATGAAACGACAGATTTAAAGTTCAGAGTGAGAAAAGTCATTGAAAGGAATTAGATTTCAAGCTTCCTGAGACACACAGGCTTTGTTTTTTAAGGCTATTGATAAATCTATCAGTCTCCCGATTACTGTCCCCCCACCCCCTGAAAACCCCTCTAAAAAAGGAATTTGCTGCCTTAATTGGAAGGAAAAGGGTTTAAAGAATATCCACTGTAAGGTCTCTCTGAAGAAGGAAAGTCCCTGGAGGCAAAACAATAATTGGTTTTGACCTTCCGCAGTTAAGGAGGCGTTGGTAAAGACGAGACTTAAACACAGCCTGACAACTGTGAGTTCCAATCAAATTCAGAAAGAGACGGAAATTGGATAAGCAAATTCCTTTTTGTTCATGACCCCGGTCCCGCTTTCCTTTCCCCCTGCAGCATGACACATCAGAATCTTTCCTGCGTACCATAAATCACTCGCAAGACAGCAGTAGCCTTTGAATAGCTGTCTTATATTACGTCCATATCTTCCAGACAAGCGGTATTAGCAGTTCCCCTGTCTCCTCTGGAACAGCACACACGTTAAGCGCAGTACAAAGGCTCGCTGCAGCGAGGAAGGAAGCAGCGTGATTTCATTGCTGTTTTCAGCCTGGTGTAAATTCCCCCTCTCAGAGTTTGGAAGAACTCTTCACATTAGCACCAGCAGCCGCTTGCCAATTTAACAAAATTTGGTTTTGAATGCAGAAACCCACAATTCTCATTCTGTCAGAAGCTGCAGCTGACAAAATGCTTTCCTTTTTGTAAATTAGAGCTCGTAGGGGACGCTCTTTGCCATTCTCCGCCACTGCTCCGGGAAACGTAATGTTTCCTGTGTTATCTTCTGCATGGCAAATGCATCTTGTCTCGGTGTCCCTGCAAACTCCGGGCACCAGCTGGAGGCACCTACAGGCTTCCCACAGCTTGTGCCTGTCGACACTCATCCTCGCCGCTCAGCACGGCCATGCTGGCCAACCGCCCTCCACCTTGCCAAGGCCTACGCAGGCTCCTCGTGTTATTTGTTACCTGCAAACTCCAGCGATTTTAGGTAAATCACAGAACTTGAACTTCATTTTTCTGATATTTTAAGGCCATCTTAAGTTAATAATGCCTCTAAGGCCCACAGAGCAAAGTTTTCCTTACGATGGCCCTGAATGCAAGCTTACAAATAAAAGAGAAATGGCAAAGACTCACAACACAAAGACCAAATAAAAACTCATGAAGAATCTTTCCACCTTAAATGGCCAGCCAATCTGAGACGGTCACCACTGAAACCCGACTCATGTAATTTGCAGATATGACTCACAAGAGTTGGAGGTCCAAAAGCAACAGGAGCACAGCTTGGAGAGACATCAAGACTTTGGAGACAAAAATTAGTTATTTTTAGGGTCTGATGAGACAGAGGTGAAAGTGTAAGAGGTCTACGGTAAGGTAAGTGTGATGTCCAGGTATTTTCTCAAAGTTGAAACGGTTTCGCTTTCTCCTGGAAAGGAACTGAAAGCTGGGAATGGCTTCATATGGATAGAGTTACATGAATTATGAGCAGTAGGACTGTCCCAGAATGCCCGCTCCACAGGCTTTGACCTTTTCTCAAGTTTTGGGAAAAGCTGCTTCTTACACGTGTCTCCTTCAGCTGAACCCAACCCCTGTTACCATCAGCCATGGCTCTTCCAACCCTTTAGGTGTCATGACAGCTGACTTCTGCTGAGCCTATGGAAAGAACTCAGTCCTAGAAGCGCTCCCTTGCTCTTTTAGGCCAGAAGTGCCCAAAGAGTCAATGTGACATTCAGAGCATGACAGCAAAGCAGAAAATCCCGACAGTATCCAAGCCATGCTGCAGCTGCTGCAAGTCAGCAATGCTTAGACTCTGACCTGGCACCTTCCGTGCTCCCCGAGACCAGGGGCATTGGGCCCGAGCCTGCTCCTAGCGAGCAGCAAACCCCCAGTACACAAAGCGCAACCACGACTGATCTTTGGAAGGACCACGTTTGGACCATGTTTCAGAATCACAGATCTCTACCATTCCCATCCTCCAAGTCTCTGCTACCAAGATGCTTCCCAACCGTGAGGCCTACCCTGTTTCATTCCTATTTAAAAAGATGGGGTTAATTCACTTTGATTTGAGGAACTCTAGCAATGGATGACTCTCCTTCTGGCTCTGAATTTCATTCTGCAGACTCAGTGGAATTCTACGACTGCTCCCGGTTTTTCTCTCCCGTCCTTAGGAAGTGTTACAGACTGTGACCAGGAGGCACAAATTAGGAGGAGACTGAATACTCGTCTATAATAATGTTCAAGCTGTATGTAGGCAATGGAAATTAATACAACTGGAACAGGCTCAGCACTGGCACTTTATGTAGGACAATACGTACCTCCTGAGCTGGGTCATGTACCTAGCACGTCCTTGCTGAAGTGCCAACTTTGCAGAGGAATGCTGACACTTACAGGGGTGCTGCTATGTACTATAGTAGTGCAGAGGCTTCTGCAAAGAGCCAGCAAGGCAGGTTAGCTGGGAGCATATCAAAAGCCTATAAATAACATTCTATAAACAAGGTTCCATAAAAGACCTAAAAATAACAAGAGGGCAGTTGGTCAGTTGTTGGGGGGGGTTAAGTTATTTTATTTATTTATGGAGTTCTACTGAATGGGAATGAAGCTTTAGAGCCAAATAAGAAAAGAGAAAACCCTAATACTCAAACTGCAAGATGCCGTGTGCCTCTAACACCCCTAGAAATCAAAGGTGCTGAGTTTCCATCACAGTGGCACGACTTAACCTAAAACCATGGTCCTAAACCATCGTTGACTATTTACAGTTGTCATTCGACACTTGCTCGGTGTTTGGAAAGGACGATCCTTGACCCCAAGAAGGCTCAATTGAAGTAGTAAGGAATTCTTGCAACTTGTTTTTGTTTCTGCTTCTTGTTTTTAATTTTCATGTTTTGACTTTTTTATGTTTTGTAGCATCTAATAGTGAAACAAGAGGCTTCAGCCATTGATCTCAAAATAGTTTGAAAAAACCCCACCCTGTTTTCAGAAGACAAACCAGAGCCTTAGCACACTGAAGCAATTTATTCAAGCTACCTGGGCAAGTTAGTAGCAGAAAGAGCCCAGTCTCTGCCGTTAGCAAGGCCAGAGTGACTCCTTGATCTTCTCCTGTTTTCAACACTATGAGTTGCACGAAGGGGAGCCCATGATGGCAGGGGTGACATTGGGGCAGGAAATGAGCCAAAACAAGTGTCTTGAGCGTTACTTCCTAACACAGGAGCCGGGTAGAGTTTTCTATCATGATCCTTTAGCTCTCCCTGTTAAGTGCTATAGCGGTTTCTCTTAAGAGGAGGTCAGCTGAGGACCCGAGACAGACAATTTTCACATACTGTTCCAGCATAAGGCCGCAGGAGCGAGCCCAGCAGAGCCTTGCCTTCTGCATGGCACCTCAAGTTTGAGATCTCCTCAGTTATCCATAGGCAGCTGTTCTGGGAAAACACGCCATACTGCTGGGGTGTGAGCATGTCTGCAGAGTCACGCCATGGCACAGAGGCGGCTCTCTTGACTTGGAGGGCACTTTGCCCTGCATATCCTTTTAGGTCACCACATTAGTTTTCAAGGTCTCTTGAGTCCCTCAAATGTACGTTTTAAAGATCATCAAGGCAGAAGCTGCCGTGCTTTCAGTGACACCTCTGTCGAATTATGCTCTCCTCTAAGAGGGGGGCAACCTAGCTTTCCCCTGTCCAGACATCCATGCTATGAGGATGACACACCGCCAGTCACACTGTTCACACCAACTGTGGCAGTAAACTTTATTTCAACTTTGACATTTAGTTCCTGTACGGTGACTCATGACCGCCTATGATGCTCCATTTACGGATGCAAGACTCAAAAGCCAATGCAGAAAAATCAGCGAAGTACAGAAATCAAAAAGAACTATTTGCTGAAACAAGGCACCTCATCATTTTTATATACTGCAGGGAGGAAACAATAGATGAGGACAAGTTCCAGTTGCTATGTCTTTTAGCAGAGAGAAGCTGGCAAGTGATATTTAAAGTACACTTTACTAAGCGTACTTTTACCTAGCATACTTTTTAAAAACAGTCTACCAGTCAATGGTGCCACCAAAGCCATTTAGCGTAATGAAACCATCAGGTCTTCCAGTTTCCAGAGTTCTAGAAAAAAATGGGACCACAAAATTGTTTTAGAGTGCACTGAATGAAACTGCAAGGAATACCACAAGCATAAAACACAACTACCTAAATTCCTTATTTTGTTCAGCCTATTGATAAGCCTTGACTGACTTACAGCGCCTAAGAGAAACTTGTGTGATGAATGACAATTTGTGTCCCTTCTGACCAGGTCTGGGGTTTCTCAGGGGTGCTGGGAGGTGACAGCAGCAAACACGTTCTGTTTCTGAAGGAACAGTGAAGCACGTGGGCCCGGGGCTCCGTCGTTGTCCCAAGGAATCCACCATGGTGAAGCCAGGACATCAACCACAGCTGACCCAGACACAACCAAGTCCCCTCCGCCTGTCCCTTCTAAATTTACTAGCTATGTTCTGCATCTATTTATGTAGCTGGTGCTGAGAGCACACTAGGAAAAAATAATAATTCTTAAAATCCTAAATTAACTTTCTATATGTGGGTGTCTAGAATTACTTCACAGATACCAACTGGGGCAAACATGGATGTATACAAGAAGTTAGCAATTTTGTTTTTGTAGGTATTAGAGATTGTTCTCTTAGGCTGAATGAAGACATCGGGAAGACAAAGTAACACGCAATTTCACAATCAGCATTTACGTAAAATCTACATTATGTACAAACGCATCTTCCAAGGACGTGCTTCACTTTCTCAGAGACTGAAAAGATGCTTCTTTGAAACCTTTAATTTCACAAGGAATACTTCCTCATACCTTCAGTGTACATATGAAACCATGAAACCTCCTTTACAGATGGAGCTGAGCTCTGAGGTCAAAGACAGCTCACAGATTCCCAAAGCAGGATTACTGCCAAGCTCTCGATTACTACTGGTGACTTCACCAGCTGAAGAACAGCCCAGAGTGCCCAAGTTTTCCTTAAGTTTCCACCTATAGGCATAAAATGCATTACCAAACTCCCGCAGCAGAAAATCAGTAAACAGCTAAATGAGGGCATATACGTATCTGCTGCCTGGAAAACGTCCAAGTTAACCTACTCGGAAACCCAACTCTTTTCCCTCATCTTGCATCACAGAATTATTTATTTGCCCAAAGGCAGTTCGAGGCAATTAGTATATTCAAAGGTTGGTATTAAGGCTGCTATTGATAGTGGCGTGGGGAAGAAAATTGCAGCAAACGTCAGTAATCTGAGCATTTTTGGACTAGAACAGTGTTCAGATTAATGAACGTCAATGCTATTTCAAGGTTATGTTTGCTAATATTAGTATGTAGTCAGACATACCAGAGTGCTGCTTTTCTTTTTTTTTTTTTTCCCCCTATTTTTCCTTAAAGCCAAAGTTTTGACTTAAGACAAAATGTAGCCATGGCAGCAGGAGTGGCAGAGGGGATAACACGTTACCACTGAGCTGGCCAAGTCATTTGGATTAGCAGGTTTGGGAAGAAAGAGGTTTTAGTATATTTAATTAACTTGTCTTGGAGTTCTTGATCTTGTTTCAAACCACTCAACCCTTAAGGTCTCTCATGAGTCAACGTTTCTAACCCAAGACTTGCAGGAGAATTTTTGAATGCACCTAAATAGTCCAGGATCTTGCTAGTTTGGGGATGAACTTACACTTCTGAAAGGTGTTTAAAAAAAAAAAAAATTCTCTCCAGAACCTGAGTGCTTGTCAACAGGTGTAGCTAATCATAACTTATTGTTTCACCTAAATATTTTCCAAGGTAAGAGAACAATTGCTTATTCCTATTTCCAGCTGAATGTGTTACCATTTTTTTGCTTCCCCCGAACTTGGAAATAATTTTCTAAGCTCTAAAAAGCCTCAATATTTGTGTTTTATGTAAGCAGCCTGAAAAGGTCAAGCCTAAGCATTTGATAAGAGGAACAAAGCCAAGTTATTAGACACCACTGGAAAAGCAGGCACTAAAATGTTCTCGGGCACACTATTCAAGTGATGCTTATGCAAAGTTATGCCTTTTGTGCCTCAGTCAGACCACCGTGGCAGAGATCATGTCAGTGCTTCCACTGTAAACTTGAAATAGAGTTTACAAATGAGCCCGAAAGCCAAGGAGAAGCTTTGACAAGGGCACATCCATTTCAGAGCAGAGCTGGACCAGAAGCAGCTCGCTCAGTTTCAGTTTTAGCACACACACCGAGCTGGAAATACAAGGTCAGTGATTCAAGCTGGATTTTTCAAACTTGCATGGAGAAGCCTGGGAGAAGTGGCAAATGGTCAGAAGGTCCTCTACACCAGCTACTAGAGTCCTGTGCTCACATTGCAGCCCTCCTGGCGTGGGAGTGAACACACTGCGGTCAGGATTTACAGTGGTAAGGAAAGGGGCGAGAAGATCGTGGATGTTGGCTCTCTTTCTTCCACCTCCCCTCGCCAGGTCCTGTCTAGAGCTCTCTTTTGCTCACCCTGACAAGCCTGGGACGTGTGGCGCAGGAGGATGGGACAGGAATTCCTCTTACACATTTTTTTCCTCCTGAGGGATGAAGTGCTGACACAGAAACATCTTGGCCATGCCTAAACTCCCTTGCTTGAATACAAGCTGGAGCTTCACACAGCCAAGTGGCTGGACCTCATTGCACCTGGACTTCAGGACAGAGCTGGTGTGGGAGCCAGGTCTCCCCTTCTATCGAGGTTCTCCGCCTGGAGGCCAGCTGGGTTGTGGCTAGACACAGCCCACGGAGAAGAGACAGGAGAGCGGTCTCACGAATTCTTCCATTTGATACAGCCTTTGGAGAAGCCTCAGGCACTTGGTATCGCACAAATATTGTAGCAAACCCTGACCTTGCTGCGAAACATCTGTTTAACAAACCACCACTGATATATTTCCAGAAGGAATTATATCATGGAGATATTTTGCTTTTATTTATAGTAAAGCCATTAAAGAATGACAATGTGCCAAAAGTACCGCTCTGGTAGATAGGCTATCACAAGAGCTTTCTTTTCTAAGTGGGAGGAAAAAACAACTCTGCCACAGCTTTGTGTTGTATTTCCAGTCAGAGAGTGACCTGACGGTGACCAACCTACTTAGCTAACATATACTACGCTTTACACAGGTTACACCACACAATCTGCACGTTGCTTATTTGCTACCTAACATTAGTCATTAAATAAATATTAATCTGATAGGTGGGCATCTTAACCGGGCATGCAAAAATGACACCAGATGTAAAGAAACAACTTCTGCATTACACCCACACATGCAGGTAACGCAGAAATGCAAAGGGAGTGTGGGGTACCCCAGTTTGCTACCATCAGAGTAGGTAAAGGTACATCAAAAGAAAGGTACGCAAAAGAAAACATCTCCCTGAATAGTCCACCAGTTTAATACACAGCTTTTTTGTTTGCAGGTAGAAATTTATAATTTGTGGAACTTCAAGTCATTGAGGTTGCTTGATAAACAAACAGGAACTGCTTGACAGATGCTGGGGTAAGGGAGGAAGGGTAGAATGCTTTCTATTGCAATCTCTACAGGTTTTTATAGTATATCACACTGTCCAGGTGCGCCCTGGTAGTCCCTTGAAAATAATCTCTTACATCTTTCACATAAGATCCTTTCCCCATAGAATTTCATCTTATTACATTTTATAGAAATGCAGCCACCTTCCCAAATTCAAATGAGCCTTCAGTTTCTTCAACAACACATCAAGTACGGTACAGATGCTCCAATCTGGGGTCAATTTCAGTTCTTAAAAAACAAATTACTCATAGTACGTGTTCAGCTCATTATCCATGTGGGAGTAAGAGAGTGAGAAGTATTACTGTTTACCCACCTAACTAGCAGATTTCCCCCCTACTGCTGTACTACTTTTCTTCCATTGTGACTCCAAGAAGATAACTTGCAAATGCTCTAGGACCAACTCTGCTAAGAGGTAACCTTCCCAGTTAAACAGCCCCGTGACTATGTATGTATGTATGTATGTATGCGTAACAAGGCATGTATATGTATGCAAGGCCATGCCCTGAATTTGGAATTGTCAATTGGAATCAGATTGCATGAAATTCTCCCCTCGCTGACTTTAAACTCAGGATTTCACGCTGGGTACTGAAAAATTCTTTATTCTGCTATTTTCAACGCCCTGAACTGTCCAGTTTGCCATAAAGACCATTAAAAACTGTGATAAAGCCAAAGGGGCACTGGAACATATGGTTACCTTCAACTAGTCCAAATAACAAAGACCCCCCCCCCCCCGCCAAGATCTGTTGCAGAGAGGCAACATTAGGGAAATATCTGGCAAGAGCACCACATTTTTGTCTGGATGACTCTAGAAGAACCAGGTGAAAGGAAGCAGTGGCAGCCTGCTCTGTGACTGTTGAGATGACTGTGATACAACGTGCAAATGGGAGAGTGCTCTGGAAAGGACCTTAGTTCTGCCCGATAGACAGGCAATCCATAACTTCAGGTATTTTAAAGACCAAGTTGCTGGAAATGAATACTATGCAGCTATCACAAGCTAAGTCTTCAAGGTATTTAGCAGATTTTTCAGAGAATCTAAGTCATCTCTGAATCACTGAGAGATTCACCATCTAAATTCCTCTAGGGCATTCTGGAGGATAAGCCCTTCAATACTATGCATTTGACAGGAGTTTTGCTGTTAACAACATTAAAAAGCAAATATTGTCCCTATTTTACATCACAAAATCTCACTTGAGTTTAAAATTTTCCTCTAACCCATCCTCCACTATTTTCAAACTGAAACAGTCTTACTTTTATCCAAAGCTAATTGAGCTACTGAACAATTTACTAAAAGCTGGACCTAGTGTGACCACAGAAGCAGTTTCACACCAGGAAGGACTCTCTCCTCCTGTTTGATAGTGGGTGCGTCTCACCTTCTGTCACCAATATTTCCACGGCACGCACCAAGCACCGAGTCCTGGTCTCCCATTGAGTATTAAACCGCTCACCACCCCGGGATGCCTGCCAGTGCCTGCAGCTGGACCAGAAGCTCATGGACAAGCCCAGCAATCGCCCATACACAGGTCTGCACGTTAGTCTTGCTGGAGACACTGGTAACAACCCAGCATCCCACTCCGCAGACTCTGTACCATGAACACCTCCATGGTGAACACCTCTGTCACCACACAGAGAGGCTTTGTAGAGCAGGAGGAAAATGGTCTGCTGTGGATAGTGCAGACTTTTGTCCAGCTCTGGCTTTTAAAACAGGAACAGCAGCGTTTCCTCGTCGGTGTGTGATGCCACTCCTTCCCATGCGCAAGCGTGGAATTTGTGGACATGGTGGGAGATGAACGTTAATCTCAGTGCATGTCTCTCATCTTACTGCCTTTTAAAACCTAGATGAAGACTGTGCTGTTACTGTTCTCCTGCCTTTAAACAAGCCCTTTCATTTTGATGCCTTGTGCAGGGCTTTTTGTTTTGCCTTTGGCTTCCTTTTGACTTTGATTCTTTTGCGAGAGTTTTTATCCCCCTTCTAGATGTCCCGCCCACTCAGCATCACTTGAAATGAAAAGATTAGATGTCAGCTCGTCTCCAAGTACAGAATAAAAGAGAACAACAAATTCTACCAAGGGTCTTGCTCAGACTGTAAAAATAAAAGATGAGTTTGTATTGGCAAAGGCCTCTCTTGATCTGTTAATATCAAGGAAGACAAAATTATCTGTGTTCTTTGTGAAGCAGCAGTTGTTTTAGTGGGGAAGGAAGCCAAGACAGCTGTTAGATAGTTCAGTACAAAATACTGACAGTGACACACCAACAACAACACCAGCACTGAGGGACTCGGCCAAACCGCCAAAACACCAAATATTATTAATGCTTCTGCTTTTAAAAAGTTTGACAAACTGCAATAATTTAACATTTTCAGAGTGAAAGATGACTTTTTAGTTCATCTTGGCCTACTGTGCTTAAAGGATACTGCAGAAAGGGCAGCAAAATCCCTCAGATACAAAAGACAGTGTGGAGAACAAGGAAGCAGGTCTTGGTCAGCGGTCAAGATGAAGTGGGGAAGGAGCCGTCCATGTTTGGTTTGGATGCAGGACTTTACTCCTTTGAGGAAGGAGAGGCCGTGAGATTTCAACAGCTTTTGAGGTGTCCTCAGCTTAAGCTACTTGAACAAATGGCTTTGTCCACATGACCTGCAGCATACCCAACCCCATGACAACGGATTATGAAATCATTTTTTCCACTTCCTTCAGGCAGGATGAAAGACGGCGTGCACTGCGGTCAGGAGCAAACCGGAGGTTCCTGACTGGGACCCTGCTCTCACCCTGTCATCTTGCTCTGGTGACTTGACCTCTCCTGAACATCATTTTCTCCGTTTGTTCTTACTTCCCAGGAAGGTTTTATTTCCAGACCTTCAAGGCTTTCAGATAGAGCTAATATCTAAATACAAGGAATTTAATTCTGCTTCCAGTCACCTGTCTCATACACACCACCAGGAGTAAATAGAGTTGAACCCATATAGCTACAGATAAGCTTCATGTTGTGCTCAGCAACAGAGATGCTAGGGAGCAAAATCTGGCCCATCAGCATGAGCTCCAGCCACCAGTGCAATACAAGCTGTTGAAGACTGCAATAAACTTGCTCTCTGGCCTCCTTTGGAAGGTTTCATGTCCAATTTCTCCCCTTCCAGGCCCCCTGTGTCCTCTGGAAAAGCTTTCTTTTACTCAACTACACCCTTCTACACGGCACTCTACTTTTCTCTCCAGCTGCACCTTCAAAGCTTTGCTAACTCCAATTACTGTCTAAATTGCATTTATGGGAAAAAAAAAAGTCGTTTTCTTTGAGTGCAAAATTACATGTTGGCTGTTTTCTTATGGATTTGGATCATAAGAGAACTTAGAGAAACAAAATACAAACTTACAGCCCAGCTTGGCTGGAAGTAACAGCCTTTGTCCTGCATCAATGGATGTAGTAGAGAATGGAGCATGATACATTTTTTATAATAACAAGACCCCACAGGTCTGATGGAAATCAAAGTCCTTCACCCCACCAACTGAAAGCTCCCACTTACGCTGTGGGCCTCTTCCAAAAGGGAGCTCAGCCCTAGATCTCCCGAAACACTCATTGCTTATACTTGTGGAGAAATTATAATGAACACCCTTTTCACAGCACCACTGACTTCTGCAACCTTTTCCCCCCTCTCTTTTTTTATAAGGGATGCATCACACCCTAAATTCTGCAACAGATGTTCTTTACAAGGCAAGAACAACTTACAATGAGTGTTTTGTGAATAGGGAACTCATACTTTTCAAACCCCTGGTTTTGCATGTGTATGCAGCTCGCCTGCAGCAAGCACAGTCAGACTCAGTGAAAATTCCCGAGATCCTCTGACCTACGAGTGGGAACTTTCCCAAGACAGAAGTGGATCTGACAAGTCAGCAAGTAAAGAGAGATAATTTTTAGAATCTGAAAGTCAGTAGAAATACTTAAATATCCACAGCAAAATTCACTTTCAGTGTACGTTATCTCATATTTCAGGTTTATGCTGTGATTCAGCAACGTTTTTACTCAGGGAGCAGATCCTTTTTACTCACCAGATTGAAGATAACCTTGCCAAATGGGAACTTTTATGAAGCTGCCCACTGAATTCACGGGAGGTGAAAGTAAAATTGCGGTTCTAACAGCAACATCCCCTGTCAAAGTCTTTGGCATTTTATACATAAAAAAACTTTTCTGCAACTTCTCTTAGCATTTTCAACAGCTGGATATTATACTGTATTCATAGGCAGGTCCAAATATAAATAGTAGTTTCTCTACTGACCCACATACTTGGCCTATATTCAGAGTCTTTTAAGATGTTTCCATTAGCTGCACAACAGTGTCAGGTATTTCTCCAGTGTAATCTTATTTATGAGGTCCTGGTTCCCAGAACAAAACAGGACTAGATCAACTGGAGTCGGGCTCTTTGCTCGCAGTTGAAAGGCTGGTTTCCTCCTGTCCTCCGTATCTTTATCCTCAGTATCTTTCATGGCCACATTTTCGGTTCTTATTTCCAGTTCTTATTGTCTGTCTGCCTCCTCCCTGGCTACTCTCCAGTGCTTCTGCTTCCAGCTTCCCTGGACAATCCCCTCTGCCCACAATGCTGAATTTCAGCCTAGCTGGCAAATGATTGTTTCCTTGGAGGTAATGGTTCCTTTTTTACCATTTTTTTTCCAAAAAATAACTTGACTGCTTTTTTACATCTACTCTGAATGAAGAAAAATTGTCAACACCTCTGGATTCAGGGTTATATGAAGGAAAGAAGACCGAAGGAGATGAAAAGCCACAGCTGATGGGGGAAAGTGGGAAAATAAAAATCAAGGAAGGAAGCTAGTAGAAGCTGAGGCACATGGCTCCACAATTACTATTTTTTAATATTTTATAACTTCATTTACTGTACTCCTGACTCATCTGGTCTGTGAAATCCCCAGTCCAGAGAAATCAGAGTAACCAAATTAATCTAAGTACAAAAAACATGGCTCAAATCCTCTGGCCTTTATCTGGGGAAGTCTTTTATTGGAACTTTCAGCTGGAAAGAGACTGCAAGAATTTGTGGCCGTGGAGCATGCAGTTACAATAAATATATAATTCATCATGGAGAGGTTTGTTAAAACCGTTAGGAATAAAATAAATGTTCTTCTTTCCTATTGAAAAGAGATGTCAGTTTTTCTCTGACGATTACTCAAAGGGCTAGCCAGGCAGAATAAAGGCTTATTACATTAGAAAGCATATAGAGCCCTTTTATGAACTCTGGCTGCAGCCATTCTCTTTGTGAGACTCTTTGTTTCAATTTGTTTTTCAGCAGCTGTATCTGATCTGTATCTTGCACACTTTCATCCTGTGACAAAACACAGCTGCAAAGTGACTAGAAGTTCCTCATCTGTCCCCTCTGCGTGTTCTCACAGATGGGAGAGGTACCTATGAGAAGCACCAAAACCAATTTACGGGTGTTAAATCCGATAAATAATTTTACATTGAGTCACAAGGTCTGGCTATCTCTCTGCTCATCTTTCTTGGAAATATGAATGATAGGACCGTATCACGAAAGACATCAAAGTTCACCAGTATAAAATGAAGGCAATTACTGGCGTAACAGAGTGACTGGGATTGCAACCCCTTGAAAACGAGGTTTTAGGGCAGAAATACTTTGTTTTCAAATGCAAAATAGAAAACTCATCATTATGTGTTTAATCTAAACCTTATACTCCGAAAAATCCTTGAGACTCACACAGGAGTGGCAAGAACACAACCGATGCACAACTTCAAGCCTCTCCTTTCCTGATTTACAAAGGCATTACCATAGTTGAGATATTGCAGAGTCCCACTGTATAAAATGTGCATGTTAATACTCCATTTGACAAAGCTGTCTCAAGAGAAAACTGTATTTCTGTAAATGCACCCCTACGTCTTCCCTACCATCCCTTACTCCCTACCGTTTCCCGAGTGCCACCCTTCACAAGCTGAGGAGAAGAGGAGACATTTGTAAGCCTGATGGGGGAACGCAGAAGACATCATGCAGGAGCAGGCTGATTTTACACAGGAGGGTTGCAATGAATTCAATGCATTCCTCTGGGACACCAGAGGAAGAGACATGAATATCCCAGGACTGCTAGACTTGCCCTCTCCCCCAAAGTATTCCCTCTCTTGAAGTTTCCTGGTTTCTTGAAGCACATCCTCCTGAGGTCGATCCTCCATCCACAGGAGCTGCTCACCGCAGATGGGTTACTGCATTCCAACCCTGCAAAAAGACCACTAGAAACGCTCTTGTGGAGCCCTCTCCTTCCCGGCCCAGGTACTACTGGCCAAGGGCTGCTGAAGAATCAATCCCACAGCTGCCAATTGTGATTTACAAAGAGGGAGCTAAAATGATACACTAATGACTGCGACTCTTACCACTAATTACCACTTATTCAGGCACTAATGGACTTCAATGGCCGACGAAAGTCAAATGTAAAAGCCTTTGCAATTTGAAAAGAACCATTTTAATTTATTAAACATTGTGGATCTCAGGCACTGATAATGGTAAACATGCCCACATTTCTCTCCACAGTGCAAAAAGGAGTGCACGCAGCAACACCAGCCGCACCTGCCTGACCGGCCGCGTTTGACCCAGACTGCACCCACGCATTTTACTGGTATACTTACTTTGAGTTTAAATACAACCAGCAAAAATAGCAGACTGACAAACACCTTACAGTGGATCCAGTTCTCAGTTATGGTTGGGGTTTTTTTAATCTAAGAATTAAGCTCTTCATGGAGGAAAACCAGCTGCGATACTTATACGGGGCAAGACAAGAAATGCACGATGAGCAATCAGGAGACCTTGTTACTGAGAGGGAAATCTCCATGACACTCTGCTGCTGCTCTGTGACGACAGAGATGGTTCTTTGGAGACTCTAGTACTGATGTACTTCCAGAAATCCCACTGAAAGAAAGAGGAGTTTCACACTCATCAGGAACAGCACAGGCATCAGCAGACAGTACAGGAGGATACACAACATCTCGATCGTTCATGATTTTCTTTGGGTTAGACAGTTTTCATCCCCTGCTTTTGTTTTACTGTTCCAGTACACTGCTTTCCATTTGGTGCACTGTTTGAGATAAAATTTATTGTTAAACTGATTCTAGCGGAGACCTGGCAGCACTAGAGGGCAAGTCCTGCCGCTTTGTTTCACCAGAGAAGGAATTCAAATGCTGGGTGGGAAACAAGCTGAGCCCTGATAGCGTCCACGGAACAGGACCAGATTAGATAGTGACCCCTATTTCAGATATCACATTGGGATCACTTTCTATTGCTTTCATCATTTCTGTTTGCATCTTTGCATCTTTCTAACAGGACTTTGAAGCTGAGGAGGCCTCATGTCCCACAGAACTGCCAGCAGCCTCAAGAGAAACGACAGTACGTGAGAAAGAAGACAGTAACACAACCTTGTTCCCTTCCAGTTTTGCACCCAAGACTAATAAAATATGCCTTCTTTTGAAGATACCAGTTCAGATCCAGTCAGCTGGGTAGTAACACTTAAAGGCTTTACTGGAAGTAGCCAAAAAATGGGACTTTTATCCCATGGAAGATTCTGACACTGACATTTGTTTTTCTGCTAGTGAGACAGAAAAGCAAAATATCTAATATTTTGCAGAATGGAAAGTCTGAGTTATTTTTAGCTGAAAGGATCAAAATTAGTCCATTAAGAATTTCTACCTGATAATGTCAAACCATTCATATCTATAATTAATCTTTAATATTGCAGTAATTTTTAGAAGCTAAAAAGAGCTAAACTCTGAAACAAGGAGTCAAAATGAAAGTCACTATTTCAATCTCAAGTAATAGAAATGTTTCCGTTGAAAGCTTCATCAAGATGAACTTCCCCCCAAATGCTAATTCTGCCAAAACAGCATTTTCCAAAAGAAATTCATTCTGTTCAAATTAAGAAAAAACCCCACAACACAAAACAAAAACCTGAAAACACAGAACCTGGCCGCCTGGCAGCTTCAACCTCTCTAAAAATAACCAAGCCAAGCCAAATCCACCCACCTTCCCTCTCCATCACAAACGTTACCTCTCGCAATTTGATTACAAACCTCAGGGCACGCTGCGGTTTTGCTTCAAGCCGTAGGTCCTGGAGTCAGGCCGATTACAGGAACACCCCATGGCCTGCCTACGCTGGAAGGGCTTTTCTCAGGAAGAATTTGCTCAGACAGAAATACCAGTCGATCTGTCTTGGCAAACAGCTACGATGGACACCGTAGAGCAGAATAAGCTCTTTCGCCAGACGGACTGGTTTGAAGGTAGAAGCCCATTCCCAGCACAGCGTCTGGCAGCACAGCTGCTGCTGGGAGGTATGACTTCTTCCACTCTCTTGATGGACACAGCTGTGCCAGTAGAGCTTTCTAGTGTACATCGCAGCTCGCACTGAAGTGAGTCTCTTGCTTAAAGGACTGAATTTTAAACCTATCTAATAACATTTTGGGATCTGAGCTGTGAATTTTTCATTTGCGGGGTTGACAGAATGCACTAGTTTAATTAAGAAACTGAATGAAGTCAAATGAAAAAGGAGCACCATTTCCAGAAACTGATTTAAATACTCCTTTGAAAATTATTAATCATGTATTTAAAGTTCAACTTTTTACTTACTGAACACTTTCCATTTCTACACAAAAGTCACACTTGGATATTCCTCCACATTTGAGGAACTGAACTTTACCTTATCATTTAGAGTTGTGCAAAATCTTCAAAATTATTTTGATTTGGTAGCTTTTACATTCACTTCGCACCCACTTTTCACGGGTGTGATTGACTTTAGTAAGAGGGAAAGCAAGGGAAAAAAGGGAGATCTGTGTTCCACACTTTGTTAGGCTGTAGCAGGCCAGGAAAGACAAGAAGAGAGCGCCGATGTTCCTCAAGTGCTATACATTTGCAGGGAGGAGGTCTAGGGGAGGAGAGACATCAGGTAACCACTCTGTTGAAAAGAAAGGTGTTTCCGGGTCACCAAAAATTCCAGAATTACTCCCAGTTTTCTCCAGTCTTCTTTTCCACTGCAAAGACCAAAACCTGCCCTGTCAGATGCCAACCAAGCTGTTACTTGTTTTGTTTTGCAGGTTGCTAAGACACAGGGCTGTTTTTGCTTACTTGCCTCCCTTGGGCTATTTCACAACACTTTGTAATATACACTGCTCTTTTTTGTTGCACATCTGGTTTCGATTTTACGTTTCAGAACCCCCTCTGAAAACTGAGATATTAGTTTTTCATATCTATCATCTAGACAAAGTGCATCAGCCTGTCAAACTGAGTGCACCGGTGAGACACATTTAACCCTCTCAAGTAACTCTCAAGTTACCCTCCAAAATGCTATTTTCATTTGTTGTCGAGTTCAGACAGTGGAAGTAGGTCAAGTATTTTGTCTAATTTGCTGTGTGAAATTAGCTGCAACCACCATTAAATTTTAGGTATGAAATAAAACTGCCCATTTGTTGAAGACATTACATTGGATAGGAAACCCTCACGCCTCGCAAATGCCAGCAGAGTCATGCAGTGGATTAATTGATCATCACCCCAGCAGATGCTTGACAACTTCTCCCAAAGCTTCTAGTCTTTCATTTTCGTTGGAAGCCACTAGTCACAGAAAAGCAACTAACTAGCACGGAGCGGGGTTCTCCTGTGTCTTTGAAAAAGGGTGTTACTGGATGGCAGAACAACCCAGCTTGTACTTTGGGACGGCTGCAAACACGTCCTTCAGTCATAGAATCATAGAATCATAGGCTTGGAAGGGACCTCTGGAGATCATCTAGTCCAGTCCCAGCATGGCAGATGGCCACGTTGAGATACCAGTGCCTCCAGCTGCAGGTAGGTCAGACCCAGGTCTCACAACCCGTCGTCATGGTTCATGGGCTCACGAAGAGTTTTTCCACAGCACTGATCCACATACAAACAAACTGATGGGGATAACACATGTTCCTGCTCTGCTGATATCTCTAAATTAAATGATCCTTACCTAAGTCCTCTCCCAAAGCCATTGTCCGTACTCTGCAAGCAAAGCTCTGACAGAGAGGAGGCGGGCAGAGCTAGCAGCATTTCCTTAATCTTCACCCATCTGGTCCCAGCATCATTTAAAGTTGCAATTAAAATTTATATCACTAGGCTAAGGTCACTCAGAAAACGTTTGCCAAGAACTACATACACTTGACACCCTGCAGAGAAAAGAAACTCTCTGCTTTATCCTGATAGTTTGCTCCCACGACCACCCCACGGATTTGTCTCTGTGCCCTTCTTAAGCCACCCTGGTGACTACCTGATGCTGTAGAATTGTATCTCTACAACTAAAGACTACGTTTCTCTTCATTTTTGGAAGGGATAAAGTCTGTTCCAATCAAGTAATTCTAATCAAATTAAGCAAAGCTGGACCTCAGCCTATCAGGTTGGAAAACCAGAGAAGCTTTGTACAACGTTGTTTCTTGTCTCTATACAGGTCTAAACATATGGCCAGCATTCAGAAACAACGCAAACAAAGCCCTGCTCCCTCTCTGGGCCTTCAAACACATCCGTATCGGTTCCCCTCCCGCTTGGTGTTAACTTCCTCTTGTGTTTGCTCACAAGCTGCTTCCCAGTCCTCTTCCCCCACTTTTCATGTAAAAATACTCCAGGGAATCCTCCTTTCTCAGTAGGACACAGGTTCGAGCAGGTTTCACAGCTCCTGTGCAAGGCCAGGGCAATTCACTCTTCTGGCCCTGCAGGTTCTGGCATGTGGTCCTCTCCAGCAGCACCAGTGCCAGGGAAGTCCTCAAGCACAGCAAGTTTGAACGACATAAGTCCTTCTGAGCATCACCAAAACTATCATTTAGAAAAAAATACCAGCCAGGAAAGCCAGGTCTGGCACCTGCGCTTTGTGCTGGACAAGGTGCAGGCTGCCACAGATGGTCTGCTGCAGAGCTGGGGCCACCAGGGCAGGACTCGCAGGTGGAAAGAGTAAGGTCTTCCACAGGACATCCACCCTCTTCAGCAATACCAGACCAAGTCTCAATCCACAAGCTTCACCTTGCAAACCTTAAGTGAATATACAATTTAAGGTCTGATTTTCACCCTTCTCATGAGACCTATCCCAGCAGTTCCCCAGAGAAGCTGTGGCTGCCCCATCCCTGGAGGTGTTCAAGGCCAGGTTGGATGGGGCTTGGAGCAACCTGGGCTGGTGGGGATGTCCCTGCCCAGGGCAGGGGTTGGAACTACATGACCTTTAGAACCATCCTGTGACTCACTCTGAAAAAGTAATTGATGCCACAGAGGCTCATACCATTAAAAATGAAATTTGGAGACTCCCAAATATTTCTCTCGTAGAAAGGACAGACTGCCCTTTCCTAAACAGAAGAGTACTGGAAGACGGTACCAGAGGAGCACTCCACCATGGAGGGGCTATAGGTTTCTAAGACTGCACAGACTCCAAATCTTGGAGATTTTAGAGACCTGCCAAGCTCAAGATATGGCGCTAGTGGCTGTACCTCAAGGTAACATCTTGGTGCCGAGGGGTTTCCTTCCTGACAGGGCATTGAAAGCAGCTCAGGAGACAAAGGGAGATGCCTGAAGGGCAGCTGGGCAGCATAGCGTGGGATCTTCTCTACCCAACCTTCTCCCACCTGCTGCCAGACATAGCAGAAGTCTGCAGAGCATGGAGTTCCTCTCAGGACGGTGCATAGTGAGCCTGGGGCATGGCCGCAACCTCTCCTCCATATGGGACACTCAGGGGTTGGGCTGGGACTAATCGCTGTAGGGTCTCTGTGATCCACATAATCACAGGCATTGTGGTCCTGCGGTGCAGCAGAGATTGAGAGTGTATGGGACAAAAAGCCTGAGGAAAAACCTCATGATAAAGCATACGGTTGGTCTCGTCATTACCCTGACAGAGCTTTTTAGATGCTCTGGGGGCAAAAGACTAAACAAAGGTATTAACAGCGGTAAACCACATCTTTCCATCTCTTTGCATCAAATCTAAACCAACCCAATGCTTGGAGCCCTCACATCCAATTTCCCCCCCCTCCCTTTTTTCTTTTGGTGTGGTCAGGCTTTCCCCCCACACAGCCTCCCGCCAGTTCAGCCCTGGAACGATTCAGGCAGCTCCCTCCACCCAGCGAGAGTCCTGCCCAAAACGCTGTCCTCCTGCCGGCGTGAGCTCACCGTGACCTTTCAGCAAAGCACAGCCCTTCGTTCCTCCTCGTGTTTAGAGAGACTTGTGGAGCAGTGCCTTTTTTTTTCAGCTTAACCAATTAATAACTCTTCCCACAAGGCGAAGCAGTGCTGGGTGCTGCACCGGCTTCGGGCAAGTGGCTTGTCCTGATTGATGGATGGTGGGTAAAGAGAGGGTTAAGAATATCATGGAGCAGTGGGGGCATGAGAGAGCTTGGTCTGGAAGCAGTTTAAGTAACCTAAGGAGAATCTGATACAGACCAAAGACACACAAGTACAGATGCATTTAATAGAAGCCTCTCTCTGCTCGAGATCTACAGCTGAGACTCATGCAGCAAAATGTGCTGTTTGGAACACACTGTGCTCCAACTGCGATGGCTACGGGAGGAATCGGAGCCAGTATTATGTGCTGGTGCTCTTAAGGACTGAATGTTCACTCAGCACACACGTTTGGGGAATGTATATTTATGCATACATTTTGGGATGCGGCACATCCCATCGCGAACTTGGACAGCAGCTTGCTCTTCCATCTAAGAATTTGTCTATTAAGAAATCCCAGTATTGTGTAAGGGTGCAGCCCGATGTGCTGTTCCAGCAGCAGCTGAGCCAGGTTAAGAGGTGACCACCTCCGGCCTGCCCACAGCTGTTTATCCACTGCCCCCCATTAGGAGTTACCACCCTTTTCCATGAGCCACATAACCACATGTGCGGACACTCCCAAATCTGGCTCTGTCAGAATGATCCAGCTTAGCTTAAATACTTTTTAGTAGGTTTATTGTTTTGGTTTTTGTTTGGGGTTTTTTTGGTTGGGTTTGTTTTTTTTTTTTAGCTAGCTCATCTTGAGAGTGATAGTTTCTTGACTCGGTTCAGCTGCAACTGGAACAGCATCTCTGACCATGCTCCAATAAAACTAACTGTTGCAAAATTGCATGTCAGTCTCTTCAGTCAAAGCCTGTAAGACTCACCTAAAGATAATGTATTTAATATTAATTCCCTAAACATTCTTTTGTTCACTATCTCGCTGTTTCCTAGGTATTACTGGAAATTTAAATACCTCGCGGTGAACGGATCACTTTTGTTTGCAGGAGTCTGTGTCGTCCACCACCTTATTTAAGGAGATCTAAGATAATCAACACTCTGAAGAAACCATCACAAAAAACCCCTCCACTGCCTCCCTCTTCCAGAGAATTTATAGTTTCTCTTAGGTGCAGAACTGCAAGAATCCAGTAAGTCACTGGGGAACTTTAACAGAGACTGTCAATGCATTTACACTATTAGCATTATTACTTTATTTCATTTTCAGTTCTTGGCACATGGGATGTAGAAGACTTCTCAAGCTTGGGCCTCACATAGCTGTGCCAGGAGGCGAGAAAGGTAGTTTGGGGAGACAAAAATACTTGCTTCGCTGACCTCTGTGTTTGGCTCCTAACTGGGTTTGATTTGTATTCACGGCCGTGCATGTACTCTCAGGGAACACACATAACTCAGGCCAATTGTACGAGATTGGAGTACAAAGAGAAGCCCTACTTAGGCTCTGACATTTAGCAAGCCAAGAGGTTTGAAAATGGAGCCAAGTCAATTGCCTGGCTTGGCTGTATGAACCAAAACACAAGCCTCGCCACTGGAATTGATTATATACACATGAAAAGAAAATACATAAAATGATACATAAGGTTCTTGTAACCTCCAAAAACTGATGCCAGAATATGCTCATTGGCTTGGTCCTTCCCTGGCTCAACACCACAACTGAGCACAGAGCTCAGCCGAGGCCGGGCTCAAGTTTTCATCAGATTAACTCTTCAGCTCAGGTCAAGACATCCCTTTTCGCGTGCTCTAAGATCTAAGTTTTCTCTCAAGCCCCCGGGGAAAGTGGTAGCTCGCTATATGAATACAGGATTTATAGCCCTTAAAGCTGGTGCAAAAGGTGCTACAGCTGCCCACAAGAGGAAACTAAATTGAATTAAATGAGATTAGGAATCTACACAACAGAGTAGCCAGGAGACTGCTTATGCAAAATGCAAAATAATTCATAAGCCAGCCTCACATATAGGGTATTTTCCCTCTGCTACAGATCCCATTTATCTCTCAACACAAACTGGGGTCTTTTGCTATGCATTTCTTAGTTTAATTACACTTAATAATTTAGTTAGGAAGCTCAATCCATACAGACTACTACATTGATTTAAACAAAAACCAGCAGGCACTGAAATGTTACATTTCTTGGAAGAATATGAGTTATTAATAATATTCTTTCCAATGCAAATATTTGTGCCTTTCTGTTTTGTCTCACTATTCTCCAGATACGATTAACTACCAAAGCAACACCTAACACTTTCAGGAAGGGCTTGAAAGGAGACCTTCTTCTTTACCAAATTTTACTACAATAACAGGGAGCCTCAACTTTTCCCTGGAAATGAGCAGAGCTAACAAGATGTTAAGTGTTTTCCAGTAACCCTTGTGCCAGGTGCTATTGGGAGCTTTCCGAAATGATCACTAAAGAGATTCTCTGAAAAATGAATCAAGCCTTTATCCAAAGACCTCAAAAACTGAATCACCTTGACTAGGTTTGCTTGTGGACAAGCACCTTTTCTTTCTGAAACACCAAAGCCAAGGGCTTGAAGTAAACAAAATTTTCCTGAAGGATGTAGTGAAGCAAAGGGTAACATTGCAGAAGCCAGTAATTAGTATGGTCCCTGTTGGATAGGTTTGTAATCCCCAGAGTTACTTGGCAGTAGTCCTACCCTTAGCATCTCTCTAGCAGGAGTGAGAACATGTGGTCGTGTCGGCCATTAAGAGTCTGCTTTCTGCAATAGTGGAGTCCAACACTCGGGTATATCGTATCTTCTTCTAAGGAACACGCTGATCTTCTGCCAGCTAATACAGGTAAAATGGTCTCATCTTTAGGGTTAGACAGAGTAAAGACTCATTATAATCTCACACCTAGTACTCTGTGTACCTTCAGCCCAAGCTTGCTGTCTTTTCTCACATTTGTCTGCTGGCCACATCACTCTTCAGCCATGAATCAGCAATACAGTAACCTGCCATGACGCTGCAGAACGCTCTCCTGCTCTCCCAACCACTCCCAAGTTTTCATTCATCCCCTTGATTAAAACTTAATCTGCATTTTCACTAGAAAACTGCAACTCATGTGATGGGGGAAGGTATCACTTCCATTGGATGTATCCCCTAGGCCAGTTCCAGGTGGTGCAAAGCTACCTAAGTTATTCTGGGAAATCTCAAACAGCTCTGGGAGACACCTCTCTGCCCACCAAAAACTATCTCAGTGAGTAACAAACCCCACTGGGACTGTAAGCCATAGGGCTCCCATCCGCTCAGGTATTTCATTGTTGATTGCTTTATGCATTTCCATTCAAAATACCTCAATGGAATTAATGACAAAATGGATCAAAAAACCCCACCAAACTTTGATGAAATAAAGAACTGTGAGAAAACCAGTCACTCCAGAGGCAAGCTATATCCAACACAGGCTGTTTCTCTTCCTTCAAACACCTGCTTACTTTTCAAAAGCAAAGCCAACACAAGGAGAACCTCCTCTTCACAGCTGTTACACCACACCCAGGTTGTACTCTCTGGTAGAGTAGCCATAGGATGTCCTCATTACGGCCCTTCCTTTCTCAGACTACTCTGAACACCATTAATGAGTTACAAGAAGCTCAAATCTCTCACCATACTCTTCTAAGCCTACAAAGTGTGTGGGACCAGTTGCAAATGAAAGGCAAAGCACATCCTGCCCCACCTCAACAGCCACAAGACAGGACGAGCCACAGAAAGTGGCTTCATTGATGTCAGCTGTGGGCTAAGTAGATTTTTGAGGACCTGGGAGTTGCCGATACCTCTGCGCGTGCCTTATCTAAGTGCACCCATAGCCCACGTCCTGCAAACAATGAAAGATCAGTGGCTTGTAAAACTAGCTTTGAGACCTAGCTGCAGAAGGGCTACAATGCCACGAGGTGCAGACTGGCTCCCTGGTACTCCGTCCAAATCCTTCGCTCCTGCCATCTGTGTTGTTCCTTCTGTGTTTTGGATGAACTGCTGCATTCTCGGAGAAGTACTGAGACCTGACCACCAGCTATCTGCAAACTGGTAGGCCACCACTGGGGTTACAACGGATCGATCCTGCGGTTTGCTCCCCAGGTCTACTCACATGGGCAAAGACATGGATACGGATTCTGTCTTTAGACGGCAGCTTCTTCCAGAGTAGGAAACTCACTTCATCCAGCTTCTCTGGCTTCTCTAACACTCTTCACCCACACATATATTGCTCCAAACCTAAAGCGATTTGCTACTACTACTGTTACTCCTATATCAATTTCTCTTCAGATTTCAGAAACTCCTAACAGAAAGCAGGAGTTCAATAGTGCACTCAAACTCTCCCATTTAATTTGAGGTTTAGTCTTTTCCAATTCAAAGATATTTCATTTGAAAGTGTTTTTTTGCCTTATAATAAACAGATAATAAACAGATTCTTGGTTTCCTACAATAAAAAGAGAAAAAAACCTATAAACTTCAAACTTTTAAAAGGGCATATGGGACTATTCTTTAATTTTGCTCTTTGGCTGTGGAATTTATGCTCATTAAAAGTGAAAAGCTGAGATCTGATTACTATTTGTGCTTTTAAAGTTTGCATTTCTACCCCCCAAGCAAAAAGCAAAATGGGCTGATGTGCTTTCATTTTCCGTTTTTAGGCCTTTTTACTTCCTGTTGGGATGTGGCACCTAAATGCTAAGTTTGGATTTCCTAGAGTGCAAAGAAGCAAGCGACTAACTACGTGTATTTCCTTTCAGAAAAATTCTTTACAACAGTGTTACGTTAAAGATATAAAATACTTTCAACATTTTATAAACTACGAATTTTGGCTACTAAGTGGTAGAAAGGGTAGTAAAATGGACCAACTCTTTCCTTGCTATGAATCATCCAGATGTGCTGATGATCCAAATATGTAATTCCTTCCCTGTTTTGCTGTGTTTTTTTGCAGAAGCGTAATATATATTAATAATAAAAATAATATAATTGAGCTTACAGACGTAAATGGAGATCGGATTCCTAACAGCTAGCATGAGACAGCCAGCGGTCTAACCTGGTGGGATGGGGAGGGGCAAGAAATGACAAAAGTTTCATTCTCCTCATTTTACCGTTGGAAATGGAAAGATGCCATAGTATATAAGGCCATATTTCCAAAGATGCTAAGCTCCTGTACATCCTGTTGTCGTACTATAGCAACAAGTTTTCCGAACGTCTGCAGAAGAGGATTTTATTTGAAGATAGGAGAGGGGTAGCAGAACCAGGATCCCCGTTTGGGGGATGAAAAGCTTTCTGGATCTCGCTGTAGATGTAACCGTATCCTCGCAGCATCTCCCTGCTGCACCCCGGGCCCAGATGCAGCTGCTGGCCCTGCCCAAGCCGGGGCACACCCTCGCTCCCGACGCATTTTGCCAAGTTTTAAATGTCGAGCTGTCTGTTGACAGCGAAGCAAAATAAAGCCTCGCAGCCCATGTGCAAATCAACAGCACATGTACAAATCTTCTCTACATGTCCCCCACGACTTTCATTCGGTTTGACTGTAGAGTTCAGAACGTCCCGTGCTTTAAAGGGTGTTTGGGAACTCGGCTTTCTCCTACAGCTCAGAAAAAAAAATCACTCTTTCGTTAGAAGCTGTTATTTCAAAACTTGTTTTCATTCCTAAACAGAACCATAACGATCCAGCCAACACTCTCAATGCAAAAACGCTTAACACAAAATGTTTTTTAGAACAAACCATACATTTTAGGACTTCCTGGTAATATACGTTGCTGTTAAAGCAAATATTTTTCCATAGGTTTTGAGTCCGTGTTATCAGGTTTACAATAAATTTTGTATTTCCCTACATAAAGACATGAAAAATAGAAAGGCATTATGTGTCAAGTGAATTATTTCTGTTGGATCAAATGAATGCATCTCATCCTGATTTCCAACCTTAATTCTAAACATTTCTTGAAGGAACCGAAAAATATGTAAATATGAACAATCATTTGAAATAAAAATATGCAGCGTACGTTCTGAAAATATTGACATGAAATGATTGACATTATCAGAGGATCTCTGCCTCAAGATATCTAAATGAAATTAAATTGTTGCTGACAAGTTCCTGAAGAAATTTTTAGCTCAAATGAAACCGTATTTTCAAAGAAAAGCATTTCAGAGAAAAATCTGTGTCTCACCCATTTAAGGCAGAGTCCCTGCGTGAGTCATTAATAGAGGGGAGCCATTTGCTGTGCTGTAACTTTCATTCTCAATGTGCCTATTTTTAGTGCCCCGTGTCAAACTCAGTGGCAATTTGGGAGTTTTGCTTTCTTTTTTTTAAGCGTTGTCTCTATATGAGTCATTTGTGCTGTACATTGATGTTACTGCTGTTTGTAAACAGTGGATTATGAGCTGTTCCTAAAAACTCGAACAGGTTTTCCCAGACGGGTGCCCAGCTACTGCCTTTCCTTTAGGTTGTCTTTCTCCTGTTTCGTGTGCGTTTAGCTACACGCTCAATTCCACGTATTCTTGTAAATGTTAACAGCAGAATAAATTTAGGAACCACAGAGCTTTCAGCTGCCCCACCTCATTCTCACACCAGAGGTTTCCGAACTACTCCTTAGAGTCAGCTACTAGGGATATGCGTGAGCAGCAAACCACCGCTGCCTCCAAGGCATGGCTTGTCTCCACCCTTACTGGCAGCATTTTTCTCGGGACGAGTCGCACAGGGTAGATTCTGGGGCTCTTGTTTATTTTTGCAACATGGATGGACCGAAATCGGGGGAAATTCAAAATAATGTACGAGGATTGAAACAGAAATGAAAAGCCGAATTAGTTTGACGCAGAAGCTCAACGGTGTAAACACTTCTTGGGTCGGGATGTCACACCTTCTCAGCCCTAGGGTCAGCGGCCGGTTTTGGCAGCCCTTGTGGGTCATACGCATCAAGCAGCCCAGGTAGATAAAGCACGTAAATACTGTAGGTGGATATTGACGTCTAGACTTTCTAAGCTTTCCTCTGAATATCCCCCCTCTCCTCCAAGAAAAAAGGCTGGATGGAAGAGGCCTTGGAATACATCCAGTAAGACTCGAGCAGCCACACTGCATGTTCAGCCTCTCTCACGCTCTATCAACATTTCTGCTTCCATGCTAAAAACTGGAAGTGAAAAGCCATCGTGTTAAAATCGTCCAGAATCAAGAAGAAGTAGGGAGCCAGGCTGCCAAACTAGGAAAAAAATCAGAGGGAAGTAGGTGACCAAAAAGGAGGAAGAAGATGGTTTCTAAATAATGCTTCTATTTGCCTAACTAGGTAACAGAGTTACCGATTAACCCATCTAATAAAAGGAAATCTGCATTTTAACCCTATTTCTTATGGCAACGCATTGAAACATCTCCTGCTTGACTCATTTCTATCTGTCATTTTTTCTCCCCCCAAAGGTGCCCATACCCATTTCATAAGAATTCTGTGAAATTCATCTGGTAAATTTTTCTCATGTAAAGGAGAAAGCTGAAGAAATGCAAGATTATTTCATAACAGTTTCTCAATAGCAAGGTTTTTGATCTTCATAACATTATCCAGAAATAAGACAGATATTTCTGTTCAGCTGAACCCAGCTGGCTGTGTGGAAAACATTTCAAAATCTGCCACAAATCTTTTTTTTTTTTCCTGATGTCTGTTAATTTAGTTAAAACAAATCAATTAAATGTCCTAATTACAACTGAAATATATAATTATATTGTGCACTCAGTTCAGTGCATACTAATGAAGCAATCACCACCTTCTTATTAGTCACTCTTGCAAACTAAATCCAAGTGGGAGCTGAAAAATGTTTTTTTTCTGTATCTTCAAACAAGGCACTCGATCCATTCTTCACTTGTTTCTAAACTTGAAACTTGAGCAAAAAAAATATACAGGATCATTATATAGTCTTTTTTTTCTTATAGTAAAAATTCAAGGGGAATGATTGTCCACTGAGGCGGATCAGCTCACTTATAAATTAGAGACTATTCTTAACAAATATGTCAATATTTTGCAAAAAAAAAAAAAATTAAGTAAATTAGCATAAATTCAGAAAGACAATAAACAGCTCTTTACAATGACTTTGCTGTAATGTCTTACTCCAGGTAGGCTCCTAAACAGGTAGTGCTTGATTTTAAAAAACTGTAAATGTAGTCTGCTGCTGTGTATTGACATCTGTTGGAGGTGAGAGTGCTCAAACTACCAATCCTCATGCCTGCTACCATTTTGTAGGTAAATCTTCTCTCAGCTACATATACATAACCCACATGAAACCTACAGATCTCCCTAGCTGGAGGAAGAACAGTTCAAAACAAAATTTGCATAATTTACTACAAAAAAAGAGTTGGTGAAACACATTACCAAAGGATTCTCATCTTAATACCACCGCAGCTTTGTCTGCTTCCTCTCCTATTAACAACCAAAGCCCAACAGGCCAATACCATTAGAAGAGGTGGGTGCACACAGATGTGGTCTGTGGCCTCCTTCGCTCCACCCAGGCACTGGATGGAGAAGGGGCAGAGTTCCGTCCGCCTGTGTCATACGCCCACGCCATTCTCTGTGGAGAAGGACCTGGGAGTCTGGGTGGACAACAAGTTGCCCATGAGCCAGCAATGTGCCCTTGTGGCCAAGAAGGCCAATGGTCTCCTGGGGTGCATTAAAAAGAGCACGGCCAGCAGGTTGAGGTAGGTCATCCTACCCCTCCGCTCTGCCCTGGTGAGGCCACATCTGGAGTACTGTGTCCAGGTCTGGGCTCCCCGGTTCAAGAAAGACGAGGAACTGCTGGAGAGAGTCCAGCGGCGGGCTACAAAGATGATCAGGGGGCTGGAACATCTCTCTGATGAGGAAAGGCTGAGAGACCTGGGTCTGTTTAGCCTGGAGAAGAGAAGACTGAGAACAGATCTCATCAATGCTGATCAATACCTAAAGGGCAGCTGTCAAGAGGATGGAGCCAGACTCCTTTCAGTGGTGTCCAGAGACAGCACAAGGGGCAACGGGCACAAACTGGAACACAGGAAATTCCATCTCAACATGAGGAAAAACCCCTTTACTTTGAGGGTGAGGGAGCCCTGGCACAGGCTGCCCAGAGAGGTGGTGGAGTCGTCTTCTCTGGAGATCTTTAAAACCGACCCGGATGTGTTCCTGTCCAGCCTGTTCTAGGTGACCCTGCTCTGGCAGGGGGGTTGGACTAGGTGATCTCCAGGGGTCCCTTCCAACCCCTACCATTCTGTGATTCTGTGACAGGGGCCCTGCACAAATCCTTCCTTTCCCCCCTCAAGCTGTTGCTGCCGTGGTTATTGCAGTGCCTGGTACTTCAGGCTGGACAGGCACCAACGGCAGCGAGGGCACGGTGGGGAGCTGGGTGGGGAGGCACCCACCAGCCAAGAAGAACAAAAGGAGCAGAAGGCGTCTACAGCTCAGAAAAAATGACACGTGGCGTCGTGACACAAAACACCTAAATTCACCACTACCTTGAATCCGGTACAGCCATGTACAGCTGCATAAAGTGGCCACACATCTTTAGGATATCAACTCATAGAGGCCACAGCTATCTTCCGAATTTGTTGCAGCACACCATGTAATGGAGCTACGGTTTCTCAGCATAACAGCAACACACGGTAGATTGATAATAATTTTGATGAAGCACCATTTAGACCCTCTTGCATCACAAGCGTGTCGCAGAGAAGGACTTGCCCGGTAGGCTAAGAACCTGAGACCCCCCCAGAAATACATTTCTGCAAGGCTCAATATTGTTTCATATCAGGAATGAGTAACTCTGAACCTTGGACTGTGTCCTCTGTTTTGCGAATACTTGAGTACTTCATCCCAAATCTAATTTAGACAAAAAGTATTTTGGTGAGTGTGCTTTGCCTGCCTAAACAGAAATATTATAGCAGCTACTTAAATGGTAATTGATAAACGCATAAAATTACTACCATTCAAACTGCAAATCAGTTAGCAAAATTCAATGAAAGTTTAAACATTTCATTGCATTAATGATATAAATGCATAAATTTACAGAGAACGGCATCCAGGCATTTGGCAGGCTTCCACTGTATTTACTTAAAGGTGATAATGCATTTAAAAAGCACTTGAAGCAGAATATGTATTAAGCGCTACTAAACTTGCATAGATTTATTAGCACAAGCTTTTAGACTGTCTCTGCCCTGAAGCAAACTCTTTTTTATTTCTGGAAATTAAAAAAAATAGAGCAATACATCATTTTAAGACACATCAGAGAGGTCGGTATGGTAGTTATCTTAAAATACTGTATTTCTTCATGACAAGCGGAGTTTTGTAGCCTTTAGCTTGCATGCGACTGACTGCTAAGACCGTCTAAGAAATGTTGATATTATCCACAGGATGTTTCAGTTACACGTTAGTGAAAAAATGACAGTTTGGAAAATTTTCTAGCATCTCCAGAGACTAATGATCTGACACCTCTAGCACCTTAAAGTGCCCTGATTTTTCAGACAGCGTTGAAATCCTGTCCATCTAGAAGAAAAATCGGATGCCTTTAATAGTGCTGCTAGCCAGGCATTTCAAATTCTTTTGGGGAACGAACACTATTAATTCTCACAACAGATATTAGCATTTGCAGGATAGAGTGTGTGTAAAAAAAAATATCCTAAATACTATAGGATATCTCAGGATAAACCCACAAGCTGGACATGTACCTGCATTATCTTGTACTGAAGAGAGATCAGCAGAAGATCTTAACAAGTAAGCGGCAGGCAGAGTTTAGGACTTCACTCTGAGTTGGAATAAAACAATGTGATTTAGATAGTCGGTCAGACGAATCTGGGAATTACGTGTGTTGTGTGTCACACAACAGCCATAGGTCACCACAGCTTGTGATGGGCTCCATCTCTTCATTTCAGGAACAGTGTTAGCAAAAAAATACTTGTGGCTGAAGAGATAAATTAGAGTAAACCCATCCACTGTTAAGAATTCACATGCTCTGTTTGCATATGTCAAGGCTTCTAAATGCACCTGAACCTTAAACACAAAGGTCAGTGCCTCCAATTTTGTACAGAGGACGTGGAGAAAGAGTGGCATTTCTGGTCATCCAGCAATCGTGCAAGGCACAGCATTCATGTCCCCAGAATTCTGCCTCAGGGCTCTCTCTAAAGGCCACCATGTCTTCCTAATTAGTGTTCTTATCACTGTAAGAAACAACATAAATTAGTGTAGATCTGCCACATGAACCTTCCCACTTCCCGTCGAGGTCAGCGATGCTGGCACTGTAATGCCTGCATCCCAAAGCCAGCACAACTACTCCAGGCTGCCACAACAGAAGCAAAAGGGTATGCATTTCAAGTGCCCACATAAGAAATCTTTCATCATCCCACTAGCTGTTTTCATTTTTTTCACTTTTTCACATAAACCCCAATGAACACCAGGCCCTGGTGCAGTGACATTGCTCTGTTTCCAAAGGATTGCCCTCAAAAAGCTCAGCACATCTTCTCTCTCTCTCATCTCTCATCGGCTGAGGCCGAATTCCCCACTGTCTCACCCCTCGTACAGTCAGAAACGCCGACTGCGTGTGTAAACACGGCTCCTCTGATCTGCTGCAGATATACATGTCCTGCTCTTGCATTTTTGTGTCTACACTTACAGGGTAGGCACCCTTCTCTTGGCTGGTACAGGTTCTGAAAGGGTGAGCTGGAATGAGTAGATGACAGAGATTTCTCCCTCCCCATTTCAATGTTTTTCTGGCCAAAATCCTCTCTAGGATTCAACTCGGCAAGATCTTTAAATACAACTGAGAGCAGAATTTGGCTCAGGGAGTGTTTCCCTGTTTTATTCCCTCCAGCTTTTCATTACCACCTTCTAAATCTGTAACGAAATCAGGAGTGTTTTTACGGTGCTCTGTATTAGAGCGTTGCTAATAAGTAGGTCCATTAAAAATAGTAAACATAAATCATTTATTCATTTTACGCATTTCTAAGTCCACTTGAGAACATTTTTGGCTGAGCTAAGACACAAGTAAGGGTGTTAATTATTATCTTACTACAGCGATCAGTTAATAAGGCAGTTATGAGAGATGTTTGTTAGGAGGTTCTGGGGTGCCCGGAGGCTACTGAAGTCATTGTCTGGGGAAGAACACCACCGCCGGAGCTAGCAGGAGTCTGATGGCACCAAACCAAACCCCTCCAGGCCTCTGTCTGCCAATTAGCTGAAAGGAGAGAGCAGACATCAGGTCTGAGCCGGGGAACTGTAAACAAGGGAGCAGGTAGGAACTCCCAGCACACAGCGGAGAAGTGTCTGGGGCCCTGGTCGAGGGGGCTGGCAGAGCTCAGTCCATGGGGAAGGGGTGGGAGAAGGACAGGCGAGTGGGTTCAGTTTCTTTCTGCTCCCCGCAAACGGCAGCAGCCTTTTCTGGGCTCCGCTGTCTCCTCAGGCCAAGAGACAGGCTCTCTGCAGCTGTGGGTCTCTCATCGCTCCCCTTGCCAGCCCCCAGTCCCCTCCACGGGCACGTAACAGCAGGATCATACAAAGCTGAGCACCTAGACGCAGCCCTGCGTTCCCTGCTAGACCATTCATCTGCTGTGAGGACCCCAAACACTTTCAGTCTCCTCCAGGAGGGAACATATCCTTTATTCACTCTCCTGCTGCACCAGCAACGGATCGACATCCGGACTGGTGTGGTAATGACCAAAAGCCACCGATTATCCGACCATGGCTGGATGGCCTTTGCTTCCACCGTATTTCCAGAGAGGTTGATAGCACAAAAACCACTCTTGTAACTGTCACCTTCAATCTGGAGGCCAAGGACAGAATGCATTTTAAGATTAAATGCTAAAGCTAAGGTTCAAGGAGAGCAGCACAGAGGGGCACTCTGCTCTTCTGCTGTTTGATTTCTGCCTGTTCAGTGCTCAGGAACGTCTATTTTCCATTCACCATTGCAGCAGCAGGGGTGACAAGAGCTAAATACCTCCATTAGTGACTTGCAGAAGGAAGGTTCACCCGGTCTCCTGAAGCCGAAGGAAAACCACAGCTGCCTGCCCTCGGCCTAGGGTGTGTCAAGGAACCTGTCCATAAGGGAAGTGTTTCTGGTTATGAATTACATACTACAAAATCCCCGTGGCCCTATTAGAGGTGCACTTCGAGGTGCTCCAGGGGTAGCCCGTACTAGAAGCTGAATTCTCCCTGTGGGATGGAAGAAATATTGTAGTAGTTGCTGGGGAAGGGAGGGGAAGAAGCCACTTTCTGATGTACTTCAAAGCCAAATAATTGGACTCCTTCTGTCCAACATCAACAGGGGATGATCTTACGTAACTTCAAAACACTTAAACTGATTTGCAGCGTAGAAATCATTTTTAAAAAGCAGGCCCTTCTACTTGTCCTCCCTAATCCAGCTAGCCCTCAAAACATGACTGTATGAGAGATATCCCATTTAGCTTGCGCATGGGAGACCCTATTTACTTGAGACAAAACAGTCCAAGAATATATCCCAGATCTATCCTACAGTTGGGGATAGTACCTGAGTAGAGGGCTGTTCCTTGTCAGAGAGGGAAATACTGTCATTCCCATTTTGCAGATGGCAAACTGAGAAAGAACGGGGCTGAGCAGCTAATCCAAAGACACAGGAAAATCTGTAGTCAGTCTGAAAAGTGAGCCGAGATCTCCTGACTTCATCCAGTGGGATCATTGTTGGGCGGATTATTTTATTCTCTCAGGAGATTCAGTAAAGCTTTCGACAAATCTAGTGTGAATGGCCCAGAGCTGACACTGTCCCTGGGAGCTCCTCCTCCACTGGAAGAACGTAGTTGGAGAATAAATGTTAGATACATCCAATTCATTATTTAATAATCTAGCAGGGTTTTACGCTGGAACGGCTTGCTCAGAAATACAACAGGATTTCTGTCTGAATGAGGATGGCAGGACCGGAGCCTTGATATCTGATCTCACTGCTGGAATTCATCTGGCAGAAAGACAGCTCTGTCTGCATATATTGCAATTTTTTACTAATCCTTTGATTATTCTAACCTATCTCTGTCTGGAGTGTTAACCTTTGGTGCAGAGGCTGTGCTCTCCTTCATACCTCTTCAGCACCTAGCACGCTGAGACCTGATTTCGGATGGGAGCTGCTCTAAAACCAATATAACACCAGCAACAGGAACAACAGTAAATTGCATTTTTTGCTCCCAGAGTGAGATCTGAAGAGCATCTCTCCTTGGACAACCATTGTCCTGACGGAGCTCTGCATTTCTGCATAGGGAAACTCCTCCTTAATACAGTCAGACATTTCAGAACCACTATACAACACAGTTCAACTGACACTTTACAAGACGACTTCACTTTTAAAGAGATTAAGCTGATTCCTTCCCCTAAATTCAGTAGTTACCCCAACTATGCCTCATTGAGAAACCTTCTTCTGACAAGAGTCTTGAGTTACAACCAGGATAAAATGTTTCATTAAAATACAGATAGGGCAACTTAGGAAGCATGTTTTTTATATGGATAAAACTAGTTTTGCTTCAAAAGCAAATACTTAGCCATTTCTCAGGTCAGTAAGTTGAAGTCTGGGTGTTATAAATCCATCATCAATGTTTTCTTACAGCTATAGTAGCTGACACATCTGAATCACGAGGAGCTAAAAGCATGCCAGAAGAAATAAGCACCACCAAAACACATCAGAAGGAGACGTATAGCAATTGCGTCTCTAATGTACCTGGCTGCTGACGGAACAATATTAGTTTGCTTTCTCTGAGAGTAGCCGTGCGTAAAAACAAGTTCATAATGAACAAATGTCTGTCCGTGAAGGAATTGATTTAAGTGTATCAATTAAAAATTAGCCCCAGTATCACTAGAGGGATGGTTTTAAGCATAATTAATGCAAAAAGCTTAATAGCATTCTTCTTGAGGTTCAATCAAGTATCTCTGATGATGGTGCGTATGCACCACTCCCCACTTCCAGGGGAGTGTAAATGACTCCCTCTTGCACCGATCCATTTAAGTAGTTGTAAAATCTTGATTATATCCAGGTCGTACGGGTTTAGTTTAGAATAGAACTGCCCAGAAAATTATTCCTCCCTCCCCCATAAAGCATTACCATTTCATTAAAAAAATATGATGATGATTAAGGAAACAATTGCGGACAAAATCATCTCCAAGTTTTTGTTCTTCTGGTGAAAAATGCATGTTAAAAAGGAGCGTCTTCCTCAAAAAGCTCAAAGGTCATGTTTACGTCTAGATTCAAGTAAACAACAAATTTGTTGGTAACATTTTGATCAAGAGTATTATTTGTCCTAGATGACAATACAAGTTAATTCACAAAAAAAATGAGGTTATAATTTTAATCTGTGAAGGAAGAAAGTCCTAAGGATTACAACTGTAGTATCATTAGATGTAGGCCAGTTCTGCAAAACACACTAGGGATGAAAGTTTCAAATGTGTCTAGTGAGCTGAAATACCCTAAAATGATGGTACCAAGATCTTTTGGTTTTGAACCTGGTTTTGGCTCATGCACCCATAGTGCTTGATATTTTTCCCCTTTCTGCTCAAGAAGGTTGTTCTCACATGCTGCTGTCTGCAGCGGACTCCCGTGATCTCATGATGAGGAAGAGCATGTGAGGTTCTCCAGAAAGAGAAGAGCTTGGGGTCAGCTGTGGGGCATCAGAACAATTTATGGTGATAACTCAGAGAAGTCCCCAGGAAAAAGGATGGCAAAGCGTGAGCTGGGGGCTAGGAGAATCACTCTGGCACATGGTATTTCGGATATCTCTTAACTCTGTCCCAAAGAACACATTTTTCTCATTCTTCCCAGAATATGGTGATACTGGCATGTAAATAATGAAGTCAGAAGAAGTTGTGTCAATGACTTCTGTAAGAAAAACTAAAATTCAGTATTTCTTTCCATTTTTTGTTATAATCTGGACAGAACTGTAGGAATCCTGAGGAATTCGGTGCTTCAAAATCTAAATTTTACACTATATTTTGGAAGAATTTATATTACAAGAAAAATGAGGACATTCTGCCACTCTAAACATGTTTATCTTTTGGGTATATGATACCACCACAGTCTCAGAAACAAACATCTGAAAAATGTTTTTTTTAAATTAAGATATTTGTGGCTTAATGTTAAATGATGATGTTCAAAGAAATCTGGAATGGTATTAATCATTTTAACTAATCATTGATTTAAATACAAATGTACTGATAGATGAATACGCATCTACTGGTCACATTAACCTGCCTTCACCAAAAAAAATATTTCATGTGATACAATGAAATGCTGCAAAAATGAGTCAGTACTTTCTAAATCTAAGACCTTTCAAAAACTGAAATGATGGAAGATTTTTAAAAGCCATGTTTCCACATTTTTGGAATACCATGCCTCCATTTTTAAGGCTTGATTTCTTTAAGTATTTAGAAATCCCTTCCCACAGCCATTCAAGAGAGTAGTGAAAAGTCAGTGCCTGATTACTCAGTTCTTCGTGACTCGGGACCTCAAAGCCCTGTGCAGCATCAGTGGCTGTCACATCAGGAAATACGAGCGCGAATTCATAATGCATTTGCTCAGAACACTGGAACTAAACAGTCTTCAGTGGAAAAGGACAAGGCTTGGGGCTCAGGGCTTCACTTCTCAGCCTACAAACCTGGAAGAGAGTAGGGGGAGGGATACAGAGGCACCTTCAGGTGTTCAATACTCTCCTGGGTCGCTGCATCAGTTTAAACAGCTGTAATTTACATCATGCGCACAGGAGGAATAGGAAGCAGTAATCTGCTTTGTAGCCAAGCTCCTATTTCACGTGTTCCACCCAAAGCCATTATTTAAAGATTGGCTTGTGCAACTTCTCTATTTATTACTGGTTTGTTTTTCCTTTTGTTGCAAGAATCAAGCTGACAGCTAAACACGTGTACCTACAATATGAAATCACGCTCAACAAGAAGAAACTAATTAAGTTGTTACATTCTGCCCATGCTCTGAGCACTGACGGAAACGCGCCACAACTGTGCTGCCCTGAGAATGACAAAGATGCAATGGCAGAATTGCAAGATACGGGGACGTGTGCTCCACAAGCAGCCCACGGGAGCCAGGGTTCAGCAGCAGCAGCAGCTGTAGAAGACAAGTTCAGGCACATGACAGGATGACGGATGGTAAGGCAACGATGAACCCGGGGAACAGAGCGATCTTTAGTTACTGCGCTAATACCTCTGAGCAGGCCTTTTTGGTTAATCCTGGCATGAATCATAACATGTCAAGAGAGGCAAGTGCCTTTCTAGCTCCTATAATGCAAGAGAGTCTTCTTGCCATAGTCAGAGCCACCACAACAGCCTGTTTTCCCAAAATGCAGTCTGCAGACAATAGAAAGAACAGAAACACACTGCTTCTCGTACGGCTTTTTTAACAAAGCAGCTCTAAGAGCATAGTGACAGAAATTCTCGTATGAGACTGCCTAAAATCAGCTGGTCACAGGCTGATCCTTCCTTTCGACTTCTTAGTCTCAAAGTTTAGGGTTTTGTACACCAAAGGCAAAGTCAGTCTCCTTCATATCCTGGGTGGGTTGACAGGTGACCCGTATCACAGAGAGTCAGCAGGACTGAACGGTGCCTTTCCGCAAGTTTCCAGCACTCCCCGGGAAGGCGCCTCAGCTGAAGGAGTCAGAGCCCACCACATTATCGCAAGGGGATCGCATTATTCCTGATGCAGTAGGAATCAAAATCATTCTGTATTGTAATATGAACACAGGGTTGCCTTTTTGCACAGCAAAAGCCTCCAGCCACAACAGCAGCAAGAATCAAAACCACACTTACAAGATGTCCAGATACGGTATACGTTTTATCGTTATTCTGCAGACATATGTTTTGTGTGACTTGGTTCATTTATTTCCTCTTTGTTTTCAAAAGCTAACACATGGCCCTGAACAAAAATTACACTTAATGTTTTATTTGTTCAACTCGGTTTAAAATCACAGCACTTGTGTTGTGGAATTTTACATAATAATGCCCTGTTTTGTATGACTTTTATGTAATTTAATTTCAGTAAACTAGCCTGAAATAATTTAGAAAGTCTACAGAGATTTTGTGAATTCAGTGTTAGCGACTTGCATTTTATACATTTACTCATGTCAGACTTAAAATTCAATTTGAGTGTGGGAGTTAGTCCCTACATGGAGATAAAAACCACACCACGCAACAGGATAAATTCTGCCATATTACCCAGGACTAGAAGGGAGGGCTGCTGAACTCTGATGCTCATCTATCCAAGTGGAGGGCTATGGGGAAAAAAGAGATGGCTACTATTCAGGAAAACCATTTTTCAAGTGCAGACTTCAAAAAGGTGGGAACTGATTGCCTACTGGAAGGCTGCAATTGTCCGACAGCATTTGATGGACAGGCTGGAGGTAGGACATACATGACAAATGAGACGAGAGATGGAGAGATGACAATCCCTTAGCAATCCCTCTGGAAAAAGAACAACAAAATGTCAGCAGGAGCAAGAGAGACTGTGTAAACTGGGGGAGAAGCCATGAGCTGGGGGAAACCTTGACACCTCAAAGATGCTGACCAAGACCCATAATACACCATAGAGCAAAGAGGAAACCAGTACAGGTTTCCTCATTTACTGTTTTGTCCTGGTCTGTTAATATTTTTTGACAAACCTAAAGGATCTCTTTTGAACAGACCCCTGCCTGCTGAACAAGGTTGGACCTCTGGGAAAGGGAGTGCTTAAACAGGCGGAAATGAAGGGATTAACACAGGCTTTGAGGCTGAGGTCCTGTTTTTGTGGAAGGGTAGCACATGTGGCTGGTGTTCCTGAAAGCCCGGGAAAATGCTAGTGTGGCCGTATAGCAAGGAGAGTCTAAGAGAGAGATGACGCCGAGCGACGGTTCCAAACACATCGGTCAAGTTGGGGCTGAACTAAGGGAGCTTCCCCGGGCGCTCAGACACGGCTCTGCTGCAGCAATGAATCAGGAATGAGACAGATGCAACTCACCGAGGATGAAAGTATTCACCGTGGGCACCCATGGCGGCAGGAGGCTACACAGCTCTGAAAACCCCACAGTGTGCCTAACTGCAGCAGTAAGTACCCACACGACATTAAGAAGTTGGTGCTAGATCACTTTTGAAAACAACAGCTGAGTCTTTCTGATATTCTTTCCCCAAATCTGACTTTCTCATGAGGAACCCCCTGGAAAACAAATCAGGCATCAGATTTGTAACACTCAAGACTGCATTTTTTGTCCTCATCCCCTGCATCTGCTTTCCTTCCTCTTTTTTTGCCTCTTCTGCTTTCGTATGGACAACGTATCAAGCAGTGGGATTTTGACATCAGAGGAGAAACTGCTTGCGACAGAGAGAAGCATGACGAGCAGGGAAAGAGGAGAGAGGGCAGCACGCAGACGCTAACGAGCTTGTCACGTATTCGGCGCTGCTCGTCAGCTGGGACTGCTCACCACGCTCGTAATTGTGCTTGTGTTCCCTCGTTCTTGCTTCAGCTGAAGCTACGCCGCAGTTACAAAGGTTCAGAAATGCTCGGCGTGCATGTTTTAAATTACAGATAATTCATTTTGATATGCCTTTTTTTTCTTGGATCCGTAGACAAAATGACTGCAGCGGGGTTTGGGAAAAAAAAAATCAAAGGCAGGTTTCCCTGGGAGATACACATCTAGCTATGCCTGTGTCTCTGGAGTGTTGCAATACGGCTCATAGCAACCAGGGAGAAATCAGTTCTCCTTTCCATGGCAAGGGTTTGAAAAACAAAACAATTTCTTGTATCTTAAGAAAAACAGCTTCAGCGGATTGGTCAAGAAGACTTCCTCTGTATTTTTGGAGGACTGACCAACATCAGGACCACAGCTCCGATAAAGTCAAGATTAAGGCCATTGTCTAAAGAGATCGTTATTATACCTAGATTTCTGTTACGGTTTCGAGGCAGCGTAGCACTAAGTTGTCAGCGAGGGGCAGGGGTGGGGGGAAGAGTAATGAAATTACAGTCCTTTATTGTACAAATGCAACTTGAGACTTTTTTTAGGATGTTATCTATCAGCCTGTCTGGCAAATGTCTGTCTGCTAATAATGTATCCGTCTGCTGAAACAAGCCTAAATAATGCAACATTATATCAATAATTAATAGGCAGATAGGTCAACAAGTTCAAGACTGTGGCCCAAGTCGGGAGGCGCAGCTTTGCCGCGGGGGAGCGGAGGCAGGAGGGTTTGCAGCCCAAACGCCAGAGCACAGAGCGCAGGGGACACGGGTCTCCACGCTGTCATCTGCCCAGTCCACGCTCACTGACCAAAAACAGGAACCCACCCGGGTGGCACTTCCCAGCGAACTGGGGATCGCTCTGTTTGAGGAAGAGGGGCAGAACCTGCCCTTCATTCATGCCTTCACTGAAATCCCCAGAAATGCTACGTTCGCCACTAAAAGGAGGAGGACTCAGCTCTAGAAGTTGCTGTTTCCACCACTGGATGTACAAATCTGTCACACAACATCATGGTTTTTTTCCTCTAATTAAGAGGGAGGCTTTATAACATCCACCTTTACCTGTGGGACAGTCAGGTCCCAGGGACTAGCTGAGGCCTTCCCTATAGTCACAAACAGACATGTCACAGACAGACATGTCCAGATGACAACCCACATCATCCCACGGAAAGGTTTCCAAGAGGGATGGGAGAAGCATCCTCTGAATGTCCTGTTCTCCACAGAGGAAGACCAGACAACTACCTTGGACTAGATAGTTTTTTGATGGCTAGACATAGTCAAACAAAGGATCAAAATGTTAAACTCTATGTCCTTCCCACGACTGAGTGGTCCAGGGAACATCAGTGAGATCACATCTCCTGGGACGGCGGCAGCAGCACCAAAGGCAGGTTGATCTTTAAGCCTCCAGAGATGCGTACGCAGCTCCAGTGAGCTCTGAGCCATTGCGGCACACCCGGACAGAAACAGAAGTTAGCCCACAGAAAAAAAAGGCAATTAGGGCATTCCATGCACTTGATTTGGGAATCTAACTTCTCTGAGCACATTTAATAGCCCGAGATGAAATGAGAGCAAATTAGGTACTGCTGATTTTAGTACAAGCTGACGATAACAGTAGCTGAGGTCACCTACCAACCAAGAAAATTTGTGCCTGAAGTAACCTCAAGTATTTTAAAATGGAAAGAGAAAAGAATCAAACTTACCATATGAAAATGAAATCAAAATCAGAGGAGACATCAAAATAGAAACATGGAGAATGAGATATTAAAACAATATTTCTTCTGGGAAGTGTGCAGGAAGTCATGGTATTTTGCTAATTGCAATTCCTCCCCACCAGTCAAACCAGGAGGGTGAGCTCCCACCTGATACAGAAGCCTCCTGAGATTACTTGGGATCAAGAAACATAAATGCAAGACTGACGTTGCTATTTGTAAAACAAACAAACAAAGGAGGAAGACTATGATAGTGAAGACTTCATCACCTGCAGTTATGGTCAAGTATCCACATACCACGTGTTCAAGCCGATCTTTGCACACACACCCCACACACACTGGGACGCCTTAACAATAAAAATGTTACTAAAAATCTCAAAATATGCACCAGTGTGGTGTGGTGCGAACACAACATCTTGCCGAAACAATTATACTGTGTACGTTAAGCTTGTCTTACTAGTAGTAACTGAAATGCGTGGGGGAAAGAATTAGATTTTGGCTAGAGTTTTTTGGGGGCTGGTCATTTGGGTTTTGGTTGTGTTTTTTTTTTAACGCAGGTCTTGTATAAGAAAACACAGCAACCATCACAGCTACATTTTCAGAAAACCACAGCCTACTTACTTACAACCGAGGCAGTACAGAAGGGAAACTGAAAGTAGAAAAGAGAATCACAAGCTGCAAAGGCAATTCTAGTAACAAGTCATTTTAAAAAGCAAATGACCAAGATAGAAAAATCCCAAATTAATATTTACAGTAAACTTTGCTATTAAAGTCGTGTGATAAGTTAGTTACTGAAGATTCTGTCAAAGGGATTTTCTTCAGTGTGAAGTCCTAGAGTATATGGAGGCTGTTTTGCCCTCCAGCCTGATTCTAAATAGAAAACACTGATTCTGCTCACTCCAGGAATCCCACCAAGCTCAGAGGAGTGACACCGACAAGGGAAGTCAATATGTGATCCATTTCTGAACTGAGATGAATTCATACCGGGAGAGTCATGCAGTCCCCCAGTTCACAGCAGTCAGCTCTGGAGAATGCATTATGAAGCTTTTATGCTTTCTTCTCTTAACAGAGCACATGGCTTTTGGGTTTGAGTGTGCAAAAGCACCAGAGGACTTGTGTGCATCACCTCATACTCAAGAGACCTAAGCACTTGGGAGGAGATTCTACAGGAATTAGTTCCTAAACACTGGAGCCACTTTTTCTCTCACAGCCTCTGCCCAGATAAAGCTTTCTTGGGAATTTCTGACCTGCCGAGGAATCCACCCGTGGTAGTGGTTGAATAGGGCTGTATTCAGTCAGAGCACACACGCACTGAATTAAGGACATCTGCATTTAGCCTTACGACTGTAAGCTTTTACAATACCAATGCAATTTATTTCTGTCACTTGCCCAAGGACAGAGGTACACACTGCCTGAGGAGGAAGGGCCCTGGAAAGTGCAAGGGGTCCTGCATCGCTGGGCAGTGACAGAGGAGCAGGAACGCAGCACCCTGCTCCTAGTAAGGACAATGACTACATCCCCTCCCAGTCCCCACGTGAGCAAACTCAGCTGCTTAGGAGCCCCATTTATACATTTGAAATCCCGCGGATGATCCTGGACATGGCTAAAGAGTGAAATGTACCTCTGAGGGCACCTGCAAGGGATTCCAAGACGCAAGACACTGAACAGGAAAAGGAAGTATCTGGCACCTAAACTTAGTGGAGTGTAAATTTTCCAAATTAAAGATACTGCAGTTCTCCAGAAATGATCAGATGAGAGGACTCCTGGCAAGAGGTGCTGTATGTAATTTTATAAAGAGCCTTAGGGAAGCAGACAGCCAATTCCTTTCAATCTGAGTGGCTAATTCCCTTCTCCTCCTTTGAACATCCACCTGGCTCACGTGGGATGTCATTAGGTTCCCTGCTTCCCTCCTAAGGGTAAAACAATGAAGGCCATTTCTTTCCAATGCACAGAATTGGATTTCTGAAGTTCATTTCTGGACTAAGAGCAACGCCCCCATAGGTCAAAAATAATTACTTTTATCATAAAGACGCTTTTCCCTCAACTTAGTTGTCCTGAAATCAGAAAGCACTTTCTATTAGTACACATGGTCCTCACCATCTTCTGGCTCTTGCACAGTTAGGTTTCCCTGACCTCTCCTTATGCTAGCTCCACTTCTTTTTTTGGACCAAGTTCCTCTGCTCTATAATGCAAAATACTTTTCAGCAATTTAGACAAAAGAACTGGACTGCAAGAGGTACTGTGTTCTCACAGGAGAAGTTTGGAAGTCAGCAAATTCACATGGTTCGTTTTGTATGTACAGTTACTTGATCCCAACTCTTTTCTCACCCATATGGTAGGAAGGCTTATTCTTCTATTCATGCCTCACAGTCTTTTAATGGATTTAGGGCACAGCTCTTAAAAATGTATAAGAGAGACGGGCATCGCATGATTTTGCTATGGATATTTTATGAGCAAGTCTGGGTGCATGCTGTGTGCTTGAAACAAAAGACTGCACAATTTGCTACCAGGGCAGGATCTGTGTTATTATGTCTTGCATTCAAGGCTTCCAAGAAGTCTTGGGCAAGAAAAACAACAAAACAAAGACATGGGAGAGACACCACGATCTAGAAAATGGGTCAAGGCAGCACCGATACACTGCGTTCATTGTTATTAAAACCTATAATTCAGTAATTTGTCAGAGAATAAATCCGATTGAGGAAGCAGCAGCCTAGCCTGTCCTTTTTTATTGGCTGTTACTTGGGGGTTGCATTTGTCAGTTAATTGACTCAAACTACTACCTTGAAAAGATGATACTAGTACCTAGGGGTTCTTTACTTCTGTGCCTGCAGCAGCCATCACAAGTAAGATGCTTTGGTACCAAGAACCACTTCAGCCATTATTTATCAATGGAGTGATTAATTTACATCTGGAGCGTAGACTTCCACTGCTACTGGACTGATTAAAGGCTTTGGTTAACAGTTTTCAAAGTATTCAACTGACAAAGAAGTCATCAATGATGTTCCGGCATCTGAATCTTTCAGATGTGTTCTCAAAGAAACACACCTAAGGGAATCTGCTTTGCTGAGGAAGCTGGGATATGCTCAGTACTTGGTAGCTTCCCATTTCCAGCTTGACTGGATGTGTCCTTCGGAGGACACAAGATGTCCTTTGAGACATCTTTAGGGTAAGATCGTACTCACTGAGGCCTAGGTCTACCAATGGTTACTAAACGCAACAGGTTGGATGCAACCTCCAGCCCAGCAAGTCCTGAAAACGGCTGACTGACAGACGCTGGGACGGTGTCCCAGGCAAGAAACCTACATTCATGGTTTCTTACCTTTTTTCCCTAAGTAGCTATGATGACTGATCCCCTCAAGACATGGGTAGGGTGGTCCCTTCTCCTAATCCAGTACCAAATTTTCCTCTTTCATATCACCACTGTCATCTGCAGGAGCAAGAGCATGATGAATAAGGACGTGATACTGGATCCAGACCTTCTCCCCTAGGGAGAGTTTCCACCATACAACAGCAGCAATCCAAGTTCTCCATCAACTTCAGCTTGAGCCTGCAGATGCTGGCAGGTGGGGTTTTTTTCTGTGGGCTGTAGTCTCATTCATCATGGTGGGCCTGCATGCAAGAAATGAAGCACTAAAGCTCTTGCAACGCTTAACCTATTCATTGAAAAGGATGGACACAGGATGGAAGTAGGGATATGCACACACAATCCACTGCTTATCAGCCTTTCCAAATCTAATTCCCGCACGACCATTGCAAATACAGTGAATGCTCTTTATATTTTCTTTATTCTATTTATACCGTTTTCACTAATAGAGAACTATGGAGCGACACACTCATGCGGTGCATTACAACTGGAGAGCTGAAGGAAACTGCAAAGCTAAGTATCAGAAACAAATACCTAAAATTCTAACTGCAAGCACATGATTATATGGGCAGCACCCCATCTAAAGCTAAAAATGACGGTGTTTTTCTTGTTACCTTACTCAGAAATGGGCTCTTAAAGAATCAGCTCTGCCAGAGATATCAGATTCAGTCTTCTGTTTCAGTGCAGATTCATCACCAGGGAGGGCACGAAGGAATTTTTACACGTTACTTTTACATGTCACTGTCTCATTTTTCCTATGGGGAGAGTTGAGTCTCTTACATTATATTCAATGGCTCCACGGTTTATGCAGCAACCCCACAATAATACTTAGAACATACACAGTCTTTGGTAAATATTATTATACCAAATGTAACAACTTCTATTTGCTATTTATGGGAATGCTCTTTCTCAAGAGGCTTCATAGTAGAGAAATGTAAATACCTCTGAAGTGGTAGTTTCTATAGAAACTTATTTTTCCAGTGAATTGTAGAATAAACAGCCTAATTTTCTACTTTGCTTTAAATCTCAGAAACATGGAGCATCTTCAAAAGAGGCAGATAATAATACTTTGCAACCCTGTAACCATTTATGTCTTTGAAGCTTGCTGTAAATATGAACTGCTTATGCCTTCAGGAGTATCCTTAGTAATATCATTTGTCTCGCGAAGAAGGGGAGGTAAAACAGCAGGTGAAAGACTTTATACAGAGTAGTGTGTCACAGCTTGATGTGCACTCACAATTTTACTGCTGGCTCTATGACAATTCATCTTATCCCAAGCTCAGACATCAGCAGTTTCCCTCCCATCACGAAAAGGCTTCTCTCAGTAGTAGCTGCAGAGTGAGGGCTGAATACGACCCCAAAGCAGAGGGCAAAAGGAGCAGTATTTTCAGAAGCTCCATCGGTTTTGCCCGATGGATGTGTGAGCAGTTCATAAGTTCATCTCAGGGCTGGCAGTGCCGCTGCACAGCAAAGCAGAGCGTGGAACAACACTGGTCTTGGGATGGTTTATCTACAAGAATTCCAGCTTTCCAGAAAGCTACACCGGGAACCCATTTTTCCTGGCATTGACACAGCCCGAAGAAGCTCCCACAAAAGCAGCAGTGAGGAATTTCTGTCTGCCCCTCGGCCTCTTAGGGAACGCTGTGCCCATTGGGTTAGTCGAGGGAGGAAGCTGAAACTCAGCTGGGCTGAGCAACCATTTCTGATTATTTTGTTACGACACTTTTTTACAGGGAACAAACCCAACAACATTTAAAACGCAGCCCCACTTGCCCATGAATGATGCTTTCCAGTAAGGAACCTGCAACAGATGCATGTCCCCAGATCCCTTCTCACTGCCCCGGGGCCGTTGCTGCTCCTTAGGCTGCTATGGAAAACTGCCTGGGCATCAGGCACTTCATCCCCCGAGGTGTTTAGGTGCCAGCTCTTCATGTGGCTAATTGTGCTGCACATCGCCGTTACCGCCGTCCCCGGTCCCGCACAGATGCTGTACGTTAGTGCTGAGATCAGAGCTGTAGGAGTCGGCCCTCCTCCACACACCAGATGGCTCGCTCTTCTGCATTTGTTTTTAGTGCTTACCTATCTGCTCCTCGACTTCTGAGAGTCATGTGAATTTGAGAAAGGAAAAAAGAAAAAGACTTCCCCAACAACTAACAAAAAAAAAAATAATAATAAAGCAGTTTCCTTTTCACGTGTTATCTCAAAACACAGAGAATATACTCAAGAAGGATTCTGAGCCTCCTCAGAAAGGAGAGAAATCAAGAAATAGGGGCAGCCAGAGAAGTGGAAAGTTTCTCGTTATCCGAGCAGTGTGGACAGCTCGGTCAGTGCTCCCTCTGCCCCAGCGACTACGTTGCCTAACGTTTTGGCTGGCTTCCAGTTGCAGTGCATAATGAAGAGCAGGTATTTTCCACTTCAACCTTCTCCTTCCTAAAACAGTGGTATTTAAAAGATGATAAATCTGTCTAGATTTAGCAATCTGAATCTATCCGATTTCACTTTTTCACTTTTAGGAATGGACATATTTTGATTTTATTTAAACAAAACAGCTTGTACTTCTGCACTACCTTTTCAGTCAATAAGCATGTAAATATATAAATAAATAGAAGCTAGTGCAAGTGAGGCATTTTACAAATGTGTGATATTTCCTCTCTGGACTTTTTCAATCCGGTACAGTCCTACTGACTGTTGTGATTTATTCTGCAAGTTGAACAGGATCCAGCTCCTGAGGCTAAATAATTATGTCTAAAAAAATTTTCTCAAACTTGATTGCATGAAGAAGCCTGAAAGTGCGACCCATCTGCACTCTCAAGACTTGGAAACAAGAAGGCAAATGGGGAGCACTATAAATTAATTTTTTAAAAAGCATCTGAGAAACATCTTACAAAAGCCTGTCTCAGATTTGTGGATACTTGAAGTAGACAAGTGTGGTAATGCTTATATGTTAAAATAAAAGTTAGGCCGTTTCATGATAGCATTTGCACTGGTGGCCATGGCCAGCTCCTGGTGCGCCTTCTCTAATAACCCTCACTTAGAATGATAAGCAGGTCAAGAGCAAATCCAAACCATGATGGGGTCAAAACTGTATCTTGTAATCAAGTTGTAGTGAACGTAAGCAATAGGAGGCAACAGCTCAGTTCCTATCTCTAAAGAGATATGGCAAAATATCCATTAAAAATAGGCAGCTCTATAACGAAAATGCCCTCAACCAACTATGCAAGCGGAGCTACTTTCCCTTCATCCTTCCTTTCCTGCTGCAGATCCCTCTCACCTCCTGCTTTGGGCTTCTTGGCCGTACAGCTGGTGCAATCGAGCAGCACGCAGAGGGGTGATGTGGACCAGGTGCCACCAGTGGTTCCTGCTTCCTGCACTGAACTAAAAGGGTGTCCAGCAACCCAGAGGGGTGATGGCACTGCTAATATCATTGCTGTGGCCCACATGGATACAGACAGAATTGCATCCCCTCTTCCAGGCAGGGATATCAGTTTTCCAAGGAACCAGAAAGACAAGCAGTACTTCAGATAAGCAAGCTGGGTATTCTCATGGAAAAAGCCAGGCTGTTTTTTTCCTGTCACTGTATTTTCCTCCATTTTCTTCCTAGGGCTAGGGCTTGATGAACATCCATTTTCCTTTTCCCCACTGCTAATGTCTCTGTTGCTCTCACATCCTGATCCCACTTAACTACATCAGTATCCTTCCATACCACAGAACCCCATTCTCCCCATCAGCGGTTTCATTTCCTCCCCCACTTCTCCCATCGCCAGAAGCCCTATCTCCTCCTATTCCCAGCGGAGAGAGCTTTGCTCCCCATCTGATTTGAATTCCTCCCTCCCTACGTGGGCGATGAATCATTCAGAGTAATGGCATTTTAAAAACTCTACAGAGAAGGTAGGTAGACTCAAACCCGAGTGGGAGTGCATACAAAGTACCGTGTTAGTGGGTGCCTTCAACCCCAAGACCAGAAGTTCCCAAACTTCCCTGGCGTAGGAGCAGTGCCAACGGGCTGGATGCTTCCTCCTGGATGTATGTGTTGATGGCAACTACCACAGCCAAAACCAGTGTTGTGTTACATGTATGAATATATAACATGTCATATTTAATCTTTATTTATCATTTATCATTATTAGATCATATACCATACCATTAACATACCATAGATCACAGAAGATTCAGAGAGAAATTAGTTAGAAAGATTATCTAGAAGAGAAAAACGTAAAGTGTGTTTCTGTCCCGTTTTAATGCTTGGGGGCCAGGCTTCTTACCATGAAATGCTTCTGTGTCATTAGTGCCCTTTCTATGAAGAACCACTGAATGTGGCTGAATTTTTCAACTCGTGGCTTATCAACTACTGTCTTTTCTGATGAAAGCTGGGTTTAATTCTTGTCTTAGCCCTGCAGAGATTATCTTAGCTCATACTTCACCAACAAAAACCCCTTCTAATTACAGGGTGATTGGAAACCGCGGTCATAGAGGCTCGCTATAGCCCATGTCTCAGTGACATTTTCATTCTGAGTCACAATTTGATTCAAGGCAAGAAATAAAATTTTTAGTGATGGAAGTTCTGCAGTATTCTTTATCACCTGAGCACACGAAACAGAAAAGCCGCAGTATGAATTTGTCCAGAACTTGATGTGCTTAACAAATAGCATGTTGTTTAATGACTTTATTCAGAACACCTACATGTTTTGTTCCTGTTACTTGTCAGCTTTTACATGTGACAAAGAGACTAATTTTTCAACAGAGGAGGGAGAAGGAGAAGGAACAGCTTATGGACTTTTAAGTGTGTCTTTTTTCCGAGAGGCAAGGATAATAACAGCAATATGGGGCTCCATACCAGTTATGTCTCAGTGACTTCTTTTAAACTTGTTTAGCCCATAATTGAAGGATAATTTTTCTTATTGCCAACTCTGCCAGCTCACACTGACATCAGAAAACCCAACCGTGTTCTTTCTGGCTTATGTTTCATCAACAGTAAAGAATTTTGAAAACTAAATTTTCCTCTCTCTGCACGAGTATAATCCTTAAAATTATGGCCTTGGTTATGTTTGCGCAATACCCTGTACCCTGCAAAAACTCTGCGGTGCAGACGTACGCCACCAGTCACTAGGGCGTCCTGCTCCAGCCATGAAGCTACAGCTCTGCCACCACTGGAGCTGCTGCGCTTAACTATTAGCTCAGCTGTGATTGATGTTTGATGGTCAGAGCTCCCAGCGCATCCCCCAGAGTCAGCTCTACGTAGCTGCATGTGCCTCTGGGATTTCAGCAGATAGAAGCTATGCCTGCCCGAAATGAGCATCTTTTCCTCAAGGAAAGATGCATTTCGCATCCCATCCAACTTTCATGGGTACAGATCTGTTCCAACCACCTTCTGAGTGCTTCCTGCCTGACCAGGATGAAGAGGGACAGAAATAAGGAACTCTAGAGCTAAAACCTCAAGTCTCTAAAGAGCTACTAAAGACCAATGTTGCCTACACCCTCCAAGCAGTGCATTATACAACAGCCAAAAAGAGCTCAGGCTGACATAAAAATCCTACAGTCTGTTACAGGACCGAGAGAAAACTTAGCAGACAGAAGGATGTCATGTTGCCTTTTCGGAGGAGTCACCTCTTATGTTGAAAAATCTATTTAAAACCAATAAAACTTCTGTTTTCCTTTGGTCATGCTTTTTCTGTCTCTGATCCTGCCACAGTTCAGATTGCCATGGTGTAATTAAAGAGACCACACGGGACAGAGAAAACAAAATAAGTGGAAGTGCTACATATAAAAGCATTGAGGATAAAAAATCCTTCTAAAAACTCATTTTTGAGCAAACTGACGTTGCAGGTTTTTTCCCTTGGATTTCAGACAGAGGCTAGCAAAATTTACAGTAACAAACATTTTAATTCTCACTCAAATCAGAGAGTGACTCAGCATTGCAAGGAAAAGCAAGACTAAATGTTATGAAGTTTTGACAAACCCAGACGAGGAATGAGCGAGCAGGAGTCCAACTTGGAAGCAGACATAGAGTTTGTATCTGATGAAAACTTTGCTGATTATATTTTGGAGGGGGTTTGTCACAGGGCAGTCTGGCTGCAGAGTCAAATCCCATGTGTATATTGAATCCAGCGCCAAATAATTCCCTTCTGGGTTCAAAACCGGTCGAAGAATTCCGGGAAGCCCTTCCTTACCAAGGAAGCTAATTCAAAGGCCCCAGATACATACCAAAAAAATAACTTTCCTTCCACGTTTCTCAATCGCAGGCACCTCTTTCTGGCTTGAGGGCGACTCTACCACTATTTTCAGACTTCTCATCTTTCACCCGTATCCACAAGACAGCTGGCCCTTATGAACTCACCAGCCCGGCCTCTACTTGTCTCCAGCTTGGGATAACTTGTACTGGTTACAGATACTGTTTCTTGAGAGCAACCCCTAAGATAACCTCCACACTCAGATAACCCCCAGTTCCCTTCCTGCGTCTCTTGAGAGACCTGTCGATTTGTCCAGCTTCTGGAGGAGACGCTCTGAAACCAGAAACAGAGGGGTCAGATGAGGGGTATCGGAGATAAGGAAGGTGGAGGGATCTGGGGAAAGGCAGGGGAAAGGGAGGAGGTTACGCTGGAGCTGAATCATAGTGTGAGATGCTCTGGGGCAAACTTGCAGCAAGGCCTGCAAACCTCTGTGACCAACACAGCTGGTAAATCTCAGGGTGAATCTCTTTAGCTTCTACCCTTTACATACAAATGATGTATAAACATTTTTCTTCCTCTGGCTAATTCTTATGCAAATAGAGGCAAGGTCCAGTTATGAGAAGCTGCTGCCTCCTCGTCCAGGTTCACATCAAGTCTCTGCCTCACAGATACCAAAACGTGAACACATCACGGCTGGGAAGAAACACTTCGTTCCAGATCCAGGCTGGAACACCAGACGAAAGCTGGCGGTCGGAGCGGCAGCTGGCATAACCTCAAATTTTCAGGAGAAGCCATCAAGGGACACTAAGACTGATCTCTTCCTCTGCCTATTGCAACACATCTGCTTGGCCTGGGATTCCGGGCCATTCCCTTACTGACAAACGTCAGCAAGCAGCGTGTGCTTTTGAAGGCTCTTACATCTGCGTCCTACTCACGCTCACTCCAGAGGTTCCTGTTTCATATCCTGTTCTGATTGCTCTACATTTATCACGTAAATTCATTTCAAGTACACACAGGGGGAAAAAAATAAAGTTGGTATGCATAAAGATTATAACATATGAGAATTTGTCAGGGGTTATAATAAAGTTCAGTGTTAAAACTACACTCCCAAATACGCATGAACACTACGCACCTTGACGTGTATTTCAGATGGAAGTTAAGGCACAAAAATAAGTTTCCAGCAACGTTCTAACATGCACCTTCGGAGACCTCCCAACTTTCAGAGTCCTTAGAAACGTCACAAACCAAATGCTACAGCCAGCGACTCTTATTCATCCAAATAAACTGCACCGACATAACTCCTTCCGAGGCAGTGAATCTCTGTCAGCCGGGAACAGCGAGCAGTAACAGACACAAATGTTGACTTCAACAAATTTGAAGGGAAACATTTCTCTCAAACAGTTGGAACATGTTGCAGAACTTTGGAAACCTCGTGTTTCTTACCTGTGTGAAAGAAATGTTTTAATTTCTAACAAACAGACCGGAAGGCCATACTGTTGCACGGACATTGCTCTGACAAGGCAGACCACACAGCCCTGTTTGCCATCAGAGAGCTCCCGAAGGCTGTGCTGCCTGTGCCTGCTATTCTTGAAAGCAGAGATGGGATTACAGGCTTCTGTGGGGTGTCCTCAACTCACACCCACAGAGATCCAACATGCAATTCTCTGCCGACGTGATTTTTCCTACCATCTACTCCTGTGCCGGGCACTAATCCAGGGAAGTTAAAAAACCCTCCCCCATGACACCCACTCAGCACTCCAGTATCTGTTTCCCTGTCCTTCTGATAAGTGTGCCTGTTCTTCTGTTCTAAGATTGTCCCAAACACAACAGTATGCCCGTAAGTTAAACAGCAAAAGAGGATAATTCAAACTAAACATTTACCTGCAAGCAATTTTCCAACAAAAGGGGTAAAAAGACATTTCAGCCCACCCCAACAGAGCCTCGCAGCTCCTGATTTTTAGTGCCTGTGACCCTCCAGTGACCACGCCAGGACATCGAGGGCTACGTTCAGCCATCAGACTTGAATTATTTCATGCAACAGAACCCCAAGTGCAGGTTGTTTGGCTCTGTTTTTCATGCTCTAGGTTACAAACGTTTTGACAAATTCATCTGACTTGCAATCAGTAAATAAGCTGACATGTGGGAACTGTATTTCCCAGGCAGAAATACAGTCCCAGACCATCTCCAAAGGGAGTGTAAGTCTTCCGTGAGTAATACAATAGTTCTGCTCCTAGAGCCTACTCAAATTGTCTCTGACATTACTGAGATCCTCCAAGCAAGAACTACAACACATAGTTACTGCTATTTTTCAGTAAGATCTGAGAATAGGTGCAGGAGGTAAAGTATGTCCATTCAAAAGACTTTGGTTATAGTTCCTATTTCAAGCTAATCTTCTTTGACAAACAGCATTTCTTATTTAGAAGCTGGGCTTTAGGATTCACACACTTGTCCTCTCAGGCTCTCCAAAACAACATGAAGATCTTTTTCTTCCAACTCCAAATATAAGATGTGCCCTAAAAAAATCTCCTGGCTTGTTTAAATACAAACATAAGGACTCTCCCAACTGAGGGAGAGAAAGAGGGGGGTGTTTACCACATGAAAAAAAGGATTTCTCCCGCATCATCGGTTCTCTTTAGAAACTTAGAGGAGACTGTTTTGTGTACACAACAACACTCTCTGTTACAGACTTCTTTAAAGTCTGAAGAAATGGACGTTGCGAAAGGGAACTCCTACAGTGTGCGGCTTATTTAGTCTGCCTTTAGGTCAGCCCAGATGGAGGAGATAGGGCTCCTCATGGCTCACTTCACCTTCATCTCTCCCCCGCTGGGAAGGGTTTCATCAGTGTCACAGAGAAGATATTCAAGGGTGCTGCATTCTTGAAGCTTAAAAACTCTATTTCACTGCAGGCACAGCAGATCCAAGTGGATCATGGAGAAGGTCATTTGTGCCTATTTATAGCACCTCACAACTCAAACAGGTTGAAGACTGAATAAGCAAATAAATGCATCTGAGGAACCAAAGAATACCGTTTTCTCAGGGACCAAAAATGCTCTGCTCTTTCTGATCTTCATTTATGTCTGTCTTTCTGTCTCCTAAAAGCAATCTTGAATGGTGCTTATACGTATTTAACCGTTTCTGCTGTACTATAAAGAACGGTGAAGAGTTTACCCTTCCCTGAACATGACCTGAAGGCTTCAAATTTATTCAGACAGGAAAGCACATACCTTTTTAAAGATAAATGACGTGACTACAGAATCAGATATAATTAATATAGCGTGTCCTCATTTTCCAAGGGGGAGAAAAAGAGAGAGATTATCACCATGAAATACCAGCCACAGATTAGACACAGCATGAATGAAAAAGATTAAAATGTGGATTGTGGCTCTTGTTCAGATACACATCTTTAGCGGAGTGAATTTCACCTAATAAGTCATTTTTGCTCCATCAACCAACCACTAATCTCTGGTAATGGCGTTCCAGGTTACTGACTGAGTTGAAATACATGGAAAATGAAGGCAGCGTGCAGATCCTGGATACCTGTATTTGTGATGCTGTTGACACAGCAGAGGCTCGGTGTACTCCTGCTGCAGCCATGTTTCCTGTTTCTATAAACATGCTCTGTTTGAAAAGGGGCTACTATGGGCACACATGTGCAGTTTATAGCTAGTTTTGTGCCAACATAAATCAAGCCCAAATGCCATCTCGGTGACATAATGTAAGACTTATGCTTAAGGGAGTCCACATACATAAGTGGGTTCCAAAGTAATTAATTTGAGGAGTCCACTTACATTTCAATCTCACGACCAGACAGACTGCCTCGTGGTTCCCTTGGCTTTTTAGCGTCAGACTCCCCAAATTTCACTCTTCCATTTCCTTCACTTCCTCACCTTTCAGGGTCAGAGCTTAACACCGCAAAGGGAAATGAAACAGAGAAAAACAAAACAAAACAAGCTGCGAAGCAGATTAAAGCTATGTTTGACATTCAGAGGTATGCAGTTCCTTTTTCAGCTACAGGTATGAAGTAGTAATAATTTTGTGTCCACAACTCACAGTATAAACATGTTTTTTTAAAAAAATGGAAGTTTTCTAAATGCATCCTCACTTAAAAAATGTCATAACTTTTAAAATGTATTCTATTTAATGTTCAAGTCAGCTGAATTCTAAATTGCCTTTTTTTTTTTTTTTTTTTGCTTAGAAATGGTCTGGGAAGTAGACAGAAACCCTCTTACACTTCCCTCAACTCTCGGTGCTCTAAATGCACCGCCTCGGAGGGGAAGGTGTTTGCAGAACAAGGCACAGAAATATGTGCTTCTGCTTGTTAGAGAGGCTGGATCGGCCCACTCTGCCACATGTCTTCTCCTGAGTGGGACCGAGAGAGTCGCCACCAGCCTGTGGCTCCTGCAGAATTCCTGCTCAAGAGACATTCAGTCCCATGTTTTCCGCAACAGAGAAAGCTGGAACCGTTTCACACAGCCAACACAAAGGGTATCAGCTTGGTCCCACGTTTCTCCCTAGAATACGCTCACACCTCATGAGGAGGTCAGAGGAATTACAGCATATTTTTGCAGATCCTAGTCTATTCTAAAACTGCAGTGTTTCCATATTTGTTTGCACAATATTAGTGCAGAACCTGTTTCTATCTTGTTTTTTGTGTTTTTTAAAGAAGTACAGTGATAATACGGACATGTCCAATGAGATCTCCTCTGGTTCATTTTAAATGTTCAACCTCATTTTTGGAAGGGATTTCAGCTTTGTTTCTGATTCAGGCTGATGAAAGTGCAGCAAGTGCCAGGACTGCCTCAATACTTAATGCAGTATTTACAGGGGTTTCTATAGAGATCATCATTCCAGCATGATCGATATATAGAAAAGGAATAGAGAAGCCAGTAAGAGAGCTCAGACTTCACAGACCTGCTGAGAAAGGTCCAGAAAAAGAACATGAAAGCTGGCAACAGAGTATAAGAAAGCATGGCAATGAGTAACCTTTCCTGATGAATAAGTGTTTACATAGCTAAACTTTTACTAAAGTTCTAGCCAGGCAGAAATGAAAGACCCCGACTTCCAAGTGAAATATTGCATTTCATCTTCTTTCTCATTTTGAGACCCAGAGAAATCAATTTTCAGAAAATGATGCCATGGTTTTGAAAACCCTAAAACAATTTGCTGAACACCAGTGGCTTTTTCTACAACAGCTTAAATAGACATACAATGCTTCCGTCATTATAAAGATCTGAGGGACCAACCAGATTTTTCTTTTTTTCTGGTTACACTTAGAATTCCTCTTCTGTGCTTGCCTCGTGTCTGAAGAGACATAAATAGAGGGGAAAATATGTGGCTAAAGGATTTATTCAACAAAATAAAAAAGTGCATGTGTGCACTTGTACGGAAACAATAAAACCACGCAGAGAGTTAAGTTTCTTATAAGAATCTCCTTTATTTTAGAGGAGAAAAGGTAATGATTGTATGATTTTAATGTTTATGTAAAGATAATCACAGAATGAACAGGCAGAATAAATGAACAAAGCCATTAAACAAGGATTCATGGTCATATAGGACCTTTTGCTCGTGTCAGAAGACAATTCAGTCTTCAGAAAAATGAAAATAAATGTTCAAAGTTTTAAAGGGTGGGTCTGTAGCTCAGAGGTGAAACAAATGTAGTTTTTGAACACGTCATCCCGAATTTAGAACCGAACTCTTCTTCTGCTACAAAGCAAATGGACGATTCTTCCAACTCGGAGACAGAAGAGTCCTGAAAGAAAAGGCACTGCAGTAATCAGCCACATTTCACACAGCAACAAACACGATGAGAGCGGAGGAGTTAAAGTGAATGTGCAAGTAGGCAAGAAACGCAGCATAGACTTGAGGCTTGTCTAAATTTTTTCAGTCCTTAGTAAAAGAAACGTCTTCCATCACATCCTGTCTCTTGCTTTCATGATCATTTTGCAATTTCCAGATTTTTACCCGCTAAAAAGAGAACAATACTCTACTTCGCACATGATGGTAGGATACCCTTTGCTGATGAGATGATAAACCGTGCCAGATTAGGGATCTCTCTGGTCCTTCTTGTATCTGTGGTTGTAACCGCTAACAAAAATTTAACAAGAAAGTAAAAGGAAGTTTGCAATAGGCAGCTATGGGCAAATCTGCCCACAAGAAGTTTCCTTCTTCACCCTAAAAGTCAAAGCTTGATTTGGACCGTCAAGTAATTCCTGTCCCTTACACAACTCTTAATTATTTTCAATCCTTTCTGTAGTCACTGTAAGTGTCCTCATAAACTGGGTAAATGCACCTTTTTCAGGGTTCTCTTGAATTCTTCCTGGTGGTATTTTGTGACAATTAGGTTTTTTTAAGATCTGGATACCTTCAAAGATGCCTTAATCAACAGCACATTTAGGCCTTACCACAAAGCTCTTGAAATTCATACGTGTTAAGTCCAGACAAGCCACTCCAAAAATGTAGCCAGGTACCCACAAGAGGGGCAAGAATTTCCCATGCTCTCCCATACAGCTGGTAAGCATGTAGCACAGCTCCCTGCCCACCAGATCCTGCCACAGGTCCGGGCAGGAGGTTTGAATCCAGCCACTTCCTCTTCCTTACCCTCCTCCAGGGAGCTGCACCCACCAGACACCGATCCTGGGAGATGTCCTGTGGAATCCCACCTTCCAGCTGCCCCTGGGAACCAGCTTCTGGCTGCAGAAAAGTCATTCAGTGAAGAGCGAGGGACGAAGGAAGTGGGAGCAGAGGCAGCCGGGACACTCCCTGCAGCCTCCGCTACTCCCAGAAGACGTGCTCTTGGGGAGAAGGGGCAAGGAGCCTGGATGAGCGGTTTTAAAGTTGGGGGGAGAGGTGGAACAAGTCTTAAGAGAATGTGGGAGGACACAGGAAAGAAACACAGAGAACTGCTGATATAGATCCTCAGGTCAGTACAATCAGCAAAAGATCATGCAATGACAGGAATGAAATCATGGCTTGAGCGATGATTTTGTGCCACCAGTAAAATCCTGTGGGGAGTAGCCATTGAAAGGGTAGGCTTAGCTTGGGTTTTTCGTATTTAGGAGCACAGGCAGCTAAAGAGCTGAGGGGAGATGATTTATGAGGACAGAGCTAAATGCTTATTGCTGGGTTAAACAACAAGTAAGGGGAAACATAACAGTCTACAAATACCCATGGGAGTAAATGTCAAGGAGTGTGAGGAATTGTTTTGAACAGCAAGATAAATTTCCTAAGACTGAGGTGCAGTGGCTTGCGATACACTTGCCCAAACAACTCAAGTTTTGTTGGTCGTGACTAGCCTGGGCAAAGCACGAGCAAATGCAAGGCAAGGAACAATTCTGTGTTGCTGGACAGGTGAAAGAGATTACTCTAATCTGTCCCATGTCCACCATCACCGGAGAAGCCATCTGCAATGTTCAGCGACGTACAGGAGTTGGAGACAGCGTTCTGGAGACATACTGCAACTGCTTTTCCCATTGCGATTTTTGTGATAGCAGCAATTACAAAACGTATTTAATCAAGACAGTTTCAGGTTGATTGTATAAATGAAGAAGTCACATAGCTGCTGTTGCAAAGGAATAAGCACACAACATCACTCGTAGCTAGAAAGACTATCATCAACCACAGCAGTTTCACTACAATTAACATCAAATTTATCCTGCGCAGAGGATGAGCATTAAAACTGCACCCTGTCTCATGCCCACTTAAGCCCCTGAAATAACTCTTATGTGGACTTGAACTTTGTTCTGTGCTGAGCACCTGCACGAAGGGTGAGATCCAGCCCAAGGTCACGTTTCAGGGAGGTAAAGATTTCAGCAGGAGGCCTGATCCTTCACACGGGGAAAAGAGCTCCTGGGGCTACACGGAGCAGGAATGCAAGGGAAAGGGAAGGAATGCAAGGGGGAAAAAAACCAAACGCAACAACCAAACAAAAAGAACCTTTGAACTTTGTTTCACAGCATGGCATTGCAACCGTGGCAGGGTCAGGAACAAGAGGCTATCAACAGCAAGGTCAAAAGGGAGAATGGGATTGCCTCTGAATCCCTCAGATTGCAAAATTATCACCTAATTAAAGGAAATAAATAGAGGCAGAGGGGAGAAAAGAGCTTCTACAGTCTTGAATTGTGGTAAGGGGGAGGGGACAGGAAAAACTAAACCAAAGCAAATGCACAGCCACAGGAAACAAATGTAACCCTACGATACCTTCTGTCTCCCTCAGTTCTGGCAGATGGCTCTTCCCAGTCCCTGTGGATTGGTTTGCGCACTAAGGAGGACAAAGCAAACAGTTTCCTTACTTCTTCCTGCCCTGACCGAGACATGGGATCCCTAATGAGGAGGGCTGGTTAACTCAGGGGCAGCAGGAACCTAATTCTCACTTAGCCCTGACGCCTGAAAAACAACCCCCGTGGTGGTGCTCAGTAACAAGAAAGAAGAGACCAACTGTTCCTTGGCCCCTGCATGGGGGAAGAAGAGAAATTCCCTGCGAATAGCCCCAAAACTATACAAGACTTCACATTTTTTTCAGAATGCAAAAGTGGCGGGGGGGGGGCGAAGAGGAGCCACACATGTCTCCTGTGGTGGGGAGGAGGACTGAGAGGAACCTAGGAAAGCTGGGGGGGGGGCGGGATTTGTTTCAGCTGAGCATCATTAGGTGGGTCACTTGATGGCTCTGTGGTCTCATTGCATCCACAGAACAAAACATGTTGCTAAAGCGTCATCGAGAGAAGAGGTGGATTTCAGAACTATCTAAAAACAAACCGCAGTTTGTCTCCCATCTTAAGGCTAGGAAAGAGCTGACCATCCTAGAGAAAATTCCACTCAATGTCATAACAACACGTCAAAGCACTTTGGAGATTAAGGAGTAAACTAAGGAGAAATTCTGGTACAAAAAACCAAAGAAGCCGAGGAACTCTTTTTGTCAAAGGGTTTACAAGTGTCAGGAAAAAAGGCATTGAGGAAGAAAGGCCTTGTAATTAAATGCTTAACTTGAGATTCAGGTTCTTCCTCTCACCTTAGCATAATGCCGAAAACACATTCACAACAGGAGGTGCCTTATAAATTTGTAAACACTATGTTGCTTAAAGGTACACGATACAATACAAAATTTCATAATCCATGGCGTGCTGTCAGGAGGCTACAGTGGGAAGAGCTGACTGACTACACAGTAGCATCGTTCCTGTGGCAAATATATGTAAGAAACTTCAGGTAGCATCGTGGTACGCAAACTTTTGCCAGGGAAAGATTTTGAGTCTATTGTGTCTGTTTCTGTGTTGAGGAAGGAAAATGTTTTTCACCTTCCAGGCTTGTTTGGGGCTTTTCAGTAGGAAGCTAAAACAATTACCTGAACAGAGCCACACAGATCGTAAACTCTGACTCTCCCAAAGAAGCATTTTCTGTTGCACGATAGCTTCCAATCAGCGAGACACTTTACTTTTGTTTCATTAGTTTTTTGGTGTGTCACAACACATCACGCTAAAAACCCAGGTAGGAAACAAAAAGAAGAAAATAATCCTTATTGTCAATCTTTACTTTTGTCTGGAATCCTTTTCTGGATGTTTATGGCATCCCATAAAGTTGCTGAAACAAGCCTGCTGTATTTTTAATTGTCATTTTAAATGCCAAAACCCAGAAGTCTTGCTTATATTGTATGCGAACAGAGTGTCTGCTTATGTTCAAACCCTCAGGCGCTTTAAATAACTCTACTGTACACAGAGAACGTTGTTCATTTTGTTTTTACAATTTTTGCCTGTGTAGAAGGAGCTCTAATGTCTTGAGAACATAAATGTATGTTCATAACCAAGGAGCAAGATCACAGCTGGAATCTACCTGAGCCTTGGATCATATTTCAGCAGTGGCATGAAGCGAAAAAGCAGCTTATTTCTCTGTTTAATTTACAAGAGCTACAACTGGAACAGCACATACTAGACTTACTGACGTAACGCACAGGTGAGTGCGTGTTACAGGTCCACCTCTGTGCCTGATCCACAGGGAATATCAGACTGCTTCAGCTTGTTAGAGCCACTGTAAGCCCTAGAGGAACCTGGTCCGAACCCTGGTGCGTTAGCAAAGGTGGCAGCTGCCATAACAGACTTCTGTGTAGGCTACGAACTCAGGGCATAAAATCAGGGTCTTTTTATTGATTCCAGTGAGTTTCGTACCAAGCCTCCATTGTTCTGTCTTAAAGAATAAACCATTACAGAGTATTCATAAGCAGATTTGCTTTTTTCTTTCAAGGATTAAACAGGAGCAGATCATAATTTCCTTTAAATGCATCCATTATTCATCAGAATTCAATAAGTTTTATTATTGGCTTAAAAACAACAGCATATATATCTTCAGACTCAGTTCCAATCTGCTCCCAGCACATGTTCTGAAACTCACATTTTACATTCAGATATGATTGACCATGAAAGTCACAGGGTAATACATGTTCCCTGAATAAAGACACCAACAAGTATCTGGCCAATGTTCATTTTTCACATGAGTTTGCTGTGAATAATCGTACAGGCAATTTTGCTACTTCCTTTCTGTAGGAATCTCTACAAGGAGTTTAGCATACAGTGGCTTGCAGAAAGCTGATGCACAGTATTTATGAACAGAGGGGAAGTAAATTAATTTCAGTGTTTGATTCAACATTGGAGAAAGGCTTTTTGCACTATTTATTCACCCACAATAAGACGAGAAGGTACAGTCCCTTCTTTAGTCCAGCCATATTACCAGACAAGGAAAACTCTGCCAAGTTAGGAATACAGACAAGGGGTCAAAGAAAGAGACGCTTCATTTCTCGGTGTGCATCCCATACAGCCAGTCCTGTAACAGCTGTCATTATTTGCAACACACACAGTAGAGGAATAGGTGGAGAAATGAAGCCACGCACGTAAGGTAACACCCTTTTTTTAAGCAACCACCATTTTTTGCAATGACATGTACAAGGGTCATTTGGGGTTTTCCTTCCCTTGAAGTCTGGGTTTCCTGAGAGGAAGGAGAGCTGAAATACAGGAACGAGTGGCTGCACACCATTTCCAGCGGCGTAGTAGACCTCCCTTATTGACGCAGGTTTAGGAACCACATCTGAATCTCCAAACTTCCTGATGTTCCCCCTTTGAAAGGAGGGAATATGGGGAAGGAGATGGGTGGAGAAGGTGAAGAGGTGGTTCTGTCCTTTTAAAGGCCTTGCAAACACAGCAAAACTGCTCCCATACCCTTAAATCTACCATAAAAAGTAGGTTGCGATACAAGTGGGAAATACAAGGAAATTTTTCAACTAATAAAATGTGCTGGACTAGCACCAAACTTCTGCTTAAAAAGCTGTCTGTAATAAACAATGATTACTTACGGTATCACTGCAAGATCAGTAGAGGACTCAGAGATCGAAGACTACCTGGTTCATCTGGTTGAGACCTGGAAAACACAGTGTCACGTATCAGCAAACAACACCACCAATCAACGTATTTTTTTACGAGGACTGTTAGAACAGGAGGAAATGTTCAAACCCAGACTGCTGGGCCACTCTGTGACCTAATCCTGGCCAGAGAGAAGAAACTCTGCCGTTCGCTAGATCACCACTGATAAAAGAGAAAAACTTCACTAGATAAAAAGGCCAGTTTGTCTGGGATGTTTTGCACATCACTTTTAAGGCTCTACGAGGGTTATTGGGACCCCAGAGATAATAAACACATTATGCAGCTGTGTAGGTGCTAGGAAGATGAATATAGGTGGATTTTTACAAACTTAACCTATGCAGAGTGAGTCATAATTTGCACCTTGCGTCACTCAATAAATGGGTCTTTTGAAAGTCAACCCACTGTGAATGGGCTGCTCGCTTGCAAAAAAGCAAGAACCCTGCTCTCCTGCCCACAGCCGGACTAGTTGTGGGATCAAAAAAAAGCTCTTCTCCCAAGGTTACAATGGGATGGCAATAATGGGATCCAAACAAACAGCTACGTGTTTGTGGGTTTGCTGCATCTCTCTTAAAAGGGCAAAAGGTTTTGACTGCAACAACTGTTTTTATTTCATGAGAGACTGATTCTTAATCATAAATGTGTGTTAATCTCATTGCTGCTTCTGCTGTGCCTTGTAACATTGTTTCTTCATTCAATTATGCCTCACATCAACTTCTTAATTAATGCCTTCATTAAGAAAACCTTGAAAGTTTAGATAAATAACATTTGCTTTTGTGCATTTCAACCGTAAGCTGCTGCATGAAGGAAATGTTTCAATTTCTTTCCAGGGGAAAGAAAAGCAAGTCGAGAGGAGGTCTACATGTTCACAGGGATCTCAGCACCGAGGAGACAGAATAATCATCTTTTGTTGAATAGGAAAATAACAAAAAACAAAGTAAACAATACTCTTTTGTTCTGAGCAAGAAAGGCAGGGCTTTAATAGTCTTTAAACGAGATAGAAAATTTCCATCCAAATGGAACCATGGAGTAGGTAGACACATTACAAGGTTTTGGAGTTCAGTGATTAAATTTAATACTGTGCCAAGCAGTGATTAGTTGATGAAGGGCGTTCATAAATAGAACAGAAACAAGGGAAGTGTGGCTCCGGCATAACACTGGGCCTCCAGTGCAGTTCGGTGTTCAGCTTTCTACTTTAATAACAGGGTCAAATGAAAAAAAAGTTTCATTTGATTTATTTCCCTAAGGAAACTCAGTGCAATTGTAAACAGAGGCTGACTGGTACATATTACTAAAACTTCAGCATTCAGGGTCAGATCCAAGAAAAGGGCTTAGGTACCAAGCGAAGCGCAGAAATATATCCTTTCCTTCAGCATTTTTCCGGCTCGCTAACTCAATCCCCCTGCTCAGTGTACTGGTACATGTGAATGCCATTACTGGACCCTAAATTCTCCCAACTCACTGCGCAGGCAAAGTAGCATCCCAATTAAGGCTTCTGAATCCCAGCCTCAGAGCTGGGTGCCTGTGTCCTCTCTGGATCTTTGCCTTAGTGCATTAAAATCCCTCGTCGAGCCTAATGCGACACATTGTCCTTAACACCACACATACGTGAGTAATGATCCAGAATAGGAGCACAAATCCTTTTTAACTTAGCTGTGGTCTCTCCTAAGCCTATCCAACCCAGGCAGCAGCAATACACGAGTCCCATGCACACAGACGGATCAGGTCAACTTCAACAAATACTCACTGGTTTTGCAGAGGAGGACAAGCAAGATTGTGCCCTGGTTTTATAAAATGAAAAGTTCCCCCCTGAATTCTGAGAAGTGGCCTTTGAAGGAAATAAAATTTTCACTTCAGTTTCTGCTAAATGAACTGCTTCAGCCCATCCCAGTATCTTAAGGATCAATATCTGAAGTCTCACATAAGCCTCACATAATATAAAAGTCTCACAAAATAGATGTAAAATTAAACTGAGATATACGTGCAGTAGAAGACAAGACTCCTCTATACGGAGTCCTTCTTCCTTTTCTGTCATCACCTATTGCTACAGTCCAAGCAAAGGCCATCACCATTCTAATTTGAACTAAGTCCTCTTACTTCAAAATCTATTTTGGACCAGACCTGCTCTTAGCTCCATCAGTATAAATCTGCTGTCTTTTCATGGACTTTCTCCAGCTAGATCCTGGTGTAAGCAAGATCAGAATCTTATTTTGGTGATAATTTGCACGGTTATGCTAAAGGTCAACTTTGGTGCAGGCCACAGATTTTGGTAAAATCTCGTCTATTTATGAGGAAAAGACTATAGAGTTACGAATTATTATAATAGCAACATGATTTTTTTAAAAAAATGATAACTTGTAGATAATGTTTTAAGCATCTTGCTTAAAATTTTCAAGCCATGCATCAATTAACAATAATTGATCACCAAGTATGTTATCTGTGCGAAGTTACCTGCAGCTTTCATTACAAGAATATAAACTAAAAAAGTCTAGGAAAGACTGTCTTGGAGTCTCTATTTAACACTTCAAATGAATGGTTTTGTACAGTTCCTATCAGTACCCTCCGTCACAGGCAACGTCCCTGGCTGCCAGAGGGCCCGGGAGCTTTTCTTGTCCATGGGAGAAGCAAGTGATTTGCACACGAAGAAAAATTTCAAACTTATCCTTTGCGTGTGATTTGTGTTCCAGGAGGTGGTAAGAGGTAAATCCTAGGGGCTTTCTCCACAACCATCATTGCCAAGAACTGGAGCAGTTTACTGGAACAGCAGCAGCTTCTAATGTCTTTGCAATGACAGTTTTAACTAGAAAGGTACAATATTTTATATTCTACGAAGCTGAGCTAGACCGTTTTGGCAAAGAGTCTGTCTGCCTACCAAGGGCGGGGTAGGTATTTACTATCTATATAATGACTTCCTACTGCAAGTGGGTCAGGTAATTCAAACAACTAGCCAAAACTGCCTTTGGTCGAGTCTGGTGGAAGTCTCGCCTGTAAGTAAATACATCCCGCCCTCTGCTACAGCGTGCACATCCTCCGTCATGTGACGTCTCAGCCATTTCCTGGTACCGCCACTCCAACAAATACTGCACTTTATCTCCCTCCGACACTAACATCGGCAGTTTCACCGCTGAGGTTGCTGTTGCTGCACTTTCTGGTGTCAATGGCCTGCTGTGAACTGAAAAAATACCTACTGAAAAAAACAGTCAAGCACTTGAATGATACCAGAGGCTCCTTCTTTCTCTGCCGTTGTTGTAGCACACTGGGCAATCATCCAGCTTGTCAGTTCTGCTTCTCCAGCACCAAACCAAATGTTTCAGAATCCAGCCTGCACAAATAATCAAGTTTTAAGCAAATAGTGCAGCAGAAGTTTAGCTTGTTGTGTGTGATCAGTGTACTGCGTGGCTTTCCCTCAGCCTCAGCCTGGATGCTGTACGTCCAAACACGTGGATTGTGTTCATTCTGGAGTGAGGTAAAAAGTATTGTGTGTGTGTGGTGGGGTGGTAAATCCCAAACTCAGCAAGATTTCAAAGGTGCTGCCTTGCGCAGTGGTTAAGAAATAACTAATTTCTGGTTGAAATGTTAAAAGAAAGGTATGAAGTAACTTGAATGGTAAGAAATAACTACCAGCTCCTCCCTGGTTCCTGCAGGAGCTCTGGATGGAGCAGGCTGCCCTGGCCAGTGGCAAATCTCAGTTCTGCACAAAGCAGCATCCCCATCACCCCTGCGCACCCTGAGAGAGCTGCTGGGAACAGACGCAGCGGTTATCGAAAAGATCCTGCAAGGATTCAGAATACAGCCATTTGCCAAAAACAGATTGGTATGGCTTTGTTCACCGTAAACATTTTGGGCAACGCTGTTCATAGGAGCCATAGGAGCCAATTCACTTAAACTGCCTAGCTCTGAAAGCGAGCAGAAATTTTGACAAGCTTTGTAGTGAGCAACAACTCTTGCTAAGAAAGTCAAAGTTATTCGGCAAACTACAGTTGAACCACAAAAAGAGAGGTCCTCAGGAGGGAGGAGATCCTATCGCTACAAGTCAGCATGACCAAGAGGGGTCACCATGATTCATAACTCTGTCCTTTACTGGAAACCAAGTCAGCAAAACAAAAAGGTGTTCACAGGCTCTAGTGGGGTCTGCATTAGACTGATGTCTTCTGGGGAACAGCTTCATGAATCCTGGCAGTTTAGAGTAGCTCTTTTAAAGCAAAATTTCTGAAAACGAACAAGTTATTTCATAGATGAACTATGTTATCATGAAAAGTTGTTGTTGTTTCAAAACAAGCACGCTCCTGTAAAGAACAAATGAATGTCAATATTAGCCCTAAATGTATTTGAAAATTAATACTGTAACTGTGTGTCATTTAAAAGTTCTCTGTTTTGATCTTCACAAGGTTATCCCAGTTGCTTCGCCCCATAAAATTAACCACAAACACAATAGTGAATGAGTCAGAATACAAAGCTGACTCTAAGCGAAGGGATAAATGCCTCCGGAGAGCAAAGCAAACAGGAGGCACGAAGCAAAGTTAAGGGTGCAGCAGTGGGTGGAAACAGTTGAATGAACAGGGACTGGGACAAAGAGGACACTTTTCTGTAGAAATTCTCATTTCTTTCAAGCTCCTCCACCTCCCACCAAGGCAAACAACTCTTCCAGGATCTGGAACGCCTGATCTGATGGACCAAAGTCTGAACTGGAAAGACGTGAGCTACAAGATGCAAGGTCTGAGCAGGAAGGTGGCCCACAGGCTCCGGCACTTCTGCGCAGGGGCTTTGAAAAGAGTTTCCAAGGGGCTTACACAAAAAGTCCTTTCAGAAGTGCTCCATAAAATACACCTGAAGAAAGACCGTTAGGAGGAGACTCGGTTTAGCTCTGTTCTCTTCTGTTTAACTCAGGTGGTGTTTTTTCACACACAGAAACACATGTACAGACTTAGTACACCATACAATGCCTCACTAAAGTCATCAAGTGGTGGTTATAACTGCATCCAAGATCAACAAGGTCTTTTTCCACAAGCAATCCTTTGTGTTTGGGAAGCCTTTGCCCTGAATTTTACTGTCTCCCAATCAACTAACAGGTGCTCTGCAGTCAAACACGAGCTATTTAAGGGCAACCTGCATAACAACTTCCCAGGCTGGCAAGCAATCTTAAATAGTAGTTAGGTACTGGAACGGGTAAGTTTTATACAGACAAACAGAAACACTCCCAACAGGAAAAGAAAGGGGGGGGGGAAGAGGGAAAATGATATCTTTCTTGTTTTCCATTTAGTTTTCTCTTTCATATGTTGGCATAATAACTCTCAAAAAAGAGAACGACGCTCCCAAAACCAGACACGGTGGTAATCTGACATTATACAGTTGTTGTTCCTAAAACTTTCCAGTTTTGCTTTGGACAACAACATAACGTGCTGATTGTATATGTGATATTTTCTCCACGTTCACAGGGCACAGATAGACATAGACTGCTAACACCGAAAGTATGTTATTTCAGGCAATTTGACTTATTCTTTTCCCTGGAGAAAGCATTTTGGGGTAGGGAAAAAAAAATGAAAAAGCTCTCTCGGCTAGATGCCAGATGTGTCATTTTGCATTGTAAAGCCACACCAGAATTTTATAAGCCGTGCAACTGCTCATTTGTGTACCATTCCCATATCAGATTTTTAAAGTCTGTTTCAAGGATCGGTGCATTGTATGGCATAAAATGGGATGTTTCTCATACAAAAGTCCCTGCTAAGAGCATTGAATATACAGTGCCTTATGCCCCCAGATGGGTAGAACCATACCGCTGGGGTTTTTTGGTCTAATGTCACCCAGGAAAGGCTGCTGCATTCTTAGAAATTCACGTGAACCAGAAAAGACTGCTGAAGTGCTCCACTACTGAAGATCTTAAAAAAGATGTCAGCCAAGCGCAGGGGATGTGGGGAAGGTGTCAGTGCCTTGAAGCGATGAGGAAACAGAGAGGAGAATATCAAACAAAGACAAAAAGTGCTTCGAAGTCTGGTGTATGCCTCCAGTAACTTGTAAAATTGCAAGGCGCAATGCAGTGCTTTCACTTAGTCTATGCACAAGGAAGCAGCAGGCTCCTGTCACAACCTCATCAGAGTCCCTGCAGTCGCAGAGGCAGAGGGCACAGGGTGACGTGGTCTAGAAGGTAAGTTGGTTCAAAGGTGCATGGGAAGGGCTGTGCAAGCAGCATTGCTGGGAAGAAGTCTTGTGGTCAACAAATACGCATGAGCCCTCATGATCTCCTGGATGTATAAAGGAAGACTCATTTGCTGAGATGCCATACAATTACTCAAGAGTGAAATACATCCCTGCGTAAGTGCTAAGTTTCCAGGCAATGATGGAATTATATTATTCAGGAGATTGTGACATTACTGTAAGTGCCATCGTTTCTGCTCCTGTAATGTTTCAGTCTGCATAAAAACAAAACTCTTACCTCTTCTCTGTCCTCTTCTTCCCCTATGCCAATACCCAAGTACTGGCACTGAGTCTCTTTTATATTTAATGATAACTATTGATATTTATGGGGCATGCGAGTACATACACAGGAGAGACAAAGAAGAAAGATGTTCACAGGCACTGCTGGCTGTGAAACAAGAACGGCTGTGTCACAGGGAGCATGTCAAACACATAAATAGCACCGATGGTGTTATAACAACGCAAAAGAAAAGTATTTTTACCGTGTAGTCTTAACACTACAGGCCCGATAATACACACACATATAGAAACAGCCACACCAGTGAGAGCCAGCAGAGCTCCAGAAACTAATCCATAATAAAATCCACGAAGCAGCAGGTAGGCACAGCATCACAGATGCAGCTAGAAGACAGACAGCATCTTCTCATGCACAGTGGGACATTTACTAGGGTAGACAGATCTCTGCATGCACCAAAAAAAGGCATCTCTTGTGCACAACTGCCTAATGGCTAGAAGTAGATACGTGCAAGAGATGGCAGCTTACATTATTTAAACCTGGCTGGGCCTGCGAGACAGAGCGGAGGTCAGCAGGTGCAAAGACTTGCTCTTTGAAGACTCTTATTCAGTATCAGTTGTGCAACAGGTTATCAGCGTGGGTTGCTTCCGTATACGGTCATGACCCGTAAGAGTGGAAAAACTTGTTTTGTAGTAGTGGAGGGATTTTCCTGAACTAGGTTAAATAATATTTATTTAACTAAAGCCTGCAGTTGCTGGAGCTGCTCTGGATTGACATTAGCATAGCTGGGCTCTTTAATCTTCTTTCATCTGCCACAATGCTGAAAATCAGTGTCTATTCATTTTTGTATTCATTCGATGTTCATACCAGAAACTCAGAACTGGTTTTCTGGATCCCTCGATTCTTCAGACAGAGAAATCTGACAATTTCTCAAACCACAGGAAACTTAAAAATAGCACTTGTTCCAGCACAGCTACACATTGTTGTTCTTGAAATCTGGGTTAGAAAATACTTACAGAGCCTCTAAAAGAGAGAGGCCTGAAGCGAAGCGTCTCTATAACTGCATTCCTTTATTTAAACAATTGACCCTGTGAATAGAAGAGCTACTGAAGCCAGATTTACCATTGATTTTGTTCCTTGAGACTAATTCCTATATGGATTCCTAGTAAGTCTAGTAAGTGTTTCACCTCTACTGCAATCATCCCCTGGGGAGCGGGAGAGGTACAAGAGTGGGAGACACAACTTGGGCCACTGCACAGTATTCAACTTTTTATTTTCACTAAACATACAGGATTTTAAGTGCTTTTTAGGACTACTTTCAGGAAAGCAGAACACAGACCTCATCTGGCACAAATCGTCAGCCGCTACTGAATGCAGCAATTTTGTAATTATTTACCATTCACCCTGATACTTGAGGGGGGCTAACAATGCTCTTTCCCCTGGAGGAGAAGACCCTCATAGACTCAAGTCGATTAACAGCTCCGGATTTGGACTCAGATGGACGCTTCTATGGAGCGCTCCTCCCTGCTAAATATGCCCACCAAAGGGTTTTATTAGCCCACACAGCAACTGCAGCTGCCTCTTTTCTCCCCACCTGAGCACATTTGCATTTAAGGATCTTCCTGGCTAGCAAAATTAGAGACATTACATGTTCCAGCAGCTAGGGTTTGGTAGTCTATTAAAACAATGAATGAAGAGCAATAGATGTGTCACCTTAATCCAGTTTAGGGACCTACATTTAGTTAATATGCATTTGCCTATTTTAAGCAGCCTTTCAATATTATACACTTCTTCTCTTGCCCCCTTTTTACACTTCACCTGCAATATTATTTCCACAACTAAGGGGATAACTTTCCCTGCAAAGATGTTTCACAGCATTTTCAGTTATAGTCTGCTTGTGAAGAGCCTGCGGCATAAGAACTGACCACTTCTTCATAATTCTTTTTAAGTACAGACTATTAACAAAGGCCTGTAAGTGTCCAGACAGAATCTTCACAGAGTGAAGAGGTTACGATTTGCAAATGATGTTTCCTTTCCACCGTAGGTGGATCAGTATGCGCTTGGGAGTAAATCTCCTATCTTTTGGGAATGTTTCCAGTTAACTCCATTCTAACCACATTTGCTTTGCTTGGTTCTGCTTCAGGAACTGAAACTAGCTAGGCTCCAGCATTAAATAACTGAGCAGGAAATAGCAGAAGGTTTGCCATATACAGGCTGGCCAGGGGTGGAGTGATATATTGAACTAAAAATACAGCAAAGATCGGTTTGGGAAGATTTAGATTGGTTCCATTTTAATTAGGAGATACACAAGCTCCCAGTCCTGGTGATGCAGTTATCTTCATTGAAAACACATTAACAGATTCAAATGTCACCATGTTTCAAAAAGGGAAGTGTTGAGCCATAAAAGCTTCATGCCCCAAAATGAGGATCTGGTCACAAACTGCATCCTGCACTTTGTGAGTTTGTCTCCGTGCCCTTTAGCAGTTTGGGTGCCTCCCGCCACCCCATCCCACACACAAGCAATGGGGTTAGAGGAAACCTTCAGCTGCACATCAGAAACTTCAGGAGTGATGCTAACCTGATAGGAAATTTAATCATGGGTGGGGATGGTGTTTATTTGGAAACTGAGGGTAAGATAGGAATAGCCTCAGCCACTCAGATGAAAAGTGGCAAGCAAAATGCAAATAAAATTTGAGGAAATTTTGGCAAAGGAGTAGTTGCAAACCAAGTCCCAAGTCATCAGGGGGAGAGAATCAAGTACCAAAATATCCTTACAATCAAGACTTCAAATCCTTCGAACTACTGTCCAATCTTTTAATTAACTTGTTATAAAGATGGAAGAAAAGAGAGTTTGTTTGTGTCCTTAGCTACTTTTGATGTACACTAAGGTAGCATCAGTGCCGTCAGTGAACCAAGGCAAAACAAGCAGAGCTGAAATCCAGGCTTGGGCAGCAAACTCTAGGTTTGACCCTATGTTATTCTTTGAACAATAAATATTTTACTGTCTCCCAATCACATTCTGGAAGAATGAATCCTACACCAGATCTTAACTGGACTGCAAAAATAAAACCTAGACAGCTTATTTATTGATACTGTGAAATATCCAAACAAGTTATTTTATTGCTATTAAGCAAAATATAACAGCTGGAAAAATAAACCTCGAACTGTCATTGAGAGTTCAGCCACAGAGAAAGAAAGTGAAATGGTTGAAATAAACAGAAAAAAGCACTTCCCAAGGAACGCTGTGAAGGGGGTGAGCCCCGGTTGCTCCCATTGCTGGCAGATCGATGTGGCCGTTTGGTTTGATGGATGAAGAGATAGGAAGTCAGGTGGGAAAATGCCCCTATGAAAGGAAGTTTCCATTGTATCTAAGCCACGAGGGAGGAAAACTGTGGGAAAAAAAATATTGTTGGCAAAGTATGAGGCATGCAAGCCTGCTACGCTATTCTTGCTGAACTTCAGAGGAAAACAGGAGCACAGACGTGAACACAGGGGTCTCCCTAGCCTAGGGGAAAAAAAAAAAAGCAAAGAAAAGAGTGCCTATCCAAGAAAGTTACTCCTATCACTATAAGTCTTTCCAGTTCTATTTAAAGAAAGCAAAAGAGCCAACAGAAGAAGCTGTGTTTTGCAGCCCTGCATAAACACCCGCAGATAAGGGTGGTACCAGGTGTCAGCTAGCCCTGCAAAGTCACTGAAATGTCAAGGATTGTTTTTCCTCTACTCCCTTTCTCTTTCCTCCGACTGGGAACTGCCAATGTTTATTTAAAAGATATCCCTTGTATTTGGCAAGAATGCCAGCGGGGCAGACGTTAATGGATTATTATTTGGAGCTGGAAGCCTGCCAAGGTGATAAGGATAGCCTGCCTACCCAAAGGCCCAAAGCCATGCCATTAACAGTGGGAGTCAGAAACGAAATCGTCCTGCCAGATGCTTTGCTATACTGAGTACGGCAGAGACTTTAAAAGCGAGCTGCCTCCAACTTCTATTTGATCTGACCTATAAAAATAATTAAATAAGTAAAGAGGCAGACATGGGCTATAACGGGGGACTAATCCATCTGTAAGACACGGGTCTGATTCTTCTCTTTTGCAGCGGCGTGGAGAATTTGTTCAAACCACCGTGAAGTCACTGCCAACGTTTCTGTTCACTTCTCTGCCCTTGAACTAGATCTCAACCTGGAAGCCCTGAACTCAACTGCTAAAAGCAGCGCAAGTGAGAGGCCTCATTGTACTGCTGCAGCCTCGACGCTAAAATGACAACAAAAACATACCTCATTTTTAGCTCTGCTCCGAAACGGAGGAGCATGTCCTTGTGTAGCGATCCCCACAGTAAAATGGCTAATGGCAGCACCCCCTGAGAAGGCAAGCCTGAAGGAATGTGATATTTTATGTCTGAGATATATTTAGATTAACATTGTTTACTATTAATCTTCTCTGCAAAGCCCTTTCCCAACAGACAAAAAACGACCAGTATCGCTCCACCCTTGTTATCATACGTTCTTTGGGAGACGACCTTTTCCGTGGCCCATCAGACAGCATGCGCTGTAATTAAGGTGTTTATAATACAATTTAGTAAAAGCAGGAGCTGGGGCACAGTAGCATTTACTGCTGTGATTGAAAGCCTTAAAGGTTATGTGGAATTTACCAAGTAGTAATTTTATCTGTTTGGAGCTGGCAAAAAAAAGAAACTTTGTGCTCATTTGAGAAGTTGGTCTGCCACTAATGAAGTAAATAGAGCTGCTTTCCTACATCTCATGAATGCATGCAATGAAGTATTGCCCCAGACAGGTGTTCCCTCCGAAAAGAAAACATGCATAAAGATTTAGCTACTTTTTTTCTCTGGATTTTTTTTTTTTCTCACCTTACACATGGCTAAACCGAACCCACATGCTGACATACTGTTACCCCAGAGAGAACACACAGCCCACCTTTGCTGGTGACCTCTCCTGGCTCTAATGTGGCCCACAGTAAAGTCAGGTGCAGAACACGGTAACAGCCTCACGGAGAGCAGCCACTCATTTCATGCCGAGGGTGATGGCTAACACTTCCAAAGGAAATTCAGTGCCAAAATAAAAATACATTTCTTTACTTCTGACATTCTATTGTGCCTTTGTGCAACCTCTCCTTTACTCAGGATTGTTCTCTGAAACAGGACTCTACCAGCAGCACAAAATTTAGACATCTGGAGCTGTAGAGCCATCCTCAGTATCAAGACAGGAATAAGGGAAGAGTACGCAAGTCAAGAGAACAGATTACGGTCTGGAAGCTGGTCTGACTTTGCCTTTCATACAATGCCAGTATCACAAACATTTGAGTACTTGCCCTGCAGCTAAGGCAGCACAGTACGGCTGGTTCCGAACATTTCTGTCCTCTCCCTACTGTCTGAAAGAAGAGTAAGGGAAGATATGTGAGGTTACAAAGACAAAATCTTTTTTATGGATGTATCAAGAATTAGACAAGATAGATTGAAGGTGTTTTACTTTCTGAAGGTAATTTACATTTGTAGATTAATGCCTAAGCCGGACTACACAATTTAACCAGCTCTAGACTTCTTTCACTCCGTAGTCCTCAAGGAGAATCTTCACAACAGGACGGTGTTAATTGCTGAAACTCTACCAGGTTGTCAACTGTGAAAGTTATTGAAGTTTTGGATGTAGTTTTGTATTAGCATAAATTCCTGGGGTGATTATTTAATGTGGAGGTTGTTTGGTATCTATGTGCCTTGGTCTCGTAGCCATGAATTACTGGAGCTTAGGAAAGGTAAATCATCCCTACATGTAGTGCATGGGGTCTCCAGGCTGTGATGGCACGGGCAAAACAGTTTGTAGAGAAAAGGATCGCTGCTGCAAAGAAGGATAAACAACTCGGGCCTGTAAACACCATTTATTATTGTTTCTTTATCATTCACTAGGAAACAAAGATTGTGTTTCTCAGCAGCAGTTTTACCATCACAAATAGCAATCTGATTCCATGGTATCACAGCTTATTCCTAGCACTAGGAGTGGGTGCACCAAGGAAGGACAGATGGAGGCTGTGCCACAATCAACATTCAGTAGGGTGTCTGTCCTCACCCACTCATCTGCCTTCTCATTCCTCTCTGACTGCTCTGGGACTGCTCTGACCCCACCCTGTAAGCTGTTTCTTCCATGCTATCTCCTTAGTTGTTTTTCAAGAGCTTTCTTGCTGCCCACATGTGAATCCTCCTCCTCTTGGATGCTGTGTTTTCTACAGAAGCAACAGATTGCTGTGATGTTGTCCTTTTGATCTAATGAGAAAAACTCCCACAACAATGATGTGCATGTGTTTCTTTCCACATTATTTAGCAGCGGGGCTTGGAGGCACACATCTCTCCCAGGATCCTACTTTTTTCTGTAGGTCCTACCTTTATTGCCACTGATAGCTTAATAAGCTTCCCCCCCCCCAGCCCCAAATCTACATAACCTGGTGTGCGATGATTACTAAATTCTTAGTCATTGTGTATTTGTCCACGGCTTGAGCATAACGCAGGGGTTTCTGAAGTCAGACACAAAAGCCTCGCTGGCTTCAGTCAGGGCAGAGTGGGCTCCGGGGTCACCGCTAAAATGCCATACAGCACTTGTCCCTTTTCTCTGCCATCCCACCTCTGACGATAGCTCATCAACAGGATGAGCTCTTTGTGGTTGAGCTTTACAGGGATATCGGGTTTCTTTCTCACTGTTGCTCGTGATCATTTTATTTATGAATCATGGACTCAAGGATGGATTTTAAAACTGGCAATGATCATTCCTTTTACTGATACTGTTCTCAGATCTCAAAACCCTACATTCTCACACAAATAAATTTAGCCTTTCAAATCACCCGGGGAAGATAAAAGATTGTACTCATCTTACTACAGGCAGTGAGGTGGTTACAGATCTGCCACAGGATAAATCTGGGCATTGGTGGTAAGAGAATCCAGCTCCAAAACTTGGTCCCCAAATCATTTTCTAAGTCACTTGGAGCATCAGTCAACAAATCACCCGAGTCTTTGTGCCGGGGTTAATCTCAGTGCAGAAAGCAGCATTGCTCAGCACAAAAGCTAACTCTTGCTGACCGAAGGAAGTATAAAAGTGCATTTTCTTAGCTATTAGAAGTCGTACCTATCAAAAGGAACTTATCACAGTGGACAATATCAATTCTTTGCCTCTCATTCCCTTCAACAATGTAACGTTTTCTTTTTAGAAAATTGTCCTTTGCACATCTCACCGTCTTTCTCAGCACTTTACTGGATCCCTTCTATTTCTCTGTAAATTCCACCTGCCTTCCGAAGTCTCCTGTCTCCCCCCGCAACAGCACTGTGGGCTCTTTCTGACACTGGTACTGCCTCAGCCTGGGAGCATGTACGATTCGCTACAGCTCCCAGGGCTGCAGTTTGAACCCAATAAAACAGCTGCTTTGCTTCTGGAGGCTTGAAAGACTATGCATGCCAAGTGCTAGCTCAGCTCCTCCCATGCAGACCCCAAAGAGAGTGTCACAAACCAGTAAGGGACCAGTCAGCAAGGGTGCTGTGCTCTCTTGGAAGAGACAGTCAGAAAAGCAGGTCTGGTACAGTGTGGCAGTTGTGCTTCACACACCAAGGCTGGCTGTTCATATGCCTCTTCCCCACAGCTCTGCTATCAAGGCCACAATATTAATGTATGTGACACCTCAATGTATATATTGGGGAACCCCACGGAAGCTAAGACCTATAAGCTTCTGTGCAAAGCCACCTTGAAACATCTAGCAAGCCCTAGGCACAGCAAGGGCAAAAGGGTATATGTTCCGTTAAGTAACTAGGTTGAACTTACTCCATTCAACATATGAGGCAGAGTCGTCTACGTTCAGGGACCAACCATCAGCAGGCCTCCTGTGTGCTGCTGCTTCTGGGGATGGGAGAGAAGGTCTTCTGTTCTGGGGATCTGAGCTTTAAGAGAGCACCGTGCGTGGGATTCTTGTCCAAGAATAAAACGTCTTTCCACCACTGCCAAGCAGACTGAATGTCTCTGAGAGGATGTTGACACACTACACAAGACAAGTCTCTCCTCCAGAGAAGGGCCATGAAGATGCTCAGAGGGCTGAAGCAACTCTCCTATGAAGACAGGCTGGTAGAACTGGGGGGGTTCAGCCTGGGGAAGAGAAGGCTCCGGGGAGACCTTAGAGCCCCTTCCAGCACCTAAAGGGGCTCCAGGAAAGCTGGGGAGGGACTCTTTATCAGGGTGATAGGACAAGGGGTAATGGTTTTAAGCTGAAAGAGGGCAGATTTAGATTAGATATTAGGAAGAAATTCTTTACTGTGAGGGTGGTGAGCCCCTGCCCAGGTTGCCCAGAGAAGCTGTGGCTGCCCCATCCCTGGAGGGGTTCAAGGCCAGGCTGGACAGGGCTTTCAGCAGCCTGGTCTGGTGGGAGGTGTCCCTGCCCAGGGCAGGGGGGTGGAACGAGATGATCTTTAAGGTCCCTTCCAACCCAAACCATTCTGTGATTCTGTGATTCTATGTACATAGCTTTACTCTTCTCAAACTTCAGAGTGCTCATGTTTTTCCCGGTGCTAAAGTGTCTATTTGGTCCCAGCAAGGCAGGACTCTGAGCATCCATTCTGAACACGCTCTCTGAGAGCCCAACCGTGCACTCAGACCACTCCCATGCACTTCATTAAAGTGGAAAGAAAAAAGAGCAATGCTCCTGGAGCTCAGTTAGGTCAAATACAAGGTTTCATTTGCCCATTTGCCTCATTTTGCCGTCATCTTGAAGGCAAAAATAGGGGGTGGGAAGGCACCAGGAGAGAAAAGCATCATAAATCATTCCCTGTATTAGCAGGAGGCTGGATCGGCAAGCCTTGCTCATTTAGCTACCTTAAACTTCATCCAACCTGCTTATCCCCCAGCTGCAGGAATAACAGACCACTTGAAAGGTAATATTTTTGCTATTAGTGAAGAAAGGAAAAAATGTGATCTTTTCTGTAGCATGGGAATAATTTTTCCAGAGCTACATAGAATGAGCCTGAGTGAATACTGCTATTTTTGGCAATAGCCCTCCTGCTTAGCTCACATCAATAATTTTAATGCTTTATTTGTGGTTTGGGCTGTAAGCAATGGTGAAAGCCTGCGGAGGGAAAAAAAAAGTGGCAAAATTTGCTAAATAATTTTGAGTTCATGACATTCATAAAAATACACGAATGTTTTCAGAATTCTTAGAGTCCATACATGCTCATAAAGCTGAGCCATGAAAGCATTTTATTTTACATACGCAAACATCACCGAATTACTCTTTATGAGGTTTTAATTGGACCTTTAAGGTTTCAGCGGTTACAGTGACAGACTGTCAAACACATTCTTAGATTCCTGTGTCTTGCAGTATCATTAATACAGAGAATCTCATGTTTTGTCCCAGTAGCGTTTTTCTGAGTATTTTTCACTTTTTATATCACAGCAGCACCCAGAAGCCCCCCCTCAGAGGTCTGGGCTCTGGTGTTTCAGGTGCTGCATAAACAAAGAACTAAACCAGACTTTCAAGGTCTCGAAGCACTTTTTACATTTTAGGGGGAGATATTTCACTACAATAATTACAGCTTATGTCGTATCGTCTTCCGTGCACTCCTACAGCAGTTTTGACCCCTATGTAGGTGGCCTGCTTTTCAGAGCTGCAGAGATCCCAGTGCTCCCTCTGAACATCACTTCTCCTCCTACATGCCACTGCTTACTTTTCCTTTTTCCAAATCTGCTTTGGGAAAAAAAAAAAAAAAAAGCAAAGCAGTACCACTGGCCTATATTTGGAAAAAGATGTACAATAGGTGAGGACTTGTCCAGCCAAAAAATATGTTGTCTCCCAAAGCTCACTGCAGACCGGTCACAGGGTTTAAACCACTATTTATTTCAGAAGAAAAAGCTTGATTCTTAACTGGAGTAAATCAGCAAAGCTCAGTGAATCTACACTGATCAGCCCTAAGCAGAGTTGGCTCAAATCACAGCAGTATGCACAAGGCAAAACCATTTCATCACGAAAACCAGAAAAAAACTGCTGGCCCATCTGAACACCTAGGACTGGACAGAAAAGGGCCCTCTTGCTCCTGAAAAGTCTTCCCTTCTTCTATTTACAAAGCTTAAAGTATCTTCAATTTGTCAAAAATACACAAAAAAGTATATAGTTGACCGTCCCTACAAAATCCACATTAAAGCATCAACTGGCTCATAACAATCCCAACCCACCCAAATATTCACTATTTTTTAAATACAAGAGGAATCACACTCTAGTTAGTCATACTGCAGGTTACTGTAGTTAAGCATGTACTTAACTACTCTGGATCAGGCAAAGAAAAGTATTAGGTGGGGAAAATTTTGAAGTAATGAAGATACTATTAGCATCTATGAAAGAATAAAGATATTCTCATATTTTTAACAGGCAAACAACTACACAGAAGCATCAGTTCAGGCTCAGCAGATATAGTTTATGACTGTTGCTAAGTGAGTAACTTAGGTTAGAGGAGGAATAATCATTTTTACTACTCCATAGCAACTCCGTTTTTTCCTAAAAATGTGTAAGTTCTGTGAATTCTGCAGCCAACGTCAAATTCGAAATGATCACATTAACAGACGGAAGAGCAAAAGTGCAAGAAGGGAAATTCTAGTGCCTTCCTCCACTCAACAAATACACAGTAATGATGTCAGGCTGAGACTTACACATGCAGGGTTAAGTGACCAGTAAATTTTATTTTATTTTTTTTTAATTGAAAGCTAACAGGGTAGCAAGGCCATCTGCATCATGTTTACCACACCATGCACTGGTTGCAATTAGAAGTTGTGGATTTGATCATTAGTTCATTCGTTTAAAGACAAATGCATTGGCTGAAATACAGTCATGCTGGGTTTAATAGCAGCAATTGCAGAGTGCATTATTTTCGTTCATGTTTTAGTACTGTGAAGACTTGGGGAAAAACTGCTTGGCAGACAAACCCATCTTTTAAATTCTGTGGAGCAAACAACCGACACGTTGGCTCCTTGCCCCTTAATCAAAGTATACCCAGAAAGTACATCTGGACCAGCTTCCCAACTGGGCAGGACGGCGTATTCTGGGCTATAGCCCCAATAAACTCCTTCTATTTGTCCTCCTCCCTTGTTTGAAGAACCTCAAAAAGCGTCAAGCCAGAGAGTGAGAATGAGGATGACCTATAAATCAGCAGCCCTGTGGACTTGACATGCACCTCGAGGGCAAGAGACGAGTTCCAGTGAGCGATCCAGAAAACATAATGTTCTCTTCTCAAAATGAAAACCCAATCCTAAAACGTAGTGATTAAGACTATTCCTGGAAACTGGAGATAGAGGTTCAAGTCCCTCTGGAAGAAGGGGACTAGAGTTCAGCTTTCCTACAGCCTGGGTAAGAATTCTCTTTATTAGACTCACTATTTTCTAATTCTATAAATCTAAGTATTAGTATTTGATAAAACACTGACGCATTCACAACAAATAAAATTGTAACAATTATTGTACAAATGAAAGATAACACTAACTGGGAGCAGTAGCGCCTGCATTTTCTAGCAAAATTACAGTTCTGAAAAATAAGCTATAATTACAAAACATTAATGCACAGCCACCTTGATCAATTGAGTGTGCCTCCGCAAATGTTCATACCCAACAACTTTGCAATCACAGCAGGATCTTCACTTAGGAGAAGAAATGAGTTTTCACAATGTCTCTCTCCAAGATGATGGATTATCTTTCACCATATTGCAACACGTTCAAATTGTGTAGACTATCCTCAGCCCAAGAACGCCCCTCTCTTTTCACGCATCTCTTCAAAGCCAAAATTGATATTTGAAAGTATTGTAGCTTCGCCGCATAACCTTCTAGCTCAAGCCACTGCCTCAGGCACAGTTACTGTGAATCATTATGTAGAAAAATATTACCCAGCATAAGGCAGCAAAAGTACATTAGAAAGAATATCAAGAATATCAATATCTATATACCTAGAGCCTGACACACTAGAGAGACACTCCGGTATAACTTGATGAGAACGAGAAATTTACAATAGCATAAAGCTGGAATAACAGTGGTTGAAAGGAACTAAACAGGAATCGGCCTCAAACTGATTAGGGGCCATAAGGGAACATGTGGCCTCAATCATGACAACGCTGGGTTTTGAGAACAAAAGCTACTTCTCCCTTTCATAGCGACACTTCTTGAATTACATACTCCTTTGAGACAGGAGACATGCTAGGCCGTGATACGCAGATAACCACTAGCCAAGGCAAAAGACTTCCTTCTGCTCTACACTACTTTAATCATCTTAAGCAGGATTTTACAAATAAAAAGCACTACTTCCTAGCCCCTCCTTGCAGTATATTCAACCCGCCACGATATATTCCAGGGGCCACAAACCACATGCCCAATATGCCCTCTGACTTCAGTTCAAATAGCATATGGCCACGGGTTTCCGAGTTATTATTTGATAATACTGAAAGGTACGACAGTGTGTGGTCCATCAAAGGCATCTGAACAGTTCATTCACCCTACAGCGAAGGAAGGTTTTCCCATGCTGGTATATTTTAGCCCACCCGTAATTTGAAAAGGATGATTTTTAGAGCTGGTTACAATTTAAACCTTCTGACTTTGAGCAGTTTTTCGACTATAATGTCAATGTTCATTAGGGGGGGGAAATATAAGAAAAAATCCATTAAAATTTAAAAAGTTTTAGACGACTGTGTTTGTTTTACTTCCCGTTTGGAGAGCTTCAGCATCCTTGTACAAGTGGTGTTATGCAGAGTAAATGCAGCATAATGAACTCGGGTTCAGAAGGCAAGCACAGTCGAATTCATCGTCATGTTTCCTCACACATCAGAAACGTACATTTTAGCCTAATGTGCAAAAACATTATGCAAATGTCCTTCCCCCCCCCCCATTAATAACTTTCAAACCAACTAGTAGATTGCGAAGACATTTTAACAGAGCAGAAGAGATTTCTAAGATATTAAACTTCTATGAACTGTGTGAAAATAGGTATGTGGGTAGACAAGAAAAAGGTGATTAGTGCTTCCAGCAAGGGAAAGGTTGCAAAACGGGCTTGAACTTAATGAGACATCGCTGACTATTTTCCACACTGGAAATGAGAAGTACGATGCTTTTCCCAGTGATGAGATATTTAATTACAGTTTTGACCTTATATTCACTAACAAAAAATACAACACAGAAAACCAGAGTCAATGTATTTTACTACTCCTTGTTTAGACTAAACTCCTTGTTTGGAAAACAAGGGAACAAGAAAGTTTTCTTCTTAAAATAGTTAAAATGGGATCGTTGACCTGCAGCTGAAAGCAAGTGTGCAGACAAACTAAAGAAAATAGCAGCATTTTAATTTTAAAAGAAAAAAAAAAAGGAGCGCCTGCTAATTTTGATCAGATTTCCTCCTCTCACCCCAACCTGCAAATATAAACACATGAGGTGCCTCGGGTAAAAGGTATCTGGCAGCACGGAGGGATCTCTTCCCACTGGTAATGAGTAGACGGATCATATTATCTTAGTAAAGTAAATATGATTTTTAGCCAAAATGTCAGTTGTATTTCATGGTTTCTTTTCCTTCCATTTCTGAACAGATCACGCTGGGTTCAAGGTGAAATCATTTGGCATGTTTCTAGGATTGATCTGGAGAAAATTATGGATTAAAACAACCCACCCAAACCAATAGCAAATGACCAAATACCACCGCTGTCACACATTTCATTCGGGTCACTGCTGCGGCCTCAAACTTATCATTTGTACTGGGCAAAGACCTCCTGATGCAATTAATTCCTTTTAAAGAACTGTAAAGACAAGTAATGTTCGTGAAGTTGAGTGCAGAGTTTCACCTTGTCGCTGGCGCAGGAGTCCCGGATGGCTGCACAAAGCAGTCATTCAGAGAACAGGAGGGTTCTCATTGACAGAAACACTTTCCAAAACATTCTGAACTGGAATTTTGGTGGAAGGTGTTACACAGCTCCAAATATTTGTTTCTTTGTTTCCATGGGAACAACAGCAGAGTGGTTTAATAATAAAACAACATCGATCCTCTGAGTTTGAGAGAGTTCCTTGATTTCTGTTTTGAGTTAAAGATTTATTTTTCCGCGGGTTTCCCCTCTCCCCAACAACCAACAAGTTGCACAGTTTAATGCCCTTTTGGCACTTTGAGGGGGATCCAAAACATTAAAGACAAATGTTGCAAAACTTGTATTCTCCTGCTGCATATTCTAAGCCAAGCACTGCATTAAACACATTCTAAGATGTCCATATTTTGTAGACTTAGGTTATTTCATATCAGATCCTTAACATATGCAATTCTTCTATCACTCTCTCTCTGTATTATGAAGACTCGACATAACGCCATTGGAGGGAATGGAGTCCAGAAGTTGGGGCGTAAAATGTTGTCAGTGCTTGAACCTGTAATCCTAGTTGCAAAAAGAAGGGAGGAAGTAAAAGGTGGTTATTGACACAGCTTTATTTTAAAATTTTATTCTTCCTAATTCAGACCTCCTCTCAAGTCCATAGGAAGAGGAAAACTCTTCCAGAGGGTGATTCAGAGCAGAAGTTTACTTGAAAAGCTTCTGCAAAATGCAGCTTAGAGTCATCTGTTCATTAACTACGGAGAGAATCCAGAGACAGTGCCCTCTTATGTTAGGCACCTAAATTAATGTTTAAAGTTGGGCTGCATTTACATTCCGCGGGGATTGTGTGCAATTTTGCTCAAGTTACTGTACCTGAAAGGTTTGTTGTGTAAAAAACTGGAATTGTGACACTCATTTCATTGTTGGTTTTGAGACTGAAGGAATTTTTTCCCAGTGTGACAGCAATGTACGCTCATACCTTATTCCCAAACCTGATGTGCACATTTGAATACGTACAATTCTTATTAAAATAGCTGACGCTCTTGGGCCATCAGCTGGAAGTGGAGATTCTCCAAATACACAAAGGATGTTCTTGCCTCTCAGTGGGATGTGGATGTCTAGGTACATTCAATGCCTTTCCTTCTCCTAAGCATTAGTATCACTAATATTATTTAAAAAAACATGGAAATCGTGGCCCAGGTAGCCGCTGGTGAATCTTGTATGACAGACTACAGAAGAGTATAAAGAGAATCTCAGCACTAGTAAATACTAACCATGCCACTGGAAAATAAATAGAGACTGACAAATTATTGTTGACGTAATCCCTGTGAGAGTGTCTAGACTAAGGGAGTCAAACCTACTGTCCGTAGGCTGAAGCTGGCTCCCTGGAGTCTTTCCACCAGCCTACAGTTTCTTGTGCAATATCCACTGCAATTCAGCCGACAGGCACCTGCTTGCTCGTCGTCCGAGAAGGCCAGAGAGTGTAGACAGAGAGACGGGGAATGAATTCTGCTCCCCCCTACAGCTGTCTTGTCTTTCATTTCTGCTCCTCCAGCCCAGAAGCAATGCAGGAATCCCCAAAACATCTACTATCGCTCCATCTCTACACCAGGCACAGCATCTCCAGATCTGGAGAGCATCTGAGTCTCAGCCTCACTTTGTGTTCGCAGGTCTGAAAGCGGTTACTTTTCCACAAGCAGTGCCTCCCTTTTGTCTCCTGCCAAGGGAAAAGAGAGTCAAGATGCAAAGGAAAGATTTTTTTTTTCAAGTGGAGATGAAGAGAAGGGTATTGGAAGAAACCCAAGCAAGAGCCAGAAATGACTAACATGGATAGAAAGGCCCAGAACAATCAGAAGCTGGAGGAAACGCTGGGACAGAGATTCCTTGAGGAAGAAGCTCCTGAGGAGTGAGAACTAAAGTAAGAGAACAGAAATGTTTCATTAAGGCATTTTCTTCTTTAGGCAAAAAAAGTCTTTTTTTTACTTCAAATGAAATCTGTAACATTCAGAAATAAATAAATCTCTCAGCAGTGTGACAGGAGTGCAAAATGTGTCTCTTCACTCATCACCCCCAGACTTGAACTGAAATAGTAATCTGGCCCTTGCCAAGGTGTACAACCACTTAAATAGCAGTGCTGTAAATCAAAAGGTCCCCACAGGCTCCACACGAGCAGGAGTTTGAAGGTCACCAAGCATGATGCAACAGTCAGGCATGAAATATCTCTAACCAGACCTGGTACTTGTACCTTATCATCAATACTGGGGGGGGAATATCTAAGATCCACCTGTGCTCCTTCACATCTGTCAAGATGGGGTGAGATAAGGCAAGCAGAAGCTAACAAATTGGGTCAGTGCACAGTCAGGTAGACAATACACTACAGCCACCCTGCTAAAACATAACAAAAACCGCTTCCCCAAGCAGGGTGGAAATGATAACTTCCCTGAGATTTGGCAGATCAAATAGTTGTGGGCAGTTTTGACATTTCCCTAACATCTAAATCTCTCATCAGGCAGGTGACTTCATTCTTTACGCCAAATAAACAATCCAGCGCTTGCTCACAGTAAGGAGGCTTTTGTAGTTATCTCCATGCCATCACATCATGAACATCAAAGAGGAAGAACACCCCCTTCCCAGTAATGAAAACACCTTAGTCCCTGTGGTAATTCAAGGCTTGATCCACCTCCCATTTTGTGAGAGGTGGCACATGAAAATGGACCGCTGGGTGAGCTGCTAGAGACAGTGATTCCCAGCAGAACCCGCTTCGCTCTCAGCGACTGCACGTGGCCTCGATGGCCAGCTGTGTACACCACCACCGTGCGATGATCGGTCTTGCTGTTTTCCAGGCAAGTGACTATCGCTGCCAGTTTGATTAAATTACAGATGCTGCGAGAGACTTAAGCGAATTATCAAAATGAGCAGAGCAATCAAAACCACCAAACACAAGAAATCATTAGTTGTCCTTCGGCTCAGGAGGGAAGAGGCTCCGCAGCTACTTTGAGTCTTGGGAGAAAAGCGCTCGGCTACTTGGGGAGAGAATCCAAATAAATCCCTGGGGAACTTAAGTCTCACTCCCAGCCCGCCTTTCAGATCAGTCTCTATTTAAGCTCTTTCACTGGACTTTTGGCTGAAGCCAACCACCTATGTGTTGTTTTCCCAACAGACAAATAGCAGCTGCTTTCCCAAGACCTGAGAAGACCCGTCTGACACGTCATACTCTGGGCAGAGCAGGCAGCCTACAAAACAGGCAGGGAACCCTCCTGACTCCTGGTGACATTACAACCGATCTACACAAACAGACCTAATCTTCTGGTTTTCTTCCAGCCATACAGCGCTTTTATTTTTTTAGTTGCTTCCACCATCTCTATGTTACCAATGACTAAGACCAAAGAGAAAAATAAAGCACAGAGAAGGAAAATTAAAAAAAAATTTTAAAAAAGAAAACCCTCAGTCAAAAAAAACATTCCCTACGCCAGAAGTATTAGTTAACAAGTCTGATTACTGGAAGGCAGTCGAAAGCCCTGCTTAACTAGAAAAAAAAAAAAAAGACAAAAACAAAACAAAAGCTAACAACAGTATGTGAATTAATTCCTCCCCAAGCCTTACTGGGGGCTGTAACTCTTCTGCAGAGGGAACCGTGCTCTCGGTTAATGTATCCCTGTTACACACCACGTGCATCTCCCCCAGCCCCACAAAGGACTGACCGTGCTCTGAGGCACAGACAGAAGACCCCTGAGACTGCCAAGGTAAAGGTGCTGTTTCTTTTTTTAAATGGATATCACTCAACAAGGAAATTCAGACCTTTTAGGCCATTATGAGATTTTGCCTCCTTTTTACCTACATCTCAAACAGCTCCAAAAACCTCTCAAATTCTCCTAATTCCAAGGAGATACAGTGAGGTTCCAACTTTTTGCTTTGAGATCTCCAGATGAAAGGCGACAGTCAAGTGCCAAATACCACAGGTTTCTAGTGGTCTCCAATATCCTGAAAATATGTTATTTTTAGTATGTGGCTGGCAGCAAAAGGAAGTGTTAAATCTTGGACCGGTATCAAATCTGACTGAAAATTAGCAGCTAGGAACATCCTCTTTGATTATTTATTCCACTTTCCCATATCCGAATAGCCCCAGAGGGGTAGTAACAATGACAATCACTAGGAAAACACCTGATGATAGCAGGTTAGTACACAGCATTTGCCTGGCTCTCCCCAGGAAAACATCCTAGAGTTTGTTTCCTCATTTTTGATGAGCAGACTCCTGGGGCAAGCGGGACCGGCTGTCAGAAAAGGGCCCCTCGTGCTTCTCTGCAACTCCCCCACTGCAACACTTGTAAAAGAGCAGGAGGATACAAGACGAAAACCCCAGACAATCCGCTCCCAGATGCCTTTATTATTTTCTCAGAGGTCCTTATGGTGAGGGACCAGGTCAAGTTGCTTGTATTTACAAACAGAGCACAAGAAGCACATTACAATTTGTCAGTGCTCATAAAGGCTTTAAGGCCTTTTCTCTCCATATCTGCTAGCTGCTTTCTAAATTAAGAAACATGATCTGCTGCAGTTTTAACAGCATTTTGATCTCGATTACATTTGGCATGGTGCTGGGCCGGCCCTGTTTAAATCACTGGAGTGTCTATGGGCACCAGTCAGCATAAAATCGGAATTCACGCCACTTGCCTGCAGGGCGGACACGGCCTAAGAGAGGGATGGTTGAGCAGGACACAGTTCTAGCATCATATTTCTCATTTATTCAGTACTAAATCAAAATTCAGATGTCAACACCACTCTTGCAGCACTCTGGGTTTGCCGACGCTGTTAGACAGTAGCTGGGTCAATGGCTGTGAGCTCTTCAGCACCGTCCTCAACAACAAGCACGTCTCCTGCACCGCTGCATGGGCTCACTCATCTGCTTCCTGCCCGTTGGGTCCAAATCTCGGCCCCCTGCAGTGCCACACGGGGGGTCTCTCTCTCTGTCACACTCCCTGCCTGTTAAAGGCAGCAGGTCAGCTTGATCAGCGAGACATCAACCAGCTGCATCTGCACAGGGAGTCACAGAGCAGGAGGGGATGCGTGGTGCTGCACTGCAGCTAGCGTAGGCATGTGTGTTCCCAAGGTGCAGAATATACAATGACATCCTTTAAAAAAGTTGTTTTCTTAGTGGCAGTCAGTGCAAAGCTATTTGGAACCTTTTCCCTTGGCAAGCGACGAGGCTTGGCTGCCATCTCCTCTCACCTATTGAACCAGCCAGGCTTATCATCACCATCAACCTGCTCCTAGCAGACGAGGTTTGGGGTTTGATCCCAGTTTTGGCTGCCTTGCTATAACAGAGATGAAGACTTAGCTCCAATATGCACAGAACAGCCTCTGCTGAGCTACAAAGCAGCATTCAAACACTGCTCCTCGTCCCCGCAACTCCTGTCATGACCCCAGAGTATACGACAAGGTCTCAAAAGGGCAGACGCGCCGGGGCAGGGCATTTCCTCCAGTCAAGGACAACACAGACAACTGTCACCCATGTGGTGCACCAGAAGCAGTACGCGAATAGCTACAAAATGCGAGGGGAAGCCTGTGGTGTCGCTAAATAATAAGGTCAATACAAACGACATCAACTCCTTTAGGTCAGAACGAATGACAACCAGGACATGCCACAGAAGGCTGCATGGAGAATTCACAGATGGACAGGCAATCTCAATTAAACTGTCCTCCCCTCCCATTCTCCTCTGAATTACTGCACTAAAACCCCTTAATTATCTAAACTCAATTAGTCTTAGAATATTTGAAGCTTCCTGTTCAGACTAATTTCTCTCTCTTTCCTCATTTGGAGTGCTTGACTTGCATTAAAGAACACTTAGTGCCTGTGGTAAGGAGAACTTTACAAAGGCAGGTCAGGACTTCGGGGTATTCACGATCTTCCCTCAATCCTCCCAGTGCCTGAGAAGATCATGCACTCACTCTATGCATATATCTATCCAGATGAAATTTCAGCATCTCTGACATGCTTTTTTTTTTTTTTAATGCCTTAAGCCAAACATTTTCATTGCTAGTAGCAACTATCATCCGTTGCAGCTATTTTCACTCCTAAAGATTTCCGTGCGTACTCTCCAAAATTATTTGCAAAGGAGTAATTTTCTATTATTGCTATTATTATTCCTGGGAACAAAAACCATGGTGTTAATTCCAACGAAAAAAGAACATCGGTGGCAAAGCAGATAGTAAGACAAGACAATAGAAGGAAGCAGTTAAAAGATTCCCTTTCGTTTCAATGATGCAACTTCTTTGTGCAGGCTGAACCTGCACATTTTCATTCAAAGGGCATCAATAAAATTACTGCATTCGGAGCTTCGTAGTGTTTTGGCCTCTGCAATGATGGAGACCAATGTCAAGACTTCTCTCACCGCATTTCCTTCACTTTCTGTTAGAGCCTTGTAAGAAACCTCCATCATAAGGTTTTGTGCCCCTCCTGAAGTTCTGTGTATCTCATTCTCCCTACAAAACATACCTGAATACAGGGTCTTTTCAGACGGGTGAGCCCACAGCATAAGGGCCTCAACTAATCAGGTTCTTGGTAGACTCACACCTCCAGGATTGCCTAGAAATTATTTGATCGTTTGTGTAGACAGCTGGACAAAAGGTAGTTTCTGTCCCTCCAGACAAGGTTTAGAGAAAAAAAATAATATTTTTTAGCTGTAAGCACATGTGTCATGGACCTGTCAGCTTTATTACCTTGATTCAGTTAGATTTTTAGAGGCACTTGTGCAAAATATGTACTCGGAGTTGAAAATTAGCTCCTTCAGTTTAGTTTAAATCTATTCCAAAAAAGCTCAAACTAACCTTAAAATAGTTAGCTTGCTTAACAGGTTGTACTAAATTAATATCACATCTGTACTTAAAGCAGTTCAGTGATGCCTCATGCAGGCAAACTCGCACGGATAGGAAACTGAAGCACAGACAGATTAAAGGCATTGCTCAAGATGAAATAACAAATCCCTGGGCAAGCCAGAACTGAACCCAGTCTGAGTCCCGATTCAGCACATTAACCACAGAGCTGTCTCCAGCAGTGTGCTTACTGCCTGGGCTACAGCCACTGTGCGGGATCGAACGCAAACCGCTTCATGGCGAGCTCTATCGGGGAACCAGACGCCTCCTCTAAGGTGCAGTAGCAGGATTACACTTTTCCCATTTAAGAGGAAACCTCTCTCTCTCCAGCCCTCCACAAACATCGAATTGTTCTGGCCCAGAACTGGCCGGAAAACAAGAATCCCATTTTGCAATTATTTTTGAGGTTTTAGCTTTATTCTTGCGTTGCGATAATACTGAAATTTAAAAGTAGACTTTTTTTTCCCACCAAAGCCAAAGAGAAAAGTCAGGTTAAAAAAAAAAAAAAGGAGAGATGCAAACCTTTCTCTCCCATGCCCCTGAGAAGTGCTCTCATTGAGAACACCACCCATCCCCTGCACTCTGAGATCCTCATCTCCTGCACTCCCTTCCCTCCACAAGTTCTATCTCTGAGTGAAGAAGGTTTCAAAGAGACCAGTTTCTTTGAAACTAATACATTTCTACCTAAAGTTCTGTTATTAGCAAGGCATTTTTTTCCCAGAATTAGAGCGACATTTTCTTTAGGCATAAAACTACAGGAGGAGGAGGAGGAGGCCATAAACCGCACGTGAGTCCTAGGCCTCAGGATGCAGATTATAATGCAAAGAATTACTTTGCGCAGTTGGTGGTGGAAAATGTCCCGCAGACTTGATATTGTGGAATGGCCCATTTATCTTTTCAGGTCACGTTTTGGGTTTTGTTTTTTGTTGGTTTGGTTTGGATATTTTCTCTTTACAGCTGTTGATACATAGGGGAATGATTAAGCTTTTAATTTGTTTTGTAAGTTTTTAGGCTTCAGTCTAAAATACCCTCTTCATATGAATCAGGCAATGGCATAAGTCCTCTTTTCAGGTGAGTATCAATTTACTGTTGTGCCTATTTCACCTTTTACAGGGAATCCGTGTACAGAGTTTGGAAGAATGTGCTGTAGGTTCACAGCACAGGTATGTTCCCACCTTCCAAAAGCCCAGCTGGGCTCCATTTTTATTGCAGAAAATGCCAGGTTGTCATTTTATCAGAGAAATTTCTGCAGTGTCAAATTTGTATAAACTTAAAGCCCCATAGGTATGAGAAACACTTACTTTAGCTAAAATACTATAATTTATGCAAATTATAAAAACCTGTGAATACTGATTATTTCAGCACCCAGTCAGGGATAAGAAACCTTTTGGCTTCGACTTGGGTAAAAGCCTCCTTCTTTCACCAATAAAACACTGTGGAAAAGACTAAAGTAAAGCTAAAACTATATAAACCAAAGTTATTCTAACAGCTTGTAAAGACAGATGAGAGTCATTACGTTATTTATGCACACGAGGGTACTGGGATAGACAGGATTAGATGATTTACCCAAGATCAAACAATGAGTCAGTGACACAGTTTTCTGCTGTCCAGTGAAAACACGGATGTACAGTAAGCTGAAAAGAATTCATTTATTCCCCATATCAAAAGGATAAAGGAGAGAGCATTCCCTCTGCTATCCGAGCTCGTGGTTCCAATAAGTGTTGATAGAACTGAATTTGGCAAGCAGGAAATTAGCTGCACTAGTCACATATGCAAAGCATTTGCTGAAAAGAAAAGTCTTGAGTTACTCAATTAACAGCAGTTTTCACTTGCCGAAGCCACAGGCCTATCTATCACAGCAGCAATTTACTCCTTTGCTGCTTTCTTGAGAAGTTAGAAGGATAGAACCCATTCAGTGTCCTCAGCACAGCATAATCAGTCAGGACATTGTGCAATGCCCGAGTCTTGCCTCACGTCTGCCTTCAAACTGCAAGAACTGACTGACTTGGTTTCAGTCAACACCAAGTTAGATGGTGGGATTTTGAATTGTTCGTGGATCAGATTTTAGTGGGCTGATAGGATCAACATGAAGAAGGAACAATTCAGCTGAAGGCTTGTCAACCCTCAGAATGCCCTGAAGTGGGCCATATCCTGCCATAAATATTTGCACAAAAATCCTGCTGACCTCAGTGGTGGTTCTCGGTACAAAATGATGGCAGGATGTGGTCACAGTGATCCTTCTAATAATAGGTTTTCCATTGAGATCAATGGACATTGGGCCTCATTTCATTGCCAAAGCTTGGTTCTGAGCTCTAAAGACAGACATTGTTTTCCTGCAGCAGGGAGCACACAATTGCCAAATTTACTTCTGGCAAAGGCAGGGGTTTATTTTTAATGCTGAACAACACCAAAAATGTCTGATATTAATTAAGAGAGTGTCTTCCTTCTGCATATCTCAAAGAAAAATAATCCTCCAATGTTGCTGTTGGAAAGACCTGCAGAAAACATGAATATATTCATATTTGCAGTCAGACATAAAGTAAGCGAAAAGCACTTTTCTGTTACCTGGATGCAATTCTAAGGTGAGTTTTGTGTGCCTGGAAGTAGCAGGTGCTCAGCTCGTCAGGAGAGTTAAGTCAACTTAATGTAGGTGTTGAAGACCCCCAAATAAGACCCGCAGGCCCCCAGATAAGTTCCTCACAGGCACATTCCTAAGTCTGTAGGCAGCACCCTTCACTCCATTTTCCCTGAGCCTATCCCTCCTTTGCTGTTCATTACAGCTTTGATGCCTCTATGTAGAAATCCTTATCTTCAGGATGCTAAAGGATGACTAAATGTTTTCCAGTGTTTTAGTTCATTATCTCAGTTCAACTTTAACTGATTTTAATCTTGTGGTTCTGCTATAAAGATAAGAAGCAGCCTGCCAGGGAAATAAGCATTTCACAGGTTAACAGCACAACTCTTCTAAAGAGGAAGCAGGTTTGTTTTCTGCCTTATTTTCTGGAAAATGTTAAAACAATAAAATGAATGAGAAGCAGTGGAGAACAAGTTGTAAAGGAGCTAATTTCCTGCTCGCAGCAGCTCTGATAAATTTCAGTCTTGGATGACAGGGGCTGCAGAGAGCGAGGGGAGGGGCGGCTCTCTTCCTGGAAAGCCAGACAGGATAGGATTGATTTGAGACATCTCCATTGCCAGAACAGCCAGTATTGGCTAATCATCAGAAAACAGAGACTTCAACCTACAGGAAGCGGAGAACAAGGAAGACGTCTGAATCAAACCTTCAGGTTCCAAATGTGTAAACGAACAAAATAATAACACCAAAAAAAAAAAAAAAAAAAAGAAAAAGCCCCTACTCACACACAAGCCTTCCTGGAGACTGACAAATGCCAAAGGAAGTGCCAGTGCCCTGACTAACAAAAGAATCCTGAAGCGCTGCAGGCTCCGATGCCAGCAGCGGCAGAGCCGGCACCCAGTTAAAAGTGGGTGGCTGCCTGACACGGCTGCTGCCGGATGGAGCGGACAGCTCAGCATGAATCACGGGGCAAAGGATTCCTTCACTCCGGGAGGAATCGGTACAATACACAGGCTGCCTGCTCCTTTTTTTTTTTTTTCTTAAATACTCCTGACTTTGAGAGACCAGCCGTTTCCTTCCTGATGTGCTCTGTGGGCGTGCAGCCGGCAGATGACTCCTCATTGATGGCACTGTGTGTATGTGAGCGAGCGCATGAACGTGGTCGTGAGAGGTCGCAGACTGAAAACCCCCCAGGGACTGAACTCTCCCAGGCAGCCCACACAACCGCTGCTTTGACCGGCTACTAACAGGGCAGATCTCCCACCATCGCCCTCTCAAGGGGACCCATTCACCCAGGTCCCGTGCTTTAGACACACACACATACACACACGAGATTACTACGAGTCAATCCTACAGCAGATTTAAGACTCTTGGAAATCCTTCCCAGAAAGAGGAATGTCTCCATCTCCCTGGCCACAAGGCTGGAAGCAGGGCAGAGGTAACAGAGTTTTCTTACACTTACAGGAGCTCCTTAATTAGGGTTACAGGCAAAGCTGTCTTTGGTTTACTGACTCCTCTTGCCCCAGAACGGTAAGGGCAGGAGCTTCTATTAGGCTGACCATGTATCTTCACTCTCATCTCTGTATGTCTGGGAACTATTTGGACCAAGCTACCACCACTGTGGAAGTTAAGTCCAAAAGACTCACTCAACATTTCAACTCTGTTCACTGCTATTAGCTCTCGACGTGTTCCTTTAGATACATTTTGATTTGTGCTTTTCATAGTGTAACTTTCCTAAATGCGCGAGAGAGAAAGAGAGAGATTGAAAACACAGCCAAAGAAAAAGTGATTTTTAATCAGATATATAGCGAACCAACACTACTGACATCAGTCGGAGTCTTTGCATTTATTTCAGCAGGCTCTCCATCAGCTTTATGATCAACTGGCACGCTACGCCGAGAAGTACCTGCTTTAAAAGGTAGTCTCTTAGGCGTGCTGCAGTACTGCCTATATGGAGAGAAGAAATGAGACTAAACCTATCAGAACAGACAATGCAGGAGGGAAGGTCTGCTCAGTTGGCACCCAGCATTCAACGAGCAGGAAGGCCACACTTCAGCCAGATCCTGGGGCTTGACAGGGGTGACAGTGATATCCCTCTCTCTGCTCACATCAGAAGGAAGTAGCTGCAGCAGCGCTCTGACACACCAGCCTGACTTCATGAAAGCTCTTTGTACCTTCCACCGCTCTGCTGCTGAGCTTCCAAGTTTAGCCATTGCCTAAGTCTCTTCCAGCATTGCTTGACACTGATCTTACATCTGCCCTTTCCCATTAGCATTAGCGAAATCTTGTCCAGCTTGTCTTTCTCCCTGCTTTTATCTGCCCTTTCCCATATCAAGCTTGATTCTCTCCATGTTTTATCCTTCTCCATTAATCTTTCTCTTTCTTTTCCCATACTTGCCTTCTCTGCTTTTGCAGAGGAAATTTCCTGGTGAAAGTCTACCCCCGAAGACTGATTTTCCATCCCTTTCTGTCCCGCCGCCTTTCTACCCCTAGAAATTCACCTCTAATTTAGCTGTAACCCACATTCATGATCTTAAGCAGTCTTTTCAGCTCCTTTGACCAGTGCTCAAACTGTTGCTGCCCAAATACTCCCTTTCTTCTGTCCCCACTTCTCTCTCTGCATTGGACCTTGCTTACCACTTCCAAGAGATAAACTGATAATGCACAATGTGTTCTTTTCCTTCTCTGCCAATAAGGCCCTCTCACATCCCATAAAGAAACCTCTTATCTGCTTTCCCGCCAGCCTCTCCACTTATCCACAAATCAACCTTGTTTTCTTTTTGTTCACCCTTACATCTTTTCTTCTGCTCCAGTGCATATTTTCTTTCTCCCTACAGCACACAGTTGTGCTCGTTTAAATTTCTGCTAACTTAAAAGAACTCAAATCCATCCCTTGCCCAGCTTTACCTTTTTCAGTACTGCCCACTCTCTGTCCCTCATCTCCCACCTCCTCCTTTTATTTCTAAGATCACTGGGCTCACCACTTGCAACAACATCAGGATGTCTCCTCCTCCAGGTTCATGCCAGATGCCACCTCCTGCTCCTTCATTCCACCAAAATCATTCTTCTCTCCGTTTCAAAAGGCACTTGCCAAAATTTCAAATCCATACTCTGTCTTTTCTCTCCATGGCTTGTGTCAACCAACTTCAGCACTTCTAATCAAGCTCGTCTGGAAGTCCTGTCATCCCTTGGCTTAGATGAGTCTTTCCTCTAATGATTCCCCTCCTCCCACTCCCATCACTCTGTGCACATGTTCTAATGAGGATCACCCACTGGCTTTCTGTTACCCATCTTCTATGGGCTTCTCAGTTCCCTTCTGCTCTACTCAGAGAGCTCAAGCAGCAAAGAAGAAATCCCATTCACAGCATCTTTATGCAGACAGAGATCCTTCTGCACGCCAGACCTTTAACCCAAGTTCAAGTTCCATGAAATAGATGCAAACAGCACCAGGAGGTTAGAGTTTGGCTTTAAAATAACAGGAAGGAATGCGATGTTCAAAGAAAATAACATATCACCATCTTGAAAACAACTACGAACATGCCCAATGCATATTATTGTCCAAATTCTTAACTGATTAAATCTTTATCGGCTGAGAAATGTTTCAGAAGTACCTGGTATCCTAAAAGTGGCCGCAGAGGCATTCAGTGTCCCTCTCTACCCTCACTCTCACCTTTTTCCACTCATTTAATGAAACAGCTTGCAACTCGCACTTGCTCTTTGTACTGGTGTTTATCATGACAATCAAAGCCAGCAACAGTAGCGAGTTAATATATTTACTTTGGGAAAGGGTGAAAGGAGCAAGTTCAGGTTATGGCATCCCACATTTGGTCAGGATCCTGCTTGGCTAGCGGAGTGTGAATACTGATAAACTTCTTGGTCATGCCTATTTAGCCATGCTCTGCCACGGCTCCTGAATCAATCCAGTGTGGGTGAGCTGTGGGTAGGAGAAGTTCACGGTGAATTGCTCACTAGGAACAGAAAAAATGGTTTGCAAATGAGTTGCTATAATTCCAGAGAAGGGTGTCTCCTGTGCCTACACTTTGTAATGGTTCCATTGTACTCTTTTAACAGGTGTTTTGTTTCCACTAAGTAGTTCTGATTTTGTTGACAGTGGAGTATGCTGCATCTTTATGGAGTGACAATCTATCATTCTTTCTACCCACGTTATTTTTCCTTCTGCCCAAATCATACAAAGATATTGATCGATCAAGGTTTCATTGGTCACTTATCAATTAGAAAAAAATAGAATGGTAAGTTACATGCAACAGACTAAACAAATCAAAGTAAAAAGTAAATTCTTCACATCTGTATTTCCATTATGTGCAAAAAGTCACCGATTTTGACCTGCCACAGGAGATAAGTCCTTATATAACAACATCATACAAACAATTCTCATCCCGTTTCTGCAGTTTCAAAAGTATAATAATCATATCCTCAAAAGCATCGCTTAACTTTATCTCCACATCCTAAAGTGATTCAGTCTTTGAAAAAGAGTTCTGATCTGAGTTCATCTGACATTTCCAAATTTCATACGAGAGGCTGAAATAGAATATTGGCATTTACAACAAAACCACAGCATGGTTGTTCCATAAACCACTCCTTCGGCTTCTAAGACCCAGTGCCTTCAGTGGACCACCACTTCAAACCTGAACTCTGCTGACTGGCTTAACAATTTGTTCCTGGTATCATGTGACAAGTTTTTGAAGCTCACATGTGTAATGGGGCATTTGCTGCTAGTACAAAAAGAAAAGAAAAAATTAAAAAATATAGTACAACATGAGGTTCCAATTGTCTGAAAACCAGAAACATCTGTTGGAGTCATGAGCAGTTGATTAGCGGAGTTCATTTCTAGGGTAAGGCTTCGGTAGATCAGCTCTTCTATCTAAGTACATCATTGTAGTCCCTGGAAGCATTACAAAGAGTTACAAAGAATAGGCAGGAAAGATAGATATAAACAATTTCTTTGGGTGCTAGTATCCTTAAAAGCCAACTATAATGCATCGGACTTCAGCACTGCTTTACATGATACCAGCATGTGAAATTAATAGCTGTACTTAAGGCTTGCTTTTATCCACAACAGCTAAACATCTGCCGGTCTTTCAGTTATAAACCTATACTATTTTTGAAGCTTATAACTACAGACTGTAAAAATTCTTTTGGAAGATACAACACAAAGTACAAGCTGTCAGTCTGAGCACGTTTCTTACTTGCAAAATAATCCGACCAAGTTGGGTTCAGCCTGCCAGTCAAGACAACGACAAAAACATGAGATGTTTTTTAAGATGCTGCTTGGATTTCAACCTAAAGCTTTTCCAGCTCATTACACTAGCACAAGGATTAACACCTGGGGACATTTGCACAAAAAGCAGAGGTTAATCAGAAATACTAATTCAGCCCATGTGCACTCTAAAGCTCCGGTGATATTGGGTAGGTAGCTGACCTGTATATACTACTTCCATTAAGGCTGCTGTTGAAGATCTGTGATCATAGGACCACAAGCCTTGGCACTCAGGAGTATAAGTAGCCACCAGGAAGAGGATGTCTTTAGGGTTAAGGCTCTCTTTCATTAGCTTGACTAGCTAATTGAAGGTTTACTAGGAATCTTAGCCCTAGCTCTTGTTCAGTTCCTGGTGTCCGTGGCCTGACCTAACCTCCCCGTTTCCTAGTGCTCCATCTGCGTCCACCTGTCACCTCATATGTATTCTCCATCCAGGAATGGGGTACTGTTACATTAAAAATAACAACTAGAACTTGGTAGTAAGCAATTTCACTTCCCCTTCTGACTATACTGACTATTTTGTCTTTAACAAAAACATAGAATAACAACTACAAAATAACTTGTAAGATTGGTGGGTTTTGTGTTCAGGTACATAGTTTGATTCCACACACTGTGCAGCCCTACCATGAATTTAGGAAGACTGTCTAATTATACAGAAATTAAAGGGTGTCCCCCTTTTAACGTGAAGGACCAACTTCCAAGATGCTGTAGCTGTCTAAGTAAACGGCAGTTACTGAGGGATGCTCAGTGTTTTGAATTGCTTTCAGTCTACCCTAAAGCAGAAGAAACTCTTCACAGTTTTTAAAGTAAAAATGGTATTTGACTGGGGAAACTATTATGAGAGGTCCCTAAAAGAAACTGTCTTCTTTCCAGTGCTCCTTCCTGAGAATTAGAGTCCAGTCATTTCATCCAGAGACCTTCTGTTGACCCTGATGATTCCCCTGTAACTTGCACACACTCTTCCCTGTAACCCCAGCTGGAGAATGAGCCCAGGTCACTGTGTAATCCTGGTGGGCCATATGATAGTTAAAATACAGCAAGGAAACCAAGTGTGAGTTTAGAATTATGCCCAAAGCTTCTCTTGAAAACCCAGAAATCCATTGTGTGCAGATTACCTTGTCTCAGCTTCCTTATAGCTCTAGCTATAGACTCTCTGCGTTATATTAGGTCCTCTGTGAGGGTACAGGATCCAGGCAGTTGCAAGCACTTTCTTCTGAACCATACAGCTCCTTCAGACCAGCTTGCCTTCTATGAATTTTACTGGCCCTTCAGTTAAACCTAACTTCTCTGGAAAAGAAACACGCATTTCTTCTCCCCTCCCACATAGCCTGAGAATTCCTACGTGAGGTTTCCCGCTTTGTTTCTTCAACAAATCTTTTTAGAACCCTTTCACGGTATACCTGAACTGTCTTTTACAAACTAAACTGAACTCACTGGACGTAAGTCAGATGGAACATGAAATTCAAAAACCTGCTCAGGCACAGCTGTATGCCTAATAAGCTAATTATTGACCTAATAAACTCAGGCCTTCAGCAGGGGTTACTGTTTCAGGCCACAAGTTAGCATAAGCACTTAACTTCTCTGATAGAAATAGTTTACAGCTGGCTATCTTGACATATGAGCAGACAAAGCTGAAGTCCATCTACACAAGACCAATAGACCTGCCCTAGGTCACTCCTGTCAGGGCTGGAGAGTTTCACTCCCTTGTTAACTTTACTAGATAAGTGCCACCTTTTGTCCAAAATGGCAAGCACTTTCCTGGATTGCCATTAAGATTTAATGACAGACTTTGCTGCTGCAAAGACATCTCATGATACAAAAATTCTATTGTATCAGCTTCCTAATATCATAAAATTAACTCAAATTTATATCAAAGAGCTACATTCCCAAACTTATTGGTGCTGCTGCACCTCTAGCTCCGTGATTAAGATGACAAGTTCTTAGCAAGGAATCAGGGCTGCGACGGAAGGTCTTTGGTGAGCCACAAGATTACCAGAAGCCTTGGGCACTCAGATGTTAGCTTTCTCTCTGCCATGATTTATGAACAATAGAAACCTCTAAATGATCTGCTCATTGCTGAGCGAGCTGTGGTACAACTCTGTGCACCTTTATATCAGAGATGGCGCAGAAAGATACAGAAGTGGGAGACACAGCTCTGTCCCTTCTCCACATCATCCATTTGCACACTCACTGTCTCTCAAACTGCAAATAGCGGACTCGTGGTACCAAGGTAGAGTCATTGCTAATACTGCTACAGAAAACACACACAAGCCTTGGATGAATAGTGGTTTGGGGATTTACCTCATCAGTGGGCTTAGGAAGGACAAATAACAGCAACACTCAACTGCCAGGTTCTGTTTCATTTCTGCCTTCTCTTCCTGAGAACGGATGGAAACAGCTCCTGTAGGAGGCATTGGACTAGACAGAACAAAATGAAGGGGCATATTCCTTCCAGCACTGAAAAAGCCTCTAGGAGCCACACAGCAGAGGAGGGACTGCTTGGTTTTGATGTCTGTATCCGTTATGAGTAAGCCAGTGGTGCCCTGACAAGGAGGCCTGAAGAAACTGGGGTGTGGCAGCTCTTCGGTGCAGCAAGAGAGAGCCTAGAAGCCTACACAGGGGGTTTCCTCTAGGATAGGCTGGAGCACGAGCCAGGGCAGGAGGTTCCTGTGCCACTGTGAGACGGGCTCCAGGCTCTGCCAGAACCATGTGACTCATGGAGGGGGAGGAAAGAACAAGTCTTGGCAACCTGAGCTGTCTCACACAGCAGTAGGTTTTGTTCTCCATGGGATAACCCAAGGCCTATGTGGCACGCGGTCAAACCCTTCAGTAAAGGACTGCAGTCCTTGACACTCTCTGGACATCTTCTTAATAGCAATGGACCATATCACATAATTAATGCGGCATACAGGCCTTGACACGTCCTGATTCTCCCCTACTCCAGCTGCCCAAACGATGGTTAGCAGGCTGCGGAGGAGTGATGCCGGTGGGACTGCGAGTCTCCTGCTCCTTTTCTCCCTGCGGCAGTTAGACCTGCTGGGCTCCAGAAGCCGGCAATATCCGCCTGGGACAGGACGCCACTCCCATGCAGCACGGTGAAACCAGGACTATGATTCACAAGTGGAACCACTTCCCTTGGGACAGCTGTAATGGCTCCCATTTCCTGCTCTCTACCCTACCATATTTTTAAGGTTCCCATCCTCACCACAAGAATCAAACAGCTTGCACAACAGAGGCTGGTCTGCTGTAGTTTACAGCCCAGCACTTTAAGGTGTTTCTGGTTAGTACCTTTAAAAGCTGGGCTGTACCCACCTGTGATAAGAGCCCTAGAAAATGCCACCTTCCTTTTGGTAAGCTCCTTTAGTATCACCAAATGTTGCTCTTGGGGCCCATGAAAAAAAACTCAGGCCCCATGAGTTGTATTAAGCACCCTGACGCTATTTTACTACTTTGCCTTTTGCAATGCAAATGGCATATAAATTGTATAACCTGGAGAACAGAGAGAAGACATCTCACATGTCTGAAGAAGACATATTATATTTTCCCTCCCAGCCTGAATGAATCCTGAAGCCATGATATTTAAAAAAGCCTAATCATACAGTGCTAAGTTTTTGGCAGGCCAGATCAAATATTCTTAATGTAACCTTTTTAAAATGTGGATAATATACATGTGGTCTAGTTTTCAGTGACACACTGAGCACCTGGACCTGTGGCTAGCACTACCTTGTGTGCGAAGCGGCACACTTGGTTGAGTAACCATGTTTAAAGGATAACATGACATCTCTTACCAATTCACTTCAGTGGGACTGACTGTGTGATTAGAGTTAAGCAGGTGACAGTGCTCAGCGTGAGAGCCTTTTCTGAAAAGCAACCAGCCCAAAAAGGTTCAAAGTATGATACCCCAACAAGGAGATTCAAAAATAGTTGTAATGGTTTTTACAAATCACAAGATCGTAGGGTAATTCATGTTGAAAGGGACCTCAGAAGGACATTTAGTTCAACCTCCTGCTCAAAGCATGGTCAGCTTTGAGATCAGACCAGGTTACTCAGGGCTTTAACTAGTCGATTTGCCTTTACGATGTCTATTGCAAGCATTGAAGAGTTTGGGTTTTGTATTCAAACAGAAGGATTTAAAATTTGTGACAAAGAAATTATAACAGCCTTACAAGTATCAATGAACATGATCCACAGGCTACCAGGAGTCAATTAACAATAATTTTTTTTCCCAGTACTACCTACTCTGTTCTGATTTCCAACATACTATTTTACAGCACTAACAAGTAAGCTGAGCTGTGATGGTTGATTCTCTAAATTCTTTAAGTTTGATTGTCACAAGTGGCAATGACATTGACAGCTCAGAACACGTGAGCTTGTACTGTTTACATCGAAATTAACTATGAAAGTGTATTTGCTTACTGACCAAATATACACTAACATTAAAATGTTAGTTTTATATAAACTACCTACAAAGCCCTTCCCTGGAAGTAATAAGCTATTCGTTAAGGATTCCTTAGATTCTTAGTGACGTTTTCTGATAAAGGTCCCATTTATAAGCACAGATGACATTTAATATGCACAGTTTTAACAACATTAGCCTGCTAAAGCCTTTTGTTCTACAGTGTGCTTTAACCCGCGTTATCAGAATTGTAATTGAATTCCTCATATGGTTAAAGGGCAAATTCAGATACCTTTAGTCACCTTTTTCCACAACAAGTCTCACTGAACTAACTGGAGATTGATGATTAGAGAATGAACAAAGGGCTGGGACTGTACTGCACACAGGGCTAACACCAGGGTTACCATTAGACAGTGGGACTTCAGACCACTTCCATGACCTGAAAGGGCCCCAAGTTTTCTACATTTCACCTTCAAAACATTCACAAGTTTTCACTGCTCTACCGGTATGGTAAAAGCAGTGAAACCTCCTAAAGTCAGTAGGTTTATATTTTCTGAAATGTGATTCTACAATCCAACTTAATTCACATACTGGCAGGAGAATATGTCCTTGATTTCACTATAACTGTGTTCAGACACAGGAACGCAGTTGGAATAGTCTATAAAAAAATATTAACATCACTAAAGCTGACGGAGTTGCTCTGCTACAAATTTGTACATAAACAAGGACTAGTGAGAGCCCCATGCAGAGCTGCCACATTTTGGACTAAGAAAAGCAACACAATCACAGGTTGAGAATGGCACTACGGAGCACGAGATGGGGGTTGTTAATTCAGATTGACTGTAGTTCGGGTGCGTTCAAGTGCTTTGTGTATAAAAAGAACTTTTCTAACAGTCAAAGAAATTCTAAATTTTTCTAAAATTTCTAAAAGACCTTGAGAGTTCAGTCTGCTTTAATGATACAGTACGGAAGACAGGACAGTTTGCAGAAAAGTTGTTTTTCTCTTTAAAAAGTGAACCTTCTAAATTCAGAATAACTACTTTCCTTCTGGCAGTCCTCCCATTATCATTTCATGTGTTTGTCTTCCCAACAACATACATCCTCCAAAGCTCTGGGTCACAAAATGTGACACACGGTTTACATTGGGACCCCTACCAGCAGCCAGCCAAAAATGCTAAGGGGAAGAATTTCTTTACTCAGTATTTCCCATGTTCCACGACAACCTTTTCTGACTACCCCCAACCTTGTTTGGCAGAGCCAGGAGCATCCCTTTGCCAACCAGGATTTTGTCAAACGTTCTCTGATATATTTAGTGTCCAAAACCCATAGCTGTAAATGGGTTTTCCTCCTAAATTATCAAATTCCATAGCCGTTGGTCAGACATGCCAACTCCTGCCTCATCGTACCAGAGCTGCTATCACCCTCTTCCTTATTGCCTGAGCAACGTTTCTCTGTAATTACCCTCTTCCTTATTGTCTGATCTCTGTTTCTTCCTAAATATCTCCTTTACCACCATTCAAACATGTGAATAACTTGAGTTTTAAGGTGTTTTACATGACAGGCATATTTAAGGACCAGCAGCATAAAAACATTAGAAAATACACAACAGATCTCAGCTAACAGTATGCATTTAATGAGTGCATGGCATTCTCTCTCTCTCTTTTTTTTTTTTAATCTATACCATCAGTACTGTTAACTCCACCTACTAAATCCACAGGCACACACCTAACACTGGTACAAAAGAAAAATGAGCTAGAAAACACCTTATGCTCTCAGAAAAAGAGAAGATGGGGATGGTATGACAGATTCATAAAGAAAATAAGTATTTCATCCTTGTAACCGTGGAATCCGGTTTTGTAATAGTAATTGTTTGTGCCGCTGACTTCCTTCAACACCTGTGACCCTGCTTGTCACGGCCTCATTGCCTGCTGGAAACTTGGCAAAAGACAAGAGAAGAGATATTAGGGCACCAATGCTACATCCTGAGAGAGGCCATAAAGTCCAAAGGTTGAACAGAATTGCCAGGAGCAGCCCGATAAACTAAGGAAGCGTGTGGCTCTGAAGAGACAAACGGCTGTGCCTGAGTACAGTATGTTCAAACTCTGCGAGCTGCACCCCAATGTCTCACACGCTTGAACGACCACGCTCACTATCCAGGGACCTTTCCCAAATAGCCCCCTCGGAAAAGAAGTATTTTAAGCCTCTTTCTGAAAGGAGTATGTGACCAGTCAGTGCACTACACATTGCCACAATTTCACACATCTTAAACTTGAAAAACACTCCTCTTTAATTTTTCAAATTAAGCGAGGATGATTTGTTGATTTAATAAAAAGAAAAAATCCCGTGTAAAACCCCTTCTGAATTAGCATATTCAAGCCTTTCCAAAATCTGGCTCCAGTAAAGAACTTGTCCTTAAAAATCTATCAGACTGTAACTAAGCTTGTAACTTGGCATGTGAAATAAATAAGCCAATAATCAGATCCTTCAGAAATTTTCAATTAAACCTGTAAAAATATCTAATAAAATATTCAGCATTTGAAGAGTTTTTATTCAGGAAGAGACTACAGCAGCTTTGGTTTCTGTTAGGAAGAGCATGGGGCATTAATAACTAAGCTTTTTTTCCCCCTCCTCCCTATCCACCGCTCACTCTGTTACGCTAGCACAACTTTTTGTGAAGCCGCACTGTAAATCTGAGCAGAAAACTCTTCTGGCTTTCAGAACAGACCAAACCAAGAACACAGCATGGCCCCCACAAAGAACTGAGCAAGCACAGGCAAAGAGGCAGTGCAGGAATGGCAGCCAGGGGAGGGAGGAAAAAGGACGTGAATTGCTTTGAGCTCATATTGCTGCTGAGTACTTTCTATTATAAAACCATAACCTAATATGCTTTCAAGACTACAGCTCTGAACTGCTTCACACGGTGCACCTCCTTCCCTACGTGGGACCCTACTGGGATCTATACCCTCGCAGAAATGTGCCTGCGCAGAGCGGCTTGCAGGCTCAGACGCTGCACTCTATTACACTTATCATTATTCACTGCTTATTCACTTAAATGAGAGGATAACCCCAGCAGTGCTTGTAAACACAATGGCTTCCTTGAGAAGCAACAGCAAAACCCCTAAGTCCGGCTCTCCTTGTAAGTAAAATGCCTGACTTGGGAGGGCTGTGCTCCCTGGGGAGTTCAGCTGTGGGAAGCGGGAGCAAGGAACTGCCTTTTTAGGACTGTGGCTGAGCAGAGCCGGGAAGCGCTGGGGCAGGAACGGGGCTCCCACAGCAGCTCGCTGGCCTTATAAGGAGAAAGCCAGGTATTTCCCCAGCCCTGTACTGGGAGCTGCGCAGCCTGCACAGCAAGGTAAGGTCAGGCAGGGCTCCCCGGAAAGGCTTGGCCCACCTCCGGCCAGGGGGACCCTTGGCCACGGCCACACTCCTGCTCAGTGCAGATCGACAGCCCCGCCGTCTCCAGCCTGTGAGCGTTTCAAATAAGCATTATTAGGAAGCAGAGAAGCTTAATTAATTAGAAAGTTCGTTTTCAGATCTGTAAAGGCAGATGGTTTGTGGGTGAACCGTACTTGATTTTAATGTGACATTTTTAAGGCATTCAAGACAACATTTTGGAGCGCGAGTCTCTAATGTCAGACATCTTTTTAGCTACCTACATGAGAGGGCAGGTTTTCAGAGGTGATGAGCAACTGGATTTCCTGAAGACTTTAACAGAAGGGGCAGGACACTCAAAGCCTCAGAAACACAGCAATTAGCTTAAGCAAGCTTTAAGAACACACATGATTAAGATTCCCCCCCAGCTGCCTAAAAATTAAGACTGCTTGACAGAAAAGCAAAAAGATTTTAGTTCCATTAGTTTCATTCAGTTTAAGTTACATTTCTTTTTATGACCTGTTTTATTTCTCTAGGGAGCAAAACAAACTAAACCACTTCAGGCCAAATCCATCTATATAGGATATATGGGTGAGCACCCTTGACCATGAACTATCCCATATCGTTGCCCTTTTTACTTTCCTGACTCTGGTCTTTAGAAGTAAAAAGAGGAGGCTGTGAGTAAAAGAGGAAAAAAAGTACCATTTTTTCCCAATAATATCCATTTTTAAATCTTTCTCAGAAAATGGCCACAAAAATGGACTGTCCTTGCATATTTTTCTTTGGAAAAAAAAAAAAAGTCATTTTCCTTTAGATATGGTTAAAAAAAATTTTACACTGTAACATGAAAATGAAATACTACCCATCCAGGAACAAGCATCCCTGAATATGAAATGGCATATTGCAATTCAAGGAATTACCCATACATCTTATTTTGCCAGCTTAGTTTTTTGAGGTTAAACTTTGATAACTGCCTGCCTTGAGATGCTGAATAGTACAGGTTTAACTGGAGGCAGCAACTTGTAACCTAGAGATAGGAGAATTGCTTGGTAGTTTTGATCTGTACCACTTTTTAAATCCACAGACAAGTGTCTGCACTACATCACAAACTACTGCCATTGTTAGTGCCTTCAGGTAATAATCGCAGCAGGAAGACCAAAATTTCGATTAATCTTGACACATCCCACTTGCAACATATTGTCAAGAAAACATGGGAGAAGTACTAATTACCCATGGATAATCACAGAGCATACAATTCTAGGATTCCTTCTGAGACGCCCATCAGGAGAAACGAGGCCACACACAACATGAAAAATTACATTAAACAACTGAAAAAATATCTAGATACGTGACAACCTCATTCAGTACGAGCTCAGACATTGCGTAGGGTTTTCTCCAATTGTTGCTTGGTCTGAGATGACATTTCTATAGCTCCAAAGGAGCACTAGGGTAAGACTACTTTCATAAAAGGAATAAATGTTTTGACACCAGGTTTCATATTGTAAATTTCTCCTTTAAATTAACTTGCTTGCCAAAGCAGTTCAGCTGCCAGAAAGGGAGAAAAACAGGCAAACTATTCCCTTAAAAGCAATGACTGTGCTATGCTGCTCAGGTATATGAGGCATCGCTCCAGAACTAGGGAACGCTGGCTCATTAGGAGCAATTAAAAAAACTCTGAGGGGATTTTAAAAACAACAACTTCCAAAAACAAAACATGTATATATACCACATGCATTTGTTTATGCAGCTGTAACGAGTGATGAAATCCATTTATGAGCTGAAGTCACAAGATTCTAAGCAGGTCTTTGTTTAATCTCAGTAAGTCGTGACATTTCCCTACTACTTATAATAATGTGATTTGGATCAACATTTTCAAACTTATGCACCTGGTTTTTAACAGCGCTTACCAATTGCATTTCTCATCTGCTTCGCTGGAGACTGAACAGTCTACTTCTGAGCCACCGCTTTGATTAAGCATCCTAAAGACAGATATAGAAACTTTGTTTTAATTTAAGATATGCCTGTAATTCTTGAATTCAGCATGCATTCTGAAATTCTTACTCAAACTGAGACTCTGTGCAACCTGCAAAGAGTGTAAATAAAAATGAATGAGACCATTAAGCGGAATGAATACTTACAGCATCAGCCCTTCTGTAACCACAAAGTCTATCCAGATGGATGCCCTTAAAAGACTTCAGAAGGTTTTCTATAGACAATGGCTTTCGTTCCAGCATGTTGCTGTGACTTGGAAGAAATAAAATTAAGATAAATGCCATAGTTTGCTGCTTACATGAATGCAGCATTAGTGCCCTAAGTAACAAAGTATACAGAGTATACAGGGGAAAAAAGAAAAGATTCAGCATAAATAACTATTGTTACATATGTTTTATGTGTTTATAAACTGTGCTAGGCTTTAGATGTATTATTACATAGCTTTAACAGTATATGAATTGGTAATCCTGCACATAAATCAAGACCACATTTTTAGCTTTGATATTAAGGAGGAAGAAAAAAAGGGTATTTGCCACTGCTGCTCTTGTCGTTACACTTCTATTAGTTTTGCAAACAGATTGGATGTTTTGTGAGGATCAGATAAAAACTAAATGAATCTAGGCCCACTGTTAATATAAAGAGAGTGACTTTTTTATATTCCTTTTAAGAAGGGAAAAAAGATTAGACTCCTGATCTGGACAAAAAGTCAATCTACCTGATGCACAAGAGCAGGTCATCCCAGACAAAGAAAAAATTCTCTTAGCCTTTAAGGTCTGAAGGAAAGTGTTGCTGTCTACAAACATTCTCCATTCTGTTTCTCATGGTTGGCTCATTCATCTACCGCTCTCCAGAGTTCCAAATGAGCCAGGAGAACAAGTGGATTTTACAGCATGTCACCAAATCAAGATGGCAGAAGGATATAAGGAAAATGCAAGGATCTTTCACCTACAACGTTTTGTTCCAAGCAACTTCTTGTTTACAGGCAAAAGCATAAAGTACAAGACAATTTCTTAAGCGGCTTGGACCCAAACTCGGGAAGGCTCTAAAAGGCCAAAGCCAAATATGCATAACCAGGAAAGTCAATGTATCACTTAACTGCCACAAACACAGCATGTTCCTATACCTTGCATTTTTTATGATCTATTTTTGTTGATGAAGGAAAATAATACGCGCTATTGCCAGTGTCTTTCCTGAGGTGAAAAAAAAGTTCTAAAACGATCATCAACATGAGGCAGCCAGGGAAGGACTGGAACTCCTGGGACGAAAGTGGCCCTTTTTCTGCCATTTCAGATACACGCACCTATTGGATGTGCCTTTATGTTACACACAAGCACTACGTGGACTTGGGAAGAGAGATGACATTCTCAGTAGGACTGTATAAAGGCTTTGTTGCCTTCCATTTTCCTAGGATTTTCAAGTAAAAGCCATATAATGCATACAAGCCATATCAAACAAGAATCTGTAATATTCTTACTGACAGGTCAATTTATATATGCTAGATATTTTCAGGGGAAAACAAACTCAGATGCAATGTTCCTACCTAAATTCTAAGTCTATACGGATTATATTTTATATTCCCCCATTTACAAAGTCCTGTTCATTTCTTTTCCTGTAGCTTTTTGGGATCTACTATACCAGCGTGCCAGACAGAAAATGACTGTAACGAATGAAGTCAGAGTACCGACTGAAAAATACCTATCAGTAGAAAACATTATTTGATACGCTAGTCGACATGAACTAAACCCAGTTGAAAAGCTCTGGAAAGGCACACTGAAAAAATAACTGTGAGAGCATTAAGTAAACAGTTCCCTTACTGGATTTGCTGTAACTGACTAAAACCTTTCTTCCCCTTTCCACATTAAAGGAGAGCCCTAAAACCACATTTTGCATATTTTATTAGTTCAAACCTTTTTTAACATGGTTCCCAGGGCAGACCAAGTCTAACAAACTTTAAAAAAAGAATTTAACGTTGTTCTAAAATAACAGTATTAGTATCTGGTGGAGTGTGAACAACAGGACTATCAATAAATGTCTACTCTTATTCCCAGACCCAGAATGGAATTCTAAACAATTTTTAGCCCCTAAGGTTCACAATTTATTGAACCTGAACTTGCGCACCAACTTTAGCAATCAATGTTACCCATTTCACGCCTCTGACTGCCTTCATCGGAGAGAAGAATTGCACATTTGAGGAAGGAAAAACATTTTTGTGACTGTTTTAAAAATCATAGTTGAAAGTTTCTTGAAAGGTCAGAAAGCGAGGAGTTAACCTGCTAGAAACAGATTAGCAGGCAGAGGGTAGGCAAGGTGGTCAGGGGTGTACGGGAAGGATAATCTATCAGATTGATAGCACCATTATGTATATGGTACAATTATATCTTATCTTCCCAGCCCCGCAACCAAAATAAACCACACCGAAGTCTTGGAGTCTGATTCTGTTGTCTTTGAGTACACACCCCTTAGGGGTGGCGACCCAGGACACACCACACATCTTTTACTTCATGTAAGACAAAATCAAAACAAATATAATCAGTATTTTTCCTTTTCGGACTCTGACTGAGACTCTTTGATGTGTTTTCCCTAATTGTTTTCTCTTTTTAACCACCACACTCACGGGTTTCTCTGAGCTTACAATGGTCTAGTTTTTATGTAACCTCTTCCATGCGGGCACCTTCCGAAGCTCCCAACACGGCAACTGCTGTAACAGTACACAGCAACACTACACCAAAGAATACCTTGTCCAAATGAAACCAAAAGGGAAATTTAGATGAGTACATTCTGCTTAGGTTGGAATTTTGGCTCAGACACAAGAGTTAACACTCCTGGCCTTGAAAAAAAAGAAGCTCTAATGGAGATACTGAAAATGAAAGTATCTCTTCTACTTCAAAGCTGAAAATCTGGCCACTTCTATAACATGTTTTTCTGCTCTGGGAAATTTTACTTATCTATTCCCATTCATGAAGGGGAAATCCTTGGTCCTACAGGTTAGCAGTGGCTTTGCCGTTCACTTGACTAGACCTGAGATTCCACCAGTATGATTTAGTACCCGTGGTATAAAACTAGTTACATTTCTAATTTCTATCCGGCTGCTTGCCAATTTTTCTTTGTCTTAGCAGCAATTATTCACATTTACATTTTATCTCGATTCTCTTTAGCAATATCCCTATTTACATCCTTAAACAGATTACCACATTCTTTTCAGTGTTACCTAAGCGATGCACTGGCGTACTACAGTTCTAAAATTTTCCAGATCCACTATTAATAAAATGCCTAAACTTAAAATAGGCACTGTGCAAAACTCACATAACTGGAACACCTATAAAATGCCCCGTAAACAGCTGCCCTACATCTAAGTTGCCAGTAGATTTCATGAGGTTCTGGAGTTAATTTCCATTTATCAGCTAAGATTTACAGATATGACCGATACTCATTTCTGTTTTCTCTGCTGTGCCTTGTCAAGACACTGCACATGGAGGAAGCAGGAGCTAAGACAAGAACTGGAAACATTTCCTTCACGTGGGAAGGTGCCCTGCTAAGAAACTGCTTATTGAACCTGACAGCGAGCGTATAAACAACATTAGAGGGAGTGCTCACACATGTACTCCCAATAAAGGGGAGGACAAGGCGGTGAAAGTCAGAGCTATTAGAAGACAAATACAAATTAAAGACACTGTTTTTAATCTCCAGGATACTAAAATATTTTTGAGAGCTCCCCGTGTTTGGGGGAGGAGGGACGGAGAGAAGGGGGCAGGGGGAGCGGTAAGCTCTACTGAGACTTTTCGCATGGTTTGTATCACCTTTTGTGGGAAAATCACTCTAGAAAAAAGCAACAGAGGATTTTGAAACTAACAGAAAAGCGCTTGCTAAAAGGTAGCTTGCTCTTTGTAAAACTTCCCATGAGGACTGAAAAAGCACCCTGGGCATGCACTTTACCAGACAGCTTTGCATATGAAATGCTGTTTGTTTCAAAAACAGTTGTATATTTTTAGCAAGGGGTTATTCCTGTCAATTGTCCCCTGATTGCTGATCTGTGAGAGTAAAAGAAAAAAAGGAGTCAGAGCTACCACAAAGATATAAGCGTAACTATAAAAGTGTGTAGGATTTTTGACATTCCCCCTCCTTACCCTGAAACTTTAACCCTTGAGCGAATGCTGCCATATATATTTCCTTTGTTTGGCTGGCTGGTGGGCCACCTGGGAAGCATCAGCACTCTAAGAAGAAAACTGCTATTGTTTATTTGGAATTTCCTTAAAACAAAATCTTGCTGTCCATTACCACTTCCCAGAAAGGTATATTGTTCTATCACCACCCATATCAAATTCAAGTGCAGAGACATGTTTACGGTACGTGCAGCGGCTCAGATAGGCTGGGCTGTTGCAATCCTGTTGCAATCCTGCGCAGAAAACAGAATGTTAACACTGGCATGCTGCTCCCACGCCCTCCCCTTTTCAGGCTTTACATTAATTCAGTGACACCCTGCTAGGCACAAGGTTTATTTACACAACACAAAGTCTTGAGACCAGCCTTTGTTCGACTGCAATGTTGACAGGCTTATGAAGCACTACGGGCTATAGTAAAGGTGTATTAAGAATCAACTGAGGACCACATATGAATGAAATGTTTTGAAACTCACTTGATTGAGTTTCCAGCTGCAGCACAATTCTCTTTTAGCCAGAAGCTGTTGGGACAAACTAGCGACACCCCTGGCTTTCATGGAGACCAGTGAATTGCCCTAACGAGGTGGTTCCATGAGGACTTTAATCCAGGATATGCTGGTGACACCCTGAAAAGAAGCAAATGCCTCTCTCCCCAGACATTCAGGTTTTTTGCTGGGATAGATGTGAACGGGATGTATTTCCCAACACACTTCACCTCATGGCTGTGTCAGCGCAAGGGAGGGGACAGCGTGGGAGCAGGAAGAGGGCAGGACGGCCTCTTTTGTCAGCAGTGCCGGCCGAAAGCACTTGGGGAACTAGCGACATCCTAAATTGTGCTGATTTACATCTGCTGAAAAGCACTCCTTAGTTTTCCTTAAAAATAATTGCTATATGCGTAGCATTTTAAAACTTAACATCCCTGTAAATGCAGGCAAGAAAGCTTAGGTGCAGATTTACCGGGTGGAAGCGTCCAAGGGGGCTGTAAGCTTCACCTCCCCGGGACTAGCAATACCTACTCCTGCGAGGAGGGAGCAGTTATTGCACTCACCCTCTTCCCCAAGGGGTGTATAATGCAAGGAGTTCCCATGTTTCACATGATTATCTTCTTGACAAAGTTTTGGACTAAGTATCAAGGCTTTTTCTTCAAAGAAACTATCTGTGTGATTCTGGAGAGGTGCTTGTCGCTGTGCCTCAGCTTCCCCCTTCTGGGAATCTGACATGTAGTAATTCCTCCTACACAGCACTTTTGACATTAACAGCTCCAAACCACTGTCAGAGCCTCTCGCAGCAGAGACTCTGAATGTAAAGAAAAAAAAAACCCAAAACCAACTAAACCCCTCCAAAAAAAAAGCAGGGACACAGCAACTGGAAGATATTTGGTCAAAATGTCAGAGAGTGACCAGAGAGTGAAAATGGCATAAATCTAGGTGCCAGTATATCACAGAATCACAGAATGGTTTGGGTTGGAAGGGACCTCGAAGATCATCTAGTTCCACCCCCCCTGCCCTGGCAGGGACACTTTCCACTAGACCAGGCTGCTCAGAGCCTCATCCAGCCTGGTCTTGAACACCTCCAGGGATGGGGCATTGACAACTTCCCTGGGCAACCTGTTCCAGTGCCTCACCACCCTCACAGTAAAGTATATGCTCTACACAGTCCTGGCTGAGATTCAAAACACATTACAAGGCTGATGAACCAATAAAAATGTAAATGGTTGATATCCTAAAAGCAAATGAGAGCAGTAACAAATATTTTATACTAATAAATTAATCCTAGATCTTCTTCCAGATGAAATTCCATTCCTTTTCCGTACCTTTTTCCTTAATGATTTTTTTTTTAATAAAAATAGTTCATACCACTTGTACAGCATTTGTTCCCCATAGATCTGCATACTTTACCAGAACTTCAGTCTCATTATGCCCATTTTACAGGCAGGGAAACCAAGCCACAGAAATGCAAAAAGTGATTACAGGTCATTCAGCAAGAAGGTAAAACCAGGAAAGATCCAGTTCTATCCCATTTGAGTTTATTCTGTTCTGTTTTCCTCTGCTGGTATACAGAAAATAAGATTACTTCTCATTAAACTCATGAGGTTACATTAAAGAGGTTAACAAATTTTTGCTTTACTTTGTACATTCTCTTGGTTGTCTTGAAGGGATATATGTTCCCCACCACTACTGCTACAGGGTAAGGTAGATACTTTCCAGACCAGTAACTAAATGTGAAATACACAATGTGAAATTAATATTTATGTAATCATCTAGGGCTGAAATTGGCTATCATTGAATTGACCTCAGATCTTTGACATAAATGCCTATTTGAAGCACCTGGCAATAGGCTGTAAGCATCCACACCCAGAACTGCTTTGTCCGGGCTTGCAGATTTGCCAGCCACACACCTTTTCCTATACTGACTGTGAGGAACGCAATAGCTGGAAAACATCAGCACAAAACATGCTTATATAGAACAAGGCTATGTTGTACCATTAGCTCTTACAACACATCTGCTTAACCTCTCTCACAGGACTTACCTGAGTCCACAGCCCATTCTTAGCTGAACAGAAGCCCCTGCAAAACTGCAGCTGGTACCCAGATCTCAAAATGCCATACAGCGATTTTTGGAATGTCTTTCTAGTTGTGCTCCCTAAAAAAAAAAAAAAAAATAATAGAAAAAGAGCAAAATTTAAAAAAAATCCGAATTTCAATTAGCAGCCATCACAGCCCTTAGGCCTTTTCTTTATTATTGTCCTTTTATCCTAAAAATTTTCCTTGATGTCATGAACTTGTTTCTAATATATTCAAATGTTATGGCTTTTTATGTGTTTCATATGTTCTCAACAGACTGCGTAAACAGTCCTGTGAGCTGATCAACGCGCCTGCCAAATGCACTGCCGGCTGTTCATGCGGTACTTCCTCTAGCACATATGTGAATATGCGAGTAGTGCTCCTGAACCCATTTTAAAAAACAAGATCTCAGGTAGGAATCAATGCTGATTCTAGACTAAATTTTCCATCTCTGCTTCCTTATGAAACAAGGGAACATATAGACACTGCAGTGTTGGCAATTTTTACTGAAGAAAAGAGGAAAGAACAGCAATTTTGAGGGTTTTGAGTATCCAGGTTCTCCTATGGAAGTCTTAAGGGGCTGCTGTGAACAGACCAGGACATTTTCATCCTGTGAGGGGACAGGGCTGCCCAGACCAGCGGGCAGCAGCTACGCAGTCACTCGCTGTGTGATATGTCAGTTGCGATCATAGATCGGGTTGTTTATTATTAATCAGATGGGATTGAGGAAGAGTAGCAGTTTAGTAAAATCTTCTCCAAAACCGAAGTCTTTAACTCTGCTTGTGCTTTCAGGTATTGCCCTACCCAGGCCATGCCCTTTCCTTCCTACAATGCCTTCCTTGGCTATTTGGCAACCCTAACTGCTCCCACACCGTGACTCCGACACAAATGACTGTCATCCAGAGTGAATGTTTCTATTTGAATTACATGAGCAGGCACTCTGTAAACTTCCCCACAGGCTCCGCCACTATAATCCCTGGGAAGGAGCACCCTGCAGGACCTACTTTCACTGTTCATCGCTTTCTCTGTTTGTTGCTTCTACTGTCAGAAACATTACTCGAATTCAGACAGGTGTCCTTACATCTGTCAGCCACCAGCCACTGGTGACATTCAGTAACAGAAACTCACTGTCCGTGCCCAAGCCTGAACCCATGGCACAGAGGAGGAAAGCTTGATTGCTCACTGGAAATCCCTAAGCTCCGTGGTGCTTTACACGAGGCATTTTTGGTCTCATGCAGACTCGCTTCCTTTCCTTCTCCTGTTGCAAGCACTGCTTTATCCCAGGTTGCCAGGAGCCTACTGTTCCAACAGCTGCTAAGACAGAGCGAGGTGTCAACTTTGACAGGATGCCAGATCATTTATTAATTAAAAATCCAAGCATTTTGTATCTGTTCTGAGACCCTAATCAAAACTGAGCTACTTTACCAAGGGCTCTGAATGGTTAAATCCAGTTATTCTGAGGCTTTCATTCATAATTGTCAATCACCAATCAATGCATTTTGTTGCCACTACTTCCTTTAATATGTGTTTATTGAAACATCAGAATGCCAAAGGATAACTTCAGTTCTCCACAGTGAAACCACACCTTAGTAATGTCTGAACAAATGCATGCTTCCAGCGGGACCTTTGTTACCAAACACAGTAAGTATCTTTTCAAAGGTGTTCATCTGCCTCCCCACCACTCAGCATTAGTATTCTCCTATTTGTATGGTAAATTTTTTCATGCTGCCAGCTCACAATGCTGAGCGCAGCCGTCTGCTTCCCATATGCCACCCGTTCTCCAGTGCCTCCTCAACTGCTTACCTTCACTCTTCGGACTCCCACTGCGGATCAACTGCTATTCTGCCAGCCTTGTTTCTGTGTAGAGGATTTTTCCGACTGTAAGCTCCACAGGATGGGAACTTTGCCCAGTTCTCTATTTCTCGGAGCACGGGTCATGCTATGGTATAGAAATAACAAACACAGAGGCATTAACGGGGTGATATTTAGATTCATAACACCCTAAAACGCATGGGAAGCAAGGCCCCAGGGTTCCTTTCAGACTCATCTCTAGACAGTGTAGTTAGCTTTTATTTGGTCAGGTTTTTGATCAAAAATTATACAATACATAGACTTGTTTAAATAAAAAAAATTACATAGTTCATAACTTATTGGAAAATATATTTCTGAGCACTTGCACTGACCACTGAAATCCTCTATAAAGCTAGCTGGGAATGGGAAAATAATAGTGAGAAATCTGGTATAACCAACCATTGGGTAAAGAGAAGATCATCCTATCAATCATATCAAATCTTTCATTCATATGTGGCTGCACACAAACATCCAGGGTTTGAATTGCTCAGACAGCATTCTTAAGAAAATGGAAAATGTTTTTGGTGGTTCCTCCCTTACTTCTGCAGTCTTTCTGTGTTTACAGTGTTGCCGTCCTGCCCCAGAGGTAACCCAACAGGTCTTGCAAAGTCTCCTAACTTTGCCCCACCTCCATCATTCACAATCTTGTCTCTCTAACCTACTCATCTTCCTCCATTCCACAAACTAGTAGTTTCAAAGAAATTCAGAGATTAATTAAAATGATTGGTGGGATGAGTAGGTGAGGGGGTCAGGCTAAAGGGCTTGACAAGAAGAAAGATGAAAAGGACTAAACGCGTATAGCTTGGTTATGCGATGACTAATTGAGGGTGGAGGAGATGGACACGATATTCACTTACAAGTGCCTATAGTTCTGAGAAGCATTTTTCATGTGCAAACTAAGACTAGCCGAAGACAAGCTTTTGGTCTTATATAGATCTGGTTCCAGGGTCCTTCACTTCAAGATGTGAATCCTATTCTTCCCCCAGCCTATGCATTCCCTTGTCTCCTCAAATATTTATTTTTTTATTATTCCAGCTCAGCTTTCAGCCAGATTCAGTTCCTGGATCTCTGCCTGGCCACATGAGCCCTACTGGGGGCAAAGAGCAAAAGCAGAGGTGGCGCCTCTTTGCCACACCTCTGCCGTGGCACAGACTTAGGTGGACTTGAATCGACCACAAAAACACACCTTGAGGAACGGAGGAGGAACTGGGATCAGTAGCATTTGTGAATTATTTTACTTCCATTTAGCCTAAGGAGCCTTGTGCCGGCTCACTCCCAGCTTCTTTTACTATACCCTGATGTAGTAAATAAAAGAAAAATACTTGCTTCTTCTGACTCTTCAAACTTTTGCCTCCCTCAGTTAGGGAAACCTGCTCTATTTTAATTCCTTAAGCAAGTGGAAAGCAGTATGAGAAGATCCAGTAATTCCCACGCTTATTCACTTCATGCAGACATGAAGCAGGATATCACATTTGAAAGCAGGGAGTAAAAAAAGAAATATATTAAAAATTCTACATATTAAAATAATTGTCTATATAGTAAAAAGGTTGTGGAAACATCTCTGATGAGGGTAAAAAGTGAGATGGTATAACATATCTAAGTTTAAAGAAAAACTGCATGGAAACAGGCATTTTCTTTCTATGATTACTGTTCCCAATATAAAAGAGCAGAAACTGTCATTTATCCTTTTTTTTTTTTTTTTCAAATGGTCTAGAAATAAGCCAAAAGCATTTGTGATACAGGAATGAAACAAAACAATGAACCCATTTTTTCCTGGACACCAAATATAATTTAGACAGATGTGGTATGTATAAGAAATTTTAATTTATCCCTGAAAAGCCATTTAATTATTCAGATTATCTGATTGCCTCAGTCAGTCTTGTATTGATTGATTAGAGAACTTTATAAATCAAAATCTGCATTACTGCTGCTCAAAGCATCTGCCTCTCCCAGCAACAGAGATGTGCAGTTCATTTCCAACTCCTACCCACAAGCTAGTTTATTGAGACATGTAAATGGCTATGGTTTATAAATGGGTCAGTAAGTGTTCTTTCATACTACTAAAGGAATATTTACTTAAGGACATCAGGAAAGGGGGAAAAAGCCCTAAAGTAATAGCTGTTTAATAAATCAGGGCATAGTCACCAAAATTCCCAGCTCTTTGGCTAATGGCCACAAAGGATCACTGTCTCTCTGTTCCCGGGGCCCACTTCTGATCTGTGGCACTCTGCGAGTCTCAGGTGGTGAACTTGGGGCACTCGGCTGAAATCTAAACTGAGACCTCTGTAAATGCCCGCTCACCAGTCAGTCCCGAATTAGGTAGAAAATCCCCTTGGAGAGGCAAAGAGCATTTGTCTTTGATTTCAGAGCTCTCCTGCTATGCACAACGTTTATGACCAGCTTGACTGTCTATTGCCAGCCTCAACCAAATAACCTCTAAGTGAGTAGCAATTAACATAATGAGTGGACTGATGGGTGTCCCCCATAGCTACAGGCCTCAGTAGCAACACGTCTTTGGCAAACTGGAATGTCTAGTCCTGAAACTCCACCTCTGTAAAAGGAAGGAAGTAGAAAACTAAAATGGGTGGGGGATTAAAAAAAGGAAAAAAAGAAATTAAATTAAATTAAATGACTTTGAGTTAATATCTCCAGCCCAATCCAACACTCACTGAAGCTACTGAAGAACTTGCATTGATATCAGTCGACAGACTATAAAAGCAGAGTTTTTTAGCTTCTACAAACATGTTAGAGCTACACTAACCATGTTCCTTGTAGTCTGAACTTGGCTTTCTAGGACAAAAGAAACATGCAGGAAAAAAAAAACAAAACCAAAAAGATAAAACAAAACAAGAAAACTCTAACAAATTAAATATATCAACAATTAATCAGAACAAACTTAATTAGTCTTATTTGTCTATACAGAAAAGTGACTAAAGCAAATTATTTGCATCACTTCCTATGTAACAGAAACCAGAAAAAAAAAACTTTTTAGCTGAATTTAAAAAATAATTCTTATTTCACAATAAAAACCTCCACACAGCAAACTACTTAAAATTCATATCTTACATTTCTCCAGAATTTCTTCCTTGCATAGACAAGCCCTTTATAAACATCGAAACGGCACGCTGACACAATAGAGACAGATCATTTATGGACTATCTCAGGGGAGTTCTAACGCAGCAAGGACAGCCACATCAGGTCTGACTGGATACCCTATCTCTGACAGGAGCCAAGAGTGGATACCTGCAGAAGCACAGAAAACCAGGGCACAGCAGTTTTGCCTCGGGATGCTCTCCCAGGCACAAGCCATCTGCAGCTTTGGGGTTTCCAGAGCCAGAGATGCACTGCACTCAGCCCTTAAGTGATTCCTCTTCTGTGAATTCATCTAATCGCTTTAAAACCCCTCAGTCCACACAGCACTCTTGCCAAGGAGTTCCACAACTTAACTACAATACTGTGAAAACATTTCTCTCATTTATTCCAAACCTGCCAGTTTCATTTGATGTCCCTTGGTTCACGTGCCAGAAGAGTCGGTCACTGGCCTTTATTTACCTTGTATGTAAAGATTAAAAAGGAATTAAACAACTGCTTGTAGCATTCACTGCATTAATGGATTTCAGAGATTTTCTTATGAATATGCAGTAACTTACTGATGTTTGGCAAAACTATTTGCAGCTGAAGATACAAGCTGAAGCGCGAGTAGTTTGAGCTATATGCAACAAAGACCAATGCTGCCTGCGTGAAGGTTGTGTGTATACCAACAGCACGCAGTGAGCCCCCACTTTCCAGCCAAAACTTCATATTTTGTGCCACAGACCGCTCACACAAATGTACAAGGAAGTGCATTTATTATTTGCCTAATTCCAGTGAGCATATAAAGTAACACCAGTGCCCACCATGTGGTCAAATGAATATCGTAGCTGAAGTCAGGTGGGAACACCAGGGGAAACAAGGAAGAAAAAAATTAACAACTTCAAACAGGGGAGTTAGACCTTCACTTTTCTTTCATAGATGCTTGTGTTTGTTTGCTTCATTGTTGCTTCCTATACTGTAACTGGTAATTATGTCATTACATCTAGGAAAAAATAGCACTGGAGAATTTGAAAGTGTTATTTTCAAACCTAGACATGTTTGTCAGCTTCACGTATTGTAAAAAGTGATTTAACCTGACAGACCAAGTTCTTCACTGACATTAAAAAGCTGGACCACCCTACAACAGCAGGTAACAGCTTTGTGTTGCAAGCATAAGGAGCACTTGTTGCACTGTCAGCAACACGATCCAACAGTCCACCCCTGCCCTGCTCCGTATTGTCACCATCTGCCCTTAAATAGCTGCTGCACTTTACTCCAGAGGTAGCTGCCCATTAGCATTCACAAATTCACACCCCCCAGAGAGAGGGTGAGTGCATGGCAAGGTGAGGAGGGAGAAGGTAAGGAAGATGAAACCAGGCAGTAGGGCACACCCGTTTATTAGAGATATGTACTATACTGATGCCTGCCACGTTCAGCATAGGGCATTTACAGCGAACCAGAGATCGCTTATCTGCTGCCGTGAGGTGAACATGCCCGCAGAGTTTTCTCCTCGGCTAGAGTCCTTCAACTCCAGCCTTTATTTTCCCTCCCGACTAACCTGTACTTTCACAGTAATACTAGGGCACTCTTTCTAAAATTAGGCCGTCGCTGTCCCCTCCCCTTGGAGGACGAGTTTAGAGAACCCCATCAGGAACCAGGCTTTTTCCCGTCAGGTTTTATTTCCCCCCGCTGTTACCCTGGCGCGTTTCTGAGACCGGGAATTGACATCCCCGATCGCCGTAACGCCAAAGCCGTGCCCTCGCGTACACCCCCACAGCGACGGGGCGGTATCGGACGAAACCCGCATCACCCGCGGGGCTGGACGGGGAGGAGGCGGCCCACGGGGGCTCCTCAGCCCTGCCGGAGGCCGGCTGAGCGCCCTGGGAGCCGGGCCGCCCTTCCCGCCCGGCGGGGCTCCCCGCTAGAGCCGGCTGTGAAGGCGGGCGAGGGCGAGGCCTCGGCGGCCGCCAGCCCCAGGCACGCCCGACCAGCGGGGAGGGAGGAGGGGAGGCGCTGGGCCCCTCGGCGGGGTGGGGGCCGCCCCGCGGCGGTTGGTGCCCGCCCAGGCCCTGCCTGGAAACCGCACAGGCGGCGGGACGGCGGTAAGGAGGGGAAATCACGTGAGGCCTCCCCCGGAGCGCCACCTGAAGGGCCGTACCAACGGCGGGGGGGGGGGGGGGGGGATAGGAGGGAGGGACGACGACACCCACCACAGGCCGGAACGCGGCGCAGTGCGGCCCCGCCTCCAGTACCGGCCTAGAAACACGCAAACGGACGCAAAAGCGAACGGGGAGAGAGCGACGGCTTGGCGTGGGAGGGCCGCGGCGGCGGGAGGGGGCCGAGCGGCGCCCCCGCCCCTCCGGCGGGCGGTTGGTACGTGGCCGTGGAGGAGGAGGCGCCGGCGGCGGCCAACCCCGCGCGCGCTCGGGACGCGGTAACCAGATATTCAAAAACAATACGTCAGCCCACAATGCCCCGAGCCGCCGCCAGCATTACCTCATCCCACAAGGCCCCGCGCCCGCCCTGAGAAGCTTCTAGGGGCGGGGTGGCCATGGCGACCGGCTGATATGCACCGGGCCGGGCCAGCGGCCCGCCTCCCCCGGGAGAGGCGGCGGCAGCCAATGGGGAGCCCGCGGGGTGACATCATGGGCTATTTTTAGCGGGCTCCCGGTCGCTGATAAGTGAAGGGCTCCACGCCGGGAGCGGGCTCAGAGCGCGGGGCGGGAGGGCGGCAGGCAGGCAGCGCGATCGGTGGTCGCCGGGTGGAAGCGAGCGGAGCGAGCGCGGAGCCGGGGAGGGGAAAGGAAAAGTACTCGTGGCGGCGGAGCCAGCGTCCCGGCCCCGCGGCGGCGGCAACAGCAGCGAGAGGAAGGAGGGCGGCGAGGCGCCCCGCCGCCCCGCCAGGCCAGGCGGACTCGCAGCGCGGCGGCGGCAGCAGCACCAGGGACCGCGGGCCCGGCCCGCGCCGGGAGAAGCCTCCGCGCCCCGGCGAGAAGAAGTAAGGCTCTGCTTTCTCCTTCCCCCCTCCCTGCGCGGCCGGGAGGGTTGGGGTGGCCGGGCGGAGCGGGGCGCAAGCGGCGGCCGGGCAGCTTCTCCGCGCTGCCGCAGCTCCCGGCGCCACTCCGCGGACTCTGTTCTATGAGTGCAAAGATGGAGCCTACTTTCTACGAGGATGCCCTGAACGCCAGCTTCGTGCCGCCGGAGAGCGGCGGGTATGGATATAATAACGCCAAAGTGCTGAAGCAGAACATGACGCTGAACCTGTCCGACCCATCCAGCAACCTGAAGCCGCACCTGAGGAACAAGAACGCCGACATCCTCACCTCCCCCGACGTGGGACTCCTGAAACTGGCCTCGCCTGAGCTGGAGCGGCTCATCATCCAGTCCAGCAACGGGTTAATCACCACCACGCCGACCCCGACGCAGTTCCTCTGCCCCAAAAATGTCACCGACGAGCAAGAGGGGTTCGCGGAAGGCTTTGTGAGAGCCCTGGCGGAACTGCACAACCAGAACACCATGCCCAGCGTTACCTCCGCGGCTCAACCTGTTAACAGCGGCATGGCACCTGTGTCCTCTATGGCTGGCAACAGTAGTTTCAATACGAATTTGCACAGCGAGCCCCCGGTGTACGCCAATCTCAGCAACTTCAACCCCAACGCGCTCAACTCCGCACCGAACTACAACGCGAACAACATGGGCTACGCACCTCAGCATCACATAAACCCCCAGATGCCTGTGCAGCATCCCCGGCTTCAGGCTCTGAAAGAAGAGCCTCAGACTGTACCTGAAATGCCAGGGGAAACTCCTCCCCTGTCTCCTATTGACATGGAGTCGCAGGAGAGAATCAAAGCCGAGAGAAAACGCATGAGAAACAGAATTGCGGCATCCAAATGCCGGAAAAGGAAGTTGGAAAGGATTGCCAGGTTGGAAGAAAAAGTGAAAACTTTGAAAGCCCAGAACTCAGAGCTGGCATCCACTGCCAACATGCTCAGAGAACAGGTTGCACAGCTTAAGCAGAAGGTCATGAACCATGTCAACAGCGGGTGCCAGCTCATGCTAACACAACAGTTGCAAACGTTTTGAAGAGACTGTCTTAAATGAGAACTGTGATATTGTGGTATAACTAAAACAAAAAACCCAAAGTGGCAGATGCATAAAGCTCGTGGTAAAAGCTGAAAGGCTGAGTCCTGCCTGTGCTCTGCAAAGCGCATGTGTGGAAAGACTGGTGAGCCTTCAGTTTGAGTCGGTGGCGAAGCGGCCAGCACCACTCCGAGAAGTGCTGTTCCTGCCCAGATGAGACGTCAGATCTTCGTTTAACATTGACCAAGACCTGCATGGACCTAACATTCGATGATCATTCAGTATTAAAGGTTAAACTGCAATAGAAACTGTAGATTGCTTTATGTAGTATTCCTAAGAAAAAAAAAAAAAGTGGGAGGGAGGTTTGTGGGAGGCTGATAAACAAAAAAGAACTATTCTGCCTGCCTTCAAGTAAATTGTGTATGTACATATCTTTTTTTATTTTATTTTATGAAAGTTGATTAATGTCAATAAACTACTTCATGACTTTGTAAGTTATTTTTATGTTGTTTATTTGGGCACTGCCCAGTATTGTTTGTAAATAAGAGGCTTTTTTTTAGCACTCTGAGTTTACCATTTGTAATAAAGTATAATTTTTTAATGTTTCTGTTTCTGGAAAAAATTCTAGAAGGTTCTATTATATTTAAGAAAAATAAAATAATTAAAATGCATTTCCCCCTCACACTTTTTTTTTTTGCTAGTACCTGAGTTGGGAAAATGCTCTTTGTGCTGAACTCTAAAGGGTAGGGATTATGTTAGACTTTACTCTGTAACTACAGGCATGTCCTGGAGAATGTGTGAGGAGAGGGAGGAGTTAGATTCTGATCACCAAACTACTCCAGCTTTTTTATTTGTCCTGAAGTTGTAGTTCTCAGTCGTAACCTGTCCAGCTTGCCTGCCATACTCTAGTGGCCCAGTTTAGACGGGTAACACTGAGCAGGTTGTAGAGGGGTAGAAAGCCAGTGTATGAAATTGCTCCATAATTGGAGCGACTGACTACTTGATCTGACATGCTTTTTGTTAAGTTAATGCCCTCAAGAAGATAAGGCAAGTGATCGCATTTAAAAAAAAAAAATACAAACATGCTGTAGACTTTGAAAATAGAAACATTCACTATTATTCCTGTGTTGCTTCCTAGGTAGGACGCGACCCTTGTTTGTTGGTATTTATGACAATGCTGCTGTCAATAGTAAAATAATTCTATAAGCCTTTCCTTATCTTGAAATCCTTTCCCTATCTTGAAATCCTTTCCCTTTTGGGTGTCGCTGTGGGTTCTAAACTTTTTAGCAATAGAAAAGCTGGGAAAACTGAACCTAGTAGGAAATGAAAAGGGCAACTTGTTGAAAAACAGCAACTCCTGTTGCTAGTTTTCAGCAACTTGCTGAAAACAGCAACTTCTCTGGCACTTCCCATATATTTTTTTTATAAAATATTCTTGGATTTTAGTATAATGACAATTTAAATACATGCCTTAGAAACATGCTACTTAACTCATCGGGGAGGGGGGGAACAATTACTATACCAGGATTTTCAACACTGTACCCAATTCATGTCATTTTGTAAGCATATATATTTGAAGGGAGGGAGGCCAGATCGTTTCCTGCTTGCTGTTTAGAGCCAAACATCTAAGAGGAAATAGATGCTATCAAAAGACAGCCAAAAAATTTATATAATATATATTATTAGTGAATGCTAATGTTTTAGAGCAGGTAGTCTTTAAAATTTCTTTTTTTTTCTTAAAATAGGAATAGGCATAACTTTAACTGAAGTGACAGTCTTGTTTAAGGTCACTTCACAAGATGACTAGGTAAGTGGATATATACACCTTTACTGATACCCTGAAACTTGCAACTACTTGCGGGTCAGTTCCTGACAGGAAGCATAGAAGTATCTTTCTTTCTTTTTTCCCCCCATATTATAAATATTTTATTGTATGAAGGGTTGTTTTAATGTTTAAAATATGATAACATGGTAATCTCCTTCCACATGATAATCCAAGTGTCAAGGTGTGCACTGTTTAGATGGTGTTTGCTGCTGTCAGAGGAATACAATTGTAATAACACCAACCAAACAAAGGGTTACTAGGAGGATACTGTAGTTTGCCAAGAGTACATTTTGCTGATGTCAGCAACCCGGAAGGTAAGTTGATTTTGACCATATGTAGGAATAGACAGCAGAGGGATAATACACAGCACTGCTGGGTGTGGTTTTACAGGGATTTAGCAAGTGCCAACTAGCAAAATAAGCAGGGCAAGGAGATTAATTACATGCAAAGGTGCATGTTTAACTCTCAACAGTGCTGGGTTATGGAATAGATGTTACTAGCAAGCATTTTGCTTAATCACCTAATTACGTAAAAAATAAATACATTATATAAAATACTATGTTAATTAAATACAGCTGAGTGACAGTCTGCTCCACCCTATTCTAATACGCACACACAGACATTTAGCATTGCAGTTATGTGTTTTCTCTCTCAAGTACGACATTCTGTAGCACAGGCAAAAAAAGTTACTGAGTAATAGCTCTGCTCGTTATGTGGCATCGGCGGACGGGTTGGCTTCTGTGACACCAGTTACTCAATTCGGTCCAGCTTAGGAGGTACTGGTGTCCAGTCAGAGAACCTACCATCAAGCAAGGTGGGTTTTAGTGCCAGTTACGCAGCTTCACAAGGAGAAGGGTGATTTAGATGAACCCTTTCTTTGGTACCACATCTGGTTTAAGGATCAGGCCAAAACCAGGGCAAAGTAAGTTTATATGCCCTCCACCTCCAGCGGTAAATGGCGTGGTGGGCTATGAGCCTCTTGTTATTTGGTTCGCTTCAGCATAGATTAAAATTCAGCACTCATTATATTACTAGATCACTTGGTGATCTATACACACAACTGTAATGAAAGACGTGCGTGCATTTGTATGTGGTGAAATGCAAAGTTTTAACACTTAACTGCCAAGATTAAAATTGCCTAATGCACAATGTGCCTTACTTCTATAAGGAATAGTCATTTCTCTCTGAGATTCAGAGAGAAACTCTCTTTTTGTTGCCCCAGCTGTACTCACAGGGGAATATTTTGCAAATAACAGCATTGTGAACATGTATTTTGTTTGGCTGTGAGTGTTGTCAACGGATTCAGGAAGTGAAGTCAGAAAAAGGCAGGGTTTCAAACAGGGCAGGCTACACAGAAATGCCTAGGCAAAGAGCCTCTAATCAGAACAATATGTTTGGGACACAGAAATATTAATTAGAATTCGGGTGCATACTAAAACCAACAAAACCCTCACACTTCTATCCCATGAACAAAAGTGAGCTACAAGGGGAGGGGGTTGACCATGATTACTCACCGAATAATTTTAAATCCAAAGTACATGTCATTACAGAAATAACAATAACAATCTAACTTATTCTGCAGTGGGAAAGAGTAACATACCCGCCAGTTTCAATCTCAGAACACAGCAGAGTTCCCACCCTTGAATTGCCTACATCTCTGTAGGTCTAAAAAACACTGACCTCAAAACATGGCACTTTAAATACCAGCCTAAGGCAGCGTATACCCATTTAATAATGAAGTCTAGCGACCAAGAGACGCCTTAGCTATCTTTCCATTTTATAGGAAGCTGTCAAGAAATACAGATAATATCTCTCCAAACCTATGTGAAAAATGACTGACAGTTTTGTCCCAAGTTTTGTCCTAAGAAATCCATTGTAATAATTAATTTACGAAAAAGTAAACAGGCCTTTCAATGAAGTACATTGCTGCATACGCATTCATGATCTTATCCCCACAACTCTGCACGAACCAAAGAATCTAACTCACAGACACCCAGGTTACTGTACAGCAGGCTGACACCATTTATCTGGTATCACACTGCACATACAGACACTGCACAGTGGAGTGTGGAGCCTGAACCAGTGGCAAAATTGGAAGTTATAGATCTGGATCGGCACAGTGCTCTGCCTGAGTGAATAACCCTGACTGAGGCTATGGGGTTATCAGCCCGGGCAGCATTACTGAATAGACTGCAGAAGCAGATGGACCAGCTCAGGCTGGAACAAGCTTGGGCATCTGTGGAGCACACCACGGAGTGTGGTGTACCATGTCCATGAGAAATACAAGGCAGAACTGTAAAAAAAGAACACTTACTTATCTTTAATATCAAGCTAAGCGCTTTCTCTGTTCTGCATCTCTTCCTCTCTACCCCTATTCCCAAGACTTAGGTATAACAGCATAGAGTTTCCCACATCAAGAAACTAAAACCAGTTCAGGCAAAGTTTGCTGTGTAGAAAAAAACATTGCAAACATCATAAGTAAACACAAAATATTGCTAACAGGCAGATGGACAACAAGGGAATAATATTTGAAATTACCATATACACAAACCCATTATGAAACAGAATATACCTTAGTAACATCTAGAATTAGCTTAGGGACAGAGAGAAGGAAAGTTTTAGCCTTCCAACTAAAGAAAAGGAAAATTCAAAATGTAGGTGGTTTGTTTTTCAAGAAGGTAATTCTTCCAGAGGAGTGCTTGTTCTTTAGAATTACACACACTGCTAACACCAGTGTCTGCACCCAAGGACTGGTGGCAATCCTAATACACATATACATTATTGTTGACACGAACATTATAATATATCCTCGGAACAGAGAATGGTGCTTCTTACAAAGAAAACTTGCAGAAAGTCATCATATAATTTACCGTGAAAGCCTCTGACTACTTAAACAGTTTTAGAGTGGTTTTGCACAGCAGGGCCCTCTTTTCCAATTTTGCACATTATTCTTTGCAGTACATTTTTGTTAAGGAACAATGGAACTACAAAAATCAAATTAGATGTTCATCACGGTCCCTTCTGTCCTTAAATATTCTGAAATACTAGAAACACAGTTACAATGGGGAAGAATGGCTTTTTTAAAAGTTAATTAAATACTGAAAACACTGCTAATTTTCCTAGTTATAGAGTAACAACAGACACTAGGGGAAAACAAAACAAAAACATAATTCAGAAAAATGAGTAAAGCGAGTAACTTATTTTTGAAATCTCATACAGAACTCGATAGGTTATGACTGACCTGATTAATCCAAATCTCTACAAAATACCTAGAAACTAACTCTGTAAACAGAAGTGGAGGAAGAAATAGCATTTCTTCTCCCCAGTCTCACAACTATTTCATGTTTTGAGCCTTGTATTCTCCAAGCAATCGTTTGGTTGAGTCCTTAAACAAAAGGACTAGTGACTTTCTAGAAATTCCTCTGAACTGTGAACTTTGTTCCTTATTCTCTTTTAAATTAAAACCAATTCCCCTGAAACCTGGCAGCATAGTAACACCAAAGATGTGGGAAACAGGACACAATTCCAGCAGATGGAGCTCAAAAGCAAACAGTCCTGGAACAAGCTGCACAGATGCCTGCAACAGGAGCCTTTGCTCAGATGGTGTAGTAGCCAGAAAAGTCTTCAGACGAAACCCGCTATCATGCAAACTTACTAAAAAAAGATTAATTTTAATAGCTTCCCTGAATTCTTAAAATAATCACTGCAATGAGTAGGGAGATCCTGCATCATTTCAATCATAGAATAACCACAGTTATTCCAGAGGACGCTAAGGGTTGAAAACCGAGCATCCATGTGTATTTCTCCGAATTCTCATCCACAATGATGAATTAATGGGGATGACTTTTAGTTGTCTGCTGTTAGCATGTCTCAGATAACTAGTCATGAAAACAGGCATAATCCAGTGAACATCGCTCTTTAAACTCACAAAGCCATTCACTAGCACTCATATTGCAAAGGGATAATTTAAGAAGTTTTGAATCTCCACTGAACGGATTACTGGTAGGTTTAAAAGCATGGCCTAACACTACCAAAATTGAAGCCTACCTATTTGAAGAGATGCAATTCTCAAAGCTGCTGACCTCCGCGCAACCACAAATCAAAGCACCTTAGCAACTATGAAAAGTTCATTTTAATCTGTGTCCAAAAGTAGTTTTAGAACTTTTAACAGTAGTAAAAATTGTGAGCTGCTGCACCCAACTTGCAAGCTCTGGCAGTTGTTTTGTTTTCACCTTGAGATGCTACGCACAAAAAGTTCCTTTTTAAATGAAGCCATAACATTGTAAAGATAAAGCCCAGGATTTATTCAGTTTAACATCTGACACCTAATTAAGTTAACTAGGTTAGAAGGCACCACAGGTTCTTCTTATGTTTAACAGTAAAGTTTGGGTAAACTGAATTGCTAATTGGAAGTGCCTATGCCTCAGCAGTCTACTTTTTTTTTTTCATTCTCGTTAGGTTCTAGTCAGATAGGATGAAACCAGGGTGTAATGATTACCTGATTAGAATCAGGAGACACTTCCTTTTACTAAAAAGAAATCTGCAAACATCCACCATGTGTTAGTGACGAACAAATTTCCATCTGCAAAGCTTTACTCTACTGCACCATATACACAATGTACACTCTCTTTTACCTATACGAACACTAAGGTATCCCCAAACATTAAATGTTCGAAACTCCTTACAAGAAGTCATTACAAGTAAGACTTACTATGAACCCTCCAGGGGTGTCTCAGGGCCCCAGTCAAGACATGATCCTTATCATGCTAAATAATCACCAAATGCCTGACCCAAATACCTGAAAGGGAGAAAAAGAACCCAAATTCTCAAGGCAAAATCCATCTCTAGATTTCTTGATTGGATTTGCTGTCATACAGATTGTCTGTTCTCCCTGCTTCCTGACTGAACCACATAAAGTATTTCTAACAAAGTGCTTTTCTATGCAAAATTACAGAAAAACCACGTGAAGTTATACAGTAAGTATAGCTGACTTCAGGACTGACAGCACAAGAGTTTACAGTTAGTCTCCAGCAAGGTTACTGACCAAAGCTAGCCCTTGAAAACCTAACAGCAAACTTTCCTTCTTTAAATGATGGAATGTAAACAGAATTCAGTGATCTTTGCCCAGGTTCCTTCTTCTTGCACCAGAGATTTCTAACCAGTATCTTTCCAGTGTGGCACTGCAGGTAGCAGCACATCTTTGTCTAATTTCCTACTACATGAGTTTTCAGGGCTGTGACCTGTGAAGAGGCAGGCTGCTTTTCTCTATGCAGATTAATCTATTATTTTAATACATTGGCTTGGTTAGAGACTTCTGAATTTTATTTCCCACTTCTGCACTCCCAAAACCACCTAATCTTAGTATACTTAGGGAAGTGCCCCTGATTAAGTGTCACAACTACTGACAGCTTTTGCTTCTGCGTCATTTTGCAAAAGTAACAGTAAAGTTAACCAATTTGATTCTTTCTCAAAATACTGATTGACAGTTACCAGAAGGTAGCAGAAGTCCTAAAGATGCTGGATATACCAGTTTTGGAAATCAGGCCACTGATGAATAGGGGGAAGAAAAAGTGTTTAAAAATCATAGTATTTTCTTATGTTGGGAAACAGGGAGAATTTCCAGAGAAGAAAAAAAAAGTGAGCAAGGGCAAAACATTTTGTCCCAAGAGACTTTTTTTCTTATCAGGAATTTGCTTAGCCTTGGACCAAACTTTTCATTTCATAAGAAAGTTACATGGCTCTAGCTTTTTCAAGTTGATTATTTCAAAGCGGTACACAAGTACGCACAGTTTTACTTCAGTGATTTTGATATGGGGCCTTGCTGCATGACTTCAGGTAGCTTTAGCAGTGGTGTTTTAAGAAGCTACCAAGAAAGCAGTCTAGGTTTACATGCCAGTCTGTGGACTGCAGTAGCTGAACAGTTGGCCGCTACTGCTCCAAGGGCTGCTGCTGCCAGGCGAGCACTGACACATCCGCCTCCTGGCCGAAGGGAGCTCAGCTTTGGTGTGTGTAAGCAGGTTTTTCACACTGGTGCCAGCCTGAGCAGCCACCTTTTCCCTTCTCCTTTGCCTCTTCTTTTCCACTCCCTAATTTGTGCTGGAAGCACTTTTTGGAATATTGCAGGATACTTATTTTAATCTGCATTGCTTCCCTTATTCAGTTTTAACCATGCAGCTCTACAAACACCTGAAATAATGGGGAGCAATAGGAGAGGTGGAACATAAATGCAGGTACAAGCAGTAGGGATGTGGCATCTTCTGAAAGAAATGCTCACCAGCAATCTTGAAATTACCAGAGACTGAGTCAGAACTCTTAAATTCATTCATCCCAATTTAAATTACACTACAAAAGCGCCCAGGCAGATTTTGCACCAGTTTAACTAACTTAATTTGAATTCACACTTTTGGTTAAACAAGCTCAATGTCCCATGTGGACAAACCTATAAAACGTGGTTTGACTTTCACACTGAACATTTTTCGTGCACCCATTAACTTGAATGAGAACTGTGAGTCCTTAGTATACCTGCTTATGAAACTGTTTTTGTTAGATGACTAACTTTACGCATATATATTTCAAATTATTTAAGAGGGCAGTGAGGTTATTATTCAAAATCTTATAAATGGAATTTCTCGCACATGTTCCTGATATTGGCTTCCATGTCTGTTTTGAATTTACTTACAAAATATACCATCCCACCCAAAATTAGTTTCAAGCTATTTCCTTGGCCCCCTCTGTTCACTGCATTATCATTCTTACGTGCAGAAATTGCTCCTGTGTTTCTCACGGGACAGGAAATGCCAGACTGGCAAAAATGATCCTGTGCAACGTAGCTGCATATTTCACTTGCATGCCTACTTTCATGTTATGGTTTAATTTACAAAATTACATTGGCTGTTTTAGTTTTCCATTTTTACTGAGCTATACAGTTTGTTTCATGCTGAGAATTAACATGTGAATATTAATATATTTTCCCTTTCAGCATCATGGTATAAGTCTGTTTTTGAAGGTGCTCAGGGGAGGATTTACTGGACGTGAACTTCGGGGTCTGCAGTATGTTACTACCTTAAAAACTAAACCAGCCAATGTAACTTTGTAAATCAATGTGAGACCTTATGTCCCACTGCCATTCACAGACTACTACCATAGTGCCTAAGCTGAACTGCGGTCTGTGGGAACCTGCTATTTTGCCTCACTTTTATCCAAGACAGTATGTATCTCAAGAACAGAGAATGAATGTAAGTTGATACACCTAACGTTAAATTTTACCTTTGCCAATTGCTTATTAGGTTACTTGACAGTGATGGCCACTTCTCTAGCGACAGCTGCAGAAGAGGATGGATGACAGGTCTATACTATCCCCTCCATAAGGTCGCACACTGATGGTAGCGTCCTGTGCCAGCACACTGTGCTGTGGATCGGCTGAGCCGGGTACACGTATCCCAGCTACTGCCCCGTCTGTAGGAGTGGTAGGGGCAGAAAGGTGGAAAAAGTAATGGGTTAACCAGCATAACCACACGCAGCAAAGCCTATTTGTCAAAGCTCTTACTGGGCTTCTGTGAACACCCTGGGGTTTTTTGCACCAAATATTTTAAAATACTTATACTGTATATTGTATTTTATGCAATATATTCATATGAGAATTAACCATATATATATAACAATATATATGCCTATAAATAACGATAAATAAATTCTACATCCTGCTATGTAGAGGTTCCCTTATATTCAATATAATATTCTAAACTAATATTTTTTTCTTCTAATTAATTTTCTTCTGAGTAACATACACTGAAGACTGTTGGTGTTCATGGGGGAGGGTGTATATGTATACATACGTATCTATAGAATGCTACTGGTATATTATTAAAATACAGAAAAAATAGCATTGAACTTTATAGTTTTTCAATACCATTTCAATCACAAGAAAATGGGAAATGGGCTCTAGAAAAAAAGCACTGTCATATCAGATGCAATGGCATGTAAAGGGTTAAAAATCAAGGCAGTATTTAAGAGTAACGGAACGTTTTCCTGTAAACTCCTTCTGTGGTGTGATCTAGGGGAAGGTCCAACTTAAGTGCTGGATGTTCATACAGGATTTCCTATGACTAATGCTGTCAGCATTCAAAACTTTTAATTTGAAATGTGGGCGTTATACACAGATAGGAAATTTACCATTTAAAATTTCTTATTCGAAAATGAATGGAAATTACTCTGATTTTCAGATTCATTTGCTGTACGTGGAATGATAGCATAAAATAAGGAAGTTACTAAGTGGCATATGCCGGGATTGCCTGCCAAGCTTTTACACAAGTCTTTTATATCTGGATAGGATTCACAGGAAGCTTGTACAGGAAGGCCTTTTCCTTCCTTATTTTTGAAAAGCTTTGTTGGATGGAAATTATGCCAGTGAGTAAAAGAGGGGAAGGGGGAACAAACTACCATCCTGGTGGTTTTGGTGCCAATCCATGCAAAACTGAAAGTCACATCTAGATAACATTAATGCAACCTGTTGTAAAACAAACTGACAAAAAGCAAGCCTACAGAGCACAAAAGATGTTTAATAGTTTTTGGTTTGAAAGATTCAAAAAGAAATTAATACAGGTATGAAATGAAAACAGCATGGAAAGTGCAAACCTGAGATGTAATTTGCTACAATTAAGGTAAATGTGCCAATTTAAAATAAAATAAAATAAAATAATAAAATAAAATAATAAAATAAAATAAAATAAAATAAAATAAAATAAAATAAAATAAAATAAAATAAAATAAAATAAAATAAAATAAAATAAAATAAAATAAAATAAAATGAATTTGCAAGCATGCAATGGCCATCTATACTCTTATTAGGTTTGCTCTGAATTCTATTGCAAGCTCTGTCTGCTTCAGATAAATTTTAAATAGTGATATTTTATTGAATTAAACATGAAGGTGCTAATAAAGCTTGAGCTGTCACTACAATATCCCTTCTTTCATTTCTTAATGTCATGTTGATTCCATTTTCATGATGCTATATTAACTTTTAGCTGAAACTAAGCTTCCCCTATGTCTTGTGACACAAGGGGAAAAGAAGGTTGATTCCCTAGCTCATCTCTTTACTTATTGTAGCTAATTCACTGCACAAGTACTTGTTAAAAATCACTATTCTTTCCTTAATCTGGGTCTTCTAAAATCCCTAGTGAGCATATATTACTATTCTGTGTGCTATTATGCTATACATATTGAGCCAAAGAGTTTGCTACGCTGGGAACCGTAACAGCAGAAAATATACCTACAGGTAGACTACAGTGGGTCTAGATGCCTCTTCAGCATCTTCCATGTCACCCGGCAGCAGTCACAGAAGTCTCAGAAAGCACAACTTAATCCTGAGAGTCTTGTAAACCCAGAACTGCTCTTTAGGCAAGGAAAAAAAAACAAAACAAAACAAAACAAACAGGGAATGTTTCTACTGCACAGTAAAGGAGACTGTAGTTGTAAATGGGTGGGTTTGATCATAGGGGAATACTGTTGGAAGAGGAGACTCAAAAAGGCATAACATAGTATTATTCAAAGGATGAAGAGAAAAGTAGTACAGGGGACAAAGGAATCAAGATCATTACAAAGAATGACTGAAGAGCACGCAACTCTTGTAAAGGCTGTTGGTGGAGGTGTGCAATTCTCTCCAGCTGGACATCAGAACCAAACATTCACAGTATGAAAGCTATTATTAAAAAAAAAAAAACAAACGGATGCTGGTATAGTGAGTCAAGCTTGTGCTTTGTCCACAGAGCAGCTACGGCACAGGTAACAACCATATGGATTCATCTGCTGTGAGAAAAGGCATTCCTAGGGGAAAGAAAACCCATGCTGATGTGTTTTCATTGCTCCTGTGACCAAAGCTAGTTAAAAAAAAAAGCCTCTTTATGCAGTAAACACTTCTCTCCCCACAGTGCAGACTACAGGAGTAAGGAATAAAAGTGTTAGTTCCAGGAATGGGAATACAGATTCTGAAATGAAAGCTCCAGTTCAGATAAGACTGCACATGATTTGCAAAGCGATGGAAACTGAGGGGGCAGCTAGGTCATGCCTTTCCCCTGCTGCATGAATCACTCTTTGAATGGAAATTTGAGTAGGAAGACATAATGGCTTGGGAACAAAGAGAGCTGCTGGAATATCACAGGTGCAGCTGAGCAGGGAAGGATGTTTTGGGCTATGCCAAGGAAAGCAAACACCATGAATCTGGAGGAGTTGTCAGGACTTTGTGATTTAGGGAGCTATCCAAATCAACAAGAGTACTTCTCACGGACTCAAACAGACAGGAAAATAGTTGCGGTCCCGATTCAGTGCTCCAATTAATCAATTCCTTAACGCTAAAGCATAATTCAGAATTCAGAAAAAGATAGGAGGTGCTAATGTCCTACTTAGTTTCTGAGAGTCAAACTTACACACCACTGAGGCACTTCTCTAGATAGAAGTGTAATTATATACTTTGCTGAATTGGAACTAATGTGAGGTGCAGGAATCCAGATCCTGACAAACAAGAAGACACACACATTCTGTGGGACCTAAAACAGTCAGTCAAAGCCAGAGGATTCAAACAGAAGACAGGGGAAGCTGTCAGAACTGGAAAGAGGAGATAACGTGAAAGAATCAACTCTATGCCTCAAAACACCCTCTAGCAATGAGAAATACTGTGAAACTGAACAAAACATACTCACTAAATTACAGAATTGTAAACAGATTAAAACACAAATAAGAAAGAAACAATTACATGCCTATGATTTTCTAACGTTGCTATACTAGGAAAATGAATCTTTTTGATGTACAACAAACATAAACTGAATGCAACTAAAAATTCAAGATGATTTTAACTAGTTGATCAGGATGGAGTCAACTGAATGATAATAAAGGTAACCAGGAAAAAAAAAACCACAACTAAATGATTCCCTGTCTTCTTCCAGAAGAAGGAAGGAAAAAATACCAATTTTAAAAAAATGTGTTTACAAGCAAGCCCCTTGAGTAATTTGAATTGTCTAAAGACTAGGAAAGTGCTTTAGATAGATAGAACAGTGAAGATGAACTGGTGACAGATATCTGAACAGTAAGACAAGTAGAATTTAAGTGCAAGCTATATTTTAGCCATGTAAGATGAATAAATGAAATCAACTTACTAATTCTCTAAATATAGAATTCTAGACAAAGAAAAAGGAAGACAAGCTAAACCAACATGCTAGGCAATCTTTCTTGATCCTGAGTTGCCTGGCTTTTGTGTACCGCAGTGAACAATGCTACTGAAAAATTGAAAAGCAAAGAAGTAATGCAGGAATTACAGTCACCCAAGGGTCACAAATAAGCTTGCATGGAATTTTTTTTAAATGGTGCTAATTATTATCAGTCTTCTGTAGAACTATGGGAATAAAAAAGCTCTAAAGGACTCACAATGTAAAAGCCACCTTCCCAAGCTCAGAGAGCAGGGAATACAGGAACCATTTTCAACGTAAACAGAGAGACAAAGAAGAAACAAAGCTAGAATATTAAGGAAAAAGAAAATAAATAAAGTTTATGGAGGCCTGAAATGACAGTTGTGGAGAAGGCAACTGATGCAGGGAGTCTTCTCTGATGTATTACAAGCAACCTACCAGGAAGACCAATTAGACTCAGCCAAGCCCAACTGCTTCAATTCCCCTATAACAAGTCTAAAGAAGGAGTTAACTGAGCCCCTATTCACTACTATCTGCTCTCCCACTTGCAAGACCACAGTATCTTTTTGCTGCTGGCGATGTTACTGGAAACTAAAGCTTACCCTTGTTAACTCAGAAGACATACTGCATTTTTTATAGAGTAATTATAACATAACATAATTTAATTCTTACCGGAATAAAAAAATATGGATATTGTTTTACACACTGACTGAAATAAGTTTTAGATTTCTTCAAGTTCAGAAAAAAAACCCCAAACATCAGCTATGGAACTAAAATGAATGGATTTGAAAATTATTTTGACATAATAAATAAAATTTATATACACTTTACTGTAAATGGATTCCTCAGAGAGGGCAAAATTTCGAAGTGTGTGTGTGGAGACTTCATTAGCAAGACATTGTTTAGGTAAATGTCTGTACTATGTCTGATGCTTGACATCTAACTGTAACAACTTAATACATAACAGCAATTAAAACTGGTTTATGATGTGGCAAAACATCATTTCCTTTCAAAGTCACATTAGTCTCTAGTGATATCTACAGCATTCTATAATCAGTAAGAACAAAATTCAGAATAGTTTTTCACAAATTACATCTACAAAGCAAATTTGGCCAAGAGGCTTCTGTGGGAGATCTAGTGGCACTCCAGCATTCACCTTCTGGGAGTAATGCTGCCAGTAAGGTTAGTCCGATGAGTGCAGGGGGTGTAAGGAGGATCTTGGTCTTCAACAGTTAAAGAACTTCTACAAAGTTTTTCCTTCTGTAAGATTTCACTGACACAGTGTATGTTCCTGACTCAAAACCACAAGGGCTTGTTTGGTTTAAGATGGAAAAAAAATCTGCCCATTTTGGAGAAAAACCCTGGCCCTCTCTCCATTTGGTTCTGCTGATCCTTGAAGCTGCCTCAGCATTTAGTAACTTAATACTTTTACATCGTTTACATTTTATGCTAATGATATGAGGGCTAGCATTTTGCCATAACTGCTTGCTATTAGTGTTGGTCTGAAAGGACACATTTAAACCTCTGAAATTATAAGATAGAATTCATGACAGTGATACCACTTTAAGCCAATGAACTGGAAAATGGTATCTTCTTATTAGTGAAATCAGTATTAGCGTCCAGGTTTACTCAATAGATTAACAGGCAAATTAGTTCTTAAAATTAAATTAAGCTTGTGACAGTAAAGACTTCTGCAGAATAAATATGTATAGAAACAAGTAACTAGTAATACTCGTTACTTACACACAAACATTGAAATATTTCTTTTTTTGTACTTTGCATTATGAAAATTGCAGTAACTAAATATATATTTCATCATATCACCACTAACATTTTTTTCTGTTTGTTTCAATCCAACTTAAATTCTATTTGTTATGTTCTGAAACAAGAACATTAATTTTCCTTAGTTCTGTGAAGCTAAATTAGAAAGCTTTTTTCCCTTTTACCTCCACTACGTAGTTTCTCAGAAAACTACCTGGCAAGTAAGTCCATGAGAGAACTTTGGAAAAATACATAGATCTAATTATTCAAAAACCCCAATGGCAAAAAATGGTTTCTAAGTAGTTTGGTCACTCTTCTTAAACTTCACTAATATATGTATGGTAAACTGTAAAACAATCCTAATCCTCACTTTGGCTGAGTTACGTATGTTAAGCCTCGTTTCTACAGTTCAATGCAGATAGACAGCCTGCTCTGCCAGCATTTACAGACATCAGTGGCACTTTGCAGATGTGTATTATCCACTTACAACTACCCCAAGTTGGGAACCTCATGACAGTACACACTAATCTTTAGAAAAAAAGAACATTTTGCATTGCATGGGTGCAGCGTTTAGCACAATCTTCATTTGTTTATACTTGAGAAAACAGTACTGTAGTGTTCGGATAACATTGTGACTTGTATTGCAAATAGAATAAAATACCTGAATTATGGTGTCAGCTGTTGTATTACTGAGCATTTTGAAAGCATCCATGAACACGGGACAAGGCTAGGAGCTGTGCCTCCTGCGAGGTACCTCTTTCAAGCACAGGGCCTGGCACAGGACTCTGCAGGATGGTTACACATGAGTTACGCATGAGCTGCAGAGAGGGTAAGATGGGAGCCCTGTGTGCTCATCTGAGATGCAAAAGGTGAGACTGGACAGATCAGCTTTCCCCTCCCTCCAGCAGGCCCCTACTCAGGCCCCTGATGGTACAAGCTTTGTGTGTGCCAGTGCCACTCAGAGGATGGCACTACTTTAGGGAACACCTCATATTTAAATACCAGCCAGGGTAGAGATTCCTCAGCACCAGGAAGGCCCCAAGCCTACTCTCTACAGAACTATGACTAACACAAACAAGATCACTCAGCGCCAAAGCTCCCCTCTTCACTTCCCTAATTTACTGTAGTTAATCTTTAGGCAAAACTAAGCTCTACTTTTTGTCTCTCTTGCAGACATTCTGACTAGTCAGCTTCTCTTCCAGTCTTATAATAAGTCAAGTACACTCTAATCATTGTCATGAACACTTCTAACACTGCTGTTTCTCAATCCAGCTATACCCAAATATAGTTCAACCTCAGCCAGTGAGGCCACACTTAGATTTCTGGTTATCCAAAGCAAAGCTTTATTCCTGAGCCATGTTTATTAATGAGAATGTCTTGATTACCCAGATATATTTCTCCATCCCTCATGATGTTTAGATAATGATGTTGGCTTTATTATCTCTTACAGACTAGTTATTCTACAGCGAGATATGTTCCCAATAAACAGTTGGCATTACCACAAACAATTGTCTTAAATGAAACTGAAGCACACATTAGAAAACATAAAAATATCACGGTGAGTGAAACCGTGTTATTAATGTTTGGCTTTCCATCAATTTTATCAAGAAAATGCCCTAGGGAACATAAGAAGTTACTGTAAGTCATTCAGTTGCCTGACATGCCATTTCAGCAGAAGACAGCAAGCCCGGCTGCAGGCTGCAGGCTCACTGGGAAAGCCTCCGTGGAGAAATGGTGACCTCTGCAGGTTCCTCACTCCCATGGCCACATCACCTCACGTGTTCCTTTGACAACGTGCAAGGTGTTAGTTTGGGTTGCTTTCATCTTTGAGAAATTAAAATAGAGAAAATTAAATGTATATTTGATGATGACATAGCAATATAAAATAAGCTAGAAAACATGGGCACGTGTTAATTTAAGAAATAAACGTTCATCTTTGAGAAGTTAGAAAACAATACTTCAAAGGACAAAAACTTCAAAGCACTCTGTAACTTCAAAGCACTGCATGAACATTAATAAACACTTAGGACATGTCTGTGAGGTAGAAAAAAATTTCCTTTTTTAATGCTTGTGTAAACAGGGCACCGAGATTAAGTGATTTGCCCAAGGACACAAGTTAGTAGCAAAACTGAGATTGCATGTCAGAAATAACTGGCTCAAGCCTCCCAGCTACAGCTGGGTTAAACCAGTTCCCTATATGGACATGTATTCGGCAGAGGCCAAAATAGAGAACTTTCCTGTCAATAGTATCACCTGCCCTTTTTAAGGCCTGCTCTAAACTCTACCATGTCGTTTTTAGCTGATATCCTCCCACAAAGTCAGTGCCGAGTATACATAGGTCTATCTGAATTAAGGTAATCTTAGACATACAGAGTCCTACTTCTGCATTTAACAGTGATGTTAGAGCTTAAGTGGCCTATGTGAAGATTTTCAGTATTTCTATGTCATGTCTACTCACTACAGGCTTCTTGACAAAACACAATTAAAACACAATTAGCACACCTAATTAGCACACAGCGTGAAGTTCCTCTGATGACACTATTGAAGGTGAACCTGTACTAGTACCAATCAGAATGTTTTACTAAGTCCTTCTAGAGGAAAACATAAAATTTCCTCAATTCATATAAGCTGACCTGCTATATACGCATACTGCTGAACACAGAGATCCTTAAGGGCTATCTGACAAAGAAGACAGAAGCATTTTCTTTTCAAAATAACCTAATAAGGAACAGTCCTTGGATACCTGGAGCTAAAGAAGCCAGCAGAAATAAAGCTGACCTGTGAAATACTTAGCAAAAAAACCAAAACAAACTACTTTATGCCCCTTAGACAACAAATAAATGTAAAAGATAATACAGAAGGCCAAGGATTTGCCTCTTCCTCTCTCCAGCTTCTTTCTTTTCTTAGATCTTGAATAATACTAAGTTTTGCTATTCTTATTTTAAATTATGAACTTCATGGTGATCCTACGCATATATGGCCTCTTGCACTTAATTAAAGGAGGTGTGGAATCTTAATATATTTCCCTTCTTTAAAACATATATACATTGAATAGAGTTAATAAGTTAAAAAGACACAAACAAAAAGCATGATTCAAATAACTGATTATGAATCTCTTTTCTTCTCAACTGTTTGGGTTTTTATTCTTTTTTTGAAGTCATTGTTGGAACAAAGGCTTAATTCTAAAAGTAGTTAAAATACTAATTAAAAAATAAAGGCTTTTAAAACATAATTTCTAAAAATGAATCCATAAAACAAGCTTCCAAAATTTTCTTGTCAAATGCAATTCTTGTTTTAAGAATTTCCTCATAAGTCACACACATATAATGAAGAACATTTTTAAAAATATATGCATAACTATATTTTGAAGACAATGATTTGCATCTAGTAACAAGTAATTTGCTGCCTAGTATTTTCCCAAAACGAAGTCCCACAGTGACTCTGAAAGAGATGCTGCCTGCATATATTGTTCAAATGTTCCTCCTCAAGGCCAGTTAGGAGTACTGCAGCCTTTAATTTGTCCTGTTTACTAGTAAAATTACTGTATTCAGCACACTAGGAAACTACTGCCACACCATTAGACTCTTAAAGAATATAAAAATTTCTGGTTTAAAATTTTAAATGTTTCAGTTCTAAAAATGCTTGTGCTGTCTATGTTAACAATACTGCTCGGCACTCACATAACATTTTCCATTGCTAGAACTCAAAACTTTCCTGTGAGGGTAATCAAGTATTGCTATCTCTATTTTGCATGGAAATAATAATAATGATGACACAAAGGCCTCATTTCACCAAACTTTAAGTAAGGACCATCAATTTACTCAAGACACAGATAGATCTTCAGTACTTTGTTCTGTCAAATCTGAAGACTAAATAATTTGCAGATCACAGACGGAATCTTTAGCAGATTTGGGAACACAATTGAGACCTCCTGACTCCCTACAATAAACCATAGTTTTCCATGCTATGTGTTAACAATCATTAACTAAATGACAAAGGTTTTGCTGTTCTTGGTGTAGTGCCCTCCTTTGCATTTCAGAGGAATTACTGAGCTCTTAAATTGGCTGTCAAATTTGCTGACTTGGTAAATGGCTGGCTTTCAAAATATATATTAAAAGTCTTGCCTTTCCCAGCTATTTCTTCAATAAATCTTGTTTTTTAATAGAATAGGCTTTGCGATCTTGCTTATAAAGCTAAAGTCAACAGAAAAAAAATTTAAAATCTTATCAGTCACATTGTACATACTATTAAAGAAAATACATGCAAAGGCAGCAGGTCCAACAGAAAGGGCACTCACTGAACTAAGAAACAGATGGCAAATTTTCCCACTTGCTTAAATAAGGTCAAGCTTTCAGCTTTTCAGCTCATTTTACTTCAAGTTCCTACAGAACTCTGTAATCTCAATTTCTCTCTCAATTGGTTTCAAAATGTGTAGATGATTATTATTTTATGTCCTTCTCTCCATAAGGAATTTTAACACCAATAAGTTAAATTAATTACAGCTAGATTCAAAGGTCCTGCATCCATACTGAAGACTATGCATATTCACAGATTTGAAGCTCTATTTAATTATGCTTTAAATGTTGCATACTGAATCACACACCTTGATCCACCTCACGTAAAAGAATTAAATTCCAGACAGACTCCAGGTTACAGCAGGAATGACAAGCTAAATAGCCTTTAAGTTAAATATACCTTATAGACTGAAGTTGTAACTCATATTAGAAAGGCTGGATCACTTTTTATAACTAGCCACTTATACAGTTTATTTTTATCTCCGTCTTTATGTTTGTGTTTCATTACATTACAGGGCTTTCACCTACGTAGCTGGCAATGTGTACTCTTTCATTTAAGATCATACAAGGTATGTAATCATGGCAACAGTAACTACGCTGTGGATTTTCTTTTGTCATGTTTAATAGACTGGTCATTTTGGCACCTACAAAAAACAGCTTGGCGAGAGGAACAGAGGAACTCGATAAACAAATATCTTTTATTCAAATATTAGCTTCACAAAAGCATTTTTTTCTCCCTAGTTATGCGTGAAAAATCTGGAAGAAGTCATCCAAGTGGAATATCTTTATATATCACAGATTTTTGTTTTGTTATTAAACTTCACTTGTTGCTAAGGAAGAACAGAGAAGATCAAAGGACTTCTAACAACTAGAAAACCAAAGGTGAGGGAGTTTTGATTTCTTTCTCATTCTTTAAAGATTTATCACTGAACTACAACGGTTGCTGGTTCATAGTTCTATGAAAAGAATGTGTGAATGATGTGATCTTGCTTTGTTATTTCATATTTAACTTCAAACAATCGCTCAATTCACTTTTGGATTATCAACATGATCATGCATTCAACTAGCCTGTTTACAAATCCATACGCAATTGAAGTCCTAAGGACCAAAAAGCAAGAGCTAGTAGAAGGCATAAATGACCCAGACCATCTTCTGAACTGGCTGATAGACAATGGTATTTTTACCCCAGAAAAAAAGATGGTCATGAGTTTCTACAGGACACGAACAGAAAAGAACTCTCGAGTTTTAGACATACTAATTTCTCAAGGTGAACGAGCCTGCAGGCTCTTTTTTTATCCATGTCTAAAGCAAGTGGAGCCAAAACTTTACAGCAAGATGAGAAAATATGTCACTGAAGTAAATGAAAGCATTGGAGATGCTAGAAGACAATTGGTAGGGTATTTACTTGAAAAAGACACAGTTTGGTTTGAAAATAGCACTGAAAAGCACCAGGAAAAAAAAGACAGTCCTAGGAGAAAAAAACAAGAACGAGCTATTAAGAGGAAAGAAAAAGAAACTCAACTTTCAAGAGCAGCAAAACCTAAAAAAGATCATTCTCACGTTGGCATTTTTGATGCAGTCGCTAAAGGCTATCTTTCTGAGTTCGAGAAAACATTGAAAGATAATGATATTAATGCAGTAAACTCTTCAAGTGAAACACTCCTGCATGTTGCAGCCGATAATGGACATCTAGCAATTATGGAATATTTGATCAGCAAAGGTGCAAAGATAGACGTGAAGGACGAGAAAGGAAGAACACCCCTGCACAAGGCTGCTGAGAAAGGCCATGGTGACACAGTGAAAGTGCTTCTCCGATGTGGTGCTTATATATACAGTTTGGATACGGAACGGAAGACACCGCTTCATTTGGCCGCACAGAATAACCACAGTCACATATTGAAGATGCTTCTGAAAGAAGAGGCGAGAAGCTACAGGAACCAGCACAACTTTTTGCACATGGCAGCTCTTAAAGATGAGAGCAGTCTGGCAAAAATGCTTTTAAAGGCTGGTGCCTCCATTGATGGAAAGAATGAAAGGGGACAGACTGCTCTCGGTTATGCTGTTTCTCGAGGGTCTGAAAATACTGCGAAAGTACTGCTAGAAGCCGGAGCCAGTGTTGATTCCAACATGGCCGAAAGAGCCTTCAATGGCAACCACCCATCCATCTTCAAAATACTGCTAGAATATTCTAAAGATTTGTCGTCTGACATAATGGAGTCAGCTCTTTTTAGAGCTGTACAGAAAAATCTGCATGGTATTGTAGCAGCTTTAATTGACAGAGGTACAGATATAAATGCGTACAATGAAATGCAGTACACTCCTTTACTCTTGGCGTGTGAAACAGGCAAAGCTGAATCAGCAGAAGTTCTAATCAAAAAGGGAGCAAACTTCGGAATAAAGACTCCTGCTTCAGACACAGCTTTGCACTTGGCAGTTCAAGCTGGCGCTGCTTCCATCACAAATCTGCTCCTGCGTGATGGGATGGAAGTTAACCTTGTGAACCAAGCCGATGAAACCCCACTCCATGTTGCTGCACTTCATAATAAAGGCGCATTAGTTGGCCTTTTAGTTAATGCTGGAGCCAAAATTAATGCTGTCACTAAAGAGTTTGTTACTCCCCTGCACATTGCAAGTCAAAGAGGTTACACTGATGTTGCCCAAGAGCTGCTGCGCCACAAAGCCAATGTTGATGTTAAGGACAAGCAGTCAAAATCCCCTTTACATTTTGCTGCTGAAAGGGGAGACAGAACAATGGTGGAGATGCTTCTAAAGGCTAACGCTGACCCCAACATGCAAGACAAGGAGAAAAAGACTCCCCTGCACACTGCAGCTGTGAGAGGACATCTCAGCATCGTGAAGGTTCTGTTAGCTAAAAAAGGAAGACTTGGAGCTAAGGACATGAATGGATGTACTCCAATGCACTATGCAGCCATCAAAGGAGACACAGAGATTGTAAAAATCCTTCTGACATCAGGGAAAAATAAAAATATTGATGATAGAAACATTTGGAGAAAGACCGCACTGCATATTGCAGCAGAATATGGACACAGCAACTTGATACATCTGTTACTGAGCTACGGGGCAGCCATTAATGCCTTAGACAGCAGCAAGGATACTCCACTGCATTGTGCGTGCAAGGCTGGTCATTTTAATGCTGCATTTTCCCTTGTAAACTGGTCACGAGGAGAAAAAGCAAACTTACTAGCTGCTAATAGTCTCAAAAAGACCCCATTGCAAGTAGCAGAATTTAATAAAACAGAAAATCAGGCTCAAATTGTAACACTTTTGAAAAAGAAAATGTTAATAACAAAATGAAGATGTTAAGCAAAAAAATCTAAATTTAAATGTAGAATGCTCTTTTAATGTAATTTGGATAGCGCTGTTGCCTAGAATGATCGAGGATTATGTTAGGGCAGGCAGAATTAAGTCAGCAATCAAAGGTGGCCAAGGATAAAAAGGATCTTACAGACGCTGTTAAACTCCTAAGCACTGATTAGTCTTCTGCTTCTCTCACAAATCTCATACTTGGAACATATTTAAAAAACACCAGTCTTAAATACATTGTGTATGACCTCCTCTGGCATAAATTAAGACTTTAAAAAAAAAGAAGATAAAAAATAACCTTTCATATATCTGTGAATATTAGTATGTATGAATAGCTTAGCTAAACATTGCTCGGGAAAATCACATTTTTAAAAAGCCATCTATTATGAATAAGGAAACATCTGTATTCTCAAGGATATACAGCACAGAGATGTTGGAGTAGATAATGCTAGTTTTGTTTAGCTTAGGCGGACCTAACTGCAGAGCACTGCCAAAAGAGACTGATCTGCCCTCCCTTTCAGTGCAGTCATGCATGCCTGCTCCAGGTTGTATGTGTGAGCTGATCCAACTTATTCCACGGCTACAACTGAACGTGGGGAGACACAGGGAAGCAAACAGCTGAACGGCACTGGCTCTCCTGAGGATAATGTAATATTAGCTTGGTTTATGCCAATTACAGTATTGCTCTGAGCTAACTGGAGATCAGAAGGCATCTCACTGCAAATTTACTAGTATGGGGTTGCTCTACTTTAGAGTTACTAGACTCGTTCCCCGCGGTAATAAATCATATGACGAGGCTGGGTACGAACCAATCAGAGGAGCAGGCTGTGCCCAAAACTTTGCTAACACAATGATGCTGTTTTCAGGACACTATTATGGACACTGACATTCAATATTGGACTGGACCTGCTTTAGACATTTCTATATTATAGCCTATGACATGGTATTGACAAATTCCAAGACTGTAACAATTATTTTCTTTCTGTCTTTCTCCACACCATACGTCTAGATTTTGCATTTTTAAGTAGTGACAATGAAAACAATCATATTTTCCGTTTATTAATTTCACTTTTAAATCAATTCCAGCACAAAGATGAAATGTTCAGAATAAAAAGCTTGCAACAGTTTATTGGTTCAAAATATTTGCAGGGTCACCTCTTAAAACAGAAACACTTTCTTGAGTCGATGGAAGGTTCTCTGTGGTCATTTTCTACATAATGAGAATCAACCCTCATGGTTCTTCACACTTCCCTTCAGTATATGACTAGAAGCCCAATCACCATGAAGGGCCAAATACTTCTTGTGAAGCAAAACACAGATTTAAGAATATACGGGAATAAACCTGTCATTTTTACAGCCACGTTACAACACTTTAACTTGACTCGCACAACACCCTGCTGCTGTCATCTTTTAAATGAAAAGACACGACTGCATGCTCGGGAGTACACAGACAGAGGTTAGCAAAACCGACATCTGCAGGACGATGCACCGAAATAGCATCCTTCTTCGGCCAGCGCATCGCACTTCAGCGGGCCCGGCTTCACCCGGGCCAGCTCGCAAACCGCCGTTAGCCCAGCGCGCTTCAGCAGCCGCCAGCGAGGAAAAGCGAATCGCCAGGCGCGTTTCCATCCACCCTGAGACACGGCCTCCCCCCTCGGAGCACTCCCAGCCCCACAGGGAGCGGGGCGGCCTGGAGGAGCAGCAGCCACAGGGACTCGCGGCCTGTGAGGGCTGCGACCTCCGCGGCCCGCTCCGTCCCCCTCACACCAGTGCTTTCCCCTCAGCCCCCCGCGCTCTCCCGTCCCTGCCTGACAGCCAGCCCCTTCCCCTTCGCTCGTACCCTGGGAGCTTCCCCTCGGCGCCCGGCTCGCCCTCAGCTGCCCCTCGGCGCCCCGCCTACCCCAGCGCCATCTCTCCGCCTCCGCCCCGGCTTCTCCTCAGGGCGCAGCTTCACTCAGCGCCGCTGCGCGCGCGCGGCGCCCCGCGCATGCCCAGGCGCCGGCGCCGGGCGGTGCTCCCGCCTCTTCTCGCGAGATCGGCGGGGCCGGTGTCATGGCGGCGGCGACGGAGGAGCTGGAGGTGGACATCGAAGGCGACCCGGCGGCGGCGCCCGGAGAGGTGGCGGCGGTGGGGTGAGTTGAGGGCTGTCAGCTGCGCGGAACGCGTCCCTTCTCCCCCCACCCTCGGTGTGAGGGGGAGGGCGGCCCCGGAGCCCCGCGCGGTGTCGCCTCCGCTGGCTGAGGGGGCTGCCCCGGCAAGGCCGCGCTCGCCCGGCGCCTCAGGGGGAGACCTTGGAGTCTCATTGGGGGCTCTTTGGCGGGGAGAGCACCAATGTTGATCATCATCAGGCAGGGCGGTGAGAACGGGGCCTGTGAAATCGCTGAGGTGAGGTGAGGTGAATGCAGAACTGCTGTCAAGGGATCCAACGGTACGCGAGCTGGGGACACTTGGTGGTGAGACTGCCGGGAGACTCCTTTGAAATACATAGGCAGAAGGTACTGTGTTGTATAACTGGAAGCTGACTTGCGGAGCCAGATGGGTGGAGAAAAGTGAACACAGGGAGGATCTGAAAACTGATTCAACAAATTAAGGGGTAAGGGATCTGGAAACAGCTGCTGAAGCAAATGGGTAGCAAACACTACAAATCTAGCATTTGCAGATGCTATGAGTGTGAGAGGATGATGTCAGAGACGGTGGCAGGACTCACGTGCTGTCCTGAAATAGCATCTGCTGTTGCCACTGTTGGAGACAGAATACTGAGCAAAGGGGACTATGGATCTGACCCATTCCTTGATGTGCTCCAAAAGAAGCAGGAATTGTACAGGTTTCTGGCTGTACATGAGAATTTAACCTTACCTCTAAAGAGATGTTTGAACTGCTGTTACAAAACAGTTCGGAATAGTAGGTGAATTTAATTTTAGTAGCATTGCAAGGGATGTAGGCGTAATTAGTCTTTAGTAAAGTCTGAGCATTCAGGAAGCAAAGAATGACAAAAAAACTGCATTAATTACCAAGGAAATTTTATGCTGCATTAAATAAGAAGAAAGTTGATCAATGATGTTAATCAGTGACAGCTTTCTAAAAGTAGTTATTTACACAAAAGATCAAGCATAATCTGGATGAAGTTCATAAGAGCGCTAACAACTCTGTATGATAGGATTCTGTTAAACCTTGTGTAAGTACGAGCTTTTCTCCACAGATTTTTCCTTATAAGGGGATGTTTTTACCTTATCGGGGGAAAGATGTATAAATGTTAAGTGGAGATAATAACACTTAATGACACTTTTAATATTAAAAATATAGGGGTTTAATTGTCTATAGAATTGTGGCTGCTTTCATTTTTGTCTATTTTACATGGTCCCTCCTGCTTTCAGTCTTTCTGGATGAATAGTTTTTACTGTTCAGGGTTTCACCAGTGTCTCATGCGGTCTGCAGTGAGATAGGTGAGGAGTTACTATTGAGATTACGAAAAATGGTGACTTGCTGAGGGGGATTTATGCTAAGTCTAATGGAATGTTACAAGAGAGTAACATTATATAATAGTCTGCAATGTATGATTTTAATTTTAATATCTAATTCCATCATCTTCTGTTAAAGTGTGTGTTATTTCTGCATGTTATTTTCACTCTCACAGCATTCATGTTGTCTGAATATCAGCTTTCATTGTTTTGAACACTGGAATCTTTTTCAGAAATCATGAAAACACAGCTTCAAACTTGCTGCAGGATCACTATCTTGATTCATCTTGGAGAACTGATAATAGTCTTGTAAGTATGTTTTAAATGAATGGTACTTCTAGCAAGGTTATCAGAACTTCTGTTTTCTCCATTCTTTTCCCTCCATGTACGTACTCTTTTAAGTTTTTAACCAGTGCTTTTTGCTTATTTTAGAAGCTATTACATATTGATTCTTGATACTCAAATAACAGCATGACAGAATTAAAGTAGTAAAACATATTCTTCTTGTTTGCAGCCATGGACGTTGGACAGCAGCATTAGTGAAGAAAACAGGGCTGTCATTGAGAAAATGTTGCTGGAAGAAGAGTATCCTTTTGCTTATTTGCTTGTATGGTTTTCTGTAGAACAATAGAAAACGTCCTGTTTCCAAAGGAACTGGACAAATCTTTTCTTGTTAAGGTGTCTGAAGCACTGTCATTTTGTAGGTAGATTTCAGAAGTCAGGGAGGATCCCTGAATTAATCATCTAGCTATCTGCAGCTTCTAATGGTGATTCTGATTGTTCAGAAAATGACTCTGAAGCTTGTCAGATTTAAGCTGACACTGGCACCAAAAATAGGAATATTTGTCCCCACTTCAGCTGCTTATTCATTGTGCTGATGCAGCTATTTGTGTGGTTTCATAGTGAACCTGATCAAACAGCTGATGTGGCTGAAAATAGCTAGTTCTTCTTGCTGAATTGTTCTTCACTTGGACTGGTTCACTGTCTGATTTTTGTTTGGCTCCATTCATACTTCTGCCAGCATGCAAGATGAAAATGGGAAAGAACAGTTGCTGCTTTTTTTTTTTCCTCTTTTTTTTTTTAAGCAATATTGCCTGAAATAGTCTTACATTAGTAGAGTTTCTGGCATAAGTTGACTTCAGCAGCCTAGGTGGGTTATTGCAATAGTAATCATGGGCTAATTTATTTTCGTGTTCTTTTTGTAATTGAGAGTAGTAATAGGCAGTAGTAGAGGAACAAGAAAGTAAAGCAATTGAGGTTTTCATAATAGAATGAATTATTTAGGCTTAATTTGAAAACAGATAAGGTATCAATACCATTAAAATGACTTTAGTTAATGTTTTCTAAGTCAAAACAAGAAAAATGCAGTTGTAGAAACAGGATACCTAGTTTGCCCCAAGTGAAGTGAGCATGGGGGTTCAGGAGTCAAATGTCACTTCCTTATGCATTAAACTAGTAGGAGTGTGTGAAATTGTGCGTATTTCAGTTTTGAAAACAGTGCGGTGCTTGCTTCTACAACACAGCAATATGAACCAGTATAATTCATATGATTATTAGAGTCCTCGCGTGTACAAATATATACTCTGATGCTTCAAAAACTTACTTAGTAACTATTTCAGATACTATTTATCTAATAAATCACTTTCTGAAAAAATATGGCTGAATCAAAAGGAAGCAGAGAAAAGATCTATGAAAAGGTAAGCTATGACCTTGGAAAAATTCTCAGTTGGTTGAGAAGAAATGAAAAGTCCTTCCAAAATAAGGTTATTTGCTGAGATATGTGACAGCATCACAATTATTAATTTTCATTTCCACTTTGTTTTTTATTTGCAGCCCACATAAGAAAACTGGAAAAGTCATGTACGTACATTTTAATGATTGAGTTGCTTTTTTAAGTGTGGCATCTGATTTTTTTTTTTTAAGTTTCTAGACACTATTGTAAAAAAAAAAAGTTACAGGTCCTTAGTTCCTCTTGTTTGGCTGTACAAAATTATTTAAGAGACCTTTCAAGGCAAAGAAATACTGTTGTGTGTAATAATAGGCCTGTAGTAAGCTGGGGGGTGTTTTGTAGCACAGTGGTCCTTACAAAAAAAAAAAAACAACCCTTGTTAATTTTAGTTGGCTTTCTTGCCTGAACTTTTCTGTTTGCTGCTTCTATGTATTTCTGTACCATTAGTTAATGATCAGTGTTGTGTTGCCTTGAATCTTCCTTTGTGATGGAGCTGACGTGATTCTCAGTATTTTATTTATCAGCCACATTCATGTTTAAGATGATACCTTTGAGTTTTACAGAAGATGGGGAATAGGCCTCCTGTCAGAAGTTGCCTTCAGTTGCTGGGATTTGTGAATATATATTGTTAAGAAAGCACTAACTTCTGTTTCCTATTTTCCTAGGGTGCGATCACCTACAAAATCAGCTAGCTACTCATTAAAGTGGACATCAGAAGAAAAGGAACTGTTTGAACAGGGGCTAGTAAGTTTGTTTATATATGTAATATTTTCAATATAAGTCATTAGTTTATCTTAAATAACAAAATAAGCATTTTATATTTATCTGCTTCTGCTTTTGTACTTCTAATGTGTTAAAAATAACTGGCATCTACTGAGAGTGTAATGATAAACAAATTTATATTAATGAATCCCCTGAAATGGCTTTGTTAACTAGACTTTGTTCATAGGAGGCTGATTAAAATTTGACATTGCAAAATGTCTCAAATATACAGCTTGATGAATTGTACAATCATAATGCTGTAGTTAACTACGGGAGGCATAGTGTGTGCTTAAGGCAAATGGGCTAATAAAGTGAAATCCTTTAACTACTATTGTAAGGTCTTTAGAGATTATGTGGTTGTACAGTGCTGAACGTAACAGGGTTTGCTTCACCAAGTACAAATTAATTTCAGTAGGATTCCTTGGGTTAGTAGGCAGTATAATTTACAGCGTGCCTGAATTGGGTGAGGAAGATCCTCTGGTTAAGAATAGCAATAACTTACTGTTGGATGCAGTTTTCTTCTTGGTAGAATATGAGTAGCAAGGTTCTTTGCCATAGGTTTGCTGTACTGTTTGTGCATTTGTAATGAATAATAGAGTTTCTAAACTCTTTTTGGCACATAAATGCAATGTCTGGAATGTTAGCGTTTGGGTAACTTAAATGTGCTTTGTTGTACTAGGTGAAATTTGGCCGTCGGTGGACGAAAATTGCCAAGTTGATTGGAAGTCGTACTGTTCTACAAGTAAAGAGCTATGCTCGGCAGTATTTTAAGAACAAGGTAAACGGAGTATCTCTGTAGCTAGTAAAAAGGCTGTTTGACAAGTATGCTCTGGTACATGTAGCTTGATGTTAATCCGTCTTTTCAGGGTACTGCAGTCAAGGTATGTAGTCTATTTATTCCCATATTCAGAAAAGCGGAATATGCTTCAGTGCCTATTTAAATATGAAGTCAGACCTGATTTCAAATTCCTAGAATTACTTTTATTGCTGGTCTAACTAAGCAATAAATGTAGTATACTTGTAGTCTCTTATACTGTTGGTTGGTAGTCTGAAAATACTCGTCTTCCACTATACAGTTGTTTCAGCTGTGTGTTGTATTTTTAGCATTAGCCTCATTTGAGACATCGGGGGCATTTAAGAAGAAATTACTAGTGTCTGTTGGGGTTTTTTCGAATGGTAATACATATTAATTTACACGTGAGCTAGAAGTTTACCTATAATGCTGTGTAAAAGTCAATTACAATGGATTAAAATGTATTGAAAGGGTAAAATGAGGAAGAAACACTTCAGAATGTCTGCTGTTCCAGTCAAATGATTATGACTATTTGGGAGGTAGAGGGGATTGTTTTTATTTTTTCCTCCTAAAAGTATTTTATATTTTCCTAAGGCAAAAACTGATGACTCTGAAAAAGAAGAGCAAGGTCAGTGTGGTAGCAGTCTTCCCATTGAAGATGGGATAAGGGTAGAAGCATGGTCGTCTGGAAACTTGAGAGGCCGTGCGGACCCCAATCTGAATGCAGTGAAAATTGAAAAGCTGTCCGATGATGAAGAAGTAGACATAACTGATGATGTGGATGAACTACTTTCTCCTACCTTCCAGCAAGAAACTGTAAAATCTGAATTATCTGTTATTTCAAAAAGTCCAGTTGAAGAAATGAAAGGAATGGAACGTGTTCTTTCATCTGTTGGGCACGCTTCTGCAATTTCTTTACCTAAAGAAGGTCCTCAACACACCAAGCAAGATACAGTGGATGCGTTAGTATTTCCAGGTGTTGCAGCAACGTGTTCTCAGCACCTGAATGGTGATAAATCAGTGAATTTAAATTACCGGCAATACAATAATTTTATTGAGAAAGCTGAACAAGGCAGACTAGTAACATCTCATGGCACTGGACGAGTGACTGATCAGGAGCTTAATGAGGAACAGAGAGACCTGGCTGATAATGGATTGCTTTTTCCCTCTCCCTGCCAAGTGGATGGAGATCATCAGGAAGAAGCGGAGGAGCTTAAACCTCCTGATCAAGAAGTGGAGGTTGACAGAAGCATCATTCTGGAAGAAGAAAAGCAAGCTATTCCCGAATTTTTTGAAGGGCGCCAGGCCAAAACACCAGAGCGTTATTTGAAAATTAGGAATTATATTTTGGATCAATGGTAAGATGCATTAACTTCATTTACTGAAAAAAATGATTAAGATGTCTCATGGCCTGCTTTGATGTAGTTAAAACTCTGCTTACTTCTGAGAAGAATAAAATTAATTTTATGGTAGCATTACAAAGATTGCCAGTGAACAGCACTGATTATTAAGGTAATGGTTCTTTTGCATTTTCCCCCTTTTTTTTTTTTTTTTTCCTGACAATCTGGAAGCTAAGCAATGAAAATACTTTGAAGCATTATGAAAATGAGCGTCCTATATCAGAACAAGGTGCATCCTTTTTGGTTATGTTATTTTCTTCCAGTTTTTGTCACCCTGTACGTAAGAATTCATATATGGTTTTAATAAATGGTTCCTCAAAGTAACTGATAAAATTAATTCCATAATGAGGTCTGTAGCATTGTACAGAATGTTATGCCCTTTACAGAAGGGCGGCTAGAAGAAAAAGTCTGTGCTAGAGCAAATAATGTCGACCAAAACAATACTTCACATTAAGAATCAATTTGGAGTAGTGCTTGTGCACTTGAATATTTTTTATTCCATCTCCAAAGAATCAGTTTAAGGAACTTTAGTGATTTGTGGTAGCAGGCTCAGAATACAGTTTGTTCTGTGGACAGTTTTGTTTTGTGTGCTCGCTGTGTTGGTTACCTTGCTTCTAAGTAGAAAGAATTGCTGAGTTTAACTCTGTTCTCATTCAGTTGTCTTACATATTGACAGCTTATTCTAGTTGCAAAGAAACTCTAAAATTCCATTTTATTTAAAAATCCGTGCTAGAGAAGTGTTGAACTGCAATGGTTCAGTATCAGGTTAAAAGCAAGCAATAAGTGCATAGAGAGTGAAAACAGGTTTGTTTATTACACCAAGGAAGCCTATGATTATATGAGCTATTTAGACTAATGTAATGCAGATGTTCTTATCTCAGTTTAACAGTATCGTGGTACTTCTGAGTAATTCATTGCTTCCTGGCACCAGTTGTGTTGAAGAGTTTGTTCTAACGGATGGAACATAAGTTTCACTCTGCATGAGTATGAATGTGTATGAATAACCCTAGAATAAATATTATGTGTGTTGTGAAATTTGTATTTTTGCTGTGATTGCTGTGTAGCGTGTGCATTGTGGAGGGGGAAAAAAAATCACTTCAGTGGCTCGTCTTAACCTCAGCTTCAGTCACACAATTCCTTCCTCCCCTTGTGATTTGCTTTACTGTTTAACGATGTGCTATACTTTATTTTAGGGAGAGGTGTAAACCCAAATACCTGAATAAGACTTCAGTACGTCCAGGCCTTAAGAACTGCGGTGATGTTAACTGCATTGGACGGATCCACACATACTTGGAATTAATAGGAGCGATTAACTTTGGCTGTGGTAAAGATATTTCTATTGGAATCAATTCAGAACTTAAATTCTGTCAGCTTTTTTAATTAAAATTAGTGTTTTCATGGGAAAGGTAAACATTAAGGTTAGTAAGTGTGTCTTTAAAAGAAAAGTTATAAGTTCACTTCATTGAAGCATGGATGACTCCACTTAATCGGAATCAAGCATCCACGTGGATATCCAACTTCTCTGTACTCTTAATGTCTTAATTAATAATTGCTGTTACATTTCTGTAGAAGAGAATCTTTGTTTGGACAGCGTTTGGTACAGTCATGTTCCAGCCTGTTGTGGCTGTAGCCTATTTTGGCATTAGCGTTGGACTGCTAAATGTTAGGGTGTACTGCTGTATCACAGAAGGATACACATGAATTCTTCCTAGGAAGGACCTTCTGAGCGGATTGTCTCTGTGACCTTTGAAAATCTAGAGGAGTTTGTAACTTTCTTGCGGGATTAAGGATTTTTAGTTTTACAAAAGGCCTTTTCTTTTTTTTTTTTTTTCCTCACTCCCCCTCCCCCCCATGTTTATTTCACACGAACTGATGGGGTGGGTTTTTTGTTTTGTGCTTTTCTGTGTGTCCAGCGTTGGATTTATTCTTTTTCCTGATACCCACTGTATCTGAAATTCTGCCCTCTGTCTGTGTAAGAGAGAATTCAAGTTGCTGTTTCTTTTCCTATACTGAGCTATAACTATTTCCTAAATGAAAACCAATGTCTTCATCCTCAGGGCTAGTTTTTAGAAGATTCAAATGTTAAAATTAGGTGACATGTTAAAAGTATAAATACACCTATAAGTTACTGTTGGTTCAGTCAATCAATTTGTGGATTGATTTTGGTCCAGAGCTGGATGACTGTCACCTAGGAGAGGAGGAATGGCCTGCAAATACATTTTGTCTGAAATAAATTAGCAAGAAGGAGGAAGGTTTTCCTGTCTTAAAAATGCTGTGGTAGTGGGAGATAATCAGTGGGGTAGATAATCAGTCAGTAATATGACCATCAAGAGATGTCTCTTCACTGTGGGGTTTTTTTGTTGTTTTTCTTTTCTTTATGGCGTTTGTCGTGACTGCTTATTTATGTCATTCTTGGCTCCGTACCAGAACTAAGTGGCTTCATACTTTGCTCTCTTCTGTATCCTGCAGAACAGGCTGTCTATAACCGACCCCAACTAGCTGATAAAACGCGGTCCAAAGAGGGGAAAGACACAGTGGAAGCGTACCAGCTCGCTCAGCGCTTGCAGTCCATGGTACGTTTTGGTGGGGGCAGCAAAGAACAGTCAGCGTGGAGAAGGTCTTTTCAGTCTTCGTTTTCAGCCGTGGCGTCTCAGGAAAAGTCTCCTCTCATTCAGTTTGCAGTTTCATTAGAACGCCCTGTACTTTCAGTGTCAGTCTGAGTACAAGTTCTGCTGTCTGACAGGTGTCTGCCCCAATTCCTCTTGTCTTACGCATTTGATTTCTGTACAGGTACTTAACTACAACTGTGTTTCAGTCCTTCCCCTGCAGCCCCAACCCCTTCCTCCACACCTCTCCATAAGTTATTAGTCTGAATTAGCCAGAAAATAGTGGAATGAGTTGGTAGCGTGTGATTAAGTTGCTTGCATTTTAACTGTTAAGCATACTAGGTATACGATATGACTTACTGAGAGCCTTATGCACACAACTAGTAGGAACTCATTTATAACTTCATGAATTACCAAGGCTTGCCAGATTTAATTTTCATACTCACATTTAATGTAGCATTTTAAGTACTTCATGGCAAAATAAATCAGTTGATGAGAGGAAAACTAGATCAATCCCACTGAAAAAAAATAAATTGAAATATAAGGAACTGTAGCATACACTAGATGTAAACAGACTGGTTTTATAGCTTTTAGTATTGTCTGAGCTATAATTCAGAACTGGATTGCTCTGATTGTGCTGGAATAATGCACCGTTACTGTCGGAGCTGATGATCCATGTGGAGCATCGACCAGGTGTTATGCTTTACAGCCTTAAAAACGGAAAACTTCACTGGTGATGTTTCATGACAGACTGTGAACTACATAATTCTACAGAACCCCAGGGTGTCCGTGCTTTTCTGTAAATATGTCATAGTGTTAGTAATATTCATGTGGCAGTAACCTTTTGGACGAATTTCTTATGTCTGATTAAATGAAGTGCCTGCAGTTTTTTCAGGAGTACGATCCTTGACTCATGTTGGTTTGCTTGCTGCAGCGCACAAGACGACGGCGAGTGCGAGACCCTTGGGGAAACTGGTGTGATGCAAAGGATTTGGAAGGACAGACATTTGAGGTAACCCTTCTGTGTTTTAAACTTTCCTTATAGAATTAATTCTTGCTAATTGCTAGCAGGTGGTGTTGCATCAAATATACAAGGGTAACAGTTGTGTAATAGGTGCTTAACCTCTCTTTGTGGAAGCAATAATTTGAAAATAATGTAGCAGCTGTTACATCTTTATGCTGCTGATAAATACAACTGTACTTTGGTGTTTGCAGAGGTGTTCGTGTTGTGAGCGTGTATGGCCCTACGCTGTTTTATGCCTATAAAGGTCTTTGCTTTGTCTTGTAGGAGATTTCATGACCCTTTGTTTTCAGTTAACTGCCTTCCTAATGCTAACAGTAGGGAGTAGGAGAATAAGATTTACATTTTTATTTTTTCAGTTCTGTATGGTTTCTTTGTGCTTATAATGCAGGTGATGTGAGTTCCTAATATTAATTCTGCTACTAGCAATATCCTCAGAAATACTGTGGTTTATGAAGTGCTTAGAAAAATTCATACAAATGTTAAATACTTTGTAGAAGACTCAGAAAGAAAATATCTGCTTGTCTATTCCTACAACTTAAAATTATGCAAGAAATGAAGAACTGTAAACATTCTATTTTTCTTGTATAGAAAACCCCTTAAATTTGCAGCCTTTGCTAATAGTATCTGTAACAATTACTTCCATAATGTTATAAGGCCATACCTATTTTTGAGCAACTGTGGTAGATAATCATAATACTTTCTGCAAAATACATGTTTGGATGGAAATAAAGTTTGAAAACACTCATCCCTAAAGAGGGGTCAGGATAAATTCTGGCCGTAGATTGTAATGGGAGATTTTCTCCTTAGTTATCACACTTGGGTTTATGTGTGGTTTGCGGTATGGGCTGAATTTGATTGACTTGGGGAACGTAAGAGTTCTCTCACCGGTTGTTTTGTGGACGAGATCTCTGATTGTCATTACTTTCACACTACTTGACTCTGCTACGGCTGTTGCCCTCTGTCTTGAGTAGTCTTGTAACACACACAAATTGAGAGCATATCAAGAAGACACCGATGGCAAGAACTTATTCTGGGATGGTTTTGGAATCACTACTGAAAGACCACTTAAGAGAGATTTAATTTTTTTTAAATTGTTTTAGCATCTGTCTGCTGAAGAATTAGCAAGAAGAAGAGAGGAAGAAAAACTGAAACCTGCAAAATCTTCTAAAGGTTCCAGACAAATAAAAAGGTATTATTTGATGTACATCGTGTTCAAACATAGATCTTCTAGAAATGAAACAAATGTCTTGGGTAGCCTCAGGCTGTAGGCTGCAGATCATTAATATGTATCACAGTCTGAAATAACATGTATCCATTTCAAATGTTTGGTGTTGAAATTCACAAGTGTGGGTACTGAAGTTTCCAGATTCGGTGGAACTCATCCTAGTGTGGGATGAGAAAATCCAGTAACGAAAACAAAGTTATTCCTCCTCTGCCAAGGAGACAGTGGGAAACTTGAAAAGTTTCCTGACTGTCCTACATCTTTAGAGAAATTTTCTTTCGTTTTATAGTTCCTTTGATCCCTTTCAGCTGATACCGTGCTGTTTATTCACTGAAGAGAAACAGGTATGTACCTATGAGAGAATAATCAAGAATACTTTATTACTTGTGCTACTTTTCTTATACTCATTGTTGTGTTTATCATTTCAGGAACCTTTCCAGGTGAAAGTGTCTTCTGAAGCACTTCTAATAATGGATTTGGTGAGGACTAAATTTTATCTTTCAAAAAGCTATGACGTATACGTTGTGGTTTTCTTTTTTGTGTTTGGTTTTTTTTTTTTTAATGGGTAACATCATAAGATTGAGAAATTCAGTACTATTCAGACCTAGAAATGAGAATCTAGTATTAAATAAAGCCCCTAAAGAGGAACTTTTTTTTGTATCGTGCTTAGTTTTTTCTAGAAGGTAAATGGTTGTACACTAATAAGAGTGTTACTACTCTCCGTCATAAGTTAAATATAATTTGCTTAAAGCTACTTTCTAAAATAGCCAGCCACTTTGCAGTTTTATGGACTTGTTTCCTACTAGTCTGGGCACTGATTTTGTGTTTGCAAAGCAATGTCTGTTTGGGTTTTTTCAGTAACAACAGGTTCTACCAAAATTGGTGCAGTTGTTCAGCATTGCACAGGCTTCAGTTCTTGAAGCTGGCGTTGCTTCGTGTGTGGAAGTGTTAGACAAATGCACTATGTTCACGCATGTTTATAGTAGGCAAACATTATCTCTTCTGTTTGCTTTAAAATGGAACACTGGATATTTGGTAATTTTTAGCTGTCCTAATTTTTCCTTCTAAATGCCATTGAGAAGTAGCTGTGAAGCCACTGTATTCTGTCATGTGCAGATCAAAACTAGGAGAAATTATACAACTTGAATTTTAATAATTGTGTAATATACTTTTAGCACTCTCACGTGTCCATGGCAGAAGTAATTGGGCTGCTAGGTGGAAGATACTCTGAAGCTGATAAAATTGTAGAAGTAAGTGTTTGTCTCTTTACATTTTCTCTAAAATACCAGAACTGTTAATCTATAATTCGAATAGATGAAAGTTTCTGAAGGGCAACTACTTTAATATATTAAAAGTTGGCGTTATTTACTGTAGTCTTGAAATGCTAGTTATGCTTATGTTCAAGTGTTGGCCTGTCAACTTTATCATGAGGAAGACCTGGTATATATATCACCTTAAAATTCTTTAAATTTTATTTAACTGATGGAGACTTTTTTAACAGGTTTGTGCAGCAGAGCCGTGCAATAGCCTCAGTACAGGGCTGCAGTGCGAGATGGATCCGGTATCACAGACGCAGGCCTCGGAAACGCTGGCTGCCAGAGGATACAGTGTTATTGGGTGGTACCATTCCCACCCGGCCTTCGACCCCAACCCCTCAATACGGGACATTGACACTCAGGCTAAATACCAGGTACCTGCTGGGCTGTACAGGAAAAATAATCAAATAGCAGAAAAACCCAACAGCCTCAAGTCTCCCCAGTATTTACAACGTTAATGCACGTTATGTTAATACACACGATTGCTCTTAATGCATCTTAAAATCAGGTCATTTGTAAATTGACATAAAAATGCTATTTTTTTAAATTTCAGAATGCTGTGCTGAAAAAGGTTGTATTTCTTGTATGAGTTTGTTTTCTTGTGTGCTTTTGGTCTTCTAGAGTTATTTCTCCCGGGGTGGTGCCATGTTCATTGGAATGATTATAAGTCCTTACAACCGCAATAATCCTCTTCCATATTCTCAGATTACTTGTCTAGTAATCAGCGATGAGATCAGTTCTGATGGTTCCTACCGTAAGTACCGATATTTTATCCATTGTCTTAATTTTTCTTTTCCTTTCTTTTTCTCTTTTCCCCTTCATGCATTCTAAGGGGAAAGATGTTTATTCTTGAACTTGTAAAATGGGTATTTATATCTTTATGTTAGTAACTTGTGCTGTACAAAACCAGGAATTTCACTTAAAGAGTAATCCTGCAAGTAGTCCGTGCTGTCATGATGAGAATATATAGGTATAAAAAGATTTTTTTTTTCTGTATTGGTATTTCCCACAATCTGTGAAAGAAATTAAAGGGTTGGGACAAGGGTCACTGTTACTTACATACAGTATCTGTATGAATAGCCAAGAAACTGCTTTGTGTGTATTACTTATACTTTGCTGTGTTACAAAATCTGAACAGATCCTCTGATGAGGAGACAGAAGTATAACAGCAAAGAATCGGCTGCTTTAGTGACCAAAAATCCTTGTTTGAGTACCTTAGTGTTCAGAAGGTCAAAGGATCAAACGTGCCAGCTGTCCAGGAAAAGAGAAGATGTGAAAGATGCAGTGGTGTGCTGGCACGAATCCCAACCGAAGAGAACAGATTCGTGATTCAAAATGTCCTCGTAATTTCATGAAAACGGGGTGTTTTCCTTTCTTGAATAGTTAAGAAAATATCATATACAATTTATGGCATTTCAAGTGATGATCAGCTCTTCCGTTCATTCCCGATATTAATTTGAGGAAAATTCCCATGATAACGGTCTATAATTATGGCAGCTGCCTCTTCTCTCTCCTCCTCCCTGTCCCTGTTTTAGTCCTGATTTTTGCATCCAAACTCCAAGGTTTCCAGTTTTCTTGGCAAGGCGATCGCAGAGGCCATGTGAGCCCACAGTTCCCCCTTTGTTTTTTCCTGTGGAAGTAAGGAAGGGAGACCATCTGCCTGCAGAAGAGCTTCGTAGTCCGAGGGGAAACGAAGTGGTGGCCACATCTGTGCAGTAATTCCTGTTTACCATACTGATAGTGCCGTAATTTTATCCTCATTTCCCATTGCAGCGTGGAGTTAAAATACTTAAAACTTTATCCACCCTTAGAAGTAGACCTTTTTCTTGCTCACATACGTTTTCTATCTGAGACGACTTTGTATTTATGTTTATCTCCTGAAATCAACTTTTTACGAAATGGTATCTCCTCTGGCTCTTTGGAAAGGTTATACCGTGGTGGAAGTGCCGTAGTACTGAGCAAACGAACAAAAATTAGTATCTCATATGAGCCCTAAATATTTCTGTAGATTAATTCTTACTCTTAGAAATGCATTTCGCACTAAACACTTCTCGCATTTGAGATTGTATTCAAATAGCAAATTGTATTTACTGCTTTCTTTTCATTTACGCTGAGGTACAGTTGGAAAGCATGTGTTTCATCTCATTATATTCTTATCTTGGAAAGACTGAGGGGGTTTTTTAATTATTTTTTTTAACGACTTACTGAAATCTACAGTCTTTCGCCCTGATTTTTGGTGACTGAATTGTGTTCTGCGAGTCGTTTTCTGGTGTTCCTTTAGAATACTTTCTAAATTCCTCTTCCCCCACCTGCAATAAACTAGAAGAATTTCTTGCTTTAGGAACAAAATTCCTCTGAAATCTAGAACAACAGTCAGCCAGTTCATACATGAAAAAACAAAACCTTTTTTATTCGCATAATAACCACATAGATCTTGGACTACAACAGTTTAAGTGGTACTAGGTTAATTTATTTTGCCATTTTTCTGCTTTGTTGTGAATTTCTGGGTGCTTCCTTACAGCACGAGGAATTGGCGAGGGCACGGAGAACAGCTTTGTTCCCTACTCCCACCAAAATTAAATTTGGAATCCAAAATATGTCATATTTTTAGTTTAACCTCCTTAACGTTGGCAAGTAACAGGACTGCCCGTTTCTGCAGTCAGTAATCAATTATTATGAACACTCATGAGGAAGGAAGTGATTGCACCTAAAACTGAGAAAGAAAAAAAAAAAAAATAATAGTGTGTACTGGAAACCCCAAATAATCATGTTCAATTGATTCCAGGCCTGCCCTACAAATTTGAAGTGCAGCAGATGATGGAGGAACCTCAGTGGGAATTAATATTTGAAAAAACAAGGTGGATAATTGAAAAATACCGATTCTGCCATAGGTACATGTCTACTTTATAATATCAAGAATAACCAGTTCAGAATTTTTGCATGTTTGTTATTGATGTCTCAATAGAGACGCGTGTCTGCTTTCTACAGCACTGCTATTATTTTTCTTTCAACAGCAGTGTCCCCATGGATAAAATTTTTCACAGAGATTCTGACCTGACTTGTTTGCAGAAAGTAAGTTTTCTTCTCTTAATTCTTACCTTTTTTTAAATTGAAAAGTTTTTTTTAAAATACAAGTCTGTTTTGCATCATCAGAAGTCAACTGAAATTGCATTTTTACAAATTAGAGATGTAAACCAATCACAATAAGTCACTTCTGTAGTGCAGCTTATTAACTTATGAACACAGTGAAAGTAACGGTGCTCATTTGAGGGAGCTGGGGACAAGGGTTCCATGCAGTTCCCAAGTTTAACCTCGGTTTGGGGGAGAATGAATGTCGGCTTAATGATGTCTCCTTTCAGCACGTTCTACACTTTCAGTGTCAAGCATTGCACGCGTTTCGAGGGATTTGGACTTCCTGGTCCTTTGTTCGATCAGTGAAGTCGTGCCGTGCCATGTTTTGTCACGCTTAAGTGGGAACTTGAATTTCCCTGTCAGCGTAGTCGTTGCTGTGCAGTTCTAAAGAACTACAGCTGTAACATTAATTGCCCAAACAAGACGGCAAATCTGCCCAAAGCAAAAGACATAAACAGAAAACATGTACATGATGATTACCCGCATCTAAATTTTTTTCCTCTCAACATGACTTTGCTTATAAACAGCTTAAATCTAAAACTGAGTTGGTAAAATACTCTTGAATTTATCTGTTGTGTAATTGGTTTTACAGACTTGGTTTTAAATCACCCATGTGTTCCTGTGCGACTGTTCCTTTCTAAAATTTATGTTGTACAGTTGAACACTTTCTGTAGTGTTAATCCTAAACAAATAAATAAAAATCCTTTTGGAATACTTCTAGAAGGGGAAAAAAATAAACTCGGGAAAAGTGACAATTTAAAACCAATCTCCTTTTCTTTTGACTAGCTTTTGGAGTGCATGAGGAAGACTTTGGGCAAGGTAACAAACTGCTTCGTTGCTGAAGAGTTCTTGACTCAGATCGAAAACTTATTCCTCTCCACATACAAGAGTGAGAAAAAGAGTAATGCCGAAGAAAATGAGAACGAACAATCAAATGAATCGTCGGTGTGATGGCTTTAACAAAACAAAATTATGGAATTTTGATTTTATTTTTTTAATTTTCTTCACCTCCTCCCCATTATGTCAACTCTTTCAGAATTATTATCCATTTTAATAGAACTGTTACAGAATCCGGTGTCATCTTATTGTCATGAAACGGGAATCTGAAAAATTTGTGATGTGCGTGACTTGACTACACGAGAAACACTTAATACTAACATTTTGTAAAAAACGAGTGCTACAGCATTAATTGCTTGACCAACAGTCTGCCACCTGGGAAGAAGGACAACCTGTTGAGAATCCTGTGCTTCAGTTCTCAAGGAGACTTTGTCCTCTCTCATGTCTTCCTGTTTGGAAATTTTCTCTTATTTTTTATTTACAAGTACCCATCTAACTCTGAATGAATTTATTTCTTAACGCTTTAGAGATTGTAAGTTTGAATGAATTCATAAAAGAGAAACTTCACTGAAATTAAAATTTTGTAGCTGGTTGATTTCAAACTTTCCTGGTATCCAGTCTGAAGTTTTATTCAGTTGTAGTTTGATACATCATCTGATTATTTTTATTTTTTTTTTTACTTTTTTTTCCCCATTGATCCCTTTGGTCAAGTGGCTTTTTGGCATGTTCTTTGCCATCTCGCTTCTGTATTGGGGAGAAAAAGCTGGCAAGTTTTCCTGACTTCTCAGTAGCGGTTGTGCTTGTTTCCAGTGGAAATGATAACTCCTGTTTTATTACAGGTTGCAATCTTTCTGGTCTTCCATTCTGTGGGGAGAGAGTACGTTGTTCTGCTGGATTGTTGCGATCTGTCCTCTTCTAATTGCCACTGTTTCCTGTGGAAACAAGAGCTCTTGATTGATGGCAACCTTAGTGCAACAAGCAGAAAAGTATTTGCCTTTTTAAAGAAAAAAAACCCACCAAGTTTTATATTCAGAGTCTCCTCTATAATGTGCAGTTCAATAAGAAAACGTCCTGGTTTGTATCAGTTCTTCAATTATAATTTCATACAAGTATACATTCAGATAAATTAGTCCTAAACAGATTGATCTTGAGAAGTTTTTTTGATTGGAAGTTGGAAATGTTTCACGAGCTATATCACTGTGAATCTTCATAGAAAAAATGTGCTTAAAATTTTGCTTTCTAAATCATGAGGGAATTTGTATGCAGTTATTAATATTTACACAAATTTATCTTGGGCAAAGTTTCTCAGAGAGGTCTAAAATATATTTGAAAACATGAATCGAGCGAGACCTTGGGTTTATATCTAGAGGGGTGACAACGGACTCAATTCTTATTTTAAAAAAAAAATATATGTGTGTATATATCTAGTCTTATGTAATATAAATGGAATTTTAAGATTTTATATGTTTACATTTTTAACTTCGGCTTTTCCTTTGTATGAAGAGTTTGAAAAGCTTTAAAATTGTGGAGTTGCGTCCCAAGGAAGGAACTCCTTTACAGGAAGTTAACGTTACTTTTTTATCATGCCTCGCAAAACGTTCATCTCTTTCTGTTAGCGAGTGGAAGGTGCAGAACCCGATCGTACGAAAATGTAAGCCCTTGAATCTGCATTGGGGCAATCACTGGGTATCAAGAGCTGTGGACTTAAAAATATTGGTGAATGTTCTCTGCTCTCCTCTATGTTCAGACCTGCTGGTGCGCAGCGTTAGAGCCCACTAACAAACTCGGGGATCCATGTGTGTAAGGCATGGTGACTCACTCTGCATATATCCTAAAATGTCATCTTTGGGACTTCCTACTTAAAAAGATTGCATGGCTTTCTCTGTGTCTAGTTTAAAGGACGCTTTTGGTGAGAAAGCATTCCTTCCCTACTTAGTCGTGGAGTGGTCTGCAGTGGAAGGTGTTCTTTTGCAGTTTTGCATAAGTTACTCTCTAGAAAAATCGCACAGGATAAATGTATGTACTAAAAGCTGTAATTAGTTCTGATTTGTAGGAAGAGAATTCTAAACCTCTTGTGTAACAGCAATATGAAGTAGATAATGTTCTCTGTCCACACGCGGTCCGTTTCCAGCCATTTAAGGATGGATGTCAGTATTTACCACGTAGAGGTAACGATGTGCTGGCTGCTTCTCTCTTTAATGATTAAAATGCGTTAAAGTAATACAGTTGTATTAATTGGATTTAACAGTGATGTTACAGAAGCATTTTGAGTAAAACATACTTTTGAAGCAGTTTGTCTCTTGAGAAGAGGAGGTGGTGCAGTATCGAGCCTTTGATACGCACACGAAGACTCCAGATTGTCTGGGAGTTCATCGGCAGGGTGCTGTGCGAGGAAATACAACCGCTGGTACCACTGTAATCCGGCATCACCACATGATAACGCATGTGAACTGGAAATACCGCATTTGTGATGCTAAGCAATAATTTTGTTGGCAGGAGCCATGGTAAGAAAATCACTAACCTACTTTTCATAAGTTATTTTGACTGTGTGATTAATAATGAGTTTGGCAGTTGCATGCTTCTAAAGAGATAAAAATCTATCTTACTAATATTACCAAGTTCTGCTACCAAACACATATAAGGCATTAAATATTTTTATTGGGAAGCTCACTGGAGGTTTGGTTTTTTTCCATCCAGCAATCCCTTCCATGCTCTCTTTGTTGTAATGTACCTGTTGTGGCCTAACACCCTATTTCTTTATGCAAGAGCAGCTGTTGCAGCTGGCCGAGCTGTTGCTCAGGAGATGGGAAAGGGTTGAGTAGCGAGTAGAATGATACAATTTAAAGTGGAAGAGTCAACAATCTAAAAAACAAATAAACAAAAAAAGCCCCCACAAACCCAAACCCCGAAGATGTAACTTTTGGCAAATACCCTTTATGGGCATTTGTTGGCTGAGTCAAGTGTTGCTGTCCCAGTTATCAGCGGTGCTTCTTCACAGGGAGATATACATATATATATATGTGTGTGTGTATAGCCTTGTGTTCCAGGGGAGGGAAATGCCTATATCTTATTTTATTTTTTTAAATAAGTAACTTTCCAATAACAAACAAACCCCAAAACAAACAAAACCAAATCCCAAACCAGCCAAACAAAACAAGTTAACGCTGTTGCCACTTGATATGAAATAACTTTTTTTTCCTTTCTGTTGCTGCTTTGACATTCCCTCCTGCTGCCACGCAAGGGTCTGCTAATAAAGGCCGCACCTGCAGGACCTGGAAGGGTGTGTTCCACGTTTGTAACAGCTTTTTGTCTCTTGAGCTCAGATCTGGTATTTCCTCCAAGTCTGGAACAATAACCCGGTGATTCAACTCAGTGCAACACCACCAGAGGGGGCTTTGTCACAGCTGATACAAAAAGGTTTGAAGTAAGATGAAAACTGTTCTTACCAGTGCCTGTAAACTTCTGGGTAGTGATTACACGTTGCGGGCAGTAGCTGTGTACCTTGGTATAGATTTGTTTCTTTCGTTTGTTCTTACGAACCCTCTGCTTTAGTCTCCTTCAGAAAATTATCCCGTAGTACTTTGTGGCAGGGATGCCAGGATGGCAGATCTGTATTTCCCACGGTTTTCAGAGTCCTGGCTGTAGGATCGCTACAGTAACGTAATGGGTTTGGTTTTGTGGGCGACTCCAGTGAATTCTGAAGGTGATCATCAGATTACCTTTCAAACAAATTTGATTCAAACGTGGTGGTTCTACCTCTGTTTCTGCCAGCAGCAGGAGCCAGGCGAACCCTTTCCTGCTGTGAGAATTTGGTCTGCTGGGCGTTACTGAGCAGTGAGGACTGCGCTGTGTCAGGGAAAGGGATGCGTGGAGGTGGCAAACAAGTGGCATGGAGGTGTAGAGTGCACCCCGGCCTCTGCAAGGGGAAGGAACGGTGCTGTGCTGCCGCTGCCAGCCTCAGCGAGGAGATAAGGGACATCAGGGTGCGTGCAGGGTGACTTCACCCGCCCCCACGGAGCCGGCGCTTGGGAAGGAGCTGGATGTTAACATCCCAGTGAACACTGTAGTCATATTTGATACTGAACAAAGTATTTAATGGCCTAGATAAAAGCATTCTGGTTGTTTAATTGGAAATGTCTTGCTGTTTTACATAGACCTAGTGCCCTATTTTTATGAGATTTAGAATTGTGCTGAGAAATTGTTTCCATGGAAGCAGAGATCACTAAAGAAATAATGCCCTCCGCATTTCCTACAGGATTATTCCTTTTACAGGCTGCTGTTCTAAATAATTAACTCTTGTAGTGCCATTACATCTTAGCATGGATTAAAGGAAATAATACTTTTTATTTTTTTAGTGTCACAGACACATATTTTTATATATATATAAATATATATATGTATATAGGTATTTGGAATTTTGTCTTTAAAATACGTCTGTTCTGCCCTTATTTACAGAGGGGGAATGCCACCAGTGCAAAAAAAGTCAATGGAAAAGTGCACTTTCTTTGGCAATTTATGCAGCTCTGTCAGGGAAACTTAAAATTATTCTTCCTTTGCCCTTCTCGTGCCTGAGCTTTTTCTTGTTCTCTTGTTCTATGCTTTTTGCTTGGTGACGGGTATATTCTAAAACCATCGTCATGCTTCTGGCCACCTTTGAGGGAAGAGACAACACAGATTTTAATTCAGGTAACAGCAATGAGAATCTTCCGCCAGCAGGGAAAAGAGGCCATCTCGTTTAGTTACCCATGTTTTTTCTTCCACATCTTACTTTTGACAAACCAGTCAATTTTTCTGTACTTCCCTGTAAGTGCCTGTAAAAAGGGGAAACTGTCAAATGATAATACGAGGCTGCGACCAAACATGAATGTCTGTAAACATCATACAAGAAAAGTACTAATTACCAAAAAGGCCCGTTAACTGCCCGTCCATACGGGGCTTTCTGGGCAGGAGGGCAGCGCAGCCCTCGGCTGTATAGACGTTGCCGTCGCTTCACTGAAGGCAGTTGTGGGCTGTAAGGTTACGGCAGTTGAGGCTCTCTCCTCCAGAGAGAAGAAAAACAGAACGTACCCTCTCTGAAGTTCTTGATGTGAAACAAAATAAAGACAAGAGATGGGTATGTAGGTGACAGTTCAGTGGATTTTGACGTTGAAGGAAGGATGTAAAATTTTTTTAAAAAAGCAGATTACTATAGGTAATATAGGTAATTAATTTTTAGAAATTAAAAATGGGAAAAGAGTTACCAGACTATTATCAAAGAATCATCAATATGACAACTTGAAATACCTAGCAGTTTTAATAATAATTTTAACTGCAGATCTCAGTTCTTTTCTGAGAAAGGTAACTACTGTTAGGGGAAACGGAGAGGTGTGATAACGCACTATAAAGGAGCCAAGAATTATTTGAAGAACTTGCCTCACCGTTGCTCCTTCAAGAGGCGTATGTTTCCGTGGCTTATTTAGAAATAGGTCCAGCTGCAAAGTTCAGCTCCAGATTGTGCCCTTCTCTGGTGGCAGAGGGTATTTACGTTGGGGAGCGTTTAATTTTAAACCGATACTGTGTTACAAATACTCTCTGGCAGCCAGGATAAGTTCCCACTGTTCACGCTGACGCAAGCCATGGCTCCGAGGAGCCCAGCTTGCGTTGATTTGAAGCGGGGCAGGCCCTCAGGAAAGCAGCAGCACAGGTAGAAGGAGCTAATGTATACACTGTTCTATGGTCGTTACTGGTCCCAAAATAATGATTTATAAAGTGTCTGACAGTGTTTGACAAATCAGATGAATGGGACTTGCTTAATGCAAACTGGAAAATATCTTTCAGCAGCTGCCCCAACACATGGAAGCGGTAACTCATGCTTTGTAGATCATTAGGACGCTTGGGAGCTACTGGAGTGTACTGCGAAAGGCATTACTCAAAGTTCAGATTGAAAAATCTTTTCAGAAACAGCTAACAACTCTGTAAAGGTAATGCAAGCATGAAAATCGTCATTCCTAGTATTGCCTTGGGATGAGCACAGGCCAGAGGAAAGGAGCGAGAGAAGCTTTCCGTGCTGGAAGGCGAGACTGCGCTCCTGTGCCCTGTCAGTAGGAGAGCAGCCATCAAACTGATGAACAGCTGTTCCTCCGGAGTTGGCAGCTACTCCAGGGTTCTGTTGCAGCATACACAAACGTGTATTTGCATAGTCCATACAAAGCCTAAAGAAGGAAAAGGGCAAGCTGCTTGTGCTTTAGTCCAGAAGGGAAGCCCAAGGTAGGATCTATGCTTCAGGTTGGCTTTTGTCTTTTCCCTGTTGGTTCCTCATCAAGGAAGAGGGATGGCAGGCAGCTGGAGGCAGGCACCAGTGCCGCTCCCTGCCAGGTAAGAGCTGAAAGTGCAATCTGTTGACTTCTCTAGAATTTGGGTACAAGATGCCAGTTGTTTTTGAAGGAGAACCTGTTTGGTGGGTCTGATTTGAATCTTGATAAAGGGAGCAGCACACCAGCATGTACAAACGAGTAAACTCCATGAATGGATTAAAGCTTCAGCTATTGCCTGCTGTCACCCGGGACTTCATCCACGCTTTTCACCTGCAATATGGAGCCTCTCTTGGGGGTTTTGCTGGGTTTGATTCTGGCGGCAGCTTCATCAGCGCAGAACAACTGTACCTGTGCGACCAACAAGTGGACAGTGTGTGCCCAGGACGGATCTGGGAACTGCACCTGCGTGCTGGTAGGTTCAAATCACAGGGTAGACTGTTCAACGCTGACTTCAAAATGCTTGCTGATGAAGGCAGAAATGACTCCCCTGAAGGAGAATCGCTTCTGGGGCCAGCCCCGTGTGCTGTTAGATATTGATGGCATTTACAATCCAGACTGCGAGGACAGTGGTGTCTTCAAAGCCAGGCAGTGCAATCAAGCAGCTACTTGCTGGTGTGTGAACACTGCCGGAGTCAGAAGAACCGAAAAGGGTGACAAAAGCCTGAGTTGCGGTGAACTGGTTAGAACAAGCTGGATCTACATTGAAATGAAGCACAAAAAAAGGTCCTGTGCCTTCAATGTTACCAACATAGAAGACGCCCTGAGACATCTGTTTGAGAGCCGATACAAACTGCACCCCAAGTTCATCACAGCCGTGAAGTACAATTTCCCGCTTATCCGAATCCAGCTGAACCAGCAGGGCTCTGAGAAATCGAGGTGTGACGTAGATATAGCTGATGTGGCCTATTACTTTGAAAAAGATATAACAGATGACTCCGTATTTCGTTCTAACAGAACGTTAACTGTCAATGGAGATGCTCTGGATATTGAAAAAATAAGGATTTACTATATTGATGAAAAGCCCCCGCAGTTTTGCATGAAACAGCTGGCTGCTGGCGCGAGTGCTGTGGTGACAGTGGTGACGATGGCTGCTGGCTTTGGCATCGCTGTGCTGGTCATTCTGAGGCAGCTGCGGACAAGAAAATATGAGAAAATTGAGATGAAAGAAATGGGTGAAATAAGAGCACCAAGCTTACAGCTGCCCTGATCTGGGGAAAAAAAAAAAAAAAAAAAAAGGCATCTGAAAAAAGAAAGGCAACAAGAAGGGAAAAAAAACCAACCAAAAAACAAAAGGCACAAGATACAAACAGCAAACGGCCTCAGTGTGTGTGGATGGATTTGGAGAGTTTTTTTTCCTTTTTAGAGGAATTTATACAGTGATTGTTCTAAATTATTCTAGTTTAGTAAGAATGGCTTTTGTGTATAAACTAATCTGGGTGTCAGTTACCTAAATATTTTAAATGACTCCCAAATTAGAGGCTAGGAAAACTGTTACAGCTGTCTATTTAGCATAACGTAGAATGCTTTCGCTTGTACTGCAGGCCTCGTTCAGCTTGCTTAAATAATCTTTGAGTGGTTCTTGGTGTAATTGGGTTATACAGCTGCTTTTCTGTTGGTAAAGACTTTTTAAATGTGGGTGGGTGGGTTGGTTTGTTTGTTTTAAGCTGCTGGAACTCCTTAATCGACAAACAATTTTGGAAATATTACTAAATAACCAAATAAGGTTGTGATAAGATACTCAATGGCACCAGAGGCTTTTATACAGAGTCATTTGTTAGGAAACATCGCTGCGGTCTCTTCCAGGTGTGGGGATCCCAAGTTTCCGAGTTTGTATTCAGGCAGCACCGTGAGCTATTCCCACTTGTGCTCTTTAACAAGGGTCTGACACTCCCCGTCAGCAAAGATCCCTTGATCCCGCTGCAAGAGTGAGTTCACCTTGGGGTTCTGCCCAAATTCAAACTCTGGGAACAGCTTTCTGTCTACCTAAATTCCCCTTGCAATTTTAATGGGAGGAGATATTTTTCAGTATTGTACAGCTTCACAGGAGTACTACACAATGCTTCAGGACAAGCTGAAAAAGAGCTTTATTCTAGTAGAGCTGCAGGGGGAATTTAAGAGCAAAGTGTAATTACTAAAGGTGGAATCTGGCCAAGACACTAGAACTGGACTTCTTCGCTACCTACTCATCTGCTGCTTTCCTTGTTTGGGAGGTCATATCCACCGTGAAGGACACTTTAAAGAAAATAATTCTAGTTGTTAAATATTGAAATATTGGCAGTTACATTCTCTGTACGGTGTACGGATGTCGTGAAGTCCCATCCGTCTTACATTCAAAATGAGACCGCAACACAGAGGCACTGCACCAGGATCAGCTCTTTTATTTTGCTAATTAGTTTCAACATTACTAGTTTGTAATTCTAATAACAGTCAGTAATGAGCTACTTCTAGGGCAAACTATTAAATATGCATCTCTGATTCTACTCAATGAATCGGAAACCAGGAAAAAAAGTGAAGATGCTTTGATTCTGTTTCTGCCTTTGTTCATATCGAAGAGATCTGCTGTTCGTAGGGGTAGGAGTGTTTGTTTAATATTTTTTTAGCTCAACATCCACCATCTCCATTTAATCTCATTCTTGTTCACTTACCTGCTGGAAACACTTGGGCTTTGGCTACATAGGATGGGGTGGATGCATCACGTTTCCCCAAAATTAGATTTTTATGCAATTGCATCAGCAGTATTAATGAACTCAACAACTTTTGGAGCGGGGTCTATAATTTACTGTGTGCCTTATGGCAACGTGCCCAAGCTGGTTGTGTATCAGTCAAGTATATACATTAGTACTGATAGAAGATGAAGTGAGAATTTAATATCGAGGTTGAATTTTCCCAAGTCATAGGAAAATAGAGAACTCAGCCTCACTCCACGCAATTTTGCAATTAAGCTTTTATAAAATGGATTAAATTAAAAATCTAGAGCTGAGCAGCCCTTAGTGCTGAAGAAATGTAGCATCAGAATGAAAATTTTCCAAGTAAGTACAGTGCTTAACCACTTCCGTAACTTATGCAGAGCTGATAAAAGCTATGTGCTTGAGAGGTTGGTGCTTTCCTTCCATCAGGGAAGATCATGAGCTGTGCTATCTTTTCTAGGGATCTACTGTGGTTTTCAACATTCTTTTAAAATTGCTGCATTTTTCTTATTTCTGTCATAAGAAATAAAAAAAATATTCAAGGTGAATGATGAGATTTTGTATTAAACATGTAGGCGTGTTTTGATTAGGAGAGGCAAAAGTGACTAACTGTTGAAAAAAAACAGGTAAGAGTTTCAGCATTTCTTTGGCTCTTGCCTTTCTTTTTAGAAGCGGAGATTGAGAAGAGAGGCTGTTGTGGTGCCATTCATATTTTTGTTAATCATTAAAGGACTGCTCCATGAAAATCCTGTGTTGTGGCCAGTTATTTCCTTGCTGGTCATGAAGCACCAGTAGAGTGCGTACTGCTAGGGGACTGGAAATGCACTAGGGTTGTTTAATAGGTTGTTTAATAGGAGTGATAAAGTATGTGATAATGTATGTGTCTGCAATTAGTCAAAAGAATGAGAAGATTAATGGCTGTGCAGAGCTCAGAGACCCTCTCTTTTGGATTAGAGCATTCTACTTGAATAAAGCTTTGTAAAGCTACTGTAGAATCTGGACTTTAATAAACCAAACATACCCGTTGCTCCTGCTACATACTCATTCCTCTCCTGCTGCTCCAGTCGTACCACCTCTTGGGCTATGTATTAGTATCTTTTTTGCACGTGGTAAATCAAGTATTTTACTGTAACAGTCCATGACGTTCAGCTGGTTTGACTTTCTGTCCAGTGCTGTTCTCACTGAAAAGGAGAAAATGAGTTCCTTGTCAGCTTTAAATTTTGAAAATTTAAAGTTCTCTTTTATTATTCATTCTAATTTAGAAATTTCTAGTTATCCCTTTCCTGATTACATCATCCTGTTTTAATGGTGTGTTTGTTCATTGTCTTTAATTAGGCTTTATACTCTTTGCAGTAGGCTCTGTGGGTACAGCCAGCATGGTGACAGTGACGGTGGTTTTCTGTTGTAGACAGCGTTGGCCGACAGCTTTTAAGTAGTGCCCTGAACAGCGTGATTAACATCAGTCTTCTGTCAGTTTCTGTGGGGTCTGCTCCGGCATAAACGCATTCAGGGGAACGTTTTATTTTAGAATACTGTTTTAATACTCTGTATGTATAAAAGCATATGTATTTATGCATCTATCTGTGGGTAGATACAGAAATAAACCCGTAGCTGATATGAAAGATGCCTTTCTGCTGTCACCCACCTGTATGAGGTAACAGTGGCTATGCTTGCTTTAACCACAGTAGAGCTGTCTGCTGTCTAAATTACGTTCTGCAATTCCAACTGCTGAAGGGCTGCCTTAGAAAGCTCAAAATAACCACTGGTAGAGAACAAAAATCCTGTCTCTGTGCTAGGGCTCTGAAGAGGACAGTGCTGCCACCTTCGTGCAACTGCACAAAGTGGGTTTGGGCCTTTGCTTTTAACTTTTAATTAAAACTTTTTTAACCGCTCAAGATCTGAGGCAAGTGCCAGAAGCAATGCCAGCACTACAGCAAGGAAATGAAAGATAAGGACTCATGGAAGGATTAAAACCCTCTTAAACTCTGTTCCCTCTATTCCCCCTGGTAAAATCCATGCCTGCTTATATATGCAAGTATGTATTCTTGAACGCATTGACATAAAATCCCTGCATTAGTTTGCAAATGACTGGTGTGTGTACACACACGTCCATTCCCACACCTATACTTAAGGACACACACGTGACTATTTATGTTAGAGCAGGCAAGCCCCAGGGAAAGCTTTGTGGCAGCAGATCCTACATTGCATTCAGCCAGCCTGCAGCCTGCTCTAGCCCTTATCAGTGGCAAAATAACACAAACCTGCTGCTGTTTTGGAACAAAAAAGAATCCTCTCCTGGTCCCACCTTCCCCCGATTAAGAATAATCTCTTTATGGATGTTTAGACTGGGATTATGACCAGATTAGGTTAACGATGTGGAACAAAATGCCTGCCACATAAAAACACCCAACCCCTCTCTTCTTGTTTAGATGGTAAAACACCAGCATGTCTGTGATGTTAAGCACTTAATGACAACTAGAGACAAGATCCCCTCAACAGTCCTTAAAATATTTAAAATTTGGGGAATCACCTTAGAAAAAACAAACTAATTTATTGCTTGCGTATCAAAACCATTTTTTCATTGAATAGTTAAAGAAGTAACAAATTGGCCCTTCATCCACTTCTCCTTAATTGGACCAGTTAATGCTATTAAGCAGATAGTCTTCCTCGTGCAGGTATAATTATCCTTTCCAAAGCATTTCCACTGATTTGCCTCAGGGTTTTAAGTACTGCAATTACCTCTTTTTTTTAAATGCTAAAATTAATCTTAAGTCATTACAGTTACTATTAAAGCAGGAAAAATCAACTTACAGAACTTTTACAATTATTATTCAGCAGTTCTAACAAAATTCCTTGTACCAGGATTTATCTAGTTAAAATTTCATACACGCCAGACAGCCTGACAAGATTCACATCTCGTTTTCATGACGATCCCTATTCTCCGAGGAGTAACACTCTTACAGTCCTACTCCAGCACAAATCAAGCGCCACAGAAACAATTAGGGAGACTTTGTATTATCTAAATGAAAGACTGAATGAGAATAAATTTCTAATTTTCCACTGAGATTTTCACATGTGGGTCCAACAGTACTGGTGGCATATGCACCCAACCTTTTGCGGCTTTTTTTTTTTTTCCCAAATAAACATCTGTCCTTAAAAGGCTTGAAATGAGAAATCTCAGCATTTTTGCTAGTCTGGTTGCACCCAGGAAAGCAAAGTGCAACTTACTAAGAAAGGAACTGGATGTAGCTATGCTGTAGCCATGGCACTCTGCAGTGCAGACACACTCATTTTTAGCACAGGTCTGTGGAGTTCTCCTTTTTTTCTTCCTATCTTCATGTGCTCTTTTCTGTTGTTGGAAATAAGACAGCTTTATAATTATCTCAATTCTGCTGAAGGACTTAAGCAAAATCTCTTGAATATAGAAAGTTAATTAATGCTTCCTTTTTTCAGTCTCTCCAAGTAAATTTTGCATTTTAGAGCGCTAGTAGAAAAATTCTGTGATATTTACTATTTTCACTGATGTTTTTAAGCAGGTCGGCTTCTTTAAAAGTTTACAAAGTATGTGCTAGAATTAGAAGCTAGAAGAATAAAAAATAAAATTAATAATAAAAATAATAAAAATAACAAAATCATTCAGTGATAGAGTTTCAGAATTTCTGCCAGTTTTGCAACTTAGCATTCAAGTTGCCCTCTACAGCGCAATGGTTGTCAGATGTGGCAAGCCGAAAGCAATACCTAATGCTGGAGTTCATTTTCATTACTTCACCTTAGGGCCCTCAAAATGAGAAGCTCCTCAAGTGTATTTAATCTGAATATTTGTACACGTGGTTCCTTAAGTCCCAGTATCTCGTCTATATTCCTCTTGCCCCCGAGAAGAAGAAAAACAGAAAAATAGCTAATGCACTTAACCCTAGGCTGAGGAGTGTCCTGGGCCAGCAAGGTACACATCACTAGTGCAAGTCAATGTAGGACTGGCAGCACTAAGTGATTCCCAGGAATGCCAGTGCTGAATAAACGCACTAACAAACTGGACATCTGGGACATCAAAATCAATTCCCCAGTAGCGAGGGATCTTCTGAGTCTTTTACTGAAAGTCTTTCATTAAAATATTGTAAAATAGCGAGCAAAGACAAGACCACTCCTTCCTTACAACCTCTTCACAGATGTTTTGTAAAGGGCTGTACTCTCAATTAATACTTAGTTTTTGCTTGGATTTATATAAAAGCCAAATATTTTATAAGGAGATTTTCATTTGAAGCTGAAGACTGTACATTTTAACTGTCAGCTTTTTAATTGTGATGATCAAAATTGGTAGCAGGAGACTTTAATATCAAATTGTTTCCACCTGGATATACAGAAAAATATTTTCTATTTAAACTGTTTTTCATTACTTTTATTGGATTGGACATTTGCTTGCGTAAATAATTTCATACATGTACAAAATCTCATCCAGTTCAGTACAACTACTTATACTGAGATACACAAATACTAATGGACACGGCTACACGGGAAAATTCTACCTGTTAAAGAGTTAATTGCTTAATTGTGCTAAGGACTACAGCATAGTGTATCTGTACAGTATATGTGGACAGCAAAAGCTTTGATAAACTCATATTTACTCAGTCAAGGGGTTTTGATATTAAGTGGTTTCCTCCACTGCAACTTGAAGCAAAGATTTGGGGACAGGCAATGATAAATGACTCTGTGAGCTCCATCCTACCACGTACAGAGTTCACAGGTGTTTCATATGCATTTCATCTTTGGGGAAAAAAAAAAAAGACAGCTGTGAAAATGCTTCATGATCTGAACTCACTCTACAGATCAGTTTTTCAGCAATGAAATTCAGTGCCGTGCTGAGGTTCATCAGAAAACCTATACATCACTTATGACCTCTAAGTGGGTCTTACGCAGTCTTAAGGCATGAAAGCTTGCCTTCTGGTCTTCTTCAGAAATGTGAATTACAGTCTTTTTTTCAAGAAGAGATGAGGCCAGAAAGCAAAATCTCGGCTACAAAACGAGTCTCTCTAAAGCACAGAACTTCCTTATTTCCTCAGAAAAAAAAAAGTTCTATGTATATATATATTCATTAGAATTCAAGAGGAGCCCTGGTATAAGTGACTAGTTAGAATGTTGTTTTTCTTACTGTATGTCTGTTTAGAGAAAAGCACCACTTTGTAACTATCTGATTGCTCAACTATTTGACAGATTTTCATATAGAGACATTTAACGTTGGTATCTGATAGAGATATCCTATAATTACCTGTGCTGTATTTGTTGCCTCTCTGCTTTGAAGTTTTAATTATAACTGATGCCACTTGGGGAGATTTTAGAAGTGCAGAATGTAGAACGCAACTTTTAGCCCCATCTTTGCACACTCAAAATATCCATTGAGTTTAACAGGAATTTAAGCAAGTCAGGAATGCAGAAATAGCTCCTATACCCTCTATGCAAACAGAGTTAAATAATGCAACGGGAGAAACAAATAACAGCAAAAAGAAGTATGCAAAGTGAAAAAACATTTTCAGCAAACTTGAAATAAAGTGGAGACTCCGTGAGGTGGAAGAATGGCATTTGCTCCACAGAAGAAATGCTAGAAAGCTTTCACGCTTAGCTTAGGAACAGAAAATTCTACATAAAGGCAGCAAGAAAAGCAGGTAAATACTAAGTCTAAGAGATCAGGACATTAAGCATCAGGAGACATTAATGAAAGCTTCCACCTCAGTTCTTCGTTTCGTCACAGCTGGGAGAAACACACGCCTGAGGTTAGACAAAGTGCTTTTCTGCTGCTACAGCTCAGCTGTTTTTGTGACTGGAGCTGACAGTCACAAAAATCAATGCCCTGCTAATTGACTTCAAGATTTTACTCCTCATGCCTCCCATGATAATGGAGGCTGGGCAGCCTTAACGGAACCGTGTCTGCTGAAAACAGACTTTCTACCCGTCACTACATAAAGTTACTTCTTGGCCTGGACTTCAAGATCTGGTCAGTATATATTTTCCTTGGCATCAATGCTTAACACTGTCACAGGAGAGAGCCTCTGTAATAAAAAGGCATAGACTAGTGAGTATCTCAGCAAACAATGAACCATATTTGAATGTGCTCATACACAGAATATGTGACTGGTGACGGCAAAGATCTGTGTTTCTTCACATTTTGCAATGAGAGGGCCTTTGTTTACATGCAAAGCCCCAGGGCTTGTATGAAGCCTGGGGTGCCTTGTCATTACCATACATCCTAGTCTCATCCTTTCATGCAGCATATAATCTGGTTTTTGCATCACATCATTTCAGATGTACTTTGATCAGCTACACGAGTAGGCCAAAAGTTACATATTAGGTTAGCAGCTTGCCATTTTCTTGCATTTGGGAAAAGCCAAACCACCTCTCCACCTACCACTGTCGCAGTACAGCTGACTGCTCCCTTCCACAGGAGCATCACCAGCCCTCTGAGACCAGGAAGCACCTTGAGACTTCAGATCTCCAAAACCAGCAAGCAACGCCAAGGCATAACACCCACGAGCTCTGAAAGCTGAAGGGGCCTAAAAGTCTAGTTTGGGGCCTCTTTAACAGCCAGGCCCCGGAACTTCAGGATGAGGGCCAGCCCCGCCGCAAGGTGAGGCAGCGCCACGCCGAGACCTCACAGCAGAACCGTGAGGAAAGGCAACACAGGAGAAGGAACAGCACCAGCGCGGCACGACGCCTCCTGAAGGAAGGAAGATCCCCGCTCGCTTCCCTCCACGGCCGAGCCGCGGCCGCCCTGACTAACACAAAATGGCGGCTGGGGGTGCCGCGGCCTCCTCCCGCATGTCGCGTGCCGGGGCTCGAGGCCGCGGGCGGAGCCTCCGCGGGGCGGGAGCCGGCGCCTGAGGGAAGGGGGGCGCGCGCGGCGCCGGGCCCGTCCCGCCTTGGCCCGGCATCGGCGGCGGCTCAGCGGCGGCCCGGTCTGACTCCTCCTCCGCCGCCTCCCGGCGTGGTGAGTAGGGGAGCCCCATAGAGGAGGTCTTTCCCGGAGCAGATCCCAAGGACGTTCATCTGTGAGGGCGGCCGGGGCTCTTCTTTCCCTCCCGCGCGCCGGCCCCCACTCCCCCCCGCCCCGCTCCGGACGGGCGCCGCAGAGTGACGCGTCTCCCTCTCTTCCCCTCCTTCGTCTCCTCACGTCTGCCCATATCACGATAGTCGCCAGCACCGAGGGCGGGGGGGTGCTCGCGGCGGGATTTTGAGTGGCGGCAGTCGCGGTCAACCCCCGAGGGCGGCTCGGGGTGTCGGGCCGCTGCCAGAAAGGGAGGAAAGGCGGGGGGAACCGGCGGTTCCTCGCCCTGACCGGGGAGCAGAGTCCGCCGTTAGAGCCAGCGGGTGAAAATGCCGGTGCTGGGGCCTGCCCCTCCCGGCGGGAAGGTGTTTCCATACCCCGTAAATCAGGGGCTACTGTCTGGGAGACACTCGGTTTCGCTGCGTGGAGTCGTTTTGTTTCTAGGCCGGGTGTAGCAGATCTGCGCCCTGCGTTCAACAGCAAAGTATCGGCAAAATGCTCAATAGATGCCGGTTTTCCTCAGTGTGTATGAATGGCACCTGTGTCAAGGAGCCCAGCACAGAAAGGTGATGATGCACACGTCTTCCACAAGGGACACCTGCAGTCATTCTGGTGGTAATAAAAGTGAAAGAAAAAAAAAAAAATCACAGTTTTATTCTCAGCAGTAAAAGAAATTGACTTTTTCACAGTTGAAAGCAGATCGGTACCTTAAAACTCCAACAGGATGCGGTTGTAACTGCATGTATGTAGTTGTTATGAGAATTCTTGTGCAATTCAAGTGTTGGCAAACAAATACATGGTATCTGTTCAGCTGAAATGAAGAAACATTTCTGAGTTTCGTGTTTGGGTGGTTTTCTTAAAATCTCTCTGCTATTTTTTTTTTTCTTTGTTTCAGGGTAACCAACCAAAGAAGTTATGAATATCATCTGTGGTCTAAAGTTGCCAGGCAGGAACTGTATTTTCTTTCATTTGGCTTCTTTGACAAAGCACAGGAACTGCAATAATCTCTATAGGTCTTACGCAGGATATTGCCGAACTCAAGTCAGTTGTACACAACAGAGATGCCAAAGGCTGGATTTCAGTGGAACTACTAGAAACTGTTTTTTGACTGGAAGCCCTGAGTCGTATAGAAACTTCATTGGTAAAGGACAGAGGTGTCTTTTGACTATCTCCAATACAGAGGTATACAAGAATGTTCTCCACAGTTCGGGAAGGTTTTGCTTCCAGTCTTCTCAGCCGTTGGGGCAGAAGACCACATCCCTCCAGATCAGTTCTTTAGGGCAATTCCCACATCGTTTTTCTGCTTGGAACGCTGAGATCATCAGGTCTTTTCACACATCACCATCATTTCAGGCTGCACCAGTTCCTCTTTTCTGGATTATTGTTAAGCCAGCTCAGAAATTATTTGCTATCATTCTTGGCAGGTAAAATACTATCTCACTTTCCCTCTCAGTGTAAGACCCCATTACACAAGGATGTGTGCATGAGTTCGTTGGTTTTGGTGGAGAGTGGTAGGTGTATTTGTAGCGTTTTCATTTTAGTATCTGCAAAATTTTATAGGACTGGGGCCTAGACTGACAGTTTGCTCAACAATAAGTTATTTCTGTTATCAGAGGTGTTAGATGTATGGTTTGCTCTTCTCGTTCTCATTTACATGTGGTAAAGGGAGATGAACCAAGACACTAAGGGGCATTCTTTTTCCTTTGGGAGGGAAGAAATGGAATGGAGTAGAAGCCAATTACAGTATAACCTTCCATAAGCTCTTACCTGAGGTGAGGCTGTAATATAGAATACAGCAAGGGTGGACACCAACAAATTCCTTTTTAACTGTGTCCTAAGTTGACAATGTTTGTATCTTACAGGAGCATAAGAAATTGGTGGAAGGCACTTCCTCCTAATAAACGGGAACTTTTTAAAGAAAGTGCAAGGAGAAATAAATGGAAGATACTCCTGGGTGTTAGTAGCTTAGGAGTTTTATTTGTCATGTTTTATTTTACTCACTTGGAGGAGACACCTGTCACTGGACGCGCTCGACTGTTGGTGTTTGGAAAAGAGCATTTCAGAGAACTGTCACAGATAGAATATGATATGGTAAGATTAAAAAAAAATTCAAAATACTCTAAAATTGTTAATGCTTTTTTTTAGTGATGAGATAGTCCAATTAATGAGATGGGCAAACAAAGCTAGTTGTGTCCTAATTCGTTTTGAATTTCATGCTCAGAACTGTGCAGAGCACCCCCATCAGTTACCCCCTCCTCTTGTCCCCATTCTTTTTAAGAGTTCCCTTTCCATCAGCAAACCATTCAGGGACACATGATGGTTAAAGAACACATATAACGTGTGTAGCAAACATTTCTAACTGCGTTATTGTAATATAACAAGAAATATAAAAATCTGGTAGAAGCAATAAAAGCCTAGATAATAGGTACATGCTCAGGTCTGTCTCATTAAGATCCTTTCCTCCAAGCTGTCACTTCCTACGGTAGTGCTCTCCACCTGCATTCAGTTGTACTTTTTTTTTTTCCATTGGATCAGCTCATTTTGAAGGAGCTGGGACTGTTTAGTTTGAGGCAGAGGAGGCTGAGGGGAGACCTCATCACTCTCTACAACTACTTGAAAGGACACTGTAGAGAGGTTGGTGCTGGTCTCTTCTCACAGGTAATTAGCGATAGAACAGGAGGGAATGGGTTCAAGCTGCAGCAGGGTAGGTTTTAGACTGGACATTAGGAAAAAATTCTTCCCAGAAAGAGAGGTCAGACACTGGAATAGGCTGCCCAGGGAGGTGGTGGTGAATGTGTTTTAAGACTTGTTTAGATGTGATGTTAAGTGATATGGTGTAAGGGAGAACTTTGTAGAGTGGAGTTGATGGTTGGACTCGATCCCAAGGGTCTTTTCCAACCTAAATGATTCTATGATTCTATGATTTTTCTTTAATTGCTTTCTTTTAAACTGTCCATTGTATTAATTTCTGTAACTTTGAGTTCTGTGATTTTTCTGTTCCAAAGTCAGTAAAAGTTGATAATCCAGCCATATCCAAATGTCACTATTCCAGCAGATGGAGAATGCGAGATAAGAACATAGCAAAAGAAGTACAAGGATATATTCAAATTACATCTTTTGTATAAATTTGTCCACCTTACAAATTACAGTAGAAGTGTACAGACAGAGAAAAATTATAAATTCAGGAAGGTATAGAAAGGTTTGTCAAATTGTGATGCTGAGCTTAACTGTATATTAGGGAAACGCCAGATATAGGAGGCTGTAAGAACAAGTTTATACTATCTTATTTTTCATTTGTGGTCAGTTTACTTCCTTTTAAGTTTATTAATCCTTAACTTGTGGGTCTGAAAGCCTAAATCTAATATATCGGCTTTGGGTATATGAAAGGAAAATGTATTAAAACTTAGATTTAACTAGGGCATGTGTAGCTGCTAAATTGGTTTACCAGTTAGTCATTTACTGTGTGTTTGTTCTGCATGGCAATCAATGATTTTTTAATTTATTTTTTTTTTAGTGGATGGAAGAATTCAAAAGTAAAATGTTACCTGAGACAGATGCGCGCTATCAGGTTGTGGAGAGAGTTGTTGGTCATTTATCTGAAAGCAATAAGGATATCCCACAGGTCTCAGCGCTCAAGTGGGTTATCCATGTGGTTGATGAACCAGGTGTAAATGCTTTTGTGCTTCCAGTAAGTTGAACCCAATGCAAAAATTAGTAGTAATATTGAAACAGTATTTTATTTATTTACTTAATTTTGACTCTTTTTTTTGTTTACAGAATGGACAAGTGTTTGTTTTCACTGGGTTGCTAAATGCAGTTTCTGATATTCATCAGCTGTCTTTCATTTTGGGACATGAAATAGCTCACGCTGTGTTGGAACATGCAGTAAGTATTTAAAGAAAGCTGTCTAAAATCCTTAAATGAATTCTAATTAATTAAGATTTTCCCGATCGCTAGCAACCAAAGTTTCAGTGTGACTCTTTCTAATTAAAGAAAAATTGAGTTTGAAATGAGACTATTCTGGTACAGTATATCCTTATTACTCCTGTAGTACTTAACAACTGTCAAAAGTCCTGTAGTAGTCAGTGTCAGCACAAAGTCTGCCAGTACTTTTTTCATAATTGTATGGATGGATTATGGCTCACTATTAACAATCATTTAGAACTTGGTCTGGAGATGCCTTTTCTCCTATAGCACAGACATAAGGAACTAGAGGCACTCAGCAACTCGGTTTGTTACTCCTAGACTCGTTAATAAAATCATATAATTTCCTATGGCTGCATAGAAAAAAAATAGTGATTTTTACAGTATTTCTGAATTCTGTTATGTTCTAAAGAAATATCTGACAGTAAAGAATGAAAATGGGACAATTTTTGTTTGCAGGCAGAGAAAGCCAGCCTGGTTCACTTCTTGGATTTTCTATCACTCATCTTTCTCACTATGATTTGGGCCATCTGTCCCCGTGATAGTTTGGCAGTTGTTGGACAGTGGATTCAGAGCAAGTTGCAGGAGGTAAGACTGACGTTTTGTTGTTATTCTTCCTGAGTTTCATGGAAAAACATTTTTAATCTTGGGGAGATAGTACCACTAAATAATATGTTTGTGGAAAAAGGCGAGAGGAGAAATATTATAAGCAAAAATTAATATTTGAGTATATTTTTGAATGAAATATGTTTTTATAAATCTGCATCTGCTTTAGTTGATGTATATATTTTCATTTATCATCTTGAAGAAATTTAGATTTCCCTAAATGACTCTCTTTAGCTGAACAGGCTCTGAACCTGCTTGCCAATTAAGTTAGATGATTATATTTTGGAAATGTAGCTCATCTTCTAAAATTGTATATGTTGAAATGCCATGTTTTTATTTTGAGTAGTTGTTAAATTGTTTCTGAATGAAATAAAATATATGGAATTCTTTAAATACGTTGTTAGTGGTAAGATAAGAAAACCGAGAATCTAAACATTCTTTAAAAGTATAAACCATGCTATAATAAAACTTACTTAAGTAATACTTTCAGGCAGCGTATATTCCAATAAAGTAAAATTCAGAGGCTTTGTGGTGCCGTTTTTCTTCAGCAGTCTAATTTACTCTCTGCCTCCAGACAGTTACTGATCCATTTCTTTTTTAAAAAGTGGGGCTTTTTAAAAGAAATTTTGCTTACATCATAAAACTTGAATCTGAATTTAAGTGAAAGAGCTCTTTGGTTTCTTTGACTTCTCTTGATGCTTTTCCTGAGATTTCCCCTGGTTCCTCAAAACCATAAAATTAAACATAACCAATCTGTTTTGGGTGGTTCTTATGCTAATTGGTAGACATGTGGATTCTGAACATAAATTCTCTCTAAAGAGCTTGGATATTTGTACAAGTAGCTAAAAACCAATACATTGATGAGTGCTAGCCAGCATTTTGAAGAGCTGAATTTGGAAAAAGCAAAGTGTGAATCAATCCTGATACTGCTCATAATTTAGACAGCAAAGATTTAACTCCCTGTCAGCATCCTTTCTCATCTTCTAGGCTAACTGCAACTGCTATTTTGGCATCGTGCGTTGAAGTTGTGTTTTAGGTTGCAAAAGGAATCTGGAGTTAAGCTCATAGTCCTAGTGTGGTACTGAAAAGATCTATCATATATGAAAAATTGTACAGCAATGTTCTGGTTTAAAACTGATCAAACTCAACTCCAGTAACATTAAACGTATCCATATGTAATGCAGAATAAGTAAGTGATTAATACTGGCAAAGCTTTCATTCCATATACCAAAGATGCTGAATAGAAATTTTTGTTTCTGTTAGTTACCAAGGAGTGCAATGCCTGTTTGTTTCCTCTGTTCAACGTTTGCCTATTGTGCTTAAGTGAAAATGAACCTTTCTGCATGTTTTCTCAGGATGTTTCTTTTCCTCTTCTTCCATAACTGTATTTTATTTTTTTAAAGTGTTAGCATCCCACTCCATGAAAGGGTTATTTAAGCCACGTTGCAGTACTCGCTTCTCTTTCAGTATTTGTTTTCCTTTTATGTCCTCGGAGGCTTAACTTTTTTCCCTACTGACTATTGTTTATTTTTTATTATTGACTATAAGTAATTTCCAGTCCCTTTTCGTAGGCCTTTGTTATTGACCATAAGTAGTTTCCAGTGACTCTTCATAGGCCTTTTGGCATGCTAGCTCCAGTTCTGCTTTTTTCTCTGCAGCTAGTAGGTTTGCTTGCCTCGAGAAATTGTGAAGTTCTGTTATGGGATTCATTCATGGTTGTTTTTGAGTCATGTATTTCTGAACTGACACATGTTGGCTTTGGTTTTACAGCAGCAGTTATTTTATAAGGGAACTGAAGCCTAGGAATTATTCTTGGAATAGCACAAAACGTGTTTCTGAGTTTTACTCATGTCACACACGCTAGTGTGTACAGTTACAGTACTTCATATTGCCTTTCTTGTCCACCTCACACCATCAGATTGTATTTCATGTGGAAACTAGTGATTTTGGATAGTCAACTTACCTGGAACTTCCTTTTCTTTAATATACACAGACAGCTCTGGTAATTGATTTGAAAAATCAAATCCATCTTCTTTATTGTGTCCAGTTTCTGAGAAAGACTTTAGATCAGAGTTTGAAGGATTTAATTTTTCATTCCAGCACAGTCACAAAAGATTACTTTTTTTTTAAATTAATTTTTCAGTAGGAGATGAATAGTATTGTATTTTAGGTGGCTCAGAACCCTTTTTATGTGACCACTGCTGAGACTTCATTGGCTAGAAGCACACGGTGAAAGAGAGACTGAGTTTTCTTAGGTTCAGATTATCTTATAGTTTTACTTTTTGATCTGAAGAAGAAACACATAGAATTCTCAAAAATTACAGAGGACACTTTTAAGTCTCATACATTAATGAAATTTGGACAATGATTGAACATAACAAATCTGGAACCCTACTCGGTCATAAGTTATATCTAGAGTCTCTTTAGGCTCGTATCTTGTCTGTGACTGGCCAGTAGCAGATACATAGAGGAAAAGTAAAGGAAGTAACAGCATTTATAGGGTGATAGTTTCTTCAGATGCCATCCCTTTTCCCGCATTCTGCAGCATGGGTAGGTCCTGAACTAGAGATTGCATTAGTATTGTGTTTAGTTTTTAAAAATACAGCCATATTTTTGCAGGCAGTATTGGGATAGACATACAGGTAAATAGTAATACCCTAGTGCTCAACTCTAAATGCAAATAAAACTATTTAAGGGTAAGAATTTACATGCTGGTCTTTTTATTACCATCTTCTTGCTGTCCCAGATCTCTCTTTCTAGATTGTCTATTAAGACACACACATGCAATTTCCGAATTCCTAAATTTTTGCAGATCTTTTTTGAGATGGATGCTACCCCTTCTTATTTACAATTATTGTGTAAACCTCTCAGAGAAGAAAACCACAAGTGGTTGTAACTGTGAAGAAATAGAAAACCGCCTGCTTGTGTAAGCCTCTGTTCCAGTGAGTGCTTTTGGTAGTCCTGTTGCCTGTTACTGGTTTAATTTCCCTGTCTGAGAAATGTTTAAAAATTAAACAGTTTATCTGGCTAACTGGGAAATGGTGCTTCAGGAATATATGACAGACTAGCCAGGGCTATCTTTGCCGTTCAGTAAATATATGCACTCCAGTAGACCCAGAGCACTTTTCAAGGCAATAGAAATATATATTCCACTTCAGATAATGACTTTATCTTCAGAAGATTATTAAAATAAATTTAAAATTGCAATGCTTAAGTTCTGTAAGGACATTAAGAACTTAGAATGTGACCTGATCTATGCTTACTTATAAACCAGTGTATTTGGCTTGAAAAGACCTGTAGAGAATCAGCTTTGGTTTGGCTTTTATTTTTGCCCTAGTAAAGAAAAACCATCAGTACTACTTTAGAAAGAAGCAAAAAGTTACAGATATCCTTATGCACTCAAGGGATTGGACCACTTCTTTTGATGCTCTTCATTTCTGTCTGTTTTTTCTTTTCTTTTATTTTTTTCTGGAAACTATAAGGAGGATGTGTTTCTTTAACCAGATAGAGAGCTGATAAAACCTCTTCCTCTTCACTAGCGCTGCACATCCCCATTCTTCAGTTGATATTTCCCAATCGATGCCCAGACCAGATGTTGTGATGTGTTCCTTATCTCTGCAGGAGCAGGGCTGTTTTAACAAGTCCTGATTTGCTTTACTATAACCTGATATACTAGGGCAAGGCTGCCCAAATCTGCATGAATTATATATGCCAGAAGATCCTGACTTACATGACTAAATAACCTTTTGAGAAAACTACCACTGGCCCTTAGAAAAAAGGGAGAGCATTTGGCCAGATTTATGTTTTCTAGTTTGATTTATCAAGGGCAATTTGCAACTTGTGATGGGGGATAATCATGGCAAAGGAGTGATTTCTGCATGAAAATGTTTATGTCTACATTCCGTACTGTGGGCTGTTCACCATACAAAATAGATGATGTCAGATTTAAAGACAGTCATCCTAAAAGTTTAAGGGAGCCACTGGATTTTTTTACATGCACTTGCTACAACAAAAATCTTAATGCCAATAAAAGAGTGAAGTGAAAAAATTCTGGTTTACAGTCGTCATTGACCCTTTAGTTGCTGCAAAATGCTGTGGGACTGGATGATGAGAGGGGCTATGAAAATATGTATAACGTGAATTAATTTCCAGTGAATACAGGATCAATGTTATATCAGTTACATATAATGGAAATAAAGATTACATTAAGAAAATTAGTACTGATCACACGCAGTGTGGACATGATAGATAAACACCTTTTCTTATGAGAAGGTTAGAAAAATGCTCTAGCTTTCTACATATTCAAAACCAAGAAATAGAGCTTTGATGTTCTTCTTTGCAGTTTATGTTTGATAGACCATACAGCAGGACGTTGGAGGCTGAAGCTGATAAAGTGGGACTTCAGTTTGCAGCAAAGGTAACTACAACTGGTTTGGTTTTTTAGCAATTGACCAGACGTTTTTCAGTTGCTGTTATAATCAGAGGGAGATTCACACTTCATACAGAGCTAAATCGTGTGTGGGAGGGTTCCCGAAGTTTTGAAGATATGGAGATTAGTGAAGTAGTGGGAAATAAAACAGTCTGTACAGAAAGACAAAGTCATTCTGGCTAAATTGTATGTAATAAAATTGAAGCTTATGAAGTTGTGCGTTATTAGCTGCACAGTATACTTTCTGTGTAGTTTATTACCGTTAGCAGAAAAAGCTATGTATTTATAAGGAGGAGAATGCCCAATAGTGAGCTTCTGTAAGTAGGATATATTTAATTGTATGTAAAGATGTAAATTGCCCTGTAGATTTTTGTTTCACGCAGTTTTCATCTATGGCGAGAAGTTCTGAGGAATGCTTTACTATATTGTCATGCACCTAAAATATTCTGATCTATAGTATCTATCCTCATAACAGTACAGTAAAATTTAAGAACTCTTGGATATTGTGATTATATTTTCTGTGGTTGCTACTAGTTACAAAGCATATCAATATTGTTCTAGTATTTAAAGATTTGGTCTAAATACAGCCATAAAAATAATGGATCTTTGCTAGAGTAAGACAAAAATTTGGTCAGAAACTGCTCAGCACTTTTTTCATGATTTGTTTTTTCAGTCACTTCTTTTTTTGTCCTTGTGGATTTTAGTTCTAAATTAAAGAAACTAAGAGAACTCTCCCATTTTTAGCTAAGTGCAATAGAGCTAGATAAGCATTAGATAACTATGAGAGCAGCACCATCTAGTGTTAATATTTCATAAGGAAAAGTTTCTTTTCTTAATAATTATTAATATTTCTTCAAGGAAGAGTTTTTAAAATTACCTTGATTCTGGGATTGAAACTACATTTGCAATTTAAAGTCATCTAAGGGAATAATACAATCCATGAAAAAAGTGTAATTACTGTGTAGGTGCTCACTGCTTTGTAATACCTAAGATGTAGGGCCACCCCAGAAAGAAACAAGGAAAATGGTATCTCAGCATTTCTCTGCTTGTGCAGATAATCTTTTTATAGGAATAATTTTAAGAAATAAATTCAAAGGATAAAGCACCACTTCTATATTTCGGGGGGGGGGGGGGGAAGTAATTTTCTTATCTTCTGAGTACTCGTCTCTTTTTCTCTTAAACAAGTGAAAATTTATGTAAGAAATATTTTTTTTCCCCTCTACTTAAATGCAAATATAAAGGAGTCTGTTGGTGATACACAAATGCCGCTCTTAAAGTTAGTGTTCCATGACTTTCTATGGTCTTTTGTAATTCAATATCCATTAGAATGTGTATTCTATTACTTCAAAAATATAGTGGTGTATACGTTTCCTTTCTGTTTTCAGGCTTGCGTGGATGTACGAGCAAGCAGTGTATTTTGGCAACAAATGGAATTAGCAGAAGCCATTCAGGGGCAGCCCAAGTTACCAGAGTGGCTCTCCACGCACCCTTCTCATGAAAACAGAGCTGAGCACTTAGATCGGCTTATCCCAGAGGTGAGCAGAGTTGAAGAAGTGTGTCTTTTTCTCTTAGGAAGGTTGCCAGAATTAGTTTGATATTGATTCACGAGCTACTTTGGTATTGATTCACAATCTGCTCTTTTAGCATTGTGCTTATCTTTATCTTTACAGAAATTTTGTTACAAAGCTCTCAAGGTTTTATTAAATGAGGAAAAATTAAGATAGTACAGATAAAATGTAATTATATTCTAGTGGTTTTTTTTCTTCTCTGTCTGATTTCTGATCAAAGTGTAGTATTTTTGCTCTTGAATGGCCTTCCTAGTATAGATGCGATGGTGTCACAGCTCCTGTTCATTCTTTTCTCTTTTTGCTGTTTTGCAAGCCAGTTTTCAAGTTGTGTCCCTAAACTGTCTTGACTTTTCTTGCTTTTGTAGCTAGCCCTAGGCTGTCAAATAGAGAATGCTCCATCTTATCCTGTCTCTCTCATTGATGAGGGATTGCATACACCTCAAATAACTGTGCCTCGAAAGAATGTCAGATCCCCAGTAGAAGATTTCTTAATAGCCCTAGTTATGATAGGTCTCTGCAGACTTTGTAGCCTGCTTTTTTCTTCACATCTGTTTCATCACATTAGGGAGCAAATTTTATTCCACTCCAAGAAACTTGAACTAATTCACACAATTGCTCATCAATCTGCAGTCTTTTCTCTGTACTTTCTTTCAGATTTCCTCTCAGAGGAATGCCAAGTGGATAGTGACTTGGGGATTCGCTTAATTTGGTGTGCTACTTGCTGGTAGCTTAAGAAGAGAGAACTGTTCCAAGTTTAGTAATCTTAGTTTGTTTACTGTTTCTTTAAATAGTGGGGGTTTTAACTACAGAAAAATAGTTTTTCTTTTTAAAATACAGTGTTAAAGCACTCCACAACAGCACTGTTTTTGAGCAAGCTAAACTGTGTTTGGGAACTCCCTTTTTTATAATGAACTGGTAATTTCTTCTCTTTTTTTCTTTTTTCTTTTAAACTCTCAGTCACTTTAAGTATTTCTTAATTCCAGACTGTAAGGACAGTTGAAGATTTATTGGCAGAGGGAGCATTACAATATTGAGGTGTTTGCTGATTTCAGTGGAGGAAAAAAAATATTCATGAATCCTTAGATGAGAATGCATGCAATAAATATTCTAAATAATGGCATAAATCAAAATCAACATTAGGGGTAGGAGGACTGGCTAGGCTGAATATTTTAAATTAATATACACAAATTCTGTAATTTGCAAAAGCAGGTTGTGAGACCATTTTGATTGATTTTCTAACACATTAGAACAGCTGAAAGGAAAATGGTACTTGTTGTGAAGCCACAATTTAGTTAGATTGAACGCAAAGGGTTCAGGATCCTTTACTTTCATAGTTACTGACTGTCTTATAAAGTGGTAATGAAATAAGTTACTCCTTACGTTCTGTTTATCCCAGGACTGAGCAAATAAGTTAAATAACTGAGCAACTGTGTAGAACTGGCAGTCGTGTTATTTCTGTCATGTCACTTGTAGTTTAGCAGGTGGAGCAACCTTGATCTTTATAGCCACTCTCACTTTCAAGAGCAGTGGAGGCTAGGAAAGATTCTTCCAAAAGATAATTGAGGAGATGTTTTCATTTGCATTTTACCTTAAACATTCTTTGGAGCAGGATGAGAAAGCAGAGGCTAAAGGCTTCCTGTTCTTAACAGAAGCTCACCAGATAAGTGAGGTTAATACTACAAAAGTGGAATAAAAATGAAAGAAGGTATTTAGAGGTGTTGGAGGCTTCTTGTCTGAAGCATTGACTCCCTTTCATCTGAGAGCTGCCTTCTTAAAACTGGATCTCAGGTATTTAAAGGGATTCCCAGGGGTCGGTGGGACCTTTATGTTTCATTGTTCACATACTTAAAGCTTTTTAGAACAATATGTTTACCATGTATTAATGGCCATTAAATATTTAGAGGCCAAGGGGAGAAGCCAGATTTCGAAAAGAGCCTTTTTGTTTCTCTAGTATCTCTCTGTAAAGAAACTATACTTCTTAGACTTAGTATCAGATCCATCATGAGCAAGAAACAAGGGTTTAAATCCTAAAAAAACAACCTCTGTTGGGTTTTACCTTTATTCTTGACTTTGAATATTACTTCAGCTGAAATTGCCCTTCCTCTGAAAATATGAATGAAATAGTCATGTTTGTATTAAAGATTCTGATACAAGTATTTTTGTCTTTCATATGGTGATGATTTTGAAGCTGACATGATTTTCAGGACAATATAGTATCTATTACTAGACCAGCTACTGTAGCTGGGGGTAATAGGGTCAAGTTTTTGGACTTCTCAGGCCACACAGATGTTTCTCTATCGACTTCAAAACAAGTTACAATAAGATGCAATCTTGTAAAGTTGAGAGTTTTTCTTCAGGTAATGAAGTGGCATGTCTCAATGAGGTGACTTAACAGTCTCATGAAATGTAAATTAAAGCAGGAATATCACAAGGATTCTCTTTCCACATAATTAAAACTCATTTGATTTGCTCTCTGTCTTTTAAAGATCTTGCATCTCCTTTTCTGAACAATTTGGAAGCTATGGCCAAGCTGACAAATTAGTAAATAAGAGAGCTGTAAGCAGTTATCAAGTGGTGCTGTCCTGGAAAGGAAATAAAGGAAATTTAAAAGATTTACCATGTTCTTAAAGGATTTCCCCCTCAGACTGGGAGGGACCTGGATTATACTGTTGAATAGGAAACTGAAATATCTTAGACCAGAATATACTGTTGAATAGGAAACTGAAATATCTTAGAATTCCTATGTGGAAGGTGGTGAAATGCTTGGTAAAGGCCTGTGCATTTTATTTTCAAAAAAAGAAATCTTAAAATAATTACGTACTAGCAGGAAGGATGCTTACCATTGTTCTGGAGAGAAAAACTGTGGAAGTGTAGTGCCAGAGAAAAGCTATAGGATCTTCCAGTTCATCTCTGAACCTTTTATTTAATGTTCTCTGACTTGCCACAGTTTGTCTACCTTTTTCCTAGTATGCTGTCCAAATAAGACACTGTACATCAGCTGAAGCCTCAGCTATACTGAGTAAAGCAGAAGGTTATGTACTGAGCCTTGCCTGCAACATGAAAATTCATCTTGACGTGACATTTGCTTTTTTGGCATCATGTTGTTGGCTCAGATTCCATTTTTCATTCACTGTAACTCCCGTTTCCTACACATTCTTGTGTAAATGCTGTGTTGAGATCATTTCAAGAGTAATATTAAGTTGGGATATGTCACCTCTACTGCTTCTCTTTTGTTTTCTAGGTCAATTAACTTGTCAAATAAAAGAAGTTAATGAATTTACTTTGGAAAGATCTGTTCTTGTCAAACCCACATTGGCTGTTTGTTATTTTTATTGTTGTTTGGGTAGTTATTGCTTATTCCTTAGCGTGCTGCCTTTTGGGATATTGAAGATAGATTTATTTTGCTTCCTTTTTAAAAATGGGTTGGTATGTTTCCCCTTTCCTTCAGATAGTTCTCTTACTAGAATATATTAATTAAACCCTATCAATGTGGAAACTTACAGGAAAATAAGAATAAAAAAATACTGACCTGTATTCCTGTCCTCCCCGTAAAGTTGTTAAATATTTTGTCACCATTTTTCTTTTCTGTGCCAACAGAAGCAGTGAAAGATTTGAAGTATTAGCATTATAAAGGTTGCTTTTCTTCTCCATCAAGTAATGTATCTATCCATTCTTTTAATCATCTTTTAACTAATACTTCCATTGTAGAACCTGTTGTCTTCCCTATTCCTGCTGATTGTAATCCATTTTGCAACTCAGCATTTCTTTTTTTTTTTTTTTTTCGTTTTTGGTCCTACATGTTTGTGCTATTTCTTAGTTTTTGTCAGAATTGCAGGGTCAAAGCGTAAGTCAGCCCTGCCGAGGTAATCGCAGTTAATACACAAGAGACTACAACCCTTGGCCTGGTTTGTGGACGAGAGTATGATGTGACTTTTATGCTGAGCGAGCTGTCAGCCTGAGAGGTAGGATGCACTCCAAAAGACTGTAAGAGGTCGAGATGCAGCGGTTAGCCTGGTATCTGTGACAGCGGTGAAGGATTAAGACTGAGAGCTAAAAATTACTTTTTTTCTATATTTGTCTCTGCTGGTAGGCTCTATATGAAAGCAATAGGATGAGGCAGAGCTCCCTGATTCTTATGCCTTCCCCCATCCCAGCACATTGCAGGAGGTGACTGCAATTGTATTGATAAGAAAAACAGCTTCACCTTTGTTACTTAGAAGCAGTAGTTTTGATGTTTTATTTGAGACCTCCTGAACCAGGAAGCATGCAAGTGGTCTTTATTCTGGACAGCAGTACTCCTCTTCAGGTTAACCTGAAATGAACAGCATTAAGGTACTCTTAATTCCCAGGTGAATCTACGTGCTCACTCTAGCTAGTTAACCTTGTCTCAGTTCTGTCTGTCTTCTTTATTGAGAACAATCTTCACTATAAACAGTCAATGAAACATGTTCTTATTATAATATCAGTACGTATGTGCTTCATTTAGAATGCTTTTACTTGTCCTCTTACCCAAACTGTCAAAAACCAATTTACTTGAGCAATATTAAATTACCAGATTTGAAGTTGCTACTGATTACGGAAGTACAGTATAGCTGACCATGTTGGGCTGTTTTATCTTTCAGGAAAAATTACACTATAAGCTCCACAGCCTGTTACTGGCATCTTAATGATGTTACAGAGCTACTAGTACAAAACAAAATAGCAGCAGTTAACTGAGCCAGGGAAAGAACACTTTCTAGCTAGGATTGAATGTTGCATGGCATTCACAAGCATACATACAAAGGTTACTTTCACTGGAGTCTGCAGTCATAGCTGTCTTTAACAGTGAGATGACATGTCAACATAGCTTTCCGCTCTCATAACTGTAGTCTTTTTAACAGCATGTGAGTCGATGGTGTTGAGTAGATACCTTGTACCACCTTGCATGGCTTTACATCGAGCAAGAATGCAAAGACATCTACAGGGTAAAAATGTTAACTCTGAAATACTGTTTTTTACCTTTGCTGTTGTGATTTTAGTATTTTAGGTAAGTGAAACCATGGAAATAGGCCAGGCACTATATAGCCACAAAAACCAGAGATATAAAATTGCTAAATTAGTTTAAAAGAGGATTACATTGCCCTTTCCAGGATACAGCATAAATCTTTATATTTCCATTTGCCTTGAATAATGCTGCTTGACATTAATGCAGTCTTGCAGCAGCTTGTGTTCTGGAAGAGAAGAGAAAACTCTTGGTTTGTCATAAATGTCAGTTCAGAAATTAATTGGTCACTGAAGCAGAAGAGTGTTCAGTGGTACAGTTACATTTGGTGACTACATCAGCGATCATGCTGTAGAAAAACAAATCCTGAAAGCTTTATTCGTATTTTTTAAAAGTTAGACAAGAGGAATATTTGCATGCCTAATCCAGACTTGTGTATCCAGTAATTTGAATGTTACATTTCAGCAAGAAACAGCTGGAGAAACTCTTGCTACATTCCTGGAGTGCTTCTTTTTAAAAAAACAGTTGTTAAATTCTATTTGTTTCTAGCCATTTACAGCAACCTTGTGGTAAAGTTAGGGAGAAGTATGTTTTGGTAGCTCTTTATACAAAGAAATGAGTTAAGCAGCTCTGCTCTTCTATTTTAAAATCTGCTGTAGTAAGACGTTTCCACTGTCTCCTGTGGAAGAATACCAAATTGTTTCAAAAAGATGGACAAATACTTATGCATAGGTATACTGGAATATTTGATTTGTTATTTCAGCTAAATCTAGCGTGTATAAAGCAGGTTAAAAATTTCTGCTCTGTTTTTTAAGTGCAGTGCTAGGACTGCTATGAAAACTTTACTTTCTTTGTCCTCTTTAATTCGTCTAGAACTAACGATCAACCCACGCTTTCCGCTAACAGTCGCTGGTGCTGGTCAGGAGGCACCTGGCTACAGCTCAGGACAGGTCCGACTATTACTTTTCAAGAATCCATGGTTATGAAGTGAAGTGGAATAAAATATACATTTGAACTTATTTTCCCATGAAAGGATTAAAAATAAAGCTCAGTGTTAATCTGCCCATTGTTTTATGCTGTTAATTGAGGCCAAGACACAGATAATATTGCCTTAAAGAGACCATACCACGGTGACCATTGATTAATGCTAAATTTCAGGCTAGTTTTTGACTGGGTATTTTCTTGGTATTCAATTTTACAAATCTTGAAAAAATAGTTCTCAGCGGAGATGTAGAACCCTCTAAAATTCTACATATAATATTTTGCTATATGATACATAGATCTTACTTTTCTTGATTAGTTTAAAGGGGTCTTGTAGGAGTATCCATGGATACTAGTAGGTCTGTCTGCAACCGCTTGCAAAGTACTGCACCGGACTTAGTTGTGTGATATCCATTGGTAACTCTAAAACTAGCTGCCTGTTTGTATGGACTAATTAAGGTATGTTAAGCTTTGTTGAAATGAACACCAACTTAAGCATCCTTTAAAACAGCTGACTCTCTACAGTTTTGTATCAATTTCTGCGTGGTGCCTTGAGACGTTAGATTCATCCATTGTCATACCTTTCTCAGATTGCCCATGAGACAGGATGATCTGGGGGGAGTGTGCTTGTGCTAATGGATTTTGATTCTCTGGGAAATTTTTTGGCTCCTTTGTGCCTCTACTTTGTAATCCATAGAATGGAAACAATGGCACTTAGCGAGCAGGAGTAACTTGTTTGGTCTCTTAGCGCTAATCTTTTTATCCAGATAAATGTTTACATTCTAGAGACATTTTTTTCTCAGAATACTTGGAAGCTCTGTATTCAAATGCTTCTTGGAGATGAGACGACTTGTGTAACTGGAGCTTAACTATACCAATCAACCATCTGGATCTCTGTGCTGACCAGTTAAACGTCCATTATATGTTATCGGAGATCTTTCCCTCTTTTTTTCAGTCGGACATCTATTTATAGTTACTTCAATAATAGAACATATCTGATGAAGTAAATTATTCACAGCTCTTTATTTCTTGATACAGTCATTTTAATTTACATGTGAATGTAAATTAAAAGGTAAAAGGTATTGACGTGGACAAGTATCACATAAAATAGTTGAACTTCCTATCTATTTATGCTGTACCTTTTAGAGGATCCATTCTTTGAGAGGCTGTCTGTGAAAAAAAGATTTTCGTTCTTCGTTGTTCATTTTTTTTCCCATTGTTTTACCATATTGCTACATTTCTTCTCAGGAATTCTTGGTTTCTGTTGAAAAGTTGTTTGTTAACAACTCAGACTCAGTATTATATTCACTAAGCTTTATGTACAAATGCAGACCTTACTGGAAAGCCAAATCGCTGACTGAAACCTCTTTTGTTTTTCTTATTTAAATGAGCTTGATTTGTTTTCCTATGTATTCACAGGCTCTTAAAATAAGAGAGAGCTGCAATTGCCCATCTCTTTCTGGACCAGATCCTCGCCTCATTTTCAAACTTAACATGCAACATCTTCTGGAATCGTCTAAAGATCAAGAAAACCCAAATTCTACAAAGCGAGATCTCTCAAAACCAAAACTGGATTTTCCTCACACTCAAAAAGTTGAAGATATGCCAGTAACTTTTGCAGTCAAACCTACAAACTAACGATGATAATTTTCACTTTTTATGAAACTTGTGGTCCCTGAAGGTCTGTCTTATAATGCAAATTTGTCTTTGAACCATAAAGAAGATGTATCCACTCGTATTCTATGTTTCTTTTATGTGATCTCTCACTCAAAGCAATAAGGAACCATGTCCGCACAAGAAGAGCAGCGTGTTGGAGCAGAAAGTTTCTTATTCATCAAGAGTTACTAAAAGAAATCACTTCTCAGGGGAAAGATAATCTCATACAATCCAGTCACACAGTGTAATTTTCAGCTTTATCAGGCTCACCTTGATCAGAGGACAGATGAGCCAGAAGCATCCCTAAAGCAGAGGAAAAAGTACAATTTTCATCACTTAATTTGTCTGGTTTATCTTGCTGTAATTTGGGTTAGATCTGTTCAGCTTCATTTGAGAAATAATGAGGAGAGCTTAGCACCTGTTCCACATATAGAATGTTTAAAAATATTAAGCTGAGATGTGGTAATAGCCTGTGGGCTAGATACACCCCCACTTAATTAGGTGGATTTACTGCTGGGATTTTTCTTCTTTCTAAGGCATTTTAGAATATGGATTGATTCAACATTTCTCTTCAAAGCAACCTGAAAGGGTTGCACAAAGTTCAGTTTAAAAAAAGGAGTTAAATAATTTTCAAGGAAGTCTTTCTTCTGGAAAAAACCAACTGTGTAAGAACCACAGTTTGTAGCTTTGCAAGGATGGCTCTTGTCTTTTTTAAATGATCAGGGTGCCTTATCAGTGTCTGGTTTTACTGCAATGACATTCGATTTGGATATACCTGTTTTGATAGAAGTGATTGCTGATGTGGAAATATATTACATAGTAGACAAATACAACAAGATTCCTTGACTCCGCAGCTTTCTCAGCTGTACCTTACCCTAAAAGGTAACTTCAGGAAACTGGCGTCTAATGCTGAGCATCCCCCTCTCTCCCCAATCCCCCTGAAGCCACACATTTTATACCGTGAGGACTCGTATGCACAATATAGGTAAAGCTCTGCCTTTCATGGTGGAATAGTCAGTATAGCCAGCATGTTAATCTTCCTTTGCAACTGTTTGAGTTATCCTTGCTTTGCAGTTGATGAAAATACTGAAATGTCAATCTTGGAGGAAGACACAGAAAGCGGCAGAAGTGGATGAAAAAAAAAAATAAAAGGGAAATCCTGTTCCTTTATCTGTTAAGGTGTACTTGCTATTAGTTTTTTTGTTATTCATATTAAAACAAAAATCTGTTTTATGTATGATAGGGCTTTACATGAAGGGGACAATCAAAATATTTTACAGTGTATTGTGTTTTGAAACATTCGTCTTTATATATGGAGAGGGGCAGACTTTATCATATTTCTTCAATGAAAGCAGAATGCAAGCTTTTAAAAAGGAAAAAATAACCTGTTCAGTGCTGTCAGTGAATATAGTTGGAAAAAAAGATTGCAAAACAAGTAATTCCTTTACTGACTTCAGTCGACGAACTGGTATCCTTTGAGAAATGTCAGCAACTACCTAACTTATCTCTATTCAGAGGTAAGGTGATGTATCTGTAATGTTGATGATTCTAGGCCTGATTATATAGGTCTAGATTGGCTGCTTATTGCTTACAAGCCGGTTTTAAATCTCTGCTCAGTACTTCTGGCAAGAGGCAGAAGGTCCATCCTGACTATTTTTCATCCATCCATTTTTATTCTTAGTGACAGGAGTTTTTGTAACAGACGTTCAGTGATGTGTTGAAGCATTTGGACATTGTCACCTGAAGGCAAACAGAAAAATACACCATTTAGATTTCCCTGTGGACCTTATAGTTTATACTGCAACACCAAGACTCCAACACTGCTGCCTCTCGCTGGCTCCAGTGTCAAAGCTTGTTTTGTTATCCAGGGATCCTGGTTGACATGCAACTTGATGCTTGTGTCTTTTAGGACTAAGGAGAACACAGAAAAGTTTTTATAGCATTCAAGATGAGGTATGAAACTACGCAAGTTTTTATATTTCTACCGTCTGTTTTAAGTGGCTTAAGTATTGCAGTGGAATGCTGGAGATGCAACTTTTAAGTTCACCAAGGGAGATTATTTTTTTTTTTTAATTTGTATGTAAATGGTCTTCTAACTGTGATCGCGGTGATGTGAGAGAAAAGGTTTCAAGGGAGAGGTAATAGCTTATACTAGACCGACAAAGGGCTTACGTACTTTTTCCAACTATACTGGTCTAATAAAACGTATCTCTCTCCTTAAAAACTTTACATATGCATACACACGTGTGTGTGTGTGTGTATATAAAGTACACACACGGACACAAGAGTTAGGCCTCTACACTAAAAAAACTATAGTTTCAAAGTCCAGAATGGGATGTTGAAGATTACAGGTTTTACTTTACTTATTGAATTACCCCTAGTGTTTCTCTCAAGTGCTTTGGGAGGGGTTTCTTGGTTCTGCTTCTCTTGACTGTCCAACACAGAAAATGGCTTGTGCTCATCTGCGTCTTGGAGGGCACTTTTTCCTTAAGTTGTTACTGAATACTATGCATTACATGTGGTTATATTGTTAAAGTATTTTCTTCTTTCTTTCTTGAACAGAAAAATGACAAAAATATTACTTTCCGAAGGTTTGGCAAGTCATAGTAAAAATTGCACTTTTAGAATTAAAGACCATATAATTTAAAGTTGTGTGTATATATAATAATACATTATTATATATAATATATTAATATATAAAATATAATATATTGCTATTATATTAATAATTATAATTCCAGAATATAGCCCTTAGGAAAATACTGTGGTTGCAGGCTTTTCATTGCAGAACCTTTCACTGGAGAGACTTTTCATTGCAGTTGTGTAACTTAGTATGTCACAGGAAAAATAGATCTAGAAAGGTTGTTGAAGGAATTCAGTACTTGAAAAATGCGTGTCATGCAAGAGGGAGAATAGTGGCTAAAGTGAAAGGAGGTAAGATAGATCAGTAAAAATGCATCAGTATTGGCGTTTCTACCACCAATACTGCATGCTGTACTTCACAGCTTCCTGTTGAAAGACTAAACATATAGTACAAATTTCACTAAATCTCTTAATGCTTTTACTGTAGTGGGAGTGTTGAGAGATTTGATAAGCAGGGGATGTGCATTCAAGGCAGCCCTGTAATAAAAACAGCTCCTTATAACTTTTGGTTTGTCGTGTTTAGTCTTTTTTTTTTTTTTTTTTTTTTTAACTTGAAATACAGAAGTGCCAGGAAAGCAGAGCAAACAGCTGTTAGAGTGTTCTTTGTTCTTGAATTCTGTTTGTAGTCCTTAAAAGAGAACAATCCTGCAAGCTTGATGCCTTTTTCATACATTATGTAGACTGCCACAGCTTTTTTTTTTGTGTGTGTCGTGTTTGTATCTCAATACCCCAGTTGAAAAACTATTTCCAGTATAATAGTGTGTTGTAAGCTATTTCCAAAATTCTTTCCGCTGAAAATTCTTGTTGTTTTTCCAGATCTTGTGAGCTTTTGAAGGGGGAGCAGGATGATAACGAAGTGTGGTTGGTGGTAGAGATAGCAGGATAAGACGTTCCTGTCAGCACTGTGGCTTCTTCAGTTTTCCAATCCCTATTGCAGAGTGTGGTTTAGTCCCCCAGAGTGAGGACTGATATTAATAATTTGCATTTCTAGATCACTTGAAGCACCTCATAAATACTTGTGAAGCTTTTCCGTAATACCTGCATAGGTGAACTTTCTAACAGTTTTATTGGAGATACTGAAACTCAGTGATTTTTTACAAAGCTTTGCAGATCAGTGAAAAAATCTGGGGTTAGAACTTTGGCATTCTGAATCATTGCTTAGCTTACTACGGCACACTGCATAATGTCTGTGCGTCTAAAACCAGAGTCCTCATAGCGAATTGAAGTGATAGGCTTTGGGTGATTGTTATATTTATACAGTTTTTCACCATTTCATGTGTATCTGCAGAGGTCAGATGTACCTCCTTATGCATACTTAATTAAGTACAGTTATTTGTTCTTGATGTAGTTATTTCTTAACCGCTTTCTTATATGCGTAAACTGGTTACTGGTTTTGGTTTATCTAACTGCCCATCGTCACTAAGGAGGCTATGCCTAAATATGTTAACATCGTGGTTATTTAATCTCAAAAAAATTTTAATCTCAAATTTGTGGTTCTACCACAAAATCAGGGTTTGTTGTGTATTTACTGTCACATTAGCTGTAAGCTGTGTATAAAAGTTGGCTACAATTCTTCCTTTCCTGTGCCCCAGCCCCATCTTTTTCTTGTGCTGCAGGTGTCTCTGCTAGAAGCAGCAAGGGCTGCTGAGAGGAATCAGGATAAGCAGAATGGACTCTTAAGTAAGTCAAATAAAAGATAGAGTTGAATGTTCTGCCTGTGATAACTTTATTGCTGGGGTTGGCAATTGTTGGCAGATCTGTAAAGAGAACTGACTGAGTGTCTCTGGTGTCCCTCATTGCTGCCTACACATATTGCAGGCATCCAGTTAATGTCCTGTTTGATCTCATGGAGCCGAAGGCTACATGCCAAACATAGGCCCAGCATAATATTCCTGGCTACCTTCTTCTGGCTGTGCTGGTTAAAGGCTGCCGTTCTTGTTACGAGCCGGGGGCTCTTACCTTGATTTATGAATGGATGCAGAGGATTGTTATCTCCAGCATATAAATTTATTATAACTATTAAACTCAGATGAAATTGAACCTGTTGACCTGGAAGTGAATGGCTCCGTAACATTTCATTAATCCTTTGAGTTGTTTAATTTCTGCTAATTTGATATTTCAGATACGATCTTCTCTACAGATATAATGGCTTAATTAGTATACATTACATGGTGTCTCTTCACACTACAGCGTGTACAGTATTTATCCACTAGAAAAGTAATTCAGTAGAGCTCAATTATAATACATTGACTAGAGCATAGAAGTTGAAAAGAATATGTGCAGTAGTCGTTATATTTTAAGCATAAACATTTTTCAAGCAGTCTTCTATTTGTTCATATCTATCTCCTTCTAAAAATGATGTTCCTAAACCTTTTGTTACAGCTTACTAAAATATTTCAATTTAAAATGCAATTCTGACAATACTGGATTAATTGGGAAATCATAACCAACATTTGGTGGGACAGCAGTTGATAGGAAGTCTGATGTGTAACTTAGTCACCTGTATAATATCCTTAATGCAGTCTTTCGTATTGTTGGAGACAAGCAAAACAGATGTGAAAATACAAGTTTGAAGAATAACTTTCTATTTGATATGATTGTCTTCTATATCTTAATTCGATAAAAACACTGCTGGCTGACAGCACTTTTTAGTGATAGATAACAAAATACGTGGTAAACAAATTTATTGTGTAGCATTCAGCTTGAAAATCTTTTAGCTGAAGACACACAGCTCCGTGTAACAGTACAGGACAGTGGTTCCAGTTGGAGCTGCAGGGAACAGGCAAAGAGAAAGGTAGTAAGTCTTTGGAATCTTGTCATTTTGCTGCTGCCTTCCCTTGAAAAGTAAGTGGAGGCACAGATACAAAGAAGCTCTGATAGCTTGTCTTAGAAACAGTTCATTTAACAACTGGAAGTAAAAAATTTTGCTTGTGGCATATACTGAATGATCTGACCTGCCTATTTTTTCCTTCAGCTTTCACTAGCATGTATATTTTCATGGGAAAGCTATGTTTATTTTAACTGTATTGGGATGTACTGTGGTCGGCCTTGTGGTCATTCTGGCTTTTGTTTGTAATGGCAAGTACAAAGATTGTCTTTCAAAGTAAGTTGCATGAAAAATGGTACAAGTTGGGGTTTTTTCCTGTTCATGAGTGACGTTGTGGTCAAGGCCCTCCAGTTTTTCTCACGTTCTTATCATGCCTTTTCTACACAATCCAATGTAGAAAATTCATCAAGTGCCACAGAAGTAGAGTGAGCAAACCAGCATTTCAGCCTTAAGTCAATGTGGAAAAAAAAGGTGTAAGGTGATCCATGTGTAAGCAACAGAAGCTACTGAAAGTGTTAAGTGGGCTCAAAACTTGATAAACCTTGTCGGAATCTCTGAAGTTCTTGTGCAGGTTTCATTGCAGGTTCTTCATAGTCTTAAATACCACTTTTGACCTTTTCAAATGGCTGTTGAGGTCAACCCAGGGGGCCACAAAAGATGCAAGAATCTTCTGGAAAAGTGGTATTTCTTAACTCCCTCCCTGCCTAATTTCTAGAATTGCATAGAGGATTGGCTATTTGACACAATTGTCAAATGAAGTACTTTCCACAAACTTTTAAAGGATGTTTTTTCATGTAGGCATTGAAGTTGGTTTTCTTTTGTCAGACCAGCGTGTACAAAATAGTACCCAAATTTAGATTACTCCTGTCCCAACCCAGATGCTCCCTCTCCTGCCACTCTCTGCAATCTAAGACTTGAGTTAATGAAACTTATCTCTTTTTCCTTTCTAGCAGCATTGATCTATATTGTATATTTGGACTCTAGAGAATCAGAGCTCCTTATTCCTTCCTGACATATGTTGTCGTCAGATTTATTCCATATGTGTATGGAATAATTAATGAAGGAGTATATGATGAAGGAATAATGTAGCTAGTTGCAGCAGCGTGATTTGTTAGCCACAAGATGGCAGTTGGGCTGCCTGAGCTGATCTTGAAACTGATGCATTGCAACACCTTCATTTTTAGTCTGGCTTTAGTAAATTATCAAGGTGATTTTCCCTTTCAGTGTTAACTGCAATGACTCTTCCCTAGAGTAAACTCAAAACATCATCCTTGTGAGCCAGTGAATCTCATGTGGTTCTGTTGAAGGCTTCCACTTCTTTGTCTGGATAGCAGGTAACTTTACAGAAAGCTGCTGTCTGGGAAGCCTTACTTTCCTTTAGCAGAAATGATCAGAAAGGAGTGACTGACTTTGTGAAAAATTGTACATGCAGAAATTAAGTATGCATCATTGGATTTACACTTGTAATAGCCAATTTTGAGCCCCTATTGCAAATCTGGTCTGTAGGGTAACAAATGAAGACAGAATTTTTTTTTTTTTTTTTTTTTTTTTTTTGGTGCTGATGGCATGCTTGTCTCTGTCTAATGATTAAAGCAGGATCTGTGCTCTAAGCAGATAAGAGCTGTGCTTCCACCTGTGTTTCTGGTGTTCTGGGGCTTGTTTTTTTTCCTTCCTCTACAACCTGTCAGGGAGCAGCGAGAACGATGCTGCTCCATGAGGGAAAGCGAGCCAGGAGCTGAGGGTGACCACGGTACTGGCTGGTCATCTCACAAGCAGAGTGAGCAGCATGGGGTTGGTGATGGAATTGAGTCCCATTGACAGTCTGGTGATTGTCAGACAAACTCTAGGTGACAGGTCTGGTCCAAGGACAGAGCAGGAGGCCCAGGCAAGGGTCAGCAAGGGGCAGGGCTGTGTTTGGGTTACCTCCAGCAAAGCACATCAAGGCCTGGGGGGTGAGCTGAAATGGAGCCCTGAGTGGTGGGTACCTGCGCAGAGGCCCCTGCTGAGACTGGTCAGGGCAATTGAGCCTCGACACAACCATCCTGGGACAGGAGAGCCTGTTTGACTGTATAATGTAAAAATGGACTAATGGTGAAATTCATAGCTACGGAATGGAGATTCCAGATTTCAATTTCCTATGCCGTCTTGCAAGGGTCCCATAGTTTTTTAGTGTGTGAGTTTCTCTTCTGTAAAACAGACGTGAGAGAATAAACTCAAGGATGGCAAAGATGTATCAGGATGGATACATATCTGAGGTGAGGAGAAAATGAAAATATTAGGATAAGATGTTTTTATGTTCTTCTCTACAATTGTGTTTTTAGAATATGAGGGATAACAGAGAGGGGGAGAGGAGTGGTTCCTTACTATCATCCAGCCCTACTTATTCAGGAGGGGGTAAAATGAGAGGACTCTGGTTTTGTTCTGTGGTCTCAGTGCGTAGTGTTCTCTCTCCCTCTTCCCCTCTCTCCTCCCCCATTCCATGTGAGGTATTTCATGAACTAAAAGGGTGAAGGGAAATAATTGAGCTTGGTATTTGGTGGAGCAGGACATGTCAGATGAATTTCAGAGACTGACAGGTATACGAAGAGTGTCTTCAAATTCTAAGCCTGGAGAAGGTTTCTATGTCTTCTTTAAGCACTTGAACAAAATGGCAAATGATTCTCAAAGCAATCAGAACCTCAGCTAGCACTATGTTTGGCAGGGTTTTACCCGCTTCTTTGCTATATCCTCAGCTGTATCACTCTCCCATTACTTTGATAATACAGATGAGGCTACACTGGTCTGTGTTTCACCATTTTTTGAGCCAACAAGCTAGAAGGAAACAAAACCCTTGAGAAGCAACAGGGTCCAATTTTCACTGTCGACAATGAGGCCTCTATTCTGTTCACACTGAAATTCCTGGCAAAAGTCCCAGTAGTTAGATCTGGATTTCTCCCTCCTTAAAACAATATTCTTCCTTTTGTGCTTTATCCTCTGCTTGTCAGAATCAGCTGATTATGAGCTCCTGCACAGATGACATTTTATCTTCAGTAAGCAGGAAGGAGGCGTGAATTAGGGCATAGAAAAAATGTTCAATAATTAGCCACAGAGGAAGGAAAACATCCAAAAAAAGTACACAGAAGGAATTGACTTACTTCATTTGACTGGGCTGGAAAGTTCAGCTGTAATGATAGTGGTTAAATTAATTATGATGATTTGGTGACAAGGAAGCTAGCTTATCCCCAAATGATGTGTATTATTTTTTAACCAGGATGAAGTAACTGCGCACTGCTGCTGTGTGTCAGAATCACAGATATCAAGGTATTCCTCAAGACTTGTATACTGCACGCTCACTCAGGGCGTGATGCACGATGGCCCAATTTGATCACACGCTAACTCCTAAGCCAGAGTTTGGATAAGTCTGTGGAAGGCTTTAGTGCTTTCTCTAAAGCCTTCGTTATTGTGAATAGCTATGATGGACACAGTCTTGGACAATATGCTGGGTTAAAAAGGCAAATATTTATATTTATCTGAAGCTAGGGGAGGTGCGTCCTGGGGCTGTGCCGAGAGCACTACCCTATCTTTAGTAGTGACTGCTATCCTGAATGCTTCTGATCCCACATTGTCATCAATTCCCGCACCTCAGTTACGGCTCCATCCTGCCTTGGCTGCAGCTTTAATGACTGACATAACATACAAATTGCATGTGTCCCCGTATGATATTAGAGAACTCCTTACGGCTGTCTCAGGGTGTAGTATTTAAATGTGCTGGGCTTCAATTCCTCATGGCTATTTGGTCTCTCTTGCCATTCTGGCAAACTATTTTTAATACTAACTTACTTTTGACATGCTGACCTGTCCTTCTGTTTGATGTTGTTATTGCAAGAGAGAGGATCCATTGAAATGACTTGTCTGTGTGGCTATGGCAGCCATTGGGACCTATGGACTTCCTGATTTTTCTGTGTGAGCAGGTCCCAATCTATCAGGCTATCCCTGAAGAAATTTCCATCTCTTAACTTTGGACTTTCAGTTTTATCATTTTAATGTTTTGCAGTGCCTGTGGGACACACATGTCAAGAGGCATCACATCTTGGAGGATGTTTCTTAATGGCTATCATGACCTGATACATCTAGGACTTTAAGAAGGAGGACCTTGAATTTGATGGGGGTATTAAGGGCAGCTAATAAAATGAGCACTGCATTAGCAAAGGGAAGTGTTCAGAAGGTACTCATGCACTGATATCTGATACACTGATCAGTTCCCCGAGCAATAGCCGATTTGAGGGTCTTTAAACAACTTTTCCTTTTATTGCCATTGATGTGGAGTCAGGCTGTAACTCATTGCCCGCATCTGCCTGTGTAGCTGTCAGGTGTGGATGTGAAGGGATATGGCTGCTCATGGTCCAAGTGGTCACAACAAGATGCCATAATAAAAGCATAGCTATTTTACAGGAAAAAAAAAAAAACCAACACAAAACAAAACCCACAAACATTTATACTACTTTTGCTTCATTTTAGTGTACTAATAAAAATGCATTTTTTTCCGTGTATAACTTTGCACAGAAACACTTTGCTGTAATGGTTTGCAAGTTTCCCTACATCAGTAAAACGTTTCTTACAGTCATTTTGACTTGGTGGCATTTTTATAGACTGTATACACAATTCTGCCTCCTGGAACAACAGGAACAAAGTACATGCATGCAAGCCTCTCCTGCAGGAGCCATAAGCACAGCTCTTCTTCTCTAACACTAGGCAGAGCTGCTTTGTGACCTCTGTCTTCATCTAAGGCTTCTTCTAACTAATCTTTTTTTTCCCTATCCCATGCTTTTCTACTTTAAACTTGGTTGGTGTGAAAAATGTAAGGATAAATCCAGGTAGCTACTCTAGCTACTACTCTTTTCTGCCTCTGTTTTAAAATAACAAGAAAAGCTTTGACTGCTAAGAGCCTAGGTGAGATGAAGTGGCTTAACCCATGGAGTATGGCAGTGGCTGCAAGTAATGCATGGCATCTTGAACTCTTCTTATAGAGACTTTCACCCCAGGTGCTGATACATCAATGACTCTTAATGTGCAATCTATTAGCATGTTTCACTGTAACAGTCTAATGAGTTGCAGTAATCCAGCCTGGAGGTCAGAGATGAAAGACTTGCTGTTGAAGCTGCTTATTGAACTTGATTCCCCCATCTTTAGAAGGTCAGAAAACTCATCCACCAAGAGAACGACCTTTGCCAGGTCACAGAGACTGATGGGCACGGGGGCCTGTGCAAAGCTGAATTCTGAAACCAGGCTTGGAAACAGATAGGAGCGATTTCATTTTATCAATAAGACACGCCTACTCTGTATCTTTGTTAGTTTAAAAGGCTAACATAGGAAATCCTGCATCTTTTAAAATAAAATTGAATATAGAATAGAACATTTTGAGATTAGTATGCTGATAGGTTTGGACTGCAATACCTTATTTGACCAACGAGATCATATTTTCATGTGTCTGCTCCAGTCCATCAGGCTGACCTAGTGAAAACGTAGTAGAAAAAATGCAACAAAGAAACTGTCGATAGTGAGACAGTTTAATTAGGATTTTTTTGCTACTACAAAAATTACCTAAATAGAGAGTCCAAAAAAAACCAACAAACCCAACACCAAAAAACCTTGGCAAAACTACAGCTTGCTCCAGCATCCTGAGGCTTTAGAGATTCTGGTGCAAAGGTACCTCATAAAGCTGGGTATGATTTATAGGAAGGAAAGAGTTTAAAAAAAAAGAAAAAAAAAAAAAAGGGAATCTATATCTTTATCTCTCATCCCCCACAGGTGGGCTTCAAAACCCCAAAACTAGTCACCCTGGAAACTTAAAATCTTGCAGAATTCTCTTTAAGTATAAACAATTTTTAAAAACCTCGGTATTGTGATTAAATTTGACAGTAAAAGGTGTGGATTTGCACACTGTTTGTGGAACACAAAGGTGAAATGTCTGAAGTCCCTCCAGGTGGGAGGTTTGACCTTTTTGCTCTTTCAAAGCCAAAGATTTTGGCCAAAGCTTTGTGGAAGAAGCAGAACCACCTTCTCCACCCCTCCTCTTCTCATTTCATAGGTGCTATGTTGTTGGGGTTTTGTTCCTTCTACTTCCTTTGATTTACACTGTCACATAGACAAATCAAAGCCTACTCTTTATTTATTGCAGCTAGCAAGAGTGTGCTACAGACTTAATTCAGGATATGGACTCAAATCCTTCCCTGGAGCGGAGTATAGTACTTTGTCATTTGCAAACACTTGGAAGCACAGTGCCTCAGAGTTCCTGTAAACAAGAATAAATTCAAGGAAAATTTTGAATTACATGTGTAGTTTGAATGAATACATTGGAATCAGAGTAGCACACAGCAAGATGAATCTATCCATCATGGGCATTTAGTGTAAAGCCTGTATTTGCTTTTCTTTACTATCCACATAGATTCGATCAACATAGCAGTTCTGTCATTTGCTAAATACATGGGCTCTGCTTTCCAGGACACCAGCTCATCAGTTACCAAGTGAGCAGCCTGTCATAGGGCCTGCACAGACCATTTGTAACTGTCACGTACCCAGAGATCAGAATCTTCTCGGAGTCCGATCCTTTGATGGCTTGGAAATAGGCTGGCTGTACCTGATAACAGGCCTCGGTGGTTAGAAGGGAGGGTGCTGGACCTCAAACCTAGACATGGAATCGGCACTTTTGGCTCTGTGGAAGTTAGATGGTAGGCATTAGCTTTAAATTTGTACTCATTTTGCATTGATGTCCGAGAACACAGGCAATCACTTCAACTCTTTGTTTTTTGGAATTCTCTCTCTTGAATCGTAGTCTGCTGCATTTCTTTAGAACGGCTGCAGGAAAGGCATGGAAATAATGTCACAAACATGGGTTAATGTCCAGGCAAAATCCAGGCACAACAAACAAATGCAAAGAAAGCTGCACTCCCTGAAACGAACCCCACCCCAACTCCACAATGTTTTATCAAGCTCTTCCAGATGCCAAACTACTGTGTGGGTTACAGGGTGCATTTTTTTGTTGTTGGTCAGGGTTTCTTTGGTTTAGTTTGGTTTTTTCTTCCATATTCCTGAGCTCTGGAAATCTAAGAATTTACATCTCTTCCTGAGTTTGTTTACGCCTTCAGTTGTATTGTTTTCTAGTCCATAGTTAGTTCCTAGGATATGGTCAGGATGACAGTTTGCAACCATAACTGTTTTGGATCTTAAAGGTGGGGATTTTTTGCACGGTTCAGTGCTTTCAGCTCCTGCTGTGTTTCCTCATACTTTTCTTCTTAGTTCTCTGCCGAGAGTCAAGGAGTTTCATAATGATGCTGCTGCACAGCAAACACAGTATTAATGTTATTTTACTCTCCTGTATCCTAAAAACTGCTCTAACATGATACATCTTTGGTCCCTAATCTAGACTAATTGAATTCTGTTTTACTTTCTGCCTTTTTAATATTATTATTTTTATTAAATGAGTAGCTGATACAATTAACTTCAACAGAGCAGGAATTGTATAGTGGCTGCATGTAGTTCTAAGCCAAAATTTCTCAGGGATTTTATAGTAAGGCCAGTTGCCACAGATTAAGTGCTCTTTAAGGACATGTTGAAATACTAACGTTTATTTGCATTAAAGATTCCCTGAATATTGTTGACATTCCAGGTCTTGTGAACTCTAATACTGCTTTGGGAGCATCTGTATTCTGTCACTGCAATAATGCATGTCAATAAAAGAACTAGGGTGACCTATGTAATGTCAGTCGTGCATCTCTCCATCCCTTCCTTTTGTCACTAGCAAGTAGAGGGGAAATTTTAGTGTCCTGTCTTGTTCCTGTGAGACTTCTGATAAATCTCAGGTTCTTCTTCAAAAAATGATAATAAAATATTTTTGTGTCTTGCAGACCTGCTGCTCATTAATTTGTTTAAGGTTTATGATCATCTGACAAATTGATATCTATGTGCATTTTTCTTATTATTAAATATATGGAAAAGGTGAGCTGTGGATGTGCTGCCGTGGGAGGATGACCTTGCCTCTGGGCCCACCTGCTTATGTCCTTTTTCCAGCTGGAAATTTTGTCTAGGCAGACCTTGAGACCTCAAGATGTTTGTTGAACTGTCCATAACATCACCTTCAGCATGGCAGTCAGAAAGCCAAGGTTTTAGTATATTTCTGTTGCTATTGCTTAGGACAGCTGCAGGGTGTGCTTTCTGAGTACGTCACTGCTGTTATGCGGCACATGAACATGTATTTCTGTACTAGGAATCCCAGCACACCTGGTACAGATCCAGCTGAAACCTCCTGTTTCCAAGGGAGACCTTGTCACAGCCCAGCAGATCTCACTAAAGCAAGACTGTTTTGGGTATTCAGACTGATAGTTCTTATTGTCAATTTTGTGCCATTACACCTAGATAGCTCCCCTAAGGACTCAAAGTAGCTTTTTGCTCTTTCACACCCTTCAAATACATTATGATGACATTGCATTTTCACTTCCCCCTCCCTACCCACTAGCCTCAATTCAGACTGAATCCCTGCGTTCTCTTATCATTTATGTTTTCCCATTTTAGTTTCCAATGAGTTTGTCAACATCTTTCTTTGACTATGCTAGAATACTCATAATTGTGTGATTGTATATCAGAGTTGCTTCAGTGACATTTCCCACTTAGGAAGGAAATGCCAGACTTACATGGTGTCTTTGCTTTTCACAGCTTAGGTCAAACTCTGCCTGAACACTACCGTACTTTCCTGCATGTTAATTTTAGTTAATAGCTATTCAGTAAAACAATGCATCCAGCTCAAGATATATGACACAAATTAAGCTGAACGCCCAAACAAATTCAGCAACAGACCCTGGCCTCAGTGGGCTCTTTAAGTCCAGTGTAACATACATTTACATTGTTTTATTTCTCTCTCAAACTGTAACTTGCTCCCTGTGGGGTTACATTGAGTTAGTTTCATTTTCACATTGTACTAGCACCGTGATAGTCTTGCATTTAAATAGTCTCATTTCATTTTGATATCATGATGTCATCTCCACAGAGGCATATTGAGACTGTCTGGAGAATTTAGTGATAATGCCAAGGCAGAATCAAGCAGCACTACCCAAGCTCGCCAGTTGGCTAGACACATTGCTGTGCTGCACGGTAAGCTCAACTTCGTTTTCTGAGCTCAGTCCTGTTCTCTGGACTCATAATGCAATGTATTTTTATATCCTTTGAGCCCAGTTCACTCTCTCACTGGCAGGAAGCATACATGTCTGGGAAATAAGGTCTCTGGGAAAACTACTAGTTTTGGTCACGTGCAGATCAGCAGTAGCTGGGAAAGGACACAGGCTGGGCTGGCTCTCTTGTGTCAGTGTTCCTCCATGGTTGTAGCCAGTGGAGAATTTTCTGTGGTGTCTAGTGATGATTAAAGCTACCTGCTGGAAAATCTCCTGGGGAACAAGGAAGGGTGAGTCCATCCCCCAGGGTGCCATGGAATGTGGGTGACTCTAACCTACCACTTGGCTATTCTGGAGCCAAGAACAACTAGACATTAATGAGCAGATGCCCAGGGTCCTCTGAGAAACGTACACACAGCTACTGCAGTGCCTCAAGTACCCTGAATACCATGGTAACGCGAAGCACTTCCAACTGTAAATGTCAACATCCCAGTGGCAATGCCTGTCTGCAGTCTACATTTCATAAACAACTCACAGGTTGTGTCCTGCCACACAAGGATTTGTGCTAGACCACTCTGTCCCGGCTCAGCATGAGCCACTCGGGGAAGGAGATCCAAATTTCGACTGTTATTAGCATGTCTCCTAGGCCAGGATGCAGCTCTGGGACTTCGCCCCACACCCTCATCTCCAGCAAGCATCTTGACTTCATGGTGACAGCAGAGCTGGTACTTTAGGTCAAGGAGTTTGTTTATTTATAGAGCTGCCATTAAATCAGTCTATCACAGTCATACAGTATTTATGGTAAGATGAGACACGTGACATCCAAAGCCAATAAAGAGATTCTCGCTTCTTGGTAGAACATGCACTTGAAAGGGAAACCCAAGCTTTAATGTACGTTTCTTTCCCTACTGCTGTAAGATTTCCAGGGACAAATTCAATCAGCTGTTTGACTCTAAAGGTGAAGTCTATGGTTAGTGTTTTTCTTTTCATTATTTTGTTTAAAAATAAATGAGTTCTGTAGCTTTTGAGCTTGAGGGTTAGTAGTATGGTTTTAATTCTCTCCAAAAGCAGTGAGACTACTTAGCGTGAACCTACAAAAGCAATTCCGTGAATCTGCTGGTTTTAGGCATTTCTAGAATGATGCACGAATAAAACCATTTGTTAGAGCTACCTCTGGGATCCGGTGCCTGTATACATTTGTCAAAGGACACAATATTGAATGCTTCATTTTCCAAACACTAGGCCAAGATAAATTATACCTGGGTGTTGAGCCCTCCTGATATAAATCAGTGGCATATCAATAACAGGATTCAGCATCTCTCTGAAATTTTAAAGTAAATATGCTAGGATCCTTGTGGGAAATAGTAGGTTTCATTTCATGGACTTCTGCAAGGAATATTGTCAGTGGAGGCTGCTTTTTAATCTGGCCAATAGACTAATAGGAAAGTAAGTGTAAAAAGACACAAACTAAACAGGATTGGGATGATGCCTTCTGATTGGTAAAGCAGCGAGGCCATTTGGAAGCCCAAACTGATGCAAGTTCTTTAAGGTTAGAGATGAGGAAATGAATACTTTTTAAAGGTCAGATGAGACTGGGAAGTTAAACCGAGTGGGGAAGGAAGACAACCAATACATGGAACTGAATATTTACTGCATTAGTCTTTGACTCTAGGGGCCTGGGGCCAAATCTTCTCCTAAGTCTTAAATAACAATTAGTTTGGTGGTTTGATTCCAAGCTTCACTTTTCACGTCAGGCACAAGCGCAATTCTGAAATCTGTTTGTTATGATTGACATTTTATATTGATTTTAAAGTACTTTTCCTCACATGTAAGATCCTCAGTAGCACTTTCATGGACTGTCTATCAAGGCTGACTTTTCACTTATGCTCTCCAAAGAGTACCTGCTAGTTTGCTGTGACATTCCTATTCATCACAACCTGGAAACAGTTAAGGCTTTATGCCCTGTGGCTTTGAAATCATCATTCTCCTTATAGACAGAATACTGAATCTGCTTTTTCCCACTTTGAATTTGAAAGCAGATTCCACAGTGGCTGAGATTCTCCTAGGACTTTAAACCTCAATACACAAGTACCAGGTAGGTAGCTAGAAGAGACAGAGATCGCTAGAGTCCTTATTTATCCCTTACTCAGATACCCAAGATGCAAAGAAGAGTTGAATTCATCTCATCCTCTGTGGATACTACACATCAGCAGTAGGTGCACAGTTCCTCCACTAGCTTCTGCTGCAGCAGAGACACCATACAAAGGTGTGATAAACATGCTAAAAGGGAGAAAAGTGAGTAAGTGGAAGAAAAGAGGCTGTACCCCAGATGGCAGAGGTAGCAAAGTTAAAAAACAGAGAAACAAGAAAGCAGAAACAAAAGAAATGGAGAATTTCAGCAAATATTGAAGACATGTGACAGGTGAACATGTGTGCTGCTGTGGACAAACCATCCAGTAACACACATGACAAAAATAGCAAAACCTCATGAACCCAGGTACTGGGTTCTTTTTTTCTTTAGAGAATATCAGAGAATTAGATCTGCTTTCCCACCCTTTAACTCCGAAGAGTAGAAGAATAAATAGTTCAGAGGCCAGGGACTATACTTAAGAGTCCTAGGTTAATTTAATTGCTTTGTCACAGGCTTCCTGTGTAACCCAGGAAAGTCAGTTCCTTTAGTTGTGCTCCAGTCCAGCAGTAGCAAACTGATACAATTGCTTCTTTGCCTTCAAAGAATATGAAAATACATGTGTTATGGACTGCAGAGCAGATTGATGTGGACAAGGACAGAAGTGTGTTTGATGGTATCATGTAATTAGTCCCTTGCTATTTGCCTGCAACTTTTGGTTCTGGTTGATCAAAACAAGAGAAGGTAAGAATATTTTGGAAGGAAGGTGCTGGGACATTTTATCTTGAAATACTGTCATTGTCCCTACAGGAACCTCCTCTCTTAACTCACACTTGAAAAGGGTTTTTTTAACCCATCAGCTCCGTGCAGATATTCAGACTGGACTCACTGATTCCTAAAGGCTGTGTTTCATTGTAAATTAATATTTTACCTGTAGCTGTCTACCATGTAATGTGAATGAACGCTAGCCCTCAGCGACTCTACTTTTATTTATACTCTACAGGATTTGGTGGCTTATAGGATTATTGAGTTGATTTCAACTAGGTAAAGAAAAGGAGAGTAAGAAATCATAGTTCTACTAACACTGAGAAATGTTCATACAGCTGTATGTTTCTACTTCTTTTACTGTGAAGTGCTTTATTCATGCTTATTATAATATTTTCCTGGGTAATATTCATACAATGCAAGGCATCTCCCATCTCTTTTGTATTTAATGATATTTATATTATTTGTTAACTAGTGGCAAATGCTTTCATAGATGAAAGCAGATAAAAGGAATAGATGAATCAATCATGGAAGATAGGAAAAATGTGTATTAGCAACACTCTGCTGTTTTTGGAAAACCAGGGCAAGTTCTTACTTGATACTTTTTGGTTACACTTATTACTGTTGCTGCACAAGAATACAGTATAGCAAACAGAACTTAACCTTTGCCCCCAAAACTTTACAAGAAGAACAGACCTATTAAGTTAGGTGGAAGGAGGTGTGTCCCTACTGCTTATGGTACGGTATCACTAGCTATTAATAAATATTTTGTTGTTAAGGTTCCTGTAGCAGAGCTATCTTCATATACAGGAGGTAGCGCATTAATTGCTTTCAGATAATTTGTACAGATTCTCTGCTATTGTTGTACATTTGCTTTTCAAATGTATCATTTCTATTAATTTTTTGAAATCTTGACACTTGAAATATTTAAGTATATTAGTCATACAAACATCAGTGTTATAGCATATTTGACTTTAATGGACATGTCTCACCAAGTGTAGGTTTTCTCCAATTTAAAGGCCACAATTCAGAAATTCTCTCAACTGTTTAGTGAGAATGAATATTGTGCCAAAGGTGATTTGCTGAGGTAGGCTACAGTTCAGAAGGCTCTTATTGGTCCCGGAACACATTCCTGCTGTTGGTCAACTGTCTGCTTACCAGTTATGATTGTTTTAAAAGGGAAGCCCTGGAAACTGGCCACTGTCAAGTTCTGCGTTTGTCATTCAGATGTAGATGCACATCAGCATCTAGGCTATAAAGCGGTCTTGAAGCATGTTCTTGCTTTACACATTTTAGCCTAAAGTTTGCATTTGAATAGATGTATTGTGTTCTAAAGCATCCATGGATGGGGGGGGGAGGAAGAAGTCCCTTTGATTTCTCCTTCCCCCCAGTATTACTGTTATTGATTGGTCCTTACTGGTGAATAATGACTTTCTTAAAGTGGAAACAGATTACAAAGTCAAATCCAAGAGCATTCAGGCCAAATTCTGGTTTCACTGACACCAATATAAATCCAGAGGCACTCAAATGGATTACAGATTCATACTGGTGTAACTGAAAGCAGAATTTTGCCCTTAGTCTTTAACAACTCATTAGGGATAAATAGCCTTTTAGCTAATGAAAATGTAGCATTTTTGTTAACAGCTTCATAATGATATACACCGAGTGCTACATTACCTTGATAATTGGAAAATTTACTTGCCTTTTTCCTTGGGTAAAACATAGGCACTGTTGTAGTTGTTCCACAGTAAAATAATTGAGCTATAAAATCCAGACACCCAAAACACGCTCATAGCATTTAAGGTTAAGCAAAATGCAACTGTAAGCACTAAGCCCTACTTAAAACTGGCTGAAAACAGAACTGTGAAAAATATGGTAGTGTTGAGTTCCCCAGTGCCAAATGGGGACATATGCTTTTGTACACGATTTTTCAAAAACTCCTCCTTCACCCACAATTGGAATTTTGTTCTGTGTCAGGAAATGTGCAGTGGACCTTGAAAAGTGAATGACCATGTCAAGAGTGTGAATGTCAAGTTGGATGCAGGCTTTTGACTTTCTCCAAATCTTAGCTTTTTTTTTTTTTTCCTCTGATCAGTTTGATTCAGCCTCGACAGGTTCTATAGAGAAACAACCTTTCCCTTCTAAGATACAATAGGAAGTTTTTCAGGTCTGGCCTCAAACACCTCCTGTTTGACTCAGCAGCGCTGAATAACTGTCCTATTAAGTTTCTAAATGGTGATGCCAATATTGGAGGCAGTGTATTTTGTTTGCTTGGCTCCAGGGTTGAAGTTTTCCATTCTCCAAACTCCTCTTACCTGTGAGGATATTAACAAAATCCACTTGTCTTAGTTTCAGCCAATCTGTTATCAGAAAATACTTCCACTTAAACATACATCATTACTATCTTCATTAATGCTTCATTACAGCATCTTTACCTGCCCTGTCAGGGAACAGCAGGGATGGAGAGTCAAGAGCAATAACCACCAGCAGAGTAGGAGCTTCACCAGCCAGAGCCACATCCCACAGTACCTATGCCAGGCAAACAGGACAGATGCAAAGGTGGTGGCCAGGTCCAATTAGGAGTCCAGATCATGAGACATCACGGTGACAAGACAGGGCTGAGATCAAGCCAGGAAGTCAGTCTATAGGTCAGGATCAGCACTTTCCATGTGGGCCCATAGTGATGAGGCGGGGCCAAGGTCAGAAGTTAGTCTGCAGGTTGATACCCAGATCGAGTAGCGCCAAGGCCAGGAACAGGCACGGCTGCAGCCACATTGGAAACCAGTAGTCCTCCAACACACCTCAGGAAGGAGCTTAAATAGAGTTTGTGGTCTCATGGGTGTGAGTGGAAGCCCCAGGTGAGGCTGGTCAGGGCCATTAAGGATTTTAGTGCCCTCAGAGCCCTGACAGTCTGGCAGATATATGATATGGTCTTTGCCAGGTAGTGGTAAATTCCACTAGGAAATGGTAAACTTGTACATTGTGGCATACCTTGGTTCAATAAATCTAAGAATTTTAAACTCTGAAATGTGATTCAGAATCCCCAAGTTGCCACAAACAGCACACAGAACTGGTGTGTGGGTCTATTCCTGGCTAGAGCAAATTACATCCCCCTTGTGTTGCTTTGATTTCCCTTCTGTTGCCTTCTTTGCTGAGAAGTTCTTTGCTTTGGGGATTAATTCTTGCTGTGTATTTGGGGTGCTTAGTCAAAAATTTTACCTGAAAATGCAAGGTGCTTTGCTACTATAGATCATAATTTGATATTACTTCAGAGAAACATGACTAGTATGTTTCTGTAGGGAAAAAGTTTCTGTAGGGAAAAAGTTTCTGTTGCTTTGATTTATTGTCTATTCCAATTAACTTCTTTATGTTTGTTTAGGTCTGAGTAATTGAGCTACAGTATTCACAGTGCAGTCAAACCCTGTGTTTGGCCTTTAGACCAAGTTCAAAAGCGCAGTTCCTAGACCATGCTGTTGTGGAACACTTCTTGCAAATGTTTAAGGAATGTAGCAATTAAATAAAATAGGTACATTTGTCTTTTTGTACATAGAACTAGGTGAGTGTGTGTTACATTAATTAGCTTAAAAGCAGTTTTTAACCAACTATTTAATACTCACCTATGGCAGCAGAACTGATGTTAAAACATTGAGGATGCTTTGCACGTATTTCCGTGGGTTTTCAGTCTTTGTGAGTTTTGCTTTCCCTTTGTTGCTGTATTATTAGGTATGGAGACAGATAACTCAAAAAGCAGAAAAGTGATTTTGTTGTCCATTTCTCAAAATCTGCTTATTAGTTTAAAGCCAAACATTTCTGGTTTCTATTGTATTTACAAAAGCAATAGTAATAAATATTGACAAAGCTAAACAGCCTCTGGGAAGGAGAGCCTAGAATTGCTATGCAAACATGCTTTTAAAATTACCTACAGACAATGCTGCTGTATTAAAATAATAATCCAAATGAGAGTACTTGCTTGAATACTACTTGTTTTGCTTCCCTTTACATTGAGAAATAATGACGGATCTTGTGCTAGTTTTGAATGAAAATATCAATTGGGGAGTGGATTTACATAATAAAATTAATAGAGCATGGAAAGCATTCAGCATCGCTTTCTGATTTTCCTCAGTGTGTCACAGAAGTTATATTTAAAAAGACAGACGATTACAAGTTTGTTTAGGAAAACAAATCCTTTGGGCTGCATGTGTGAGATCTTTACATATGACAGCTGGCCCAACTCACAAACACTTGGGTTCCTCCTTTTCTGTTCCTATAAAGAAAATCTGTAATTGTGCAGCATGTCACATATGGGGCAAAATTGCATAATTTGCCCACTTTTGCACATTCACTAACCTGGTTCTCTCCACATAGAGGTGTCCTTCTTAGTTATGCTCTCTGGAGTGCACCCACCAAAGAGGAGATGGAATCAGACATCTATTATCCAGTCCAACAAAAAAATTTATATCATTGTGCTTACAAAGGGATGATTTTGCAGGAAAATAACTTACCATCTTTACATCTGTGTCTGGCCTTTCTGTTACAGTAGAGTAAACCTAGCAGTGTCTTTTTCCAGCTGTGCAAGCCAAGAGGTCTTCTTCCAGAAACTGATGGGAAAGGGACTAGTGTTAGAGTCTGGAAAGCCTGCTTTCTTGTGGATCGTAAGGGATGTGTCACTTAGCTACAGATTCATTACTTCCTCTCAGAGCTGCAACCACCCAGCTCTCCAGCAAGCGATAATGGTTGGGTTTTTTCATTACCTTTGAAAATCTTCATACCGAGAAGCCTGTGCCTCCCCATAAAATGGAAAGGAGGTCTTTCTGTTGAGCCAGCTGGCTGGACAGTGAAATGGTAAGCCTCAGGAGAGAAAGACAAAGGGAAAATAGGGAGGAGAAGAGTAGTTTCAACATCTGAGATGATGGTTTGTCACACACAGACCCCTTCATTTATTCACCCCTGCATCATAGTTCTCCTTCTGGAGAAAGCTGTAAAAGTGATGTCTGGTCCTGTCACCAAAATCTGGCTTTTACACTCATGCCTGATGCCTGTTTTACACTCTTTTTTCATTATCCTGTAATGCTGCCATTTTTGGATTGGTGTTGAGTGTCTGTGGGCTGCTTCTGGCTCTCCAGATGGTGATATTAGGTGAGCTTTCTGCACTCCTTTGAGACTGAGCCTCTGGTTTGCATTCAATTCACTGTTTGCTTTATGAACCCTGTTTTAAGGCTTCTAAAAATTCAGTTTGAGCTAAGACGAAAGAGGAATTTACTAATTTTAAGGTAGTGACAAGTTTGCAATTAGCTACTAATGGAAACTTCATGGTGCCCTAAGGGTGATGAATCAAGGAAGGTTCAAGTTAAAAAAACAATTGCTTCAAGGTCTGTAGAAGAGTAAAAAAGTGGTTTCCTTATCACTCTCGTTTGTGATAAATCAGACAGGCAATTTCTGGTTGGCTTCCATTGTTTCCAGTCATGTCAATAAGGACCTACTTAATACTCAAATCTGTTTTGTTATTTTACATATAAATTCTATTTCAGAACAACAATAATACTTTCCAGGCAGCTCATTTGAGGATGATTACTCTACTTCATAGGTAGTAAAACTGACTTGGTGTCATTATACAATTCAAGGTGTGTGAAACACACAATTGCCTATAAACATGCTGCCTGACGGGTGTTAATGCTTCATTATATTTACTGTTTTCTTTTCGTGGCTTCAGGTAGCATGACAAACTGTTTCCCCAGGAATAAAATTTGGAAAATCTTTCACTTTTTCTTGGCAGAGCATTCTTCCTAGTCTGGCAGTTAATGTGCCTCAGATATTCTCTAAAAATTGAAGAGAATATCCTCATCTTCACACTTTGGCTAGAGGTTTTACAGTGTAAGAAAAATGACTGATTTGTTGTTTATGTGAGAGAGTATCTTTACAGAAACGCATAATTTATGGCAAAGTGTTTTAACTTCTATGCTTAAATTAGGCACCTAACTCTGCTTAATTTCCCAAATAATGTCCCAGTTTACATCAGCACTTAAGCATGTGCTGAAGTGTTTTCTTGAAAAGACAAGTGATTTTGCGGTTGTTCGTTTATCAAAGTTCTTGAATAGATCAGCCCCTTAGAAGCCAGAGATGCTCAGCTAAAAAAGAGTTCCCTGCTTATCTGGCTGGGTTTGAATTTAGATGTCTGGATTAAGACATTCGTGGCTGAACATTTTGGCCATCATGTTTTCAGTGCTTACCAGTGACAGTTTTAATTATTATAATTATTAATACAAAAAAAACGAATACTTGACTGCTTCTTCCCCACTCTGCAGCCATTATCAAGAGGTTCAGTGTGTCTGTACTTATTTGGAAATGGAAAGATTACCCTAGCAGATGAAAATAAAAAAACCTCATACATTTTTCTGCCTGTTTAGAGGGTCCACCTGATTCTGTCTGGCTATTGTGACAATACAAGTAGTAATAAGAATACAAATGTTGCTGGCCGGCTGTTTTGACCTTCTGCAACACAGAACATTTATAAGGCTTTAAGCAAACTGAGGCAGACTGTTACATGAGAGGTTCATATAATGACAAACTTTCAGTGGTTTTGACATTTTGTGGTCAGGGCCTTCCGTCCAGCGTGCAAGTACTGTCACACAGAACATCGTGTAACCCTGAGATATCGTCTGTTAGTTTCTATGAGCGGGAATCTTAGACTTTTGCATCACTTACTTTTATATTTTACATCACTTTTATATTTTACTTAATGGAGTGCTGTGTTCTTTGAGAAAATGGGGCTAGGAAAGATTTCTTGAGTCCCTGAGTCTTGCCTGTTGCTGGCTTTGGCAAGCAAGTGCTATAATCCCATTCACAAATAGTTAGGTTGTCCTGCCTCTGTTGGAATTCTTCCAGAATCTTGTCCTTCTAGTGATTAGAAACCACCTAACTAGTTTCCTAATTTTGCTGGTGGCTGATTTATACAGACAGTTTTGGGGCTGATAATGCCCTTTCATTTCATGTTGCTGCTAATGCCCTGTTGCTTCAAGCTTCTTCCTTGAGGTATTTTGTCTTCCTGAGATATTTAGAAAAAGCATTTGTATCACTTTGACTATTTTATAAAGCGCTTTTGGATCTATCCCCCTAGCGAATCTATCCAACTTGCCTACCTCTTCTCCTCAGCTATGATCTGTAGTCATCTGACCTGCTCCTCACCTCTTCTTTTCATCTGCTCCTTTCCGGCAGAACTTTTTTGTGAGATGGATCATATAATCTAAACCTCATCTGGTCACTTTCTACCGAAGCTTAAATAATTGAAATGTCAATAACATACCATTTAAAATCTATTCTGCTTAATCTCCCGGAGTGGTGTGTTGGCAGATTGTGAATGTCACACTACTGATGAGCAAAGGACTTGGATAACTATGAGCTTCTAATCAAGAAATTCATCTAAAATTGTATATCTGTGTAAGAAATGCTGGCACAGAAGGGTGAAGTACTCACTGAAAGCAGTTGAGCCTAAAGTGATTACTAAAGCAATTCAGGGCATCGGGGACTCTACAGAATATAGGTCTCTGCAATGATTCAGCCCTCGTAAGTCTGTCTGATTCTTCCCTGCTGTGGTGCTCCCTAGCAGCGGCAGTGTTGCAGCATCCTCCTCTAGCTGATGCTCACTGAGCTGACTTTCAGGAGCAGCAGGGAGACCCGGGACTTACCGCCTTGTCTGAAAATTGTCCATTTGGGTTGGGCTGGCTGCACTGTTGTCGGTGTGCTCTTCCATGTGTGTGCTAGTCCTCTTGAGGAACCTTCAAAGTAACAAGTCTTGAAGCTGTGGATATTCACATCTCTCAGAATTATAGTGTCAAGATACCTGCAAATTCAGATGGACACCACCATATCAATTGCGTTTAGAATATATTTTCAGGAATTTATTTTCAGTTGTAAAAGATAGTAGGTTCTAGCCAGACACTCAGTAATGCTATTCTAAGTTTTTACAGTTTATTCTAGTGATTTGAATAATGACTAGAATAACAGTTTATTCTAACCATTTGAACTGCACATCAGCCTGGTAACTGAGAATTTATTAATAATGCTTAAAGCTTACACATTGCATTTCAAAGAGACTTACAGACAGTAGGTAATTAATAGCCTGATGCCACTGATCTGTCTGTAAACTTCAGTTCCTGTCACAGACCTTATTTCCTGTGAGGCACAGTTATGATGGCAGAGATCTAAAGCACAACTTTGCAGAAGATCTCAGATGTCTCTGTGGGTAAAAAGAAGACTTTGACTGTGGTCTTTTGAGAGCTGGAGCAGGGCACCCAAACTTCAAGTTGTTGTCCTGTCTCTGGCCAGCAAGAAAAAGGAATGCTCCTTAGTAGTTTTTCTGTCTTTGAGTGATACCTGTCACAAGCAGTTTATTCCTCGCTGCCTGAAGAGGGGCAAGCTCCATCCACAGGAGCCTACAAAACCCAGCATGGGACAGCGAAGTTGCTACTTGGCAACTGAGTGTTCAAGGGTCTGAATACAGATGCTAACTCTTCCTTCTGTGTGAGTGGCTTTTCAGCACAGGTATTTTGGCACCCTGACAGTTGTCCTAAAATTAGGCTGCTGCCTTTTCTGCAGCAGGACTTGCTTAGGGCAAAGGTATGCCTGCCACAGAGCAGATGAAGACCTGAGCAGCCCTGTGTTCCTTATCGCCCTCTTACAACTACCTGAAAGGAGGTTGTAGAGAGGTGGGGGTCAGTCTCTTCTCCCAAGTAACAAGCAATAGGACAAGAGGAAATGGCCTCAAGTTATGTCAGGGGAGGTTTAGATTGGATATTAGGAAAAAATTCTTCACCAAAAGCGTTATCAAATGTTGGAACGGGCTGCCCAGGGAAGCGGTGGAATCACCATCCCTGGAGGTATTTAAAAGATGGGTAGATACGGTGCTGAGGGACATGGTTTAGCGGTGGTTGTGGCAGTGTTAGGTTGATGGTTGGACTCAATGATCTTAAGGGTCCCTTCTAACCTAGACGATTCTATGGCAATGAGACAGACCTGCTGAGAGGTGGATGTGGGTGATGCTGGGATAGGGAGGGTGTTCGTTACATGGTACAAGTTTAGTACAGTCTAGTACAGACTAAATTTTGGAGTCCAGAGGAAGGAGGAGCACTGTCAGTGCCAGAAGGGAGTGGCACAAATGGGTCGTGGTAGAAAGGTACCTTATTCACAGAGTCAGAATCTTTCTAGGATTTATCAGCGAGAATAGGCTCAGTCAATATGTGGATGGGAGATCTCTCCTGACACTTAGGAGTTACTGGCACCAATAGTTTGCTGTCAAAGGTCAGAGATTCAGGTCTAGTATTCTAATGCGGTTTATTATTTTTCCAATTGTTTCAGGATCTACCTGTCGGAGGTTAAATCCTGCCAGTATAGTTCATTGGCTTTCTGATGACCTTGACATCTGAATGTGGATTATCCTTTCTGTGCTTAAAGATTTACTTTGGTGGTCTGGTCATTCCCCTTACTGTATACTCTGTGTTGTTACTTGGTATAAATATTTACATTTAAAGATAAGGTACATAATCTACCGAACATCACACAGGAAAACTATAGAAGAGTCAGGAATGGTAACCTGGAGTCTTTGCTTAGCAGCAAGATTCACCTTATCCTGTTCCCTAAGGTGCTGTAAATAAATAAACCGAGTCAACTTACTAGATGTTAATGAAAATGCATTCTAAACCATAGGTTAAACAGGTAGTTTGCAGTTACCTTTGACCATCATAGATGGGATTAAAAAATGTTTTTTAAAATGTTAGAAAATAGCTTTATATCCTTGATTTATTAAATGCAGAAGGAAATGTCATTCTTGCAGACTTGTGCTTTTTCATCTGATTATTGCTAATGTAAATTGCCAGTAGGGAATGCATAAATCTGCAATGCAGTTTTGAAATTGGTGCAAACAGTAAATTTTTTTCGCAAATAGATCTATCCGCTTCAGTCCTGTAATGCAGAATGCTACTTTCTTACTGAAAAACTTGATAGACATTGAGTTGTCACAGATGGAAGATCAAAATGCTATTTCTTAAAAATTGTGCAACCATTTTTCATTTTGCTATGTTCTCACGGAGTGTTTAGAGCAACAGAATTTAATCTCTGTACATGGTTTGGGAAGATGGAAGTTGTACTTGGGGGGAAAGTTTCACTCCTGATCAGAGAAGGTAAAGACAAAGCACTCAGCAAAAACATTTAATAATGGATCATTTTGCTCCTCTCCTGTAGCAGGAGACAATTAGAAGAGAACATAATGTTGGGGAAGGGAAAAGAAAACAACACTATAGAATTAGTGAGCTGAACAATATCCTCTCTTGCATTTCAGAGGGAGGACTGGAGAGAAGTTGACATTTTAATATTTTCTAAATTACTCTGCAACATGTTTTCTGATGAATCTAATCTGGCACCTATTCCAAATTGATATTTCATCCAAGAAGGTTTGGGCAAATATGTTATTAAACTGGTAATTTAGATTTAGCAAGTTTTATATTTCAGTACATTTAAAAAAAGACAGCCTAATTTCCAGAGTTAAAGGAATAGGGCTCATTATTTCCCATGCATAGAGGTAAATTGTTTTACTAGCAAAACTCCGTATTGATTTTCATCCTACATCTCAATATTGAATGTTGTTTACGCTAAAAGATGCAAGAGGGATAGTGGGTGCTCAGAAGGCAGGAGATACATGTGGTCGCTATTTGAAAGCAAATAACAAACTAAGTAAAATGGTCTGTCTCAGCCATTCTCAGTAACTAATGAAACCACCAGCTCTTCAGATTTCATCTGGAGCTGTTACATTTCGGCATGTGAGCCTTGTTTTCTGGGCCACTTTGAGAAAACTCCTGATTGAACAAACGTGAATTGCATAAATGCGCAACACTTCAGATGATGACTTCGATGAGAAGAAATCTCTCCTCAAAAGTAACTTAACTATCAATATTCAGCCCCTCGTTCACTAGAATAAGCTATCAGGTGACCTTCAACAGATCACCCATCTTGTCATCTCTTGGCCAATAGTGTTTTTCAATATTTCTGGTAGTAGCAGCGTACTTTGTAATCTTGAGGAACCTATTCAAACCTGTGAGGAAGCAGGATGGCTGCTGCAACGTGCAAGGAAATGGGTGAATACTTCTGTGCTTCCTGGTAATTTAGAAGTATTGATGAGTAATACTTCAAATCATAATGAATGTTGGAGTCTGCTGCTTTTGATTGAAATTTAAAATAAGCTCTGTCTGCTGGAAAATAAACTGCCTTACTTTTTTATAAATCACAAGTTTAATATTCATTTATAAACATCCCTTTGCATATGATGAGAAAATTTACTTGTAAACAACAGATACAGTTCATCACCATTACATTCTCACCAGCTTTATTTGAAATCAAGTTTTGAATCTGGGCTTGAACTCACTCAGATAATTTCTCTGTAGAAACGATCTTGGCTTCTGCTACTTACAGTTAGCAAGCAACTCTGCCTTCCAAGTGTTGATGTTGATGCAAGAAGTAGCAACATTCCATTTTCGTTTCTTTGTCTTCCAACACATTAAATTACTTGGCACTTGACAAACTACTGTGATTAGGTTCTTGGGGACAGCTGCTGAAATGGTCAGGTCGAAAGGGAAGTGGGCATGGTATTTTGGATACACGGGGGATTTTTTAGAGACGTTGGCTCAGTGGTTTTTTGTAGACCAGTGGCTGGTAGCTGAATCTAGGTCTGTAAAAATGATAGGTTATATCTGATTTAAGGTTATCAACATGCTGGCAGTGTAGAGCCTTTTATGGCATTTGCTCATCATGGGGTATTTGAAACCCATCAGCTGACAAGAGGGAAAATATATTTAAAAATTGCTGATAGACTTAAAAATCAATTTGCTTTGCACCAACTTAACTTGTTGCTAGAAAAGCTGTCCTTGTTTAATCAAAGAGCAAGCTAAATTTTTCAAAGACCTGCCCATCCAGTGTTTACTTCACTTGTCTACTTTTGATGGAAGAGAACTAGGAATTTATTAGGCATCAACAGACAGAGTGGGCTGAAGGATTTTCTCCCAACAGCGGGCTGAGTTCAGTACCGCATAACATCAGGTTTTGTGTATCCAGAGTCAAACACATTTACTATTACAAAGCAATCAGTCATTTAATTACTGATGAAACAAAGCAGAAAGCTCTAAAATGTACCCACAGCATATTAATCTTTTCTTCTCTCTGTTCACTCTTTTGTCTTTGAGCCAGACACACTGTATGTCTTCTTTGTCTGGTGCATACCCTTTATTTATATTGTAGTCCTAACACTGTTAATCTGCTCAATAATTTATAAGACAGCTGACCTCAACATTAGGTGAGCTATTGAACAAACATCAGGCAGTGTTAAATTCAGTTTAGGCACCGTAGTCTGAAAAACCCCTCAGAGTCCATAGACTCCACTAAGTGCACAAAACGCACGGGGGGAATAGGCGTCCCCGGGCTTCTGCACATCCTTGTCTTCTGTCATTACCCAGCTGATAAATATTTAAATCACAGACTTAGGTGGGTGGACCACTTTTTGTCCTATTGTCTCCTCTTTCACTTCTGTGGCTGAAGGTATAATCTTTGCGCACAAACCCTGTTTAAGTACTCTGTTACTAAGGAAACAAACTTGTCAAGCATGGACCATGTGGGAATAATGGTGATTTATTTAGAAAAGGAAAGGTTTGTCATTTTAAGCTCACTACTACAAAATTGCTTTTTGATTACCTTCAAGCTTATTGCATTGTCTTGTCACAATAAACTATGGGAACAAGTGGAAAGGTTAATAATTGTGGGCTTTGTTCTTGTCAGTTATTCTACAAAAGATCATACAGGAGACTTGCACCCTTTGCTCAAAAGAAACAAATTTCAGGAGGACTGAAGCGCGATCTTGGACTCCCATTTTTTTTGTTGTTGTTATTATCTATTTATTTCCTCCAAAGGCAGCATGGCTGAGATGCGCAGATTTGCAGACCGCTGCAAGGATGGACTCTGTGATACACTGCTAAGGGTAGGCAAGGCTGTTCACGCGTATTTTTCAGAGTGAGGGAAGGAGAAGGATCTGAGCAGGATAGGAGAAAGACCAGGAGATTTGAGAGTGCTTTGTAGGGTCTAAACTGTCATGCATTTTCTGAGCCACATCCATGAAGGTTCCTTGTTTGTTAGGAAACATCAGGTTGGTTGTTTTGTTGTGTTTTGATTTATTTTATTTTATTTTTTCAGGAAGTCCATTTAGATCCCCATAGTCAGGTAGAAAAAAATTCCAAATAACTTCATCATGCTTTGAGCTAGGTCTAATGTGCTTTTTGTCAGGATAAATTAATATTAAGTCAAGAACTTACTTTCTCCTGGAGAAAGTGGATCATTTTCTTGCCCAGGGGTGTGTTCATCAGGAAGCACTGTTCCGCTGTGAGCTGCCTAAGGACGAAAGAGTTAAATTGTTTGAGGAAGAACAGAGTGAGAGGTTCAAGTTGTTGAGTTTGGGGGTACTTTAAGGAACGATTGGCATTAACAAATCACCCTAAAGGCTTCTGTATTTTCACAGTGTGACGAAAATTTAGCATGATGGAAGGTATTTGAAGTGGCAGTTTATTAGAGCATAGTTGTTTTTATGGTAAAGTTTTGAGGAGAAATCCAAAACTGTTAATATAGAGTACTTTTGAAAATGAATAGGTTTGGGGTTTTTTTAGCGTGAAATGATGACTCCTTTTGAAAATTTTTATTGAAGTAACTTTAAGAACATTTGAAATCTAAATGAAATGTTTCACATTCACAAAGGGAATTTATTTTCATCTGTAATTCACATTTTGACTTTCCGTTCTTCTCTGGATTGGCAAAACTGAAAAACCTTCAAGTATTTCCCAATAGAGGAAGCATATTTCCTACATACTTCTTGGAGATCTTGCCACTTTCTCTCACTAGCAGCACTCTTTCCTGCTTTCCAGAAAACCCTGAAGGCTGACTGGAAAAGGAAAAAAATCCTTGCTAACATCCACCTACAATCTTTTCCCATGGGAGATTACTTGCCTCGCATTTTGCTAGAAAATGAATAATACAGTAGAAAAGGACACAGCATAAAGTATTTATGGCAAATCAAAACTCATCTCCAGGACAATTTAGATATCAGGGACATGGACCACACCTGTTCTATTCTTCACTGGAGTGAACTTTTGAGGAATTATTTATCCATGTAAGTTATTTTCATTAGCTACAAATATGAACGAAGAATAAATTAATCACAACATAACAGGAGTTTTATGTTGTAATTATGACCAATTTGGTATTATTTGCTACATTAGAGTCAGGTTGTGTAGTGCATGTACTTAATGAGTGGGTTCATGCCATTGTATTGCGGAATCTGTATTGAGACATTATATTGAAGCTCTGTAATTGAATGCATTGAGATTTGGTCAGTAGTTTTTATGCAACGGTGATGTCAGACACTGGCATATCTTTATTTGTAATTTGGGAAGGACTAGAAGTATTCTAGGATGTTCTGTAGTATATCGGCTGCCCTCTTCTGCAGCCCTTCTTTACCTACTGCTTAGGATCCAGATGTCTAAAAAAGGACTTAAAAATATGATAATTTCACTCAATCTATTGAACTTTTGTATGTCTCTTCTGACACCAGACTCCGGGTTAAAGGCACTGAGTAAACTGCTCAACTGCAATATGAGCCTCCATTTAAGAAGAATTTCAGAGCACAAGGCACTGTAGGTTTGTTAGAGAGCTACCAATGAATTCTTGAATGATTAAGTAATTTGAGATTTTGTTTGTGGTTTTGTTTATTCTAAATGCTTTTGAATATATTTTTATTTTAGCATATAGATGTTAAACTCACTGTGGCAATCAAATGCTAAATCTTGTAACTTTGCTTTAAAATGCACTGACAGAGGTCGCGATAAGGAATAAAAAAGATTTCACTATCATGCTTGTGGGCCATATTATAAAAGCCACCTTGCTACTGTGGCCAGCTATCAGTCTGCCTGCCCTTCAGCCTGCTCAATCAATACTTGTATAAATATCTTTTCCCAAGAGATGAATGCAAGACACTGCCTTGTTCGTTGCTGGAAGTAGTGCCAGTGAGCCATGACAGCAGCGTGAGGACGGTGGCCTTCAGAAAAAGTCACCAAAGCAGAGATTCTTGACCTATCTGTACATTTTCACTGAAGAAATATTATTTTGCACTTCCATATGTCCCTTGTAACAAGCGTAGCATCTACCCCCATTAAAAGCCAGAGCACATTTCAATAAAAGACCACAATAAAAAGGATCAATGTTAGTCACTTTGGTGGAGGAAGAAACTCCTATTTCTAATCTTCATTTTGTGACAGTGCGATTGATTTCTTCACCGTGTGGTGTGGGGCTGGCATTGCTCCTGAGTTCGCCTGTAATGCCTACAGCTCCCACTGCTCTCATCTCTTCAGGTGACTTTGCAGCTTGATTAGGTCCTGCTGTGTGTGTGTTATAGCTCCTCAGCAGAGCTGTCACCTGTACCTTTGATCACAGCTGAATTCCAACTGTAAGAAACACCCAACAAAGTCACGTCATGTAGGGAACAGAGTTGTTTGGGTTCCTGTTGCTATAGCTACGATGTCTAAAAAGCCTTGGGAAACCCTGGCTGGAGTTTAGCAGGTTGTGACATTGCTTAAAAGTGACTGCATTGTAAGGATTAAAGCAGATCTGGGAACCCCCAGCGATCCCATCAGCTTTAGTCTGAGAGTCACTGTTGAAAGGGGCAAGTGTCCAAATCTGAGAATCCTGTAAGTTTCCTGTATTTCATTTTATTTTTTACATTTAATTCATTATGTGGTAAAGAGTACAAAGAAAAGGCAACATTTTCTACTGAAAATTTCCTGCCTTTTCTTCAATAGCATCTCTTTAATATGGGGCCAAGGACATGAGCTGTTTTCAGACTTGTCATTAGGGTCTTCATTCACTTCTTTGAATTCGCTGTAGAGCCAGAGGCAGAGATAGACAGCTGTGTAGAGTGATTCATCCCACTCATTCTAAGACTGTGCAGTCTTTTGGGGAGGAGTCTATCCTCTCTTCACTAAGTATAGTGGGAGCCTAAACAACTAATTTCGACTTGATGTCCTGCTGAATTTAGACTAAAGATATTAGTTGAGATAAATCTCACAGGAGGTGCCCGTGCTGGCTGTGCAGTCAGCGGTTCCATTGACAGGGGCCAAATCCTGCCCCATGCTGTTAGGTGCATGCCTTGCTCAGAGGGGCAGCGTGTGGCTTCAGCACCCTGCTTTGTAGTTTCCTCTCTGACAGCAATAATGTTATTTGCACTCAACTAGTTTAGCTTAAATAGCCCATGATTAATTTTTCTTCTGTAATTGGACATTTGAGTTCCTCGTTCATGCAGTACAGCTCTGTGCTTGAACCTTGCACCTTTTTAGAAGTTGATTCAACATTACACTGTATATAAAATCACAGTAATATAGTTGGAAGCAACAATGAAAGCCCTTTTTCCTGCTCCAAGAAAAGACCAACTATACCTAGAATTCCACAGATGCTATCAGCCAAGTAAGAAATTAGAATACTGTCGCTACTCAGGGTCTTGAATAACGCAACCATACAAAAGCGTTGTGACTGAATACCCATGGGAGGCTGGCTGGGAGCTCAGCTGGGCTCCTTAGGACTATAGCTTACCTTCTTCTTAAAAAACATACGTTCTTTTCAAGTTTCTGTGATTTTCGGAGCCTTAAATTACTTTTCAGGCCTTTCTAACATTAAAATTGCTTCCTGAAGACCAGAAATGATTTACTGAAGAATAAAAAAGTCCATCTTCATGAAGTGAGCCCCTGTAAATATCTTAGATGTAATTTCATAAAGGTAGATGGCATCATTGCAATTTTTCTCTGCTCAAGTGGCAGTAGGCCCAGCAGAGTGAACAAAAGGGAGGAGACAGGATATCTTACAAATAAATCCAATTAAATTTCTATATGTGAATTGATTGTATTTTATTTACCCAGACATAAACCAGATTCTAGATAGTCAAAGCTTTGGCTTACTGCACTGTATTTGGTTATTCTCAATGAGTTGTTTTGTGGGAGGCAGAGTGTATGCAAGGTTATTTTGTAACCCATTTTGTTTTCCTCCCAAGCCAAGCTAGAGTAAATCGAAAAAGTTTGTTGTTGCTGAAAGGTATTCTGCTAGGATTATTTGTCCTACAGCACACCACTGTGACTGCCATTCGGGAGACACCAGGCCACTTCAGAAGCCCAAACAGTGAGGTTCATGTTAGGAAGCCTCTATTAGGTTTGAATATTCAGTGGTTCAGATATCTAATATTTTTAAGTGGGTGTAGCAAAAGTTCTCGGAGTGGGGCACGTGAGAAACACCAAGATGAAGTTCTGGGATTTGCTGTTGCTTTTCCTCTGTTACTAGTCTAATACTTTGCATAAAGAGACTTTGTTTTTAAGAACTGTATTCATGCCATCTCCCTTAAGGTGCAAATTTAATTCTACATTAGGTAAGAGAGTTACCTTGGAGCTGAAATCAGAACATTCTTTGGTTCTAAAACTGTGTGTGGTGGGAGGAGGGGAGGAGGGCAGGGGCTGGGAAGACTGGCAAGGCTGGAAATGGAGCACTTCTGATGTTTAGTTCTAAATCATCTGTGATGGTCTGAATGGACAGATCATAAAGATCTTAATTTCCAGATGATGTCTTTTGTGATGACTCAGCTGATTAACAGGATCACATAGATTGATACCAATCTGACTGCTATTTCATGAATAGTTTTCCTGAGATTTTTAACCCTGTTGCTGCTGACGGTCGATCTTGATTGTAATGCAACTTTGCTGGTCTTGAAACGGCTGTTATCTGCTTCATAAGCCTCACATGTGTCTTATCTCCTCTGTCTCTCCTTGCCTACAATATTAGCCTATTCGAAGTGGTACCATTTTTCTTGGAAAATACACAGGGCATTCTCATCTTGGAAGTCAACCCTTTTTATGTTATTTTAACGTCTTCCCTATATTTCTTTTCTTCAAACACCGAGGAAAAGTCCTTCACCGTTTTATGACAAAGCAGTGAGCATTTGCTGTATGGTGGGTGGAGTCAGCACGTAAATAAACAGAGCAGTCTCATTAGCGTTTATTGTCAACTGTCAGTAATGGCTGACAGTTGCAGCTTTGTATATTATAACCTATTTTTTTCAGCAAGGGGAAGTTGGGATGCAAGGGCTGTTCCCTGTGCTGCTTAAAAAATGCCAGGACATCTTTAGCTTCCAGCTGGAAGAACCACCAGAGACTAGCAGGAGGAATCTTAGTTTAAACACCTCATTTGAAGGTCAGAACCTCTAACAGTGTAGCAGAAGTACATTGCAGTGTCAGCATTGGTTATGAGCCCAGAGCCTAATGTAGGGCTCAAAACCATGACCTTCTACACCAGAGGCAAGAATGTTACCAACTGAGCCCATCTGACATTAATTAAACCCTCATTAAAAAGGAGGGCTTTTTTCTTGGTTTGAAATGCGATTTCCTCTGCAAGGTTTTATCATGCATATTTTATTACGAATTTTAGCATGTGAACTATAGACCCTGTTCTGATCTTTTGGAATCACTGTACATGGCATATGTTTCATGCAGATGGGAAATAGAAAAGAGAGAAAAATATACATATTCATTTGTTCTAGTTTGTAAGGTAGGTGGCTACGTTATGACATTCAGGAGCAGCTGAAAGGGTGAAGTTTATTGTCTATTACCACATACTGATATGGGGAAATATTCCATGTAGTACTAATGAGGCATGAACGCACAAACTCTCCAAGATTTAAGTTACATGTGAGTCCTCAGGATTATCCAGAGTTTGAATATCACCTGGCAATAGAGTCTGGAAAAAGTCCCAAGCCCTTTCTGCTTGTTCTCTTGAGCTCCTCTGGGAAGCGTATTTACTCACAAGCCTGTTTTACCTGCAGTATAATGCACATTCTCCTTTAAACCAACCAAGTCTTATGGTAAGTACAGGAAAGCAGCAAGGCAGAGTTCAGTCTTAACAATGTCTTCATTTCTAACAATATCTAAATGATTTACCAGTATTACTGAGGTTCTTTCCAATCTGGTGCTGTGGGGGTTGGCAGTATCTGGCTGTTTGGATACCGTCTAGGAGCTTGGATGTCTGGGATACTCTTAGTTTTGCCATTTAGTCTATGTTTAATCCAATTTCCCCATCAGGAAGAGAGAGGGACAAGTCTTGAAACAACTTCATAGCCACATACTGCTTCACTTCTTTCAGAGTTAATACACAGGAGGTCAGAATTGAAGCGCTGCCCAATGGAGCACCCTCCCCTCCTGCTTTGGCACTAAGTTACAGGTCACTGAGTTACCGGACTTTCTCTTAACGTTGAATCAAGGACTCTGACACAGCTGAGCCATCTGAATTCTTTCCAGCAGAGGACAGCACTTCTTCCAGCTGTGCTCATCAGTTACTGCTTAGCTGGGCGTGGGGTGTGAAGAAAGCTTGTTTGCCTGTGATGTTTTGGTGTCCACAGAAAGCACGTCTTAACTACAAAAGCCCTAAATAAATACAAAAATATATTTCACCATGTCAGTTAATACTCCTTTTAACAGCACTAATCTCATCAATCTTTGTTTTGCTCAGATTTTTTTTTACATATTCCTCCCTCCTAATCACAACTTTTCAGTTTCAGATACTTTTATATTTTCCTCCCTTCTAATGACACACTGAGTTCTTCCTTTCTAGCCAAACCTCTGCTCCTGTCTCTTTTTCTGAGAAGACAAGGTTCATCACTCAGGATTTCTTGACCCTCTGAGGAAAGCAGATGATCTTTCTTCCTGGCTCTGTGGGAATCCCTAATGCCAAGATACACTTCACTGGGAAATCAATATAAATAAAAAGCAGTGAAATGTCTTTGTTGTGAAGCAACCTCTTCGCATTGCTCATGAGCTCGTGCAGAGGGCACATCCCAATCGCCAGCCTAACTGAGCAAGTAGCACCACCATCGATTCAGAGTCCATCTTACTCCACATCCTCTCCTGCACATCGATTCACTCTTATTCCCCTTCTCAGCTTGTCCCCTTTGGTCAATTGATTAATCATCAATATTACTCACCAAAGGCAGCTACAATTAAACAGACATTAGATGACTTCCCCTCGCGTTTAATAACACTAAGCTCAATCAGACACCTAACACTTTGCCTTCCTCAAAAAATTTTAACCAATATCCAGTTGAAATAAAACGCTGTAAATTTGGTAGAGCAATTGATCATTGAGAGGAAGAAATACACAAAGATTCAGACTACAGAATTTCCAGACAATGAGTCTGTAGGTTAGGTTTCTGTTCAGAGCAGCATTTTAGTTCTTGGAATCCCTTTTTATTTAATATCGTAGTGTTACATAGTAAAGCATTGTATAATACAATCGCAATATTAATAACATCACCCACAGCCTCTGTATTTGCAAATCATGGTGTCAGCACACATGACAGAGTATATTTTAATATCAAAAGTCTATGCAAAAGTGCCTTCAGTTTATAAAGACATACTTGAGGTAGCTTCAAACTAACAAGTCCTCTCCAATTAGCAGCATGCATTAGTGGGAAAGTCAGCACCTGCTGCCAAACCCCGCTGAGAAGCTGGGTGGTTGGGCACTTTGTTAAGCACTGACTTCCATCGTTTTGCACATTCGTGCCATTAAGAGTTCATCTGTGAGCTGCCGTAACTGAGACGTGTATGGATCTCAGAGCAGTCCAAAAGAAATGTCTTATGATGTAAAGGAATTAGTTCATATAAGAACAGAAATGTGTTGTGTGGAACAGAGAGAGGAGAATATCCATGTGAAGAAAATCTGTCAGGGGTGGCTGTAAACCAGCGACGACAGCCCTACAGCTGCTTTATTCTGAACAGGGCAGCATTCTCTGGCACAGACTCCCCAGATGATAACCTTGTTTCATTTTATGGGCCTTCCCTGGACCTACCTCATGGTACTTCTCAGCTCTGATCGAGACTTAGCTGCCTGTCTTTCTTCCCTCCATGGGTACCAACCACATGAGTTTCTCCAGTGGGGAGTACTGATCAGTTCAGCCCCAGGCTGACGTAGTGCTCTGCGAAGAGAGGCCCTTATCTTACATTTGCAAAGAAATAAGTACAATATCTCAGTCCTTGACTTTACACTAATTCATGCGTAGATTACAAAATGCCACTGAACTACTTTCTGCTCACCGTGAAATAGATGTATTTTACCTTTGCCTAGGTGCAAATGGATATGTAAGATGAGGGCAGTGGAAGAGGTGACCTATTTTGTTCTCAGAGTGTATTTGAACCCCCTGATGCTTCCACAGACTGTTGCAGATACGTGGCTCAATGCAAACCGGTACAGCCACTACTCCTCTGCAGATGATGAAATTGTGTCTGTTTTACTGGAGAGTAGGATTTATCTGTCAAACTATGTAGTCAATTGATACTAAAATACTTGAATAAACTCAGAGAAATAGAAAGAAAAAAAAATTATAGATGTGAAGCAATAGAAAGACTTGTCATTATCATAGCCTGGTAGAAAGTTTCTTTTCTTGTATGCATTCATCATCTAAAGACTCACTGTTTTTATAAATTTCCTGCCTGGCAAGTTTTCCATCCACAGATTTCTAAGAGGGTTGAAGCCCTAGAACATATATTTAGTGCCTGCCGACAGGTCCCTAATTATGGCTTGATTAATCACAGCAGTGCCTGCACCTGTCTGTGCAAAACATCTTCATTTTTGCTTTGTGACCCGTGCAGGATCTGGGAATGCATGTAACAATGGCTGTGGAAGCGCCCAGCTTTGTTTTCTTCCCTGCTGTTAGTTCTGCTTCTTTTCTGACCAGAACAAATAATTTCTTTTTTGTGGGAATGGGGGGCTTCTTCATTTGCTGATGGTTCTGGAGAGGCTGGTACGCACTTGGAAGCTTTTCTCAGGAACTGAAAAGGGCTAAAACCTGGTTGTATTAATTTTTATACGCTGTTCCTTCCACAGAAATGGGTTCTTATCAACGCCAGTGACATTGATGGGGAGGTTCGCAGGATTTTCCCTAGATATGGATAAAATTCCTTTGTCTTTTGAAAGCCATTAAGTACACTGGGAAACCTCATAGGTCTTGAATTGCTGCAGGCTTATAGGGATATGCAGAACTGTGGCTTTGACTGGTTTTCCTTTTTGAGCAAATACAATAGATTTTTTTTTCTTTTTGCTTTATTTTGGAAAAGTCTTAAGGAACCATTAAGGGCACAACAGGCCCTTTTCTAGGGTGTAGGATGGGGTGGTTTGCACAGGACTCAGCTCAATGCCCTGAATAAGGAGAAGGAATTCATAGCGCACTTGAGGAGAAAGTGAGACTCCAAGCCATTTCCTACTGGGAAATACAAAAAGCACAGAGAATCCAGTGAACTGCCTGTGTCGGGAGGGGACTCAAAGGAGAGGTTAGAGAATAGTTTTCTGCAGAGGGTCCTTTTTTATATTTCAGAGAAAGACTGAAAAATGAGAGACACTTGGAAGGGATCCAGACAGAACTGAAAAAAAAGTCCTTTTTATACCGTTGAGATGAAAAGGCCCAACTGAAACTACTCTTAGCAAGGAACGTGAGGAAAACACATCAGCTTTCATCTAGGATGAGGATTTGCTTTTCAATTTGGCGGCAACCAAAGAGTAAATCTGGAGGAAATAAATTTGGTGTGAATCAAACCAAAGTAGATCTAATGGTTTTCATCCTGAAATGAAAACCAGGAATTTAATTAGCAAAATACAAAGCATTCTCTTTGACCTCGGAATGAAATGTTTTCTTTTTGGGATCCTTTAAAAATAGCCAAAGAAATGAAAGGTTTGTTTGACCAAACAGGAGGAGCTATGGTATGTCCCTTTTATCCTAAATTTTTGAGACCCAGTCTCTTGTCTGCTTGCTCCAAAAAATAAAGGACTGTCATTCTGTACACCTTGCTTTACACTTCCCATCTTGGAAGGGATGCCTGGTGTGGCTTTTGTTGATGCTAACATTCCCAGGGATGGTGCTGGACAGCCTCTTTGACTCAGATGCACCCTAAATGTTTCTCCTCCCCTTTCCCAGGCAAGAATGCCGTGACAGAACACTCATGTTTAAACACAAATTCGAATACAGATGGAATTACACCAAGCACCTGCAGCAAAACAGCTCGAAAAGTCTCAGGGCATTGTTACTTTCATTTTGCAGGAGTGAAGAACAATTCTTGCAATAAAACATACCTGTTTGTTAGCATTACATTTGCTTCCAAACAACATGGGCTGTCGTACTTCAGGAAAGGATTTCTGGAGATAGTAAATAGCTCCAGCTGACCCACACTTCAAAAATAAAACAAAATTTCTTTTGTTGTGGCTTTTCTATTTTGGACAGACAAAGGCACATTGTTATTTGGAATCTGTGAAGCACAGAGAATGTGGTCTGTATAGCATGAGGCGTGGATGCCAGGATTGCCCCAGCTGGCAAACTGAAGGAACAAAAAGGAGTACAGGAGAAGGGAGGCTCTTTGTGTAGGCAGAGCTGTAGACATACAACTAGAAAGTTGTTACCATAGAAGTCAAAGAAACACTATTCAGAAGGAGCACCGAGTTCTGACTGATGGGCTGGAGGGAAACTTCATGGATCTTAAGCAGCCTGGAGGGAAGGAGGAGGCTGTATTAGTAGAATGGTGAAGTTGCGAAGATGAAAAGGGCATAGGCAAAGTTTGAGTTGATATAACTGAGAGAAAGGGTCAAATATTATGGAGAATAGAGTTCACTAAATCTTGCCAGGTTGCACGTGAGAAGGAGGTGGCAGAAGAAGAAAAGGTAGTGCTCACATTGCTAGCTTGGGAGAAGGGGAGGGAAGCGGGGAGGGAGGAGAAATTAAGAAAATAATGGAGAAAGGCAGGAAGGGGGAGGGTGGAGGATATAAGAAATAAGGTGCTCGATTTTGTCCAGGTTGCCCTTGAGCTGGCAGGGGGGTTATGCTGGGTGATGTGCTGAAGAGATTTATGTGTACGGGGTAGGGTTGGAAAGGCAGATTTGTGAGTTGTCAGCATAGAGGTGATAGTGGAACAGCAAGAGAGAGCCATGAGACTGAGCACAGAAGGGAAGAGAAATGAGCCCAGGCCAGGGTCTGGGAGATTTCCAAAGAGGAGGAAGGAACAACATCACCAGAAAAGTCACCAGAGAGCAGAATGCTCACCAGGAAGCAAAAAGCAGGAGGGACTCAGAGCCTAGTTAAGAAATGGATGAAGAGTTTGGTCTGTGGAGGGAGCATGAGCATTTAGAAGTGAATTTTGGGAGAATGAATCAGTGTTGTAGTTATTACTAATTCGTTTTTTATGACATGGTTTTGAGAGAAGGATTGACTTTGGGTATCAGTTGAAGTTCACAGATTGCTGTCTAGCATGGAGTATCCCAGAGGAAACCTGTACCTCAAGTCAAAGAGGCCAAAAGGGAGGGTGGGCGGGCAGAGGTGGCATGAATAAACAGCCAGGAGAAGACAGCCTATGGCTTCTCACTGCAGATCTCCTCCATTTCCTCTGAGGATCTTGTCCTACTAATGGACTCCTGTGCAAACTCTTCTTTAACCCAAGCAACTTCCCATAGCACAGTTGAAAAGTGTTAACATTAAGATTTGCCCCCTGAGGATCCTTTGCAAGTGTCAATCAATTGTCATTTGTGAATAACAGATAACCTTATTGCTCTGATTCACTCCGTGCATCTGCTACATACAAATGTATATAAATAACCACTAGATTTTTAAATATACCCATCTTTTAGTACAAAGTAGCCCCCCTCTTTTGAAGAGAAAGATTTTTAAGTGCCCCACTTGTATGACTGAGAGAAGATGGTTTTCAAGAAAAGTCAGGTACCACTCCAGGGAGTTAAAAGGCAAGTTTTCATGAGCATTCTAGCCTTCACAGGTTCCACCAGGTAACGTACACCCAGATGTTTTGTGGAAAGTGAACGCTGGGGAAGGAATGTCATTCACAAGTCCTGATTTTAAGAGGTGCTGAGTGATGCAGATGCTCTGCATGCAGTCAGAACAGTGCATGGAAATCACATAAGTGGGAACTAGATGTGTAGGAAGAGTGCAGGATCCCAGTAGGCACCTCTCCGCATCTTTAGGTACCTAAATACCTTTAACCATCTGGCCTTAGGCAATAAGGTCTAATAAAATGTTAGGCAGATGTAGTAGGTAGGTAATTTGATTTTGGCAAGTAAACAGACAATGTGATTTCAGATCGTGTATTTTTTAGCTATTTTCAGTAGGTCTTTTGTATTTGACTTTTATTTTGAAGGTCCTGATTTTAGGCTGTTATTTTAAACCTCTCTCAGCTGGTGACTCTGATTGCTTTTCAAACCTTCTATTTTATAACCTTTGTACTCTTATGCATGAATCTAGGCCGAGTTACCTCCTTCTGTTCGCTTTCCAGTGTCTTTGACACTTAAAGTAAGCAAAATGCAATTTTGGTCTGCTGGGGCTGGGAACCTTGGGAGACACCATTGTTGTGGTTTAGGTTTGTTTTTTTTTTAATTGGCTTGTATACATTTGGATGAGTCACCATTGATATGAATTGTTCCCTACACCTATACCTTCTTTAGTCATGCACAATTATAATAAAATGTTCATAGTTTTTTTTGCCTGGCTTGGAGTGGGGCTTGTTCTTGAATGCCAGTGGAAAGCAAAGGTGGCTGTCACATAACAGCAAGAAGAAATAAAGACGGGAGCAAATTTTACAGCTCTCCTGTGATCATTGTTTGAGGGAGAATTCTCATGAAATGAGAATGAAAATCTAATTGATGGCCTGATTCTCCATGGCTGTGCAGCCATCCTTTCCTTCTCTGCTTCTAATAAATGCTCTCTGTGTTCACCCCCAACATAGGCAAGAAAAATCCATGTGACCAGATAGGGAGACCTTTAAGAAAAGACCAATATTTGCATATCTATTATGGCTATACTCAGTGTTATACTTGTTTCATTAAAATTTCTATTTGGATAATATGTAAGGTCAATACTGTCAGTGTTCTGGAAAATTCATTTATTTTAAAATTAAAGCTAAACGCAGGAAGTATGATTCTCCCCATGCCTCCACCTGTATAAATCCACTAAGCTTGACAGAGTAAGTAAGTGAAAGCAGAATTGGGCCCAATGTGTTTAGAGATGGGGGTCTGCTCTGTGGGATAAAAGCATGCCAGTTACATGAATCCTAATTTTCAAGGTAAAAATCACTTGTTATAGATGCTGAGTTCCTGCTTTTCTATGTTCAAGGAATGATTATTATTTCAGCTGGGTGCCTACTGGGGTCCATTAGCTTTTACACACCAGTTAAGGTTGTCAATTGCTGGGATTGAAAATACATGAAGAAATACTTAGGACTACTTAAAAGTACGGTGCTTCCCTAAGGTTACCAGCTTTCAAAGCTCAAGCATCCATTTTCAAATGAATTTGCCTGCTGAGAAGGTTGAAGACGGGAGTTCTTATTCCAGAAGAGAGGAAGGGGATAGCTGCTTTCAAAGTCAGGTGTCAGTGGGTTTCTTGGTCTGTTTGTGGGCCATCAACATTTTTTTAGGGCATGTGACTGGTCTGGTCTAAGTATTTCCAGAGTCTGTGGCCTTTTGTGTGGTCAGTTGTTGTTTAGAAATATTGCTCAACAATCCTTAAAATGGCATCTGGTTTAATTCTCAAAAATCAGGAAGGGGGAAGGAATGATCTAGGACAGCTGCTATGGAAGTCACCTTTAAAGTCTTACAAAAATATATTAAAAGCAAAAGCTATTTTCAACATGCACCGAGGGAAAACGTCTATTAAGATGGATCTGTTTTAATTTTAACATTTCTGATGTAAAATTGTATTTTTTTAAAGGCTTAATTTTGTATACAGGAAACTTCTATGTGTCTGTTCAGTCGTACTGAAATTACAAATCTGTTTGTTAAATGACCATGCTTGGTAAATAACCATAAACTGGTTACGCTAGCTTTCACCCTTAAGGCAGCTGGCTTGAAAGCAATCAGATGGTGTCTTTTACCCTTTTCCAAGGTGGTAGTGGTCTCTTATATGTCAAATGAGCTCAGTGGCTCTAATCCCTGTCCCAGATGTCCACAGCACAAAGAGCAGGATCTCAAGCAATAATCTTTATGTCAGTCTCAACAGACAGAGCCAGAGCTACATTCACCCAGGGGAGCAAGAGGATTTCTTGTCAGCAAAGATTTTTCCTCCAGCAGAAAAGAAGGAAAATTTACATTAGTGCTTACAGTGCTTGTTCCTTTCTCCAGTGCCATTTCTGAAAATTACTGTCATTTGTAGGTGAGAAACTGGATGAAGTGAAAGTCCACCGCCACCTTTTTCATTCAACCTCAGATCCTACGCAGCATGTTGGACAATATTATTGTTTTATAGGAGACAGGGTACAAAGGTGGGATTAATCTCAATGAATTTAAGTTAGAATCTAGAAGTTAGCTGTAAGTACCCTTTATAGTTAATGAGAAGGAATAGGTTTCTCCAGAGGGTGAATCAGTAGCAGATGAATTTTTTTTCAGAGCCTGTGGCAACTAACTTGCAGATGCTTAGAGTTGGGCCGTGTGAATGCCACCCTGCCTGACAGAAATCTTTATCAGGGCAAAGACAGGAACTGAAGAATCCCAAGTCCACAGCTCGCTTGCTGTACCGTTCTTCCCTTATCTAAATTCCTGATTTATTAATGAAACAAAAATGAGCAAATAACTTCATGCACATTATTAGTCTGGGGAACCAGGGAATGCAGATGGTGTTAGACTGGGTAACCCATGGTGGCTCTAGCTGCTACATTCAGAAGAGCCACCAGGGCAGTGCTCAGCACCCTGTGTATGTTCTGCAAACTGAAAGAAGCCCAAAGCAGCAGAAGTTTGCACCCTGCCAGTTTTTCTGTGCTGTAGGGATCAGGGATGGTTTTCTTCACATGAGAGTATGCTGGAGATGAGCCTAAGCTCATCATTCTGAATGTAGAGGTCTTCTGAAAATTGTAAAGATCTTGTAATATGAAGTCAGTAGCTATGAAACTCAAGGACAGAAATGACTGCTTCAAATACATTTAAGAAGTGCTGTTAAATGGTGGTTGGATGTAACCAGCAAAAACATTTAAAGAAAATCAAACACAAACATTTGCTACTGAACAGAAATAACAAGGTTTATATTAGGGACATGGAAATTATCCCTTTCCCTTTAAATAGTTTGAATTCTGTCTATCAGCAGAAAGGTTAAATTGTAAACCATTTCAACAAAGTGCGTATTAATCTCATACAAAGAAATGGATTTTGCATCACATGTGTATATATATATTTATCATCTACTTAGAACTGGTCAAAGTGGGTTTTGTTTAGCTTGGTAAGTGCCAAGATCTAAAAGAGGCCTGAATGATGGTAAAATAATATCATCACTTTGACATCAGTGAGCAGGAGTTGTTAAAACGGTCATTTCTTTTCAGTGCTTCACCCATGAGTTGAGAAATCCAATCTTCTACTTGTAGTAACCAGTATTAGCACAGGGAAATAGAAAAAACATCTAGAGGCAGAAAATCCATGGCATTGACCTGGGGAGGTCAAATTGTGATACTGGCCAGGGTTGGGGGAGAGGGGGTGAACGAGGTTAAAGGCCAGATTTGAATCCTGATAGATTAAATGAAGCTCAGAGAGGGACTCGGGGAGTAATAAAGGATTCTTAACCCTGCCGGCAAAGGGTTTCTGTAAGCCTGCAGCTTGATCATTCTCCTGGGCTGGGAGATGAAGACTTTGCTGATTAGCATGCAAATGCAATAGCACTGTAAAAAGTTCCAGATGATTTTATGACTAAGCCTTGCTGCAGGGAAAAACATGTTCAACAATATGCATTAGGAAAGGAGAGGTGAACGAAATTAGGTGTCAGTCTATCATCAGAGTGCTTGGGGAGGTACATAGCAAGAGGTGCAGGTACATGGGACATGAGAAAGAGAATCCTGCAAACAGAAGCACAGACTGAAAAGGGGAAGCCCCTGCTGTTTAAAAAAAAAAAGAATACTAGTCTAATAAATGCAACTTTCTGCTTGGCACTAATGAAGCAGATTAATAAGGCTATTGGAGCCCATATGGCCACAGAAATTTCCTTAGACTAAACATTGCTAATGAATGTTTTCAGAAAGTAGTGTTTACACTCAGACATATTTCACCCCTGGAGTGGCCTGGTACGTGAGGTAACTGCAGTGTTTCTCTTCAAGCATCGGATGCGTCATCTCTCTATGGAATAGGTATTATTCCCATTTCACAGATAGGAAAAGTGAACCGGAAGAGCAAAGACCGACATTTGCAAAAGCCACCTCTTACATCAGGCCTTGATTTTTAATAATCTCAGAGATTATTTAAAAAGCCACATTTTTAACTAATAGCACGAGGCCATGAAGAAGGTCAACAGTAGAGCAGTGGTTGGAGTGCAGGCGTGTCCTGGTGTCAGTTCTGTGTGCGACTGTGGGTGTTGTAGGAGAGGTTACACCCAGCTGCCCAACAACTGCTGTCAATCCCCATAGCGGCAGAGGCCTTTCCTATAAATACATATCCCTCTAAAAAGAAATAACCTTACCAAGAATGGTTCAGTGACAGGACTCCAGCACAGGTTGTCTGGGTCACATATCTGTTTAACTCTATGAGCTTTATGGGTTTGACCTCCGGACGCACCAGCTATCTTTCTTGCCCAGCACTTCTGGTGGCCTAAAGGGAGGCCGGTCACATTTAACTTCAAAATTACGGCCTGGCTGCTTGGGTTCAGGCAGTCAGATGTGAAAACATACTAGTTTCATTCTTAAATGGAGATTCAGTTGGCTGCTTATCTGCTGAACAAACATATCTGCAAAGATAACAGCACACAGAGCCCCTCTTCCGCTTTCTCCTCTCCTGCGTTTCTCAGCTTTCTGTTTCCACATGCTTCCCTGACATTTTGGTCTCTGTGTCCCTACATAGTCCTGACCAGTCAAGATAATGGCTTTTCTTTTGCTCTCTCTAGAAACGGGGAACTTTAAGCCCTAAATCTCCCTGAAAATAACTCGGTTGTAATCTTTCCTTAAAGATTTCTAAAAGTTCTTGTCCCTGGTTGTGCAGTTTAGATTGAGTGCGTGATGTATGTTCAGACTCTATTTTCTTGTAGCCGTCTTCATGTGTAACTGCTGCTTTGTTGGATTTTCCATGTAGTGAACTATTGACTGAACCCAATTCCCTGCCACAGCATTAGTGTCCAAGTCTGGTGAAATGGCTATAAACATGAACGCTATTATCTCATCTTTAACTGTTTGTGAGTGCAAATGTGTGTTTAAAGACAAGTTACCTTTGAAAATCAGACTCAAAGTACACATTCGTCCTGAAAAGTTGAGGAGAATTCAGCTCAACACCAGCACATAAGTATGTGTGTATTAATAAATGTACGTGCATGCATATGTGTGTGTGTGCACCCTGGCCAGAGACAACGCAGAAATACACCTAAAATCATACCCCGTGGATGTGAAGGGCAAAGTAAGAGCAAAACCAGATGCGTCAGCTGTCTCCGAGGCAGTTACCCTGTGGAAGGAGGCAGAGCAGCACAGCAGGTAGTAAATGTCTTTTTCCAGTGCATAGAAGTGACTGGTGTGTAGGCAGGCATGAAGGAAAATCCCTGCATTACTTTTATTGTCAGTCTGCCTGTCAAACTACCTTGTTAGGCAGGAACAGTAGGATGGAAAATAGACCAATATTTAACTTTTTTTTATGTGTATGTGTGAAGGCAGCAATTCCTAGAAAAGGCTTATTTCAAAAATGTGCTTGGTAGTGCCGGAAATTAAATGTACAGGGCTAAGATAAGAGAACCGTACACATGGCACTACAAAGAGGAAAGAGTTAGACCTTCTTTTTAACCCAGAGCTGCTAGCGTTGAGAGATTTGTTCCTTCCATTCTCAACTGTGCTTGAGCCCTTCCATGGGAATGCCTTATTTATTCATGGAGGGGAACGTCCTCCGTGCTCGATTCCTTGCTGCACTCTGTGCTCTTGCCGCAGGACAGATGAAAGGAAAAAAAAGATAAATGAACAGCAAGGGAGAAGAGAGCTAGGGCATGATGGTGTTTATTTTCCATCCACCCTCACATCGCTAAAGGAGAAGAGAGGGACAGGAAAGAGGAATCCTCCAACTATACCAGCTTTTGGACAGACACCACTTGCTCTTCCCTGGTGCTTGTGAATGTCACTTCTCTTTTGTGTCAAACTAATATCCCTCTTGAGCAGGGAGACAAGAACAACAGCACCCGCATCATAGGAAGATTGTCTGAAAGGCACTTGGATTGTCTCAGAAGCTCTTGGATGGGAAACGATGCCTACCTAAGCATTTCAGTACTGTTTATCACCATGGCGCCTGGGTGCTTCTCAGACATTAATAAGTGTATCCTTATTAATAAATGTATTATTCTGAGATAATTTATAGCCATTCTATTTGGGAGAGATTTAGGCCACAGACAGGTCAAAGAGCAGATTCTGCAAAAGTGTCGAGGTAGGAAAACCGATAATTTAAGGATTCTGAAGGAAAGTCCGAAGTTGTATGTCCAGAGTATGTATCCAAAGTTGTATGTATCCTGCAAGTACCCTTCAGCTCCCAAGCCATGCGGCCAACTTCTTTTCTTCTTGCTGAAGCTTTAGAGGAGAGTATTCTCTCTGGGAAACATTCAGCATCCTTTTCCCTGACATCAGTCTGGCAGAGTTTCTATTCCAGTTCTGCCAGCGAGCGGTCAGTAAATATGTGACTGAAGTGAAAATATATCTGGGGCAAACAGAAGAGATCTCTTTTATCAGTTTCCCCTGTATCTTCAGCAAAATTAATATCAATCTATCTCTTTCAGGCAGGATTGCATGAACAGTAGGTTTATTTGCATTTAGCATTTTACTGTTGGCAAGAAGTGTTTTTGCATTAAGCATTTGCCCATTTGACCAGCAGAATTTCCTGCCATCATTTAAAACAAGGCGAACATCGTTAAAAAGCCCTCCCAGGATAAAATGGACAATAAATATAGGTAAGAGTTTGCACAGAGTAAGCAGGCTGCCCAGTGCACATGTACTCAGCTGGGTGCCCTTGTCACAGGTACTGGGTTTGTGTCTGGTTCCCCAGCGTGCTGTGGAATTTGAATTCTTCCCTTCACACAGCATGGACAAGCTCTCACACTCGTTTTACTTCAGGCTCTTTTGCAAAGGCAAATGGCACTGCTGGAAACTAATCAACGTAATTTTTTACTCTTCACAGAGGTCTATTAGCAATCATTGCTGCAATCTTGGGCTGTAAATGGGGACAAGCATGTTCCTAAATTCAAACCCAGAAATGTTTTTAATGTTTTGCATTTTCTATAAAATATTATTGCCTTGGCTTGTCTCTGGCCAGCCTCTTTTGGGGCTTTTTGTGTTTTTTTCCTACATGCTGTAGCTGGCTGTCAGATAGGGGGATGCTGCTGAGGATATTGAAAAAGCTCAAATGATAATGCATAGGAAAAAGCTAACTCTAACGGCACTGCTGTTGTAGAAGCCTTGCACAAGCTCTTCCTGTATAAGCGTACAGGAATAGAGTACAAATATTAGTTTTATTAAATGAGACACAGACACTTGGTTTTTATGTTATCTGCCAATGGAGAAGAAAATAATCGTTTTCACCATACAGACACAGCTTTTGTGGTGTAAAATCCCAACAGAGACGAAGTGCTGCAGATTTATCATGGCTAAGCTAAGCAAAGCTGTCCTTAGGGCAGACTTCATCTAGTTTTATTTCTATAGAAATTTTGTTGGCCTAAAGTTTACAGCTAAAAAACTAGTTTGTGTTACAGACAAACAAGCAACTTGTTTATAGCGTAAGAATACAACCTAAGTGATTGTGTGATTTGCCAAATCCCATGAAGGAATTCTGTGGAGTAGGGATGTATGGTGCTACATTCCCAGGTGACTGCAGGAACCACTGATCACATTTCCTTTTCTTATTGGTATTTATATTGAGAGCGATTAACTTAATTGATAAATGCCTGTTTGGCTAAAAGTTTCGCTGGGACTCAAAGGGAAGCATTTGATTTCCATCCTTTTCCCTGGCTTCTCTGAGAGCCTGGGGATGAAGGCTGTGGTTTCTTTTAGACGTGCAGCCAAACTGCTTCACTGTGCCCATTTGGATAGGATTTAAGCCTAAAATGAGTGTGAAAATTTAAATTCTCATGTATTACAAGCGCTTGCCCATTTATCAGAATAAAAATTATAAGGATCATTAATTTGTGCATATGTAAATTAGGAACTGGAGAGGGTTTCGTGATAACCGGTGGTAGCATGTGATATACTCCATTGCAGTCATGCCAAGGATGAAATGTGTTGATTGCCTCCAGGGTTAACCCTGCAGCTTTCATGCGGCGCAAAAGCAGCTTGTTCTGCTCACCATGTGGCACTGGAGCGCAGGCAGGAAAGGTCACGGGAGCAATCAAGATCAGCACATCCCTACTCAGGTAGGGACCCCCTGTGGCTGTAGGATTAGCTGCAGAGTCTGAACTGACTTTGAATACATATTTACTTTTAAATGTCCTGACTCTGTTATAGACATTTTTTGATTTGCTAATCTGTGTCCATATTTGCCATGAGCTTGGACGATGCTTGCCGTTTCTTGCTGTTTGTCTGTTTTTTGTCCTTGCTGCATTTTTGAAAAATGAATACAGGAGGAATTAAAAGGTTAGATTATTTTGATAATGTGTCTCTCTGCAGGAGTAAGGCATAATCTGACAGGCTGCTTTGAGAGCTTTGCTGATGATGTGACTTTAAGAAGGATTCTATGAGAAAACTAATAGTAAGCACCTGCAATTATCAGATAGTATTTTTTTTTAAACATGAGTGAATTTTTTAAAAATATATGGGCGTTTAGAAGCATGAATTTAGTTGGGGTTAAGAGGAGCTGTACGTCTTGCCTCCTTGCATCATACCTAGAATTTTGGTACACTAAATTCAAGTTGAGACTTAAAGGCCAGACAAAATTTACCCTCCCCTTTTCTCTTTACCATTCCCACAACATTTGGGTAAGCAGTAAAAGCACATTTGCTCTCAGCACCTGCCCTGCCCAGCACTGGAACAAGGGGCAGCAGCACATACATGTAGTCCTGTCTCCAAGGCAGATATTTGTCAGGGAGAAGTCACTGACCTCCTTGTTTCCTTAGCCCTGGAGATCCTTGCACTCTCATTGCTGAGTCTCCCCAGGGAGGTGAGGATGCTGATGCCTACCCTGGGAGGAGGATAGCATTTAATCTTATCATCTGTCTCAGCTGACATCCCTGCTGATGCTGGAGAGGAGCTCTGGGGGCAACCCCCAGACAGCAGAGCAAGAGATGTCCGTTCCAGAGGATCCTCTAAATGAATCCTCAACATTTTCATTAAAAAGAGACACTCCTGCTGGACAATTATGGATTGTGACTCTCCCATTTTTCCACAGGCAGAGAGCTTGTGTAAAAACTGACTGACATTTAAAAATGCCAGCAGTCTTATTAATTCTTCAGTTCGAGAAGTGTTTCTTGGGGCTTTGTATGTGGAATGCCAGTCGGAGGACAAAAGGGTGATGCAGCCACGCTGACAGAACCAAGCTCTTTTCACAAATACTGGACTCCTTTAAGTCTTACTTCTTCAAAATTGTGTTTACCATGTAACTGCAGACTAACTGGGAAATGCACCTGGTGAAGGTTAAGGCACCTAGTGCCCCTGAGAGTTACAGCTGTGTGAATACAAGCTCTTTTGTGCTCTGTCCCATGATTGACCTCTTTCTGCCTCGAGAAGAGCCCCTTCTGCAAGAATTAAAGGCTGTTCTGTCTTCCTGCTAGCACAGCGATGTGCTGCTGCTGTTCCTCGTGAGCGGAGTGCACTAACGCAGATTACTGTCCACCAGTAATTTGAATGGCATTGCTAATGTATTGCCCTTATTCCAGGATCACAAGTTAAATTCCAACCAGAGGACAGTATGTGTCAGGGCTTTTTTCTCCTGGAGGATTGAAGGGCCAAGCACGTTAAAATGTCTGTTTCCTTTTCTCACTTCCCAATTTGTGGTAACCAACACTCCAGAAAAGCTGTAGCACTTGTCTGAGGAAATCTGGGTTAAGTTAAGCATCTGCCAGAAAAAAACCGCAACCTTTCCCCCACCCCACCTTTATTATTAGCGATGTGCCGAGTTGCAGTTCTTTTCTCTGCGGTGGAGGCAAAGGGAGGTAGTTTCCAGCCGATGAACTGTTCTGTGAGCTGCCTTTGTACAGCTCCCACTGCCTTTACTGAGGCTGCCGAGCAGAATTGGTCCTAGGCTGGACTGACAGTGCAGTTCAGAGAATACAGCGCGTTCCCCTTCTAATGGCTGCTTCAGTAGATAACTGGCATACGCTGCTGCCAGCTTATTGTTACTGATTTATCTCCAGGAGAGCTGGGTGCCGGGCTGGTGATTCACACCAGTTAAAGTGACTGGGATCCTGCGTGTTTGCTCCGTGCCAGATGTACATATATTTTAATGTCAAATTTGTTATTCTATGTTGAAAATCATACTCAGTGGTTGGTAAGTGTATTGTTTTATTCGAAGTAAATCTAGCCGTGTGCTGCACATATAGAATCAGAGCCAAGGTTATTTCACTTCTAAATCTCCAGTGACCATCCAGTAAATAACAGTTCCTGAAGTCCTGAGTCTGTTGGCAGAAAATACAACTGTAGATCACCCTTAAAGGAATGACTCATTGCAGTAGGGTTAGGAGAGAAGAGAGTGAAGAGGTTTCTCTAATCGGTTGATTTGGTTTATTAATGCAACAGCTACTACTGCATTAGCAATTATATTTAGTGCGTAGCAAATGAAAAAATCAGATGCCTTCCAGTTCCTGCCAATGGTATGGAGCTGCTTTTTGTTGAAAATGGGAGTGGTATGTGAAATTCTCTCAGGGTAAGAGGTTATGCATGCATTAAGGTGGCAGCCAGCCTCATATAGGCTGAGCCATCTGTAAGCCATGATGCTGGTCACAAATTGTGAAGACACTGTCTGCAGGTCAGTGCAAGGTCTTAAATCCTGCTTTTGAGAGCTTTTATTCTTTGACCTGATTCACTGCAGGGGAATGAGTTTCAATTTGGAATAATTTTTGACCCAAATAATTGAAAGTTAATCTCACTTTATTTTACATAACGCTTTATGATAATGCAATCGTAACATGTTTAGTGTGGGGCATAGAGGGCAACAGTCTACAGAAGCTGACATTTTGCATAAAAGAAACAAAAGGAGGTCCTGAGTTTATCTATTCAAACTGATAGCAGCAGTTGAGAAGATTAACCTTTTTAATAATGACTTCCCCTCTTTTATGTAGTTTTGGGGGTGGTCTCTTGTAGGTATTCATTTGTGGCACTCAACAATTACATTATGTGCAGTATGGTATATGTGAGCTGAATAGTTGACTAGGTCAAGCAAATGCAGAAGAGATTGAACCAAACAGGGTGAAAAAAATGAACTATAACAGAATAAGTGTATTGCAAGTCAAGTGCTGCTTGAATGAAGCAATGTATTGGTGTAAGTTCCTAGATACAAAATACTTTCCGTCTTGGGGAGTCATCAGAAAATATGCGCTCAGTGAACCAGAAAACTGCGAAATTATTTAATAAAATTAATCCTCAGCTGTGAATAGCAAAAAATGTCAGACTTATTTTGCATCTAGATTCTCATCCCAGCAAATACAAATTTATCCCTGGATTCTTTTGTCCTGATTTTAACATTTGCTCTGTTGTACTGAATATATTTTTATACCCAGTCCATGTTTTCTTGATAAGTGTCAAGTTAGCATTGAGAAATAAGGAAGCATGTTTTCAAGTAGGATTTAAAACCACAATATTTGTGTTTAGTGTATATTTTCAGGTTAAGCCAAATAATATCATTATATATCCTTCTAAATCTGGTATTTGCTTTCTTTTACTTGTCAGCACGATCTTCTGTTTTCCATTGGGATACTTGTGTTGTGGAGGGAGCACAACATGGATAAGGAATAGAAGGAGGGATGCAGGTTGCTGGTCAGTGGATGGTGCTTGTTCTCTGTACCCAGACCGCAGAATGTATGAGTCTTATCAAGCACACAGACTAAAACCTTTCAGTCCTTCAGGAGAGTAGGGCCCCTAAGGTTAGGGTGAAGACAATAGTTATTAGAAAGCCTGCTCCTGATCCTCTGGGATCTGCGGGTCTTCTCTGTAGTTCTGAGAAGGGAAGGCAGTGTCCCTTAGCGTACTGCTTACCCTACAGCTCATCCCTTTGGGACACGGACCTGTTCTAGCTCCCCATTCCCTGGCGCTTGCCAAAACTTCTGTCTGCAGGCTGTTTTGGTTGCTGTTGTAGCTTTGGAAATGGACCTGAATGTTACGGGATAGGCTTATAGGTATTCACACTTATAAGCTACACAAAAGAAGATAATGCAAATACTAAGAAAAGGATAAGGAGCTCTTGGAATCTTAGAAACGGATCATTTGAGTTATATATTCATTTGCTTCTCTACAGCTATGCCTGTTCCTTGATCTAGAAGATAAATACATTAGTTTCTCACTCCCCTGCCAAGGTGTCCTAAAAGAGTATTTTCTCTGCCTCAAGTCATATTGGAAGTTGGCATCAAACAAATTGATGCTGCTTTGCCCAGCTCAGTCAGTCTCCATCTTCTGCTTCCCCTTTAGCTGTGGCATCTTCTACTCCTGCACCACCCTTCACCAGCATGAACAATTCAATTGTCTGGTCTGTTTTGACTCTTATCTCCACGTGCCATTGTCTTGGCCTCTCCAGGCCACCACCTTTAAGAAAGCATCCTCTTGCTTCCTTTGGCAGCATAGGCATGTCCAAAGGATAAGTTTTTCCTTAACTACAGCTTCTTCTTCTGCAATATTTTCCCTCTAAGTAGTCAGAGCGATTGCAATAACGAGCACATGGAGGGACCTTCCTTCCCCATTGACAGAAAGTGGCACTTCTGATGTCTTGCCCCTTCCTGGATCAGAGCGCGTTCTTCTTGTTAAACAGTGGTCACCCACTTAATGAACTGTGCACAGCCTGCTTGACTTCTCTTTCAGTGCTCGCGTGCACTGGATCCAAAGGGGCAAGCTTGCATTTGGTACTAGCAGGACTGAAGGACTGGCAGCTGCCAGCCCCATTAACTCCTCTCACAGCCCCGTTCGGAATTGAGGTGACCTGTGTGCATGGCTGGATTCAGAACTCCAGCAGCAGGAGCTGAAATCATCAGCATTGCCTCTGTTCAGATGCTGGAGCAGCCGGTATTAATGTTCATATTCTGTGTCCCAGCTCCAAGAGTTCCCTTTAAAAATTCTCCTTTGAAACTCTCCTCTGCTTCATTTTCCCTGGGTGAAACCATCGCCGTGTTTCAGTCAATGTCAAAACACCCCGTGAATGAACAGAATTAGGCCAGAATGGGGAGGGCATTATTTCCCTGCCTGCATGGGAGCGGTTTGGGACTGAAATCATAGGTGCTCTTTGAAAGCTGAGTTATTTCCATGAAGATGCCTTAGGAGTGCAAAATGTTATTAGAATATGCATTATTATTTTGATTCTCACCTGTCAGTACTGACATCAGTGACAGGAAAGGGCACTATACTGGAAATGCGATCAGCTCGCTTTTCCCCAGCATGATGCAGCACAAAGACAGGTGATTGTTACGCTCTGCTTTTACGTGGTAGCGCAGTCCCAAAGGGTATTGCATTGCTGGATGACATTGTGCTAGAGTCTCTGTGCTTGATTTTATTTTGAGTAAGTCATACCTCTTTATACATAGATAATGAACCCACTGCGCACCTGGTACAGTCTGAGCATGCCTGAAAGTGAAGTTATCTCACAAGTATAAGCTGCAAACCCTTATTCAACATTAAATCAAATCAATGTTAATTTGTGAACTAATTAGCATTTCGGGCTTTTTTTCAGCAGTGTGGTGATTTTGTATATAATGCTATGTGATTGTACCGAAGTACATAATTATGGAGCTGAATACATTGTCTCCTGCTGACATGTTGCAGGAGGAGTTTCTTTCAGCAAAGGGTGCTTGCTACATCTGAATTAAAATAAAGACACACATCCGAGTCCCATGTATCTGACCCATAGCTGAATTAAATTGATGTAATGTCAGAATCTACGGGCCTTGTTGAGCAAATGGGCTGAATATGTATTAACTGAATTTACTCATTCATTATTCTACTTTTTATTTTAATGAGGAAATGGCAGGATATGCTTTGGCGCGAGACAGATGATGAGACAGGTATTTTGAGTGGGGAATATGCATCAAGGAAAACCAAGTGGTTTAAGGAGTATTTATTTTTTTTTAAACCTCTGAAGTCTGAGTGCTGGAGTACAGGAACTGTCAGTACTTGCTCAGCTCAGTCTTCATTCTCGCCCAGAATCCTCTCCCTGGCAGCGGCCAGCACCAGGCAGCTGGAAATGGTGTAAGAAATTCCAGCAGTACTGTAATACCTGTCTCTCTTACAGCAAAACTGATAGAAGTCTCCTCTACATTTACGTATATTTACCTAGCAACAAGCATTTCAATTTAGATACCACTACCCACACTCTATTTTTCTTTAAAAAATATTTTTAATAATATTTATGTCCTTCATGATCTATATGTTGTCTTTGACGACACTGATTTTTTATAAGTAACATGGTTAAGATAAAAGCCTCTTTCTTACCATAATGCAGAACACACAATCTGCATCGACAGGCTGAACATTGCACCTATCTAATATAAATATATGAGATAGTAATGCCACCTTGCTTATGTGTACAGTCAGTAACCTTGTTTAAAAAAGCCAACACATAAATTGTAAAAGGTTTCTCCAAAATTGAAGGTTAGCGTGTGAATATAGTTCCCTATAAGATCCCTGCATCAATCAGCAAAATTTCATGTCCCCAGATAACCTTTGCCCAGGTGAGTTACTGCTCAGCTGCTCACAGGAGTCAAAATATGACTGATTGTGCTGGGGACTCACTGGTCTCCTCCTGCTCATTTTGTCTTGATGGAACTGAGTGTGGGACTGTCAGAAACTATTTTGGGTGTTTGTCCTTTCGGACTGACAGGCTATTCTTGCACCAGACTGACTCGGACTGAATTGCACAGAACCGTGACTCGCAACCTTCTTCATTATTTGAAGAATTAAACACTCAAAAGTGTTGGAATTTAAATGATCAGCTCCGGCTGTCTGGGCTAGACTGTGAATGAGTTGACTGTGACAAGTCATACTTCCGAGCTGTTGTTTTGCCTCTTTTTGTAGACTAATTTTCTGGGTTCTTCCTTGCTAGATCTGGGGCTGACTCCAATCAGAAAGGCTAGAGACTTCAATTCTTAGTCTTATCTTCTAGGGAAATGAGGCGTGTTGGATCTCTCTATCTGTATGCATTATCTATTGGTCTTTCTTTGAAAACTTTTGAAGCACTTAACTAATTTCAACTAAATCTGACAGACCATTAAGTTCTCTCAGATCTCATACAAACAGATCGCCTCTGAGGAAAACACAGCAGGGTGGGCTCATTGCTTTGGTAGGTGTCCAAGATCTGTAGGTAACAGGCTACATTGATCCTCCAGCCCTGAGAAATGCAGTTATAGACTGAGATTCCAAAGGTCCTGACTGAGAGGTGCTGGAAGTCCCCTGGCTGGGTATTAGCTTTCTCCAAGCCTTACCGGTGAAATTCAGTTGCCTACAGAATCAAACAAAGTAGTCCTGACAGTACAGCCGTGTTGTTCTCTTTTGTTCTCCAGTCCAGCAAGTCATGTAACTTCACATGATTCAGCTGTACTCATCAAACTTAGGAACATTGGCCTTACAGTAAGATAAACACCAATATATATTTATTTATTAAACCAGCTCTTCCCCTAAATTGGTCAATGAATTATCTCTATTAAAATTCAGTGAAATTAAATTGGTGATTTTTACTTTAGAAGTCCAGGGTATCTAACAAAGGGCTAAAAATATGAGCTTAGGTTTAATGTGCGTTTTGCCCTTTGGGAATCTCAGCCCACCTATTACCAAACTCTCATGCTGGTTTTGGACGTCTGCGTTATTAGATGCAAACCAGATGAGAGGAGAATTGGCCTTGATTTTCAGTTTTTACTATAACTTTCTTACATTTGCATGTTTAAGGCATTTAAAGTGTTTAACGTTTCCCCCAGTTACGTTTTATGGTTGATTGTACACAGTGCTACCTTTGTGCAAATACCCCAATACCAATATTTTCAATGCAAACAGCAGAAAGTCGAACTATTTAGAAAAATACAATCGAGCCCAAGAAAGATTCTAATTATATCCTTGGTTATTTTCATACAGAGAAATATTTCAATCTACACTCCCTGTTTATATGCTAAAGATGTTCCTTCTTGTCTGAACTAGCAAATATACCTCAGGGAGCTTTATTTTTGGTTACGCATTTAATGCAGAACATTATTTGCATCACAGAAAGATCACATCTTCCCCTTGCCCGTTTCAGTTTTTCCATACCAAACCTCAGGCTTTCCTATTATTTGTAAAATTGCTTTTGTTTCCAGTTGGGATCAGATTTAGAAATGGAAAGATCAGGGCGTATTAGAATATGTAGCTAGGGGAGAATTCTGCTCCAAGTGCAGAATGCTAAACCGTGGCGGGGGAGAAGGGGATGCACAAGACAAAGGAAAGGGTTTAGAACAGGTTTTTTGGGTATCTGATTGCTATTACCCTGCAAAAGAGCAAGAGATGAGGACAGGAGGAATAAGGTATCAAAGCAGGGAAAGAGAAGTATATTTTTAAATGGTGTAGATAATGATTTTATACTTCCTAAATTTTGAGGTAAGTGATCTTGCCTATTTGGGAAGAAAGCTGGCACAGGCTTATGAATCAATTAGAAACCCTCAGGACATATTTCAGAGAGAAGGTGCAGAGAAAATGTTCGTTTTTAGATATTCATGGAGAAATTGTAAGAATGTTCCAGTTTGTATGACCAACACTGATCTGCTTAACCATTTCCCTGTCATCTCCCTGTTTGCAATGAATTTATAAATGAATTTTTAATTGGATTCTACTGTTACTAGCAGACTTTTTTTTTTTTATTTTAGGCAAATATCACAAAATGACTGGCAACTCGAGAGATAAGGTCTGCTCTGCTTTCTAGCAGCAGCTGCAATATCAAAGGGTTAATTTAAATCATCAAGGTTTCATCCTCTTGCCCTCTAAGGTCCGATTCATAAAGCTGAAGAGATGAATTCAGAAATTTCCAGAGACAAATGGGGGAGAAAACCAAGATATATGAAAAAGGGGGGTGGAAAATTAAGTTTTGTCTCAGTGTATGTGGTTACCAAGCAGGGCTTGAAATTCACTTACCTTCTTGTGCAGATAAGGTGTTGAGATGTTTCCCTCAGCAAAAGGGCAGTCTTCATATCCTGGGCCAATTTTCAATATTGAAACAGATCAATGATCCATTTAGTCTCCATCGCTGCCCAATGCTGGAGAGAAAGGCAGAAATCCTTGATGATGCATTTAACAGTTTAAAACTAAAGAGACGAGATATTGCTTCCAGCTAGTGTTTGTCTTCTGCCCCTAAAATATAACTACTAATCAGTCACTATTGTAATGCTGTTCTCGCTCACGTATTTGTATATGTAGTCGATACTAAACATCTTGCTGAGCTTTCCTAAGTACTGTGCTCTGCTCTCAACATCCCACGGGTTCCAATTCAGCAGGTTAATTAAACACTGTTTAAGTACCACTGTCTTTAACATAACACCATCTTTCTATTAACTTTAATTTAATTTTGCTCCAAATAAGCATTCCAAGCTTCATGAAAAAAAGAAAAAAACAGCTAAAAATTGGTATAGTTCTAAACCATCCAGCTCAGAGAGTACAAGATGTAGTGGACAGTTATGCTTGAATCTTCCTCTTAACTGAAAGGAAATAGAGGCAACATTCTCCCCCTCCTCTGGCAGGGGGTTGGACTAGATCATCTCCAGAGGTCCCTTCCAACCCTATGATTCTATGATTCTGTGATTCTTAATGTCTCCACTGGGACAGTTTTGTTGGCAGCGTCTGACTTGGATTCAATCAGGTTTTGCTTTCGAAATTCTCAAGAGAAGAATTCCAAAATTTGCTGATCATGTTGCTAAAGCCTGAGATGTTAGAGGTAGTTTCAAAAGCTTCAGAGGTAACACTGGTGCTTCCTAAAATCATGCAGATGTGCCCTGTTGTGGAGACCACTGGATGTAGCCACGCATCCTAAAGCTGTGGACACCCAAGGAACTCAGGATGCTATTTTCAAAAGAGTAGTTTTAAAGAGGACCATGATAAGTTACTGTTACACAGAGAAAGAAAATCATCTGTTCTCTGCATCTCTGGTGAATGGTGCTGGGCTTAAATGTCCATTGTGGGGATATAGATTCAAAGAGAAGATGAGTAGAAGCAGTTGGGCGTCACAGCAAAGTGCTGGGTTATTATTCCAACCAAATCAAGACCAATCTAGGGCAGTTCCACAGGACTGCAGGAGTGGGAGAGGAGGAGGAATGCTGGCTTAGAGAGGCACTGAAGGGCACAGGAACACTGGGGGAAAACACAAGTCTGGGTCTTGATTATTTCTACCACAGATGTTTTCTGCTGTTCATTGTCCACTGGGTTATCTACATTGGAGTCAAAACTCAGGCTTCCTGAGTGCAAGCATGATGGAGCTTTGATATTGCCTGAAAGTGCACTTGTTACTCTACTACATCATGATGATCATAAATGATAACCCTGAAACCAAGAAGATAATCAAAAAACCAAGATTCTGGGCCTTGTATTTAGGGGCAGAAGGAGAGGTGATCAGAGAAGGAGAAAGAGAGGGCTGGCAGTGATGTTCTTTGATGTGTTTTTACTTGAAACGTGAAGGTGGGAGGAGAAAAAGAAGATGGTTTTGTTCATTTGAATCAGTTATGAGAAAAGACCAAGCCTTTGCATACCATCCTTATGCACCCTGTTTTATGCCTTAAAAATGTTATATGCTCTGAGAAAGGACAAATTTGTAGAGCAAATAGTGAGTATTCGTTAAATGCAAAATAGGCTCTTAATTGGACAACCAAAGCCTGACTACATTATGTCTGGATTAATTTTACAGCGGTACCAGCAGTCAGATAGCCCTCTTCTTTGCTTCACAAACAGCAGACAGCTAGTAACCCAGTGAGAGAACTACATTTAACCTTTTTCATTTTGTTTTTTAAATGCTGATTTCAGTCCTATCTGGTATACAGAACAGTTGCAAGTTTAGACACAAAACCAGAAAATGCCAGCGCTCTTCTTATTTTTTTGATTATGTGCAGTAAGAGTCCAGGCTGTTCCTTCCTGCTTGCTTTTTTTCCAACACAAAGGACAGAAACGAGTTAAATCTCTGCCTAGAGAATTCTCAGCACTGGCGTGCAGGCTGAGGGATAAATTCTCTGAGCAGTGGAGAGGGGAGCGGTTGGTTAGCCAGTTTGAAATTTTGGGGTTTGTTAATTCTTACATTACTGACATGCCTTAAGTCATCAGATCACTTTGGTTTATTAGCAGAAAGAAATTCTTTCTGTTATTCTGCACTTTAAACTCTACGTTCCAGCAAATTATAAGCATCATTTAGAGATGGCTGGATCTCTCCCTAAAGAGCTGATGAATGGGACGATAAACGGCAGCAAAAGGTGAAGAAATCCTTTTTACTTCAGCTCTACCCTGACAATTGCCTTCAACAGTCAGGAGCGGCTGGTCTACTCTGGTACCTGGTCTCTGTGTGATGGCACAACTGAGCCACAGACACTGGTATGGACTCAAGTTGTCGCCCCCGGAAACAATGGATTGTAATAATGCTTCTTCTCCACCTAACAAATAACTTTTTCACATAGCAATGCTCCTTGTTCTATGAGACACCTCTGCAGGAGCCTCCAAGTGCAGGCATCTAAATGACCTTCTTCCCCATACATTTCTTAGGTCTAGAAGAAATAAAATCATAATAGTGGTCTGTAGTATATTGAGGGAGGAATGCAAACACATAGAATCCAGGATTAAGTTCAGATAGCATCTAAGTCTGTTATCTTTTTGCATTTGCTTTTTATTGTGTGTCTGTAAATCCACATGGTTTTGTAAATCTTTCCTTCCTGATGCTTAGCTCTTTGAGGAAAAAACAGCTGAGAATGTATATATTGTTGAATTGACCTCATCAAATTCAGTCCACAGCCTTTAGGAAGTTAAAACAGAAAGTCATGGAGCACCTGCACAGATTCTTGTTTACTTTAGGAAATCTTAAAGATTTAATAACAAGTGTTGTCCTGGTTTATTTCTGAGCTTTCTGCAACCATCCGTGCAGAGAGAAGACTGTTCAATGTGCTACATTTTGAATTAACAAGTTAATCTATAGCTTCTTGCTGGAAGTGAGGGGAAGCAATTACTGGTATGCATTAGATCACTTTAATTTCAGGTATATGTTCAGATATATCTTCATTGGCCCAAAGAAGGACTGGGGTTTGGACAGAGAGAGTGAACAGTGATTATTAGCCAAAGCAGCCCATGTTCCTTTTCGTCATGAAGTTTAATCAGTTGCTCGCTTACATGACATTTTTCAAAAGCTATTCATTACTCTTAAAAGGTGCTTGATTCTGTGACAGGGCTGGTTGTGTTGTCTATTGTTGCTGCTTTTGCAGACAGGATGGTACTCATTTATGTGTCATATCCAAGAAAATGCCATAAACAGAAGCCCCAGATTCAGTAGTTCGATGCCAATATGAAAATGACTGATGTTGACCTACGTAAATGATACAAATCAATTAACAAGAGTTTTCCAATTATTCTATAGCACGGATGACCTGCCATGAACAACCACAATGCCCTCTTATGCGCAGCAGCATTTCCGTTTGCATGTTTTTTCTAATTTCTTCCTAGCAAAAATGTTTTTTTGCCTAGAATTATTATAAATCGGGTATTCTCAATTGCTGGGATTTGCCTCACTTGTAGGATGAGAGTTTGTAAAGGTCGGGCATAAGCTCCCTCCTCCCCCTGGAAAAGCAGCAGAGCATACTGCGATCGCTGGATAGCCCTCCTGCCTTTTCTCCATAGCGTCTGCAGAATTTCTCAGTGCTGCAGGGCATTTTCAGCTGCGTGTCTGAGTGCTGCTGGAGTTGCCACCTCATTTGCCAGGCTGGTGACCAGACCTGCATCCCATTATCCTTCCTGCTCCCCTCGCTCACAGCATCCTCAGAGCTCTGCAGTTTCTAATGACCTCTTACTTCTCTCCTTCTTTTGGGTCCCAGGGTAAGTGAGGAGGAAGAGAAATTAATGGAGATGAAGCTGCTAATGTACGTATGGAATGTACGTGCTGGAATAGTGCAGTGTAAATTTCTAGGCATTACAAACAGGGAGGACAATTTGTTTTATCTTGTTCTACTCTTTTAGCACAGCCATGGGCTACTTTGGGTGCAGGATGTTTCCCGTGGTTATTTAGTGCTCTATTAGCACACGTCCCGCTCCTTGGACCTCATCATCAGGTGTAATTTATCTCACCGTGCCACGCCATTACTGAAACCCACTTACTTGAGGCTGAATTTATCCATTAGTCTGTACATTTCTAGGTTTTCTGGCTGGATAAAGAGTCTATCATGAAAAATATGAATTATTTAGAAATAGAATTTTGAAAGGGAGCAGGTAGGAAAGTGACCGGGAGGAAACAACAGTCTTCTCCAGCTGCATTGTTTCCGATTAGCATTTTATATTTCTCCAGCACATGTACTTAAAAAGTCATTTTTAAGTCATTTTGAGGTAAGCACCAGAGCAGAAGTGTTGTGTGGCACCCCGGGAGGTGCCTTAGAAGGGGAAGCAGGAGTGTCGCATGTTACGGTTATGCCATGCCTGCTTGGAGTGGATCTTGCTGGGTTCTTTAAACATGGAGCTTCCCTTTCCTGCACACAGTATTTACTAATGCAGTTGACTTGCAGAAATGAAGCCAAGGCCATGAAACTGGGTAATAGAGGAGCTGCTCAATAGGCAGTCAGCGGAAATTCCTGGTGGAAACTAAAGCAGGTACAGAAGCGATAAGCTAACGGGAAACACTATGCCTGCTAATGAAAGGGAAAATAGTGACGAGGGAGTGTGAAGGGGGATTATTACTGAAGCATTCACACTTCTTTGCAGAGCTCCTGCTTTTATATTCAGATTACTTGATGATACGCTGACTCATGGAGTTTGCAGTTACTCTTTTCCATGCTATGAAACTAGCAGGTGATTTTTTTTTTTATTTTTTATTTTAACCAACTGTTTCCAAAGGCTGGCTTTCATTGCTTATAGTAAATGTCCTAGTTTTAAATTCAGTAGTGTAAGGCATCCGTCTCTGTCTTTTACCCCCGCCTGCACTGAACTGTGTGCTTTTTGATGTTGAAAAAGATATCTCACGCAGGTTGCAGCTCGCAGTTGGTAATGAGGAGGAGTTATCGTCACCGTGCTATTCTAACGTTTCAGTATGCTTTCTGTAATGTGAGAGGATTATTACTGATGCTCTGCTGGCTCTATTCATTGTTGGGAATGAATTATGCTTTTAAGCTGGGCATTAGCCTAAAAATACCTTCAGTAACTTAAGTGGGGATTATTATTATTACTGATCATGTTTATGGTTGTTCTTAAAAGCCCACCAAGAACGGAGCCCCGTTGTGCCAAGCACTGTATGCGAGATGTGCTCTGCCCCAGTGAGTGTCTGTCTAAAAAGCTGTATTTAGGGTGGGGCCAGGGATAAAGCATACAAACGGGGTGATTTCACACAGCAGATACTTTTCTGCTAAAGAATATAAGAAAGACTGACATCTTTTTCCTCCTGATACTCCGGTTTGTCTGAAGAAAAGAGAGCATCCCTCCCCTGTGTAGTTCTGGGTTTGCGTGGTATGGGGCAGAGTCCTCCCACCAGATATCTTAATGCTTGCCTTGACCTGCTCCTGCAGGCTGCACTTTGCTTTGCTCTCTGTGGACTTCCCTCGGGTGCCACAGGGTTGTGGGGTGAAGGATAGTGGGAAAGCAAAGGCAGTGAGTGATACCATGCAAATCACTGTGTTTTAATGCTGAATTATTGAGCATTTGAATCTGGACATGCATTTCACCATAAACAGAGCATTTTAGAGAAGAAAGCGAGGAGTTAGGTTACTCAAGGCATCGCTGTTGGATGGCTTATGGGGAAAGCTGTTGGGAGGAAACAATACAGACTAGCCCATGTGCTTTCTCATTTGCAAAGATTCAGTTGCTTTCTTATTTCTCCCATCATAAAATTGTCTCTCTGAGTTTTCCAGGTGGATGCATCACAGGGGCTGGAATGTAGCCTGACAGGTAGAAATCAAAAGCAGCATGTCTTAGTGATGCTTTGTCAGCTGTGAATAACGAGAAACGTTTGGGGGTTTGTTCTGAAAATCCGGATGCCATCCATTGTCAGCTCTCAGCTTCTGCTGCCCTGGGCAAACCTCACAATGTATCACAGGCAGAACGTTTGCTGTGCCATGTATTTCACTTCCACAGACATTTGCCTAATCTGTCTGTGTGGCACCTCTAAATCTGGTGTCACCACCTTTCTGGAATGAAATCTCTATTGCCCTTGTGTCCTGAAACACAGAGGACAATATTGAAGATGTTCTGTGACTACCAGGATGATTTGTGCTTAATTCTTAACAAGTTAGGTGACTAATTGCATAAAGTTAAAAAGCAAACGCAAACTCTTTAGAGCATTATGGTTTTGCATAGTGATGCTGATAAATAATCTGGCAGTGGAGAGGATGAGACCTGCAGCAGTTCCTCAGAGCTTGGTAGTGACCTCCGCACCCCGTGGCCCTGAAGTCTCAGTGCATATAATGGATAACCTCTCCCCTTTCCAGTCAAGCATCATTTCCAGTACAGTCCGTGAGCAATGGTCTAAATGCTACTCTGGGGTGTGTGTCTATGGATATGTATGTTTATATATGATCTGGAATTACTTAGCCTGAATATTTTAGGATATTTGTTCGATATAGTGATATATGTGACAATATCTACATCTGTTCATTGGAACAGCAATACTTAGAGGTTTATATAAGTGTGTTGCATGCTGCGTTACACTCATGCTTGTATCACTGGGTATTAAAAAGTACAGCACATTCTTACTTGACAGTGTACTTCATAATATGTTGCAGGATTAATATGTTACTAACCAAATAATCTATGATACTAATTTCTTCTGCTTCTGTTCCTCTTTCTTTTAAACCTCTGAACTCAAATACCAAAGGGAGCAGATTCACCACAGGACTCTCTTCTCTTCCTGTGCTTAGGCGAGGTTGTATTCAATGTTCAGTAAGCTTCTTGTATTTTAAATCCAAAAGATACCTCTTTAGAGATGTAACAAACTAAAAGTTTTGTTCTTCATAAATTACATATCAATGAGTTAGAGGTAAGATGTTAATTAGAGTACCCTTTCAAACTCCAATCTTCAGCTGGTAAGAATGGGAGAAAAAACCAGTGAAACGCAGGATAGCACCATGCAATTTCTCTAAATAAAGATCATTAAAGTTTCTGACAAGGCTTTGATGCTGAAATGCTGCCTTACTCGTAGTAAACACCCAAGTGAAGCAAACACTCGACCTATCTGACAGGCCCTGAATGCTTCCATTAGCATGGCATAATTCTAATGCATTTAGCGTGTATGTTTAATGCTAAATGCATTAGCACTTAATGTCAGGAGCTCCAGACCTGCTAGAGTCAAGGGGTTAACACAAATTAAGAATTGCAAGAGAGATTTGTCACTCTTTATAGCTTTGTGTTAGAAGTCCTAATTTCATTACTGAAGCTCACTCTGTAAGGAAAGAATATTATTTTTGTGTTAGGCTCTTTTTCTTTCTTTTGAAAGTAAAGACCAATTCCCTGCTAGCATTTGCTACCACACTAACATCTCCTGAGAAGCCACACTGTAACATTGTGTAAATATATATATAGTAATATAGTAAAACCTGCAAAATATGTTATCTAAGACTATTTAGCTACCCAGTTTCATTAGCAGATTGACATTACAAAATCAAGTCTGTAATGGGCACCTATGGTTAAAGGTGGGCTTTTGGGTTTTTTTGTTTAGCCTCTCTAAAACCAGAACGTTTTGGACTTCAGTCGTGTAAGAGAGTGAGCGAGACCGATGTGTGAAATACAGCAGCCCAGGCCACAGCTCCAGAGAGCTTTCCCTCAGCATCCAGTGAGGATTAAGCAGCCCTTAACCTTTCCACTTGACCTTGCCCCTCTTCATATTTCAGCATAGACAGTGGCACAGCTGTGCAGTCATCCTCGCCGGGGATCAGCCCAGCTGAAAATTAACATGGGAGGGGAAACTGGTGCAACAGAGGAGTTGGCTTAGAGGCTGGAATGAGCACAGAGGGATGGGCATCAGTTTTGCCATATTGCTGATGATTGCTTAAGTGCACAGAGCTTGCTTTATTATTCAGTGTGCAATGAGGAAGATGCACCTGATCTCCTGTACAGCACTGCAAAGCGACAGTGCTTCATTGCCTTAATAGCAATTTCTTCTAGCAGTAGTAGTGTTAAAGTCAGTGGGACTGCAAACAGGGCATAAAGAATATGCCTGTCTCGGTAGGGTCAGGATGAAGAGCTGTTATGTTGATTGACCTCAGGAAAAAATTATTTTGAAGGGTTTTTTAAATGATTTTAATTAAAACATGTATTTAGATGAGTGGGATTTATGCTAATTGGCACTTGTACGTCACTCTTATTCTTGAAAAAGTTTCAGAAATCTTAAAAACTTTATCTTCTCACAGTGCTTCAGTGAGATGATGATTAACTCTTCCTCACAGGAAGGCAGTAAGGGAAATGTTTGCTCACCCATGGCCAGTGTGTCAGGGCCCAAGTGCACCAGCAGGTCTCACTTGCCCTGACCAGGAGCCTCCCTGCAGGCACCTGCTGGCCAGGGCTCCATTTCAGCTCATGCCTGGTCCTCACTGAGCCGTGCCAAAGGTGGGTCCAGCAGGGGAAGCTGAAGTACAGAGGGAACGTGGCAGGAAAGAAAGCCTCATCTGTCGCTTGGGTCCTGTTCAGAGACCTTTGCTCTGTTTTTCATGAGGGTAAATTCTTGTGCTTGGTACTTTGCTGCACTTAGTAGCTTTGCTACTGATAGCAGCTAGATGTGCAGGTATACTTTACATAGCTATCTTGACTCATAGCTTGTGCGCCAAGTCCAGCCTGAGGAATATTTCTATGTGATTTGCTACCTTTTCCCCAAAGAAGGAGTAAATACTGCTATAAGAGCAGACATCTCCTCTTGCACCCTCCATCTGCCTTTATCATCTCCTCTTGAGGTCCAGAGGTGGATCTCAGAGGGTCTGATCCCACTCTTGTCCCTCTGTAAAGGTTTACCTCAAGATCCCAATAATTCATTTCCTTCTGTCACAACATCACTTCTCTGCCCCAGTGTCTCCCAGCTGTGTTCTTGGTTCTCCAGCACACACATGCACCAGTGAGGAGGCTGGGGGTACACTGTAGCTTCAGAGGGGACCAAGCATTCATCTTGCTAACTAAGAGGATAAACGGTGTATTTCCTTTCCCTTTTCAGGCATGCTGGGATTCTTAACCTTTCAAAGTATTCTTAACATCTGCTCCTTTCCATAAGCATGCAGTGTTGCTAACATGCCAGCAAATTCCTAGGGTTATGGCTACGAGAACAAGTTACTACAGGGAAAGATGGAGAAGAGAGACTGCAAGGTAAGAGCAGGCTGTGGAGCAGCTAACAGGGTGTAAAGCTGCACTTCTTCACCCTGCAGCAGTTTGTTCATGTAGCTGTACCCTAGCACTAGCCTCGTTAACCCTGCCACGTCCTCAGAGTACACTGCTATCAAATGAGACTGTCCAACATTTTCTGTGTGTGGAAGAGCTTCAAGTGATTTTCCTAGTCTGAAAACCAGCCATCTGGTCAGTTATAAGCTACATGCTGGACAACACGGTGTTAAAATGCCTATAACCTAAGTTGTGTCACTAATAGAGCCTAAACTGAGGCAGTAGGCAGAGGCAGTTTGTGAGCATTGAGCATTCCTCTGCTTATCTCAAATTGATTGCAAGGTATCATTTTAAATTAAGGGGAAAATCCAGTTAAAAATGTATTCATGGGAGGAAATCAGCACAAAGTGTCTACTGTTAAAGTGTGCCTTGATTTTAATTTTTTTGGCTTTCATTTCATGAAGTGTTAGGTAAGTGGATAAGCAACAGAAATTCTATGATAAAGTTGTCTGTGTTCTGCATTTACATTTGGGTATTAATTCCAGATGAGAAAGAGAGCCCTGTGGTTTGACATGTACCTTGTGCTGACTATCATGGCGTATTCTGAGAGGCTGATTTAGTTGATTCTGGATGAGGTGGAAATTAATTAACAGACACCAACACGCATGCCTTCCCCGTGAAAATTTGAGTGGTGAAGTAGGATGGATCTCTGGCTCTGCCACCAAAAGGATCACTGTAATGAATGGGAATGAGACAGAAAGCTGGAGCTAGCAGGAGTTTTATCCTCACTCTCTCATAAGCTCTTGGTATGTGGCATCGACAGGACATCTCCTGCAGCAGGATGGAGGTGAATGTCTAGGATATACAGGTGTGGGAAGGAGCTGTTTCCCAGCTGTGGCTTCTTAACGATCTCTGGAAACGCAAAGAGTTTCGTCAGGCCTGAGGCTTCCCACTGCACCTGGCCTTTGGGAAGAGTTACAGCTACTTCTCAGCTGGCCAGCAACTGAGATCCCTGCTTTTGCTCTCAGTTTCTTCTTGGACCTTGAGTTTTATTTCAATCTAACCTTGGCTCTCTCTCCATTCCCCTGGTACCTATCTCTGGCCGTGCGGCTGCCCTGCTGCCTCTGACTGCAGTGATCCCTAGCCTAGCTGCCTGTGCTCTATAAAATGAGACCTTTTCCTCCTCATGCATCCTTGTTTTGGCACACCTCGAAACTGAAGAGAGTGATAAATTGAGCTCAGGCTGTACCTTGGGAAGAATTACAGCTGCCTGAACAACGATGCATATGGGCTGAGTATTTTCTTCTGTCCTTTGCCATTTTAAAGTGGCATTTGCTTGATCTAAGCATTTTTATTACAATCATGCATCTCAGTAACACTTGCCTGTTAGTCTATACGCTATTTGTAAGCTCCAATCGTAATACATTTTGCTGTGATTTTGGCAGAGTTTTCCTTGTATTTGTTGAAATATTTGAACACTGTTTGAAAAAAACCCCAAAACTAAACCAACAAAAAACCCCAACAACTAGCCACCAAAACCTGGTGAAATTCCTGATTTCTTAGATGCTGTACCAACTCTATACATAGTCTTCTCTCTCAGGGTTTTTTCATCTGTGACCTCCCCAGTATAAATTTCAATAGACAAATTTAGATCTCAACACGAAAACAAATTGCTTGCTGTTTATAAATTGCATATATTTGTGTTGTAAATGAGTGTAATGGATGTAATCCAATAACACTACTGTTGTCAGGATCACATATTAAAATTATATATACATTTAAAATAGATTTATAACAGCCTATTTCTATACCCGAGCAAAATCTGGCATTTCACTAGCTGGGCCTTTGATAGTTGAGACTTCTGTAGATGTTTTCATGCTTTCTTTTGTGATTAGTGAAAACAGGAACTGTTTATTTTGAAGGTTCTTATTTTTAGCATCTGCAGCTGAAAATGTGTCTACTCAGTTATGTCAGTGCCACAGTTGTAATTTATTAAAAATATGTATAGATTAAATGGAAACTTATACATATAGATTAGTGGAAAGTTTCTTTTTTTTTTTTTTTATATTTATAGCAAATATTCTGACTCCAGGTTCAATTTTGTGAAGAAAACACTAAGTTATCTGTGTCTTCACGGATCACACCTACCAGTGGTAGGTGCTTGGCATTGCCAGCTCTTCCAAGGTTGCCTCCCTCATGGGCTGCTTGGTCCTTCTGGTCACTGCTGGCACTCATGGCTGCTGCTCTTTGTCCAAGGACTAATAGTAGGGAGCAGCCTTGCTTAGACTTGTCCAGACACTCAGCATGCTCCTCTTATGCATCCACCTATTTCTTATCTCACTAAGTGGTTGAATATTTTATTTATTTGCAAAGTGTGCATGCTGGCTTCATTTATATTGCATGCACTGTGTGTTCAATGCACGCTATATGTCTTTATATGCTGCAGTTGTACACTTCCCGGTCTGTATCTCTTCATCCATGCCAAACCACCATGTTTGTTAGTCCTCAGACAGCTAATGTTCACCTCGTTAGCCCGTCCTGCAGCTGTTGATCAGTCACTCTCAAGCTCCCTTATTTTTCCAGCTCTTCAGCTACCATGGTTAGACTGCTTTTTCTTAAGACCTTCATAGGATTGTTCTAACCTGCGCCAGGAATGACCCAAAGAAATGGTTGGCACTGTTTTCTTCCCTGTTTTCAATAATCTGTTTGCACCATGTGCATCTTTGTATGCACAAGTCTTTTTGGGGTCAAGGCCTCACCGGTGTCTTCCAGGTTCATCCAGCACCAGCTTGAATGAATTACTACTTTGTGCAATCACTAAACAGAGAAGGTAGTATGTTCTGGCTGAGCAGAACCTCATGGGCAGTAATTAGACTTAGCATCTGTAAATTACTTTGCAAACCACATCTGAAAGGTGCTAAAGAAGCACCTCTACAGGGATTACTAATGCATACAAATAAAATGAAATTTTCAAAACTAAATAACTAAACAAAACCCAAAGACAGATATTAAAGGTATTCTAGAAAGGCTATAAATCAGTTGAAGCCAGTAGGTTGGAACAGTGTGGAAGTGCTAGAAACACATCTGTCATCAACGTAGCGGTAGCAGCCTTATTTCCTGGCTGCAGAAAGGGAAGCTTTGATCACAGCTGTCGCTGAAGCACTAATTTCTTAAAAAATGAGTTAAAAGCCAGTATAAAGTTTAAAAAAGAATGGAGGTTTGTGACTTTGAAAACTTGTTTCAAATGTTGATTTTCTTTCTTTCTTAGTAAAATGTATTTTAATGAAAGTAACTTAAGGTTCCTAATATTTTGAATTTGTAAGTTGATTTCATCCTTTTCTTCTTGCTTACCTGTCGACCTCATTTCATCAGCTATCTAAATGTAATATTTCTTTAATTAGTGAGTAGTGACTGACATCGAGGAACTGGAACTGCTCAGATTGTGTTATGCAGTGCTGTAAATCAGGTCAGAACGGTACTTGGATACAGAAAAGAAATTCTGTTTGTCAGGTGGGTATTTACCGTGATGTTTTAATTCAGGCCAGTGGTAAGCTTTTAAGGTAATCTCTAATTCACTGCACCATGGTTCTTGGAGTGCACAAAGTGGATTTGTTTAGTATGAAGCTAAGTCAGAAGCAATGCTCCAGGAGTGCACCTAATATGTCTGCTAATGGACACTTAGCCCACTTAAAGCAAGTGTCTTGGGCTGGTCTGAAATAACCTCCCCAAAACACAGGGCCCTCAGCGCAGTTGCTGGGCTCAGCAGGTCGGCTCCTATCACACTCAGGTAGCCTGTGATTCCTGTGAGCATGCTCTGTCTTTACTCTCCACCTGGTAAAGAAGATGGTAAGATTGTGAGATATTTTTCTCATTGAGGACATGCTCCGAACCTCTTGTGGTGTTTCAGCCCCATGCGAAAAGGGAGCACGAAGGCTCATTGTTAGAGAAGCAGGAGGGAAATAATCCTGTGTTTACTCCTTACTCCATGCAGCCTAGAGAAGTCCAGAGCATCATAACTGGAATCAGAAAAGTCCTGCTGTGAGGAACGCATGGTTGTACTTATTTCTGCACTTTGAAGTAGGGAGAAAGGATTTAAGAGCTGACTGTGAAAGCAGACGTAGACATTAAGTTAGACATAAAGAAATCACTCTGACACCGCTGCTTCCTAAAGACAACTGGGAGCCAGGAGTGAGTGCTTTAAGGGATCCTATAAAGTGATGTTTGTTTTTGAAGCTGTTCTTCAAACTCTTCTGCATTTTTGCCAAGGCCCTGCATAATAAACAGTGCATCCATAATAAATGATACCTCAATGGAATATCGGCAAATTAAGTGATCAGCTTTGGTTTTAACTGCTTCTTCTACATACAAACCACCTGCAGCTGTACATGAAATTGCGCCTGTTGTTTATGTGAAGTTCGTGTGGTAGCAGTGACAAGTTATAAGATCAAGTCCAACCATCAACCTAACACTGCAAAACCCACCGCTAAACCATGTCCCTCAGCACCACGTCTACGCGTCTTTTAAATACCTCCAGGGATGGCGATTCCACCACTTCCCTGGGCAGCCTGTTCCAATTTTTGATAACCCTTTCGGTGAAGAAATTTTTCCTAATACCCAATCTAAACCTCCCCTGGTATAATCTGAGGCCATTTGCTCTTGTCCTACACCTGTTACTTGGGAGAAGAGATCGACCCCCACCTTGCTACAACCTCCTTTCAGGTAGTTGTAGACAGTGTTGCCCTTAAAGGTCCCTTCCAACCTAGATGAATCTATGATTCTATGAGTGTTATCCTTGCTGCATCCATTAGCTCATGTTACTCCACTAAAGCATCTTGAGAGAAAGGGATAATTCAGCTACAGGAAAGAACTTGATTAGAAGCATGGAGAAATTGAACTGACTTCTGATCTGACTTGATATAACTATGCAACCTCACTCTTTGTGAAGCTGCAGCTGTTATGTCTGTAGAGGCAGGTGTCTGCTGACTCTGCTAATTCCCTGGGCTAGGTGGCCATGAATGAGTGCTGCTTGTTCAGACACGAGGCCACAAACAACCCCTCTAGCGGTAGGTCCTGCCTCTCCTCTGCAGGCTTGTCCCAGCACTGATGTGTACCTTTGGGGCTGGTCTGCGCCTCCAGGCTTGGAGTGCAAGAAACGACTGTCCACACCTGAGAATGTCCACATGTAGGAGCCAAACTGGAACCCAAACTTGAGATAGAGCCTTATCTGATCCTGCCTTGGTTCGATATAGTAGCATGAAAAAACGTGAGAGACCAACATATTCCACCTTTATGGTCTTGTATTTGGTTCTGTGTTTTAGCAACAGCATCTTGGTCTCGAACTAGCTGGCTTCCCACTCAATCTGGGGCAGATGGAGGGAGTTGAGTTTTATGATGGGAGGTAAATAGAAGGGGAGGGACCATGAATTTAGATTAGAAAAAAAACCAAACAAAATGAAACAAAAAAAATGCTCACATTATCTGTCTGTACTCATCTCTGAAAGAAACATCAATGTTTAAGCCTTTGTGTCAGTATGTCAAACTCAAGTTTTCTAAAAAATAATTCAGTGCTCTGGTTATTCAGAGATTTCAGCTACGTCACGTAAATGCAGGAAGTGTGGACAAATTGCTATGTCATATTTTTGGTAACAATTTGCTACTGGATGAGAGAAATGACCTCCTTCAAGGTTTGGTTTATTTTGATACTTCGCTTATTGCTGTTGACTTGCAAGTGGGCATCAGGCTGAGAAAGAGTTCCCTGTGTTTGGTATCTGAGCTAGAAACACATGAAACTAAATAGAGAATTGCTTGCATTTATAAATGTTGGATTCACCCGTATTTTGAATATTGATTGGCTCTTGATAGCACGTTAGAATGAGGTAATGAATGTTTGGAAATAGCGAAATTGTTATTGATAGAGTGAATGGTATAAACCAAGATACTACATGGGAGAAGGGCAGAAATGTGCGATGGTGGTTAAACAAAACTGTTTGTATTTGTACTTGGAGGTAAGGACGTGTTCAAGGGAAAGAAGACCTATATGGGTTGGTTTTGTATCCGGTACTTAACATTTGGCTGTGGAGTTTTTTGTTTTGTTTCACCATTTTCAGATGATAATGATGAGAGGTATTAGGATATGTCGTTTTGAACTGAGATTTCAAAATCTGCAGAAGGAATTTTCTCCTGGATATTGTCTTGAGCTCAGGACAGTGTAACGTTCTGGCTAATGCGTTAAGTGTTACATCTCTTATCAGGATGTCAGACCTACTAAAGCAACCACATTCTGGATTTGAATATGTGTGAATCCTAGATAATGTTACAAGTGAATAAGTGTAGGAGAATCCATCTTAAGTGACATCTCATTTCTGCCTTTCACTTAGTTAAAGCCAATAATAGGCTGACTAAGGAGCAGATGTAAGCTCAGATATGCTGTGTTCGTACTTATAGTGCTTATTCAGTGGTACCAGTTGCGTGAATATGTGAAAGCTCTGAAAGATCTTCTGAATAATACTCGTGCAGGTTAGCTGCCATCACATCCTGATATCATATCTTCAGAACAGGACTGGGAGCGGAACAGCTTTTCTATCCTTGAAGACTTCAGAATTTCAGACTTCCAGTGCTGGTGCATCACAGGCGCTGAAGAGTTTAGAATTTCTTTGGTGTCTGAGGGAAACAGAAAAAATTCAACCAAATTCTCACAGATTTGGAACCTTCTCCCATTCCTGTCAGGTAATACCCTGACTGACTGTTGGGATAACAAAGTTCATTTAGATTTAATTTTTTTCTCTTGGGGGACTTTTCTCTTGGAAAGTCTATAAAGCTTCTAGCTCCACAAGTACCTGCTGTTGTATGAACCACTCTGGTGGTTGATTTGCAAAGGGCGAAAGCACTGATCTGGGGAATCTAGTAGCGGAGATGTGTAAGGTTAGCCTCGTGTCTTCTTCAGTGGATCATTATCGCAACAGTCACTGTATGCAGCATGGCTAATGCTTTGAACTATCAAGGCAATCACGTATTATGCTGCCGCAGCTCAAAATGCAGATCCATGCCTAATAAGAGTAACTACTGTCATGTAACTAGTTACTTTTCAGTAACTACTTACATGCATGATGTGTTTCTGTGCTGTAAATACAGGCTGGAAGACACCGGTCGGGGGAGAAGGGAGTGAAATATTCTTTGAGAAGTCTTTTTTTATGTTTGCTTGAACAAAGGGGTTTAGGAAATGCTGAGAAAGGGAAATTGCCTTTCCTCTGAAGATTAGAGAAATCAGCATTTGCTTAAGCAATCTATGGTGCCATGCTGTAAAACCCCTATGCCTTTCATTGGAAAGGAACGGGAAATGAAAGGTTTGCATTTTAGGATGTACTATTCCAATGTCTACCTGCTGTTAGAGAAGTACAGACATGACTCTATCTCCAGTGGTGAATCCTGCCCTTCTATTTAAAGACAATTGAGGAGTGAATTTTTCTGGGACATATCTGGAGAATCTAAAACATTGAAACTGTTACCATTCTGCCCGTTAAAACATCGAATGCTTATGGTCAGTGCTTGGTCCTTGAGCCAGAGGCTGCCTTGCAGGAGCAGGTGAATGACCTGTATCACAGGGGTGTGTGCGGCGATCCCAAAGACAGGTAGCTCCTTTGTCTCTGTTCAGAGGTGCCAGTGACTGGAAACTTGCCTGGATCTGTCACAACTGGGAAAAGGGATTTTCCTGAGGTGCCAGAAGAGGGAGGAGACCCTCCCTGGCTGGGCAGCGAAGTGCCTGGATTAGAGGGTGCCTCAGCAGTCTCTCTCCCTGCTGTGGGCTGGCTGGTGGATTTGTTTTCTGTCTAGGAGAAGGAGTAGGAACTGGAAGCGCAGTATGCATGCCTTTCATTACCGACCCTGCTTTGAGCAGTGTGCTGGACTACATGACCTTCTAAGGTCCCTTCCAATATGAACTATCCTACATCACAATAAAAAAACCCAATCACCTGGTGACCCCGCCTGGGAGCCTCTTTCCTCCCCTGACATTCTTCCTTCTGCAGGTGTGGACATTAGAAGCTACTGACCTGAAGATCTGGCCCTGCTTGAGATATTCAGAGTTTCTTTATTTATCATTATTCTAGACAAGATGTAGAGACAACTAAACCTCTACTCTGTCATAACAGAGCACTTGGATTTCTGAAAAGATCCTGAAATTCAGAATGTGCTGAGTTCACCTTGCTCTGCTGCCCCTGTGAATACATGTTAAGACTGTATTGTATGTGAAGAAGGACCTTGTTCTGAGTTTGTCTTTAGGGTTTTCATTTCCATTGGCTTGCTGCTGAGCAGTCCTTCCTTTTTTTGGCTCAAGCCTGGGAGGGAGGGTTATTTGGTAAGTTTAACAATAGCTGTGTAACCTTTGTTTTTATTTAGCTGTGTTCTTTCTTTCTTATGACTGTTGCAATCGCCTGCCATCTGGGGGCTTCTGGACCTGCATCAATAAATTGTATCCTCTTTTCCTGTTGCTCTGAGGATTTGCAAAAGGAGGGGAAACTGGATGGGTCATGTAGTGGGCTGCCAGCTGTGGAAGGAGCGTTAGACCTATTTTACTTGTTTGTGCTTATGTAAAATTGTTGTGGTAAGTCACCACAAATGACAGCCATGGAAGAAATCTGTGACTAAGAAATTTTTATTTGACACGCTGATACAATGTGAACAGGGAGCTGCTAACCCCCTTTCTGCTTTGCCTCTAGGAGAGCGTTATTGCTGACCTTTATAGATGTCTGTGTGTGTTCTTGGGTGGATCAAAACATTGTCACGAACCATCCCTGAATGTACGAAGTAGTGCCTACCAAAAATGTCACCTTCTGGAGGTGCAGTCATCAGAAGCTGCATTGGAGACAAGTTCCCAGGAGACCCACTTGTACATTACAGCCATATGCTTCTGGAAAATTCTTGCAGCGGAGTTCTTTCTCTTAAAAATTGGATCTTTCCACTTACATGCTGCATTGGTGGGTTTTGTAAGTTTTGTTTACACCTTTCTTAGGAGTCCTTATTTATAAGTTTCTGTGTGAAGCCTCAATGTTTTGTACATTAGTTTTCTTTCCCAAGAGACTGCGAAATGACTCAGACCAGGAGCCTTCTGTGATTCCAGCATCTGTATTTATGAGCTAGAGGATGTGTGTGATGCAACATTTCATTTTATTTTGCTTTTTGTTTTATATACTTATTTTCACTTGGCATATTACTCATTCCTCCCTTTCTGTAAATATACCATTGGTGTAGATTGCCTCAGACCAGTTTTTACTTTCCTTGCCCTTTTGCCCTGGCTGATGGTCCTGCTCAAGTACTTTGTTGCCCTTACGGTCACCTTTGGACTAACTGGCACATCATCGTTCTATCAGCAATTCTCAGTTTTTGAATTGCCGTGTTTAATAATAGTAGTTTTGAGATTCAGCATTGTCAACTTTGACTGTTCCCTTGACCTCCTCATTTTCCTGGGAGGTTATTGGGATAGAGATATAATGGGAGAACATGTTAAAAGAAATTCTGTGGCTTTCATTACTCTTCCTATGAACCTTCATTTGTAAAAGCTGGTTAATGGTAATGTAGCTGCTGTCCAATGTGCTCTCAGTTAGCATATGTCATGCATGCAAAATAGATATGCCTTTCTTGCTTCACTGCAAAATAACTTACCATTTGCTATCTACTAGCACAGCAGTGAGAAATATGCTGTTCTGTCCCCCTTTAAAGTAATAATCCATTTAATATGCAGGTGGATTAGTTCAAGTGGTTGGGTTAAAGAAATGTTTTTGTAAGGAGAAATAACCACACGAGGTACGTAATTAGCTTTTGCTTTTGTTTTTAATGAGTTTAATCCCAGGGTTTAGTCTTTCGGGCCTTTTTTTAGAAACTTAGGTATTGCAGGCGTTCTCTTAGTGCTCTTCAAACCTCCTGACTTGGTGCTGATGCCTTCTTAGAGAGCTAGAATTAACACGGCTTCAGCTTCAGTAGTCCACAAGAAAGATAAACGCTAGAGTCAGGTCACTTCAGGTGCACTTATTCCTAATGGGAAATACTAACTGGATAGTAGTGACTGTTTTACATCTCATGACAGGGTCAGATCCCAGTTGTGGAGAGTTTTCTGGTAGGCTTCGTGCTTCTGTTTGGAGCATTTAGTCATCTAATGGAACTCCTGCTTTTTATTTGGAAAAAGCTACATGTTACACAAAGACTCTATCTAAGATACTTCCGGAAATCTTATTGGGGCATCAGAATTGCGTGACCTTATATTAGGACCTCTAATATTACTTGAACATGGCTTCTTTTGTCTGTTTTTGATCAGTTACAGGCAAGTTAATGCTGTGCAGAATCGAGCCCCTAGTGAAAATTTGTCTTACATCAGTCTCTTCAACTTTTGAAGTAGCGTTCTCTCTTGCCTACCTAACGCTTGCACATGACAAGCGATGGGGCCCTGATCCTTTTGCCCTTTGTGTAGTCAAGATTATAGTGAGAACATCTACAAGCAGGTTCCACTGTACGCGTAGGGCCAGACTATCGATAATTGATCACAATTCCAAAGACACCTGCTGGTAGTCTATTTATAAATCTAGTCCACATTGAGTGAAGTCCTTGGGGATAAAAGAGCTTTATATATGCAAAATATTCATTTTTCTTCTAAGTGGGATAAAGCTGTTTCCATCTCAAGGGATGAAAAACCTGGGAGTGTTCGTGGAATTGAGCCCATCTTTTAATGATCGTATCAGCAGAGTTGCCAGGCTGACATTTGATTATCTCCGAACGGCGTAGTGCTGCATTACCACCTCTCCCAAACGGATGTTGGATTCTTATCCATGCCTTTTGCAACACCCTGGTGGAATTAATTCGACTATTCCTGGAGTGCTTCCAACAGAGACAATTCACTGGTAACAACTAATCTAAAAGTTTCCCTTCTGGGATTTTAACTCAGTCTTTGTATGTTTTTGCTCATCCCTGGGTGCATGGTGCCGACTTACAGGTGCAGGATAATGGAAAACTGTATCTCGCTTTGCAGTGTGTGGGTTAACGCCGTCATTTTTCATCTCTGAAAACAAAGCTCTCAACAGACTTACAGTCATGAGTAAAGTGAGCTTGGTGGCCCTGACCTCATCTCAAGTGGATGTTTGTCTGCAATATAAACCAACCACATGGATTGGCACGGTTCATGATGATTGGCAGTCCTCTCTTGTATGAGATCCAGGGAAGGGCTACCTGAGGGCGCTAAAGGCCACAGCTGAGGTGAATTAGCAGAGTTCTGTCAAAAACTTGGTTCCTGGGCACACTTCATTTGGTTCCACTCAGACCTGTAGCAATTCATTACTATTAAGCAGTTACCAGTCTACTAAAGGGAGCTGAAACAAGAAAAATGCCATTGGTGTATGTTGCTGAAGTTTAGGGGTTTTAGTGCACCTACAGTACTGTGCACACAGCAGTTGCTGTGCTGGTTTTTATAAAGGTACAGCAATACTTCCACCTTCAAACTGTTCATATTATCCTCTCTGTTGCTCTAGAAATGAGTGCTGGCTGTTTACTGATGTTGCAGAAAGACTCAATATGGCTGTGGCTAGCTTAAACTCTTGTGTGCATTCAGGTAACTTGGACAAAATCTCTGTTATTATCTCTCTAAACTGTGTTGCTCTGCTTATAGCTAATATGACCTGACTGCAGTGCACCTGCTGGGAAAACCTTCATTGCTTTCGGAAGGACCAAGCCTGAAAACCAGCTTTTCATCAGAACACATCCTATTTCAAGAAAGCTGGGATTAGATCCAGTTTCAAACTTTATGGATAATGCTCCTGTCTGATTTCTCATTTGTATCTCTGCCATTTCTATTGGCAGAGCATCAGATCTGAAAGAGCCTCTGACCCAATAAATGCATGAATTATTTAAGACGTGAGTTAATTTTCTTTGGGCATTGTAACAGATTTAAACATGATACCAGCAGAGAGGACTGTTTTCTGGAATTCCTTTCAAGTATCTTTTAAACATTTTGAATATATTTGCATTATGGTCAATTAAAAGGAGCTGAAACAATGCTAATAGTGGATTTCTTGTTACTAATGCTTTTAAAATTCCTAGATTTGTGCTTCATGCTTGAGGGTATAACCTTACCTCTAACTAATGAGAGCTAAGAAGAAGCTTCCCTATGGGCAGATTATTCCATAACTGCTGTACGGCTGCTGGCTTGTCTCCCCAACTAAGGAAGGGCTAACATCTTGCCAAAGTCTCTTCCAACCTCTTCCCTTAGGGCATTGTTTATTAATTCAGACAAAAACCTCTGAGAGTAATGCAAAACAAAGCTGTTCCTTGAACACCACAGCCTTTGTTCCATGCCCTCTTCTTTCTCTCTCTTCTGTGGGGCTAGTTGCAGACGAAATCTACTTAGTGCACGTTCATCTCGCTCTCTCTTCGTCTTATTTGAGCATCAACCATTCCCTTTCTGTCTGGATCTCAAAACTGCAAGTGTTGGTCTTGGCTAAAGTGGGTAGGATCCTGGATAGACAGCCCCTCCGTCTGGGCTACTACACCAATTTTAATGTTTCTTTTTTAATTATCAGTTATAATAATGAAATTAAATACTGTAATGAGGGCACAAAAATGCTTCAGAGATGCTTCAGCAAACCCAGGGGGATGTGGCTGCCTATCCAAAGACTTGCTCAGATCCATTGTCACCTTTGGCTCTGACAACTGTTCTTGTGTGGTCCAACGTACTGTCTCAGTGAGTAGCGTGACTGTGGAGGCTCTCTCTGAAAACGCAACTGGATGACGCCGAAACAGCGACCAGAGATGGTGTGGGAAAGTCTCTGCTTGTGTTCGGACGGCAAGATCAGGACGAGCAAGTGGCAGATCTGGAGCCCCAGTGCAGCATTCTCGTCCGGCAGCAAGTGTGAAATGTGCACAGTGAGACAAGCTGGGAAAAGTACCTCTGCAAACCCTGAAATACACACAATGCCTAGAAATCTATTTTCATATTATTTTTTTTGCAAGTATTGTTTGATATGCAGCTTGTCTCCAACGAGGGATCACATTTATAGCAGGCAGTCATGTCTGAAATTATTAGGAAAAGGAAGTATAGTGCATTCTAATTTAATTATATAAATAATGAAAATTATTTATAGGGTTTGCTTCAAATCTCTGTTCTGAAAAATCTTTACAGACTGCACGTGATTTGGTATTAACACAACTGAGATGCAGGGGGGACATTAAGTGCTTCTCCTATTTATTTTTATTTTGGAAAACAAATAAGTCAGTAATTGTGCTGTAACTGTTGATTTTTAACCTTATTTCAAGGCATGTTTGAATACAGAGAGCAATTCAAAAATTCTTGTGAGCAGCAGTTTTAGTAGCTGCCATAGCAACAAGTAGAGTGTCCGAGCCCTTTCTCCCCACCGGGGGCTAGAAAACCCCTGAAAGGACACTATCTATCGACATTTAGACACAGTTTTGCTAACAGCACTTGCACTAGGACATGACTCCAGGAGAGCACTCCATTTTAAACCCACACATTTTTACTTGGAAAACAGCGAAGTGTCACTCATCAAGTGACGGTGGTACTGGCTGAGAGTAGGGGGTAAACTTTGAAAAATAAAATAAAATGTTAATACAATTTGTGTAGTTCATGAAATGATCAATGTGTTTTCTAGTATCCTCTAGTTTAGTTTTAGGCTCTTCTATCTGTATGTTTTAGTCTCTTCTATCTGGACATTTTCCTGTGGTTTGGAAGCCTTCATCTCTATGATGTTACCTGTGCCGACAAACAAGGAGCTGTATCTTATTAATGCTGCCGCTGCCTGTTGCTTTGTCCTTATGATAATGGAGAGGAAGACCAAGGGCAGAGGTCGGAACAAGCTGCATATATTTTGGAAAGCGGAGAGTTTGAGATGGCCGCCTGCTTCTGGGAGCCCTGAACTTCTTTGAGGTTTTGGAAGCCACACAGAACTGAATTTCAGGGCTGTCCTTATCTTAACAATAAGCCAAATCAGGATCCTGCATCTTAATTAACATTTCTGCATTTAGAATTACTTTTGTGAACACAATGGAGCTGATTATTACTGAAAGCCTCTTCAAAGAAGTTAAATTAATCTGATAAATCAATGTGGCCAGTGCAGATAAGTCTTGCGGAGCATTTTCAAGCTGTACCAGGATCTGTCAAAAAGAGTAATGAAGAGCAAATTTCCAAAAGTACACATTTTTTTGTGGAAGTGGGGAGGAGTAAGAGAAATGACACAGAGAAACTCCACTAACTTGCATGCCAGGTAACATGAGGATGAAAATATGAAATTAAACCGGGTAAGCAGAAGCAAACTTGATGACAATAACGGAGAACGCTGAAATGGTTTTGCCTGATGACTTCAGGAGCAGATGGCAAAGAAGGGGAAGTGATGTACAGGAACGATGGTATGACATTTGCGCTCCTTCAGATGTATTCAGCTTAATAATAATAATAATAATAATAATAATAATAATAATAATAATAATAATAATAATCCTGCTGTGAATTAAATTTCATTCCCTGTCACAGCCAAGTGAGGAGTAGCACACCGAAGATGGCTTGCTGGTAAACTCATCATATAACTGAAGAAATACAAAGGCCTCAGACTGTGGCTCCTGCAGAAGATTACAAAGAGCAACGGGCCACTTCTGTGTTTGCAGCAAGCAACAAGGAGGTTTCCAGAGGAAGTTCTTACCACTCTAAGGGAAAAATTTGCATCTTATTCTTGTGTAAGATCATTTTTTCACAGTGCCAAGTCTCAGATGATAGGTGGTTTTGGATGCCAGCGATACATGAGTGGAAATAGAAGATAGTCAGAGTAGCTATTTTTATCAAAAAGTGCGAGTGATGAATTCTATTGATAAAAAAGGCATTATTTCTCTTTCTTACATGTGAAGTCAGAGAAGCAAATAGCAGAGGGTTGCATACAGAGAAGTGTAGGAAGAAAAAAAGCCTAGCCTGAAATCAAGAGGAAGAAAGAGGACATCCCTAGAGTCAAAGAGAAAAGGAAATTAGAAGGCGTTAGAGGAAAGTTAGCATTCCCCTCCCAACAGGCTCTGACTTGCAGGTTGTGTTCCTGACCTCCGCTGGTGTCAAATGTCAGGCCTGACTGGCCTTCTTAATATTCTAATATGCCTTTGTGGCATTAAAGGATGGGAGACAGGCTGGAAAGCATTCAACAAATTAATCCGGGAGCTGCTGTATGCCCACATACAGTGCTGGCTGTTCGGATCGCTTCTGGGTTACTATTAGAGCAGTTACCTCCGTGGTACCACAGCTCTTTCTGCTCCTGCCCGCATCTCTTTCTCCTTCATGATGTTCAGTAGGAGTGGTGATGTGATTTCTGTTAGATGGATATGTGTATTTAGATATAAAGGTTTGTTTAATTTTTATTCTTTGTAGATGTCATGACCCCCTGGACTTTCAGGTTCTAGCTGAACTTTGAGCAGGGAGCATCAGAAATCTCACAAGAGTTTTTAGTCTCAAGACTTCTAGTCTAAAGCGTTTATTTGTGCATGCACCAGATTAACATCCGAAGTCAACCTTTGGTAATGTTCCCTAATGATCAGACCAGCTATGCCAGCTAGCTTTTTGAGAATGGCTGTGCTCCTTTTCAGCATTTCTGTGGTCTAGGATGGTCTTCACAGAGAGAAAGAATCACAGGGGAACCTGCCTAGGTTTCATGGAGCGGTTCTCAGACTTGAAGCTGGAGGAGAAGAAACTGCATTCTCTGAAGGATGTGCTGTTGTTTCTCTCTTTGGAATTAGGGGACAGAGTATGAGAATAGGGAACTTGTTTACAAGTTCTTCTTCTCTTTCAAGTCTCTGAGCAATTTATGTCACCTTTTTTCATAGGCCATGCTGACACAGACTTGCCAGCTCGAGTTGAAAGATAAAATAAAACAGATGAAGGGAGTGGAGGGGGGGAAAGCGTTCCCTTTTTTCAGTTCGTTACAATGATATAAAAAGTGGGTTACGAACTAAAATACTGAATCACAATTCTTCAGGCACTTCTATACTTAAATCATAGTCTTGTCAAGTCTGTGTTTGATACCATTTAATTAATGCTTCCCTTACTTTGTGTTTGATTTTGATGTGTATGTGATAGATTCGTACAACCCCAAGTGATCAAAAAGAGGCATTTGTCGGTGTCAGAGGCTGTGTGAAGGTCTCAGTTGGCTCCACGTACACCCCAGATAAGGAAGGTGGGGATGAGTTATTAGACGAATGTGAATCGGCTATTAAGAAATCAGCTACAGTAAATTAAGTTAGTACTGTTTTCATTAGGCTGCACGTGGTACCAGGATCAAATGAGTTTGGAAAGTTCAGTCAAACCGAGTATGACATCCCCCGTAATGCGACAGGGGGTTGTTCACAGCCTGTAGGTTTGCATTTGTTAGTAAGGTTTGTTCATTCTTCCAGTGCAAAATCCTCATTTTGAGCAATCACCATCTGAAGGTCCTAGCTTTTTGCGAGACAATTAACATTTGCAAACACCTTTATTATTTGAGACAATCCGATGGGAAGGAAAGGAGATGGAGCATGTAATTGTTCTCGCGGGGCCTGGTGGGGAGATCATGCAAACAGCGGAAGAAGTTGGGAAGGAAGCTCCGAAGTTGGGATTTGCTCGCAGATGGAACTGGCAGTGACAGCAGCCCCTGGATCAGCCTCAGCCAGCGACAACTCTTTCTCTCCTGTTCCCCTGGGTAATCTCCTTAATCAGTTAGGATGTACAGTGGTTTGTCACCTTCCGTTCCCCGTTGGCTCCGAGTGCCTTGGGATGTTTCAAGCATCCTCATTGCTCTTCATTTCCTTAAGTGTTAATAGAAGTAATACCTGTTATCTGTAAGGTAGTGCTTGATGGGATAAAGTGCTTTGATAAGCTCTTAATTATATGGGTTCTTATAATTTGTTGACTTCCCATCACAGCAATAGTGGGATGCTCCTAACACAAGGCCTCGCTCTCAGCGGTGTCATTTGACATAATTCTGCTGATTTCATTATTTTACACTCTGATTTGCACCCCATTTTTTTCAATCAAGGCGATCACAATGATTGATTGACTAGGAAAATAGGTTTTATCATCCTTAGTCTCCAAATTGAATAGTTGTAGCTGTTGGATTATGCTAATCCTGGCGGTATCCTCCTTTGGCTGATTTGCATTGCTGAACAGAACCGCCCCCGTCTTGTCCCCCCTCCGCCGCCCCTGCAAATTAGGGGATTAAGCGAAGAGGTGCTTAAGCTTAGCTCATGATTGATACACATGGTTATGCAAATTGTGAAGGAAATCATGAGATTCTTGAAATTTAGCTTGAATATTAGACATCTTTAGCATGAGAGCCCACAGAAAATAGCAATAGATAGTGAAACTAAGGCCCAGTTGTAGCAAAAAATTGTCTTCTTGAGCCCATTTTGTTTAACTCCGCACTGGGGCAAAAAGCTCATCCTTTCTAGGCTGTTGTGCAAGACACTTTTGAAACACAAACCCTCCGTTTCCTTCTCAGCTTGCCAATAAAAAAATTCTGCACCAACCAAAACCAATGACAACTGGTGATAAGCAGGATGATTTTTTTTCCTTGTGCTGGATTTTATAGTAGTGCTGCTGCTGCTGTTCGTGTTCTCTTTCAAAAAAAACGTCTGTCTGTTTTCCTGCGCTGGTTGTGCTGTTGTGAACAGTTCAGTTTGCCATGGAACACACGTGGCAATTCACAGAATCTCAGTCCAACGTGCCACCGAGCACACCAGCTCTGGACTTGAATTTCCTTTTGAGGGTTTTTTCCTGCTGAGGAAGAGGAGGAGCTCTGGAGGGAGCCGTGCCAGCCTGCTACCCGGCGACCAAAGGGCCAGGGACTCATCTGTACTCAGTCGTTTCATCTATCCAATTCTTGCAGCCCTGAGATCTGCGTGTCCCCTGTGAGCAGGTGGAGGGAGAGGAGTATGTTTTCAACACAGACAGGAGGCAGTAGCTTGCGCGATGTATACAAACGTTTAAATAAACTATATCATTTACATTCATACATGGCAGGTGAAAGACGGAACAAAATGGCTATGGTGTCTACCACAGGCTACGAGGGAGACCCAGTGTGTGATTAAATAATGAATAAAATATCATCGCAAATGATAATGTTGTATTGTAAATAATTCCATTTGTTTACCCTACTGTGGCATTGAAGTTCGTCTCCCTTGGAGACTTCTTTGACTTTTGATGCTGTTTTGCTTTGCATATGCCTGATTTTCTTTTTTTTCCTGCTTTCCACAGAACCTTTATAAAGGTTCAGGAACTGAAAGAACTGAGAATAATTCACAGCAAATAATTTCTTGGTTGAATTTAGCATCTTTATTTCTGTAAAATAGCCCTACACATGTTATGTATGTTTTGCACTAATTTATTGTTAAATTAGTTTTAAGTATGAATTCCCCTCTAGCCACCATCCTTCCATTTTTATGAAAAGAATAAAAAATCTAGTCTGGAAATAGTTGATTTTTAAAATTAGTTTATTTGTGACTGGAGAAATAAGTATTGTTTTTGTTTCCTGCTTGGATGACTACAGTATTGCTACTGGTATAAATATGTCCAAACATAATATTAGGCAATATGAATCTCAATTTATATGTTTATTTTTCTTAATTCATATTTAAGCTGTTAAAGTTTGATCTCTCAAATGCTTTAGAAAGGGAACACGAGGCAGTCAAAAGAGATCTTCTGTGTTTTCCTCTAGAGAAATCATACGGAGGAATATATTTTAAAGAAGAAATCATGCAATTATTATTAATGGGTTTTACTTGACTTTTACTTTGGGAAGCAGTATTTTTTGGAGCTGACTACTGCATAAAAATACTAAATTATTCTTTCAGTGGATGAAGGAGGTGGGCGTGTATATTATGGATTTAAATCCAGACTAATGTTTACACCTAAATATTTATCTAAAGATTGCAGTTTACTATAAGAGTGTGCGGGGGATGTTACAGTGACGCAATCCATTTTATTGGGCAGTATCTCAGAAATCCCTCTTAACTTCCTGTATTGGTCTGGTAATCATAAAGAAAATGTTGATCATTTGCCTCTGATAGAAATGGAAGCTCTGTTGTACCAATAATCCCAAAACGTCCCTCCCCATCCCCTTCTTCTGCTTGGGGTGGAGGGAACCTGGAGCATTGGGAACAGCAGGGATGTAAGGCAATACGATCTACTTAGTGTCACCCAAGCAAAGACTTCAGATGAGAGTCTCTTGCTTTAATTGTTGAATATAGGATATTTTTTATAACAGAAGTGAGAAGGAATCCTCCAGAAAGAAAGATCTTTGTAGTGCAGCTAAGGATCCAAATTTTTTTGTGTGTTTTTGAATGATGTCAAGTCAAGTCATGCCACCTGGTCTCCTTCTAGACGGTGCCACTGGCCAAACACCAGCTACCTCACGTCACTTGTCTTTTTGGTAAAAATGGGGTAGTGACACCTGTATCAAGTTCCATCCACGGATGGGAAGTGTAAAGTAAAAGCATTGCAACATAAAAAGTCAGAACATTTTTCAATGCATATGAGACTTGTAGTATTCCTGGGCATGTATTTGATTAAGTACTTCTGTCTCAGCTAAAACAGAGATCAGAGGGGGGTTTTTTGTTTGTTTTTAGGTGCCCACAGCAGATGTGTGTCCTGCCTGAGAAAGCCAGGAGTTTCCTAAAGTCATAAAAAAGAAGGAAAAAAAAACCCCAAGCTGTGATGAAGGATGATGGCAAGGCAAGTCAAACTTCCCTTTTTGGCAGAGGCAAAAGTTTGCTAGAGGTTTGCATTGATGCTTGCCTGGAAGTTGTGTGTCTGGAAGTTTTGAAGGTTTGGGAAGAACTGAAGTATATCAGGGAAGGTGGGTTTGGTTTCCTCATAGGAATTTTGGGTTGAGTAGGCACTATAACCTGAGGCATTCTTAGACGTGCCTGACTGCAAAGGGAAGACTCCGCAGCTCAGATGTGAATTCCCGACTCTGCAGGCCTTTGCATTCCATCACAAGCAATATTTTGTTTCCAAGCCCATAAGGATGGGACTTGTGTAAAGAACTGGTAATTTGCTCTGCTTTGAGTGCAGAAGCCGAAGCCTCCGCTTGCAGGGAGACCCCAATATCAATGTCAAGATGTGAAGGTAGAAATAGTTTTTTCTTAATGTTTCATTACAGTATGGGACACTTTGAGTTACAATTAACTGAACTCTGAGATGAGCTGAATAATGGTGAAACAAAACAAAGTCCACGCTGCACGCTGCCTGCTTCCCTGTTGTCTCAGAGCAACGTTTACTGGAGCTGCTGGGTAGTGTGGCAGGGAATTCTTCTCCTCATTTCCATTTCAAACTCTGCCTGCTCGGAGATGAGTGTAATCAGTCCCTCGCTGCAGTTGTGCACTGCAGCATCTTTGCTCCTGCTCCCTCTCTCGGGGCTTGCTCCTTTGCTTGCCCAGCTGTTTGCGGCACTCCGCTTCCCAGCTGACTCACAGGCACTGGAGCTCCGACTGGGAGCACTCCAGTGCTCTCTTATTCAGAGGCACTTATCTGGCTTTTTTGCTCAGACATCTGCGTTTTAAGGAATGGAAATTAATGTCGCTTGCATATAGATCTCTTTCAGTGATCTTTTGCAAGCATTTCCCGATTCTGTATCTCTTTGTTTGGATGGGATTGCAGATAAGCATTTGTGCATTTGGTGCTCTCAGTACAGATACGCATCATTATGCCCTTTCTGGGCAAGTTGAGCACCTCCCCAAAGCTCGGGGAGTTCATCGTACCAACAACAAGCTTCTGAACCCAACCGAGCCTCCTGGCTGTCTTTAGCAAGTATTTTTGCCAAAAGCAGGCAGGAATCTGGAGTTGGAAGCCTAACACCGACCTCTCAAATCCCACTTTGTACCTGAATCACAACCCACGGCTGTGGCTTAATCCAGTCACTGTGAGAACCTGAGGGATTTCCTGCCAAGCTTCTCCCTCCAAAACCAGCCAAGAAGACAAAAGTGAGAAAACTGTTGGTGCCTCAGAGACATCATAATTTACCACTGGAAGGAGGCAGGGCTTGAGATTTGACTAGTATTTTTGCCGAGAATTGAATTCCTCACGTAGACGTGGTGGGATCAGAGAAGGTTGGGCAGACTGACTGCAGGTTGAGTGCTGTTTTGTAGACATGGTTCCTCTTTCCATCCACACCCAGAAAAGAAATAGAATGGAAGGAACTCGAGGTAAGAAGGGCAATCGGGGTACATCTCAATCACATAATCAATAAGATATTTGACAGCTTTATTCATCTTTTATCACCCATGAGTTCAGGACAGCAAAATGTCTGAGGCAGCCATTATCAAATGGCTCAAGGTTTGCATCAAAGCAGCTTATTAAGCAGGAAGAGCCATTACTCTTGCAATAAATATGTGACTCGGGAGAGCTGGTAAGAGATTGGGGCCAGGAAAAATGGTTTAGTCAAATGTGTGGGGTCACACTGACAAAAGGTTAACACCCTGTCGCATGGTGGTAGTCACCGAACTCGGCAACTATTAACACCTCCAGCGAGGCTCCCTCTCCTATGAGGGGCAGTAGCCACCGACGCTTTAATGATCTTACATATGAAGGGATGTCTAAAGCAGCTTAAGCCTCATTCTCTAGCTATTACAAGCGTGATCTCCTAGAATTAGACAAGAACTTTAATCGCTGCCTCACTGCTGAGGTTTGCAAGCTCACACATGAATTTCTTCCTTGCCAGGGATTAATTTTGCTGTTTGGTGACATCCCATTGAAAGAGCGGGCAAGAAGAGCAAGAAAGATACCTGCAGACAGATGGAAATTCTCTTTCCTGAGCGCAGCCCAGCCGGCCTGTCACCTACTGACCGAGCTGGGCGAGGTCAGAGCTTCCCGGAGAAATACTGAACATCAACGGGAAGTTTGATCTACTGTGGCTGTAAACTGTCACGGAAAAGTATTTCTGCTTTCAAAGTCGGTTTTCAAGCAGCAAGAACAGACATCTACTCTTCCTCCCCGCACAGGACAGACAGCGGGAAGCAAACCTCTTGTGGGACAGCCAGGCAGAACTGGCCAAGGAAAAGAAGTCCACATGGGAATGAAGTGCAAGGCCACATCCCAGTGGGCCCAGAACACCCTTAGGGTCTACGCTTGAACTGAGGGACCTACCTCTGCTGGCCAAAGGCACATCAGTCTTCTCAGTTACTGCCTGTTGTCTGGCCACTGCTGGAGAGGGACGATGCTGCCTGGTCTGGGTGACAGTTCAAGTGTCCCATTACCCAAACTCCGCTGTTGGCTGTACTCCCCCTGCCACCGAGCCGGCAGCGATAACCAGCCCAGCCCCTCTGCCCCCACCTGCGTGCTGGAATGACTTTCATCAGCTTTCTCCGGAATCACCTGCCGGCCCTTGGGGCAGGAGGAAGAAACAGCAGCCTGGGGAGCGTCTGACGGTGAGAGGGGGTGTAAGAACGGGGTTGCCGGGGGTCGGTGGGGTTGAGGGAGGATGCGGGTGGGCGACCAGCGAGTTGGGAGCCGCGGGCCCGCACTCGCCCTCCCTCGGGGCACCCTGCGAGGCGCAGAGCCCCGAGCAAGAAAACCGGGGAAGGGCAGCCGAGGGGCGGCTGCTGCCGCCCGGGGGGGGGCCGGGGCTGCTGGGCCGGGCCGGGGGGAGACCCCGCCGGGGGGAGACCCCGCCGGGCGCCGCCTCCTGCCCCCCGGCCGGGGCGGGGGGCTTGGAGGCGCGGGTGCGGCGCGCCCGGCTATTAGGGGGAATGCGGTAGCGCCGTGGCTGCAGGGGACCGGCGCTGCCGCCGCTGCGCGCAGAGCGCCGCGGGTCCGCTCGCCGGGGAGCCGCGTCCGCCGGCGCAGGCTGCGCGCCCAGCTGCGGGAGCGCAGGGGAAGGGTGGGGAGGGGGCGCGCAGCCCTCCGCCGGCAGAGGAGGATGAGCGGGAGCGCTGCGGGGAGCGGCGCCGGCTGCAGGTAGGAGGAGGAGGAGGAGGCGGTGGGGAGGCGCGGAGCCAACCGCGGGGCTGCGCGGGGGCGGATGCGGGGCTGCGCGGTGGGGGGGGAGTCACCCGTGGCATCCTCCCCCCCCCCCGCCAATCCTCCGCGCTGACGCCTTGCGCGGGTGTGTGGGGGGATCCCGGCTCTCCGCGGGAGCCGCTGCCGGGGCGGCCGCGCCCGCGTAACTCGGTGCGGAGAGAAAAGCGCAAAGTTTTGTCTGCCGGGAGGGAGGCGCTGGCGCGGCAGCGGAGGAGCCGCCGAGGAGGAGGCGGGGAGGGATGCCCGGCCAGCCCGGTGCCTCCGCGGCTGGCAGCCAGGGCGAAGTCGGCGAGAACTGCGCGATCGGGACGTGCGAGCGGGGAGATGCGAACCGCGGCTCTGCGCGGGGAACCCGCCGCTGCGGTGGCGTGTGGAATAATTTAACACTTCCAGAGCCGGGCAAAGCCAACTTCGAGCTTGTAGTGAGCATCTCGGCGGCCGTAGCGGGAACGAACGTGAGACACCGGTTCCTTTCTTATTTTTCTGTGTGTGTGTGTGTGACTC